>NC_084653.1:2797500-3397500 GCF_019802595.1 Syngnathoides biaculeatus
CGTTAGCCTCAAACTTTTGAGAACCCGGCCGGGTTCAATCCCGGCCCTCTGTGTGGGTTTACTCCGGCACGCCGGTTTCCTCCCATACAACAAAAACGTGCAACATTAATTGGACACTCTAAATTGCCCAGGTGTGTGATTGTGAGTGCGGTTGTTTGTGTCTATGTGCCCCGCGATTGGCTAGCAACCAGTTCAGGGTGTACCCCGCTTCCTGCCCGTTCACTGCTGGGATAGGCTCCAGCACTCCCGCGACCCTTGTGAGGAAAAGGGGCTAAGAAAATGGAAGAATAGTTACAATACCACGTCAGCATTGTGTCAAGCAGCTCCATCCTCAGCACCCATCTACCAATATACTCTCTCTCTCTCGCCTCTGGACATGTCCATACCATTGAAGTTTGCTCTCTCGAACCTTGTCTCCAAAACATCTAACTTTGGCTGTCCCTCTAATGAGCTAATTTCTAATCCTATCCAACCTGGTCACTCCTGGAGAGAACCTCATCATCTTTAATTCTGCCACCTCCAGTTCTGCTCTGGATTGTTGACTCCAATATTTGAAATCATCCACCCTCACTATCTCTTCTCCCTGCAGCCTTCCCCCTCCATCCTTCTCATTAACGCATGTTGCTAACAGATACAGTGAAGAAAATAAGTATTTGAACACCTGGCAATATTGCAAGTTCTCCCACTTGGAAATCATGGAGGGGTCTGAAATTTTCATCGTAGGTGCATGTCCATTGTGAGAGAGAGAATCTAGAAATCACAATGTATGATTTTTTTAACGATTTATTTGTGTGATACAGTTGCAAATAAGTATTTGAACACCTGAGAAAAACAATCTTAATATTTGGTACAGTAGCCTTTGTTTGCAATACAGAGGTCAAACGTTTCCTGTAGTTGTTCACCAGATTTGCACACACTGCAGAGGGATTTTGGCCCACTCCTCCACACAGATCTTCTCTAGATTAGACAGATTTCTAGGCTGTCGCTGAGAAATGCGGACTTTCAGCTCCCTCCAAAGATTTTCTATTGGGTTTAGGTCTGGAGACTGGCTAGGCCACGCCAGAACCTTGATATGCTTCTTACGGAGACACTCCTTGGTTTTCCTGGCTGTGCGCTTCGGGTCATTGTCATGTTGAAAGACCCAGCCAAGACCCATCTTCAATGCTCTGACTGAAAGAAAGAGGTTGTTTCCCAAAATCTCACAATACATGGCCGGGGTCATCTTCTCCTTAATACAGTGCAGTCATCCTGTCCCATGTGCAGAAAAACACCGTCAAAGCATGATGCTCCCACCCCACATGCTTCACAGTTGGTGTTCTTGGGAGGTAACTCACCATTTGTCTTCCTCCAAACACGGTTAGTGAAATTATGACCAAAAAGTTCAATTTTGGTCTCATCTGACCACAAAACATTCTCTCATGACTTATCTGTATCATCCAAATGGTCATTGGCAAATTTAAGATGGGCCTTGACATGTGCTAGTTTAAGGAGGAATGCCTTCCGTGCCATGCGTGATTTCAAACCATGACGTCTTACTGTATCACCAACAGTCACCTTGGAAACGGTGGTCCCAGCTCTTTTCAGGTCATTGACCAAATTCTGTCGTGTAGTCCCTGGCTGGTTCCTCACCTTTCCAAGGATCATTGAGACCCCACGAGGTGGTTTCTTGCATGGGGTTCTACTCAGACTGAGATTGACCGTCATGTTTAGCTTCTTAAATTTTATAATGAGGACTCCAACAGTTGAGCTTTTTTCACCAAGCTGCTTAGCAATTTCTCTGTAGCCATTTACAGCCATGTGGAGTTGTACAATTTTGTCTCTGGTGTGGACAGCTCTTTGGTCTTGGCCATGTTACTTGTGTTTTACTGATTGTATGGGGTGGACAGGTGTCTTTATGCAGCTCACGACCTCACAAAGGTGTATCTGATTTAGGATAATACATGGAATGGAGGTGGACTAACAGGTTTTTGAGGGTCAGAATTCGAGTTGATAGGTGTAAATACTTATTTGCAGCTATATCACACAAATAAATTGTTAAAAAAATCATACATTGTGATTTCTGGATTCTTCTTTTTAGATTATCTCTAACAGGTCTTTGAGGGTCAGAATTCTAGCTGATGGACAAGTTTAAATACTTATTTGCAGCTGTGTCACACAAATAAATCGTTAAAAAAAATCATACATTGGGATTTCTGGATTTTTCTTTTTAAATTAACTCTCTCACAGTGAACATGCACCTACCTACAATGAAAATTTCAGACCCCTCCATGATTTCTATGTGGGAGAACTTGCAATATAGCAGGGTGTTCAAATACTTATTTTCTTCACTGTACTTACTTCTGTCCTGAGTCTAGCTTCCACTACTCTTTCCCATAACTTCACTGTGTGGCTCATCAACTTATTCCTCAATAGTTACCACAGCTCTGCAAAATGCCTTTGTCTTAAAAGTGGGAACAATGACACTTTTCCTCCATTCTTCAGGCATTTTCTCACCTGCTAGTATTCTGTTGAATAAGTTGGTCAAAAACTCCATGGCCACCTCTCCAAATTGCTTGAATACTTCCACAGGTATGTCATCAGTACCAACTGCCTTTCCATTTTTCATCCTCTTTCGTGCCCAATTTTCCCCTTACTAATCATTGACACTTTCTGGTCCTTCACACATGCTTCTGGATTGTTTGAGGTACAGTCACATACTTTTAACATAGAATGCCTTGCAAGCAGACAACAAAATGTTTTGTGACCTAGCAAGTTAGTTCTAGCAGGTATGCTTTACGTAAATATGCCAACATTCTGTCGATACATGCTCTAATTTTTGGTGTGTGTGTGTGTGTGTGTGTGCGCGTGTATGTGCGTGAAGTAATTTCACTACAATAAAGTAATTTAATTACAGTCAGTTAGTACCCATTATTTCTGTGATCTCATGTTAGTTTCACCAGACGAGAATCCATGACCTTAATAGAGAATGCATTTGTTGAAAATATTCAGAATATAGTACATGAGTGCATTCAGGCTTAGGGTTAGGAATCACTGATCGGTGGTTTTACATTAGGGGTGCCCAGACTTTTTTTTTTTTACCCCAAGATCTCATTTTCAAGCAGCCAGCCTATCCGGATCTACCGACAGAACCGGGGGGTGCATAAGGACGCTGTCATTATAAACCACATTGATGGGCTATGTAAGTACTGTAACATTTGTAATTATGAGTATACCCCTTTAAGATCGGAGGGAGGTGGTGTTAGGTAAACTAGGGAGGAGAGTGTGTGGCCGAGCAGCAGGTCGTTGTTAGTGAAAGTTCCATGTGCTGCTGAAATGTTCATTAATCCTAGAGAACCCAAGACATCCAAATCCTCTTTTAAAATTTTATATGCTCACTAAATTATTCAATAAGAATCAAAGGATCACAAAAACATCAAATTTGGAAAAATTTACTAATTTACTTCCGGTTTAGAAAATGGGTTACATATGACCCAGTGGGCCTTAACTACCAAAAAAACAATGCATTTAATGCAGACACATGTGAAACGTTGGGCTTTAAGGGTAAAAAGACTAACTGTGGTTAGTCATTATGTTCATACAGTGGGCTCTTAATTACGTTGGGTCATATGTGACCCCATGGGTTCTCTCGGATTAAACATCGCCTAAAAGAACCCAGTGACTTTTCCTTTTAGTTTTTTACAGTACGTATGTAAATTGTGGCATTGGATGTAGCAACAAGTCATCTCTCACTCATTGAATCACATTGCAAAATGCCACAAACTGAATAGTTGTTTGTAGGGTCTGTAGGGTTTTAATTAGCTTTTTTTTTTTTTTTGTGCAACACATATCTGTGCAGAGACCACATCAGTGGTGCGCAATTGTGCACGCGCACAGTTTAGAGGGAACATTGGCCAACATTGGCCTTTTTTTTTTTTTTTTTGGCACCCCGTCACACGATCGACCAAAACTGACTGACCGACACATTGAGCACCCCTGGTTTACACTATTTACACTGCAATGTTAGTTTGGCCTGACTAGAAAACATGACCTGAATAGATATATAGAATACTTTTGTCGAAGGTATTCAGTATACAATACATTAGTCTTCTTCTTTTCCTTTCAGCTTGTCCCGTTAGGGGTCGCCAAAGTGTGTCATCTTTTGCCATCGTAGCCTATCTTCTGCATCTTCCTCTCTAACCCCAACTGCCCTCATGTCTTCCCTCACCACATCCATAAACCTTCTCTTTGGTCTTCCTCTCGCTCTTTTGCCTGGCAGCTCCATCGTCAGCACCCTTCCACCAATATACTCACTCTCTTGCCTCTGAACATGTCAGAACCATCGAAGTCTGCTCTCTCGAATCTTGTCTCCAAAACATCCAACTTTGGCTGTCCCTCTAATGAGCTCATTTCTAATCCTATCCAACCTGCTCACTCCGAGCGAGAACCTTAACATCTTCATTTCTGCTACCTCCAGTTCTGCTTCCTTGTTGTTTCTTCAGTGCCACCGTCTCTAATCCACACATCATGGCCAGCCTCACCACTGTTTTGTAAACTTTGCCCTTCATCATTGCAGAGGCTCTTCTGTCACATAACACACCAGACACCTCCTCCAGCTGTTCCAACCTGCTTGGACCCGTTTCTTCACTTCCTTACCACACTCACCATTGCTCTGGATTGTTGACCCCAAATATTTGAAGTCCTCCACCCTCACTATCTCTTCTCCCTGGAGCCTCACTCTTCCCCCTCCACTTTTGTCATTCACGCACATACGTTTTACTTCGGCTAATATTCATTCCTCTCCTTTCCAGTGCATGTCTCCATCTTTCTAATTGTTCCTCTGCATGCTCCCTGCTTTAACTCCATATCACAATATCATCTGCGAACATCATGGTCCAAGGGGATTCCAGTCTAACCTCATCTGTCAGCCTATCCATTACCACTGCAAACAGGAAGGGGCTCAGAGCTGATCCCTTATGCAGTCCCACCTCCACCTTAAATTCTTCTGTCACACCTAAAGCACACCTCACCATTGTTCTGCTGCCATCATACATGTCCTGTACTATTTTAACATACTTCTCTGCCACACCAGACTTATGCATGCAGTACCACAGTTCCTCGCTTGGTACTCTGTCATCGGCTTTCTCTCGATCCACAAGGACACAATGTCGCTCCTTCTGACCTTCTCTGTAATTTTCCACTAGCATTCTCAAGGCAAACAATGCATCTGTGGTACCCTTTCTAGGCATGAAACCATACTGTTGCTCGCAGATACTTACTTCTGTCCTGAGTCTAGCATACACTACTCTTTCCCATAACTTCATTGTTTGGCTCATCAACTTTATTCCTCTATAATTCCCACAACTCTGAACACCGCCTTTGTTCTTAAAAATGGGAACTACAACACTTTTCCTCCATTCTTCAGGCATCTTTTCACCCGCTAGTATTCTGTTGAATAAGTTGGTCAAAAACTCCACAGCCATCCCTCCAAATTGCTTCCATACCTCCACCGGCCACTGCCTTTCCATTTTTCATCCTTTATAGTGCCTTTCTGACTTCCCCCTTACTAATCATTGCCACTTCCTGGTCCTTCACACTTGCCTCTGCAGCTCTTCCTGCTCTCTCATTTTCTTCATTCATCAACTTCTCAAAGTATTCTTTCCATCTATTTAGCACACTACTGGCACCAGTCAACACATTTCCATCCCTATCCCTAATCACCCTTACCTGATGCACATCTTTCCATCTCTATCCCTCTGTCTGGCCAACCTGTAGAGATCCTTTTCTTCTTCTTTCGTGTTCAACCTAGTGTACATGAGTACATACAGTAATTGAACAAGTAACTGAAACATTGACACATTGCTCCATCTTGTGAATGGATAAATGATGGCTTTACACAATCGGGATTCTTGGGACCAATGAGTGATCTTAAAAAAAATAATAACCAATCACTGATCCGATTGTCTGTCTCAGATATGTTGTCTGTCCAACACTGCTAACCAGTTTTTTTCCAAATAACTTGATTGGCAATCAGATTTTAACAGTAGTACAGTGTGCCCTTGCCCATTTGCGGTTCACCATTCGCGGTTCCACATATTCGCGGATTTTGGTCTCCCGAGTTTTTTTTTTTTAAATTTACCATATTTTCACATATTTTCCTGTATTTTCATGTATCTTCCCAACCGTAAAGGTCTTAAATTGTCCTAAATAGACGACACCCCACATTAGACATGGCGCCTGACAATGTGGTGCACCTTATGTGCAAACTGAGTTCCATCCATTCATCCATCCATTTCCTGAGCTGCTTATCCTCATGAGGGTCACGGGAGTGCAGGAACCAATCCCAGCTGTCATCGGGCAGGAGGCAGGTTACACCCTGAACTGATTGCCAGGCAATAGCAAGCCGAATGGAGACAGACAACAGTCACACTCACAATCACACCTAGGAGCAATTTAGAGTCTCCAATTAATAGATGTACACATGTGGGAGGAAACCAGAGTGCCCGGAGAAAACCCACGCAGGTACGGGGAGAACACGGAAACTCCACACAGGTGAACCTCGGCTTTGAACCCCAGTCCTCTGAACTGTGAGGTGAACGGTCCATGGCTGTGCCGCTGTGCCGCCCAGACTGTGTTTCAACATTGTTGCAAATGTTGTGCGACTGGGTGGAAACAGATTATTCCATATTTAATCCCATCAAGAAATCAAGATGACTGCAGTTGTTGTAAGACGTGCTTTCAGACAAACTACTAAGAAGCCATTCAGCATGTTTGAAATGAAAATGCTGCTGGCAGCACGTTGCATGAAAATTTATAAATTAATATCACATTTTATGTTGATGTTCTGCCATCTACCAGCATGATATGGTCATGATGTTACGGCCGTTGAGCAATGAGCGATGGGTCAGGTGTCCGTCATCGTGCCGAGTCAGCTGCCGGGCCGCCAGCAGCAGCCATCCGAGACACGGCCCATGGGAGCAAATGAAAACTTTCCAGAGCGCTAGACTTATTGCAGCTTCTGGAGTGCGCAAAAGGAAACCTGCTTATGTCTTCGGCAGAATATATGGAAGATCAGATATGAGAAGCAACATCCACATTTTACACAAATGGCCAGAAGATGCTGAAGTGATATTTAAGGGGACAGCATAATGATCACACAGTGGAAAGTGTGGCACTGCGCACAATTTCTGGCTCAAGCATCCAGGAGAAAATAGCCCTGAAGTGAATACCTGATATGGTCACTTGTACACAGTATTATGCAAATACATGCAATACATCTGTCCAATATTTCACCATTTATATCACTGGTTCCAAAATTAGTGATGTAAATTTTAATTTGGCTGACCACTCTTTCTTTTTCTTTCTCCAGTTCCCTCCAGTTTTCAGGGATTTACCTCCTGAGATGTTTCATCGCTCATGTAACAGGAAATGCCCAGTTAACAGACACCTCTCATAGCTGATTATACACTCACTTTGTGTGAAAAGTTGGCTATTGGTTTCATCTGACATATTTTTTTAGGTTTTTCTTGTGCTCTCTCAAGAAAGAAAAATCATAATAAATGTAAAAATTTGAAGACATACTCAGCTTGGTTTCATTTTGTGAATCTGGAAAAAAACAAAACTTTTCAACCCTCACAGTCCCAAACCTTCCTGATTGACTGAGCTACTGCCACCTATTGTCACTACAAAGTTGCATATCATCAATATTTTCTGCATCTTATGTAATACATCGAATCTATCAGACTTTAATGTCCCAAGTTAGGATTCATGTCGCAGCTAAAACGTGTGGACAAATGATTAACATATTTACAAACAATGTACCGTATTTTCCGCACTATAAGGCACACCTAAAAGCCTTTAATTTTCTCAAAAGCCGACGGTGCGCTTTACAATCCAGTGCGCCTTATATATTGATCAATATTGAGCCTTTTAATGCAGCTCCATCTAATGGATAGATAATGTAACCCCAGCCTCTACTGTAGCGTCTATTCTATGCGCCTTATAATGTGGTGCGCTTTATATATGAAAAAAGTTTTAAAATGGACCGTTCATGGAAGGTGTGCCTTATAATGCGCTGCGTCTTATAGAGCGGAAAATACGGTAGATAAATTTGAAATGTGTTATAAACTGAGTTGCAGTATTCGATTTTATAGCCTGTCACCATGTAAAAATGAAGACACAGATCAAACCATCAAAGTTTTACTAGTTAGGAATATAAAAAAAGTCAAAATCAGCAGTTAACTGCAGTCATAAGTTTTTATAGAAAGTAGTGTTAAAAGGGTCAAGGTCATTTGACAAAAAATCCTTTGTCCTCGCATAGCTATCACTTCATAAAAGGTAATTAGACAGTGGGCTTGTTTCCTCTAAGTTTATCTTCACTAGAATATGATTAAGCATATATCTAGAATCAGATTACCAAAGAAAATGGCCATGACATGAAACATATCAGAACAGTGTTCAAATTAAAAACATCCCTTATGAGGAAAACGAAAGATAAATCCTAGATGGGCTAGATCAAGATTAGATAAGACACGAAGCTACTTGCATGTAGTATTTTACTAACCACTTTGTCACGCTATTCACGGGAATCCATACATGCACATTTTGTACGAGTTCCTCGAGTAAATAAGGGCTTTTTGTTGGATCCAATCTTTTTATGTAGTTGTTCACATTACAACGAAAATGTGACTTCTACACTGGTCAAAGTGAATCAGTGATTTCACATGCATGTGCACAAAACAGGACATAGAATTACTCATGCACATTAACACGAGGTGCTGTCTTTTCGTGAGTAAATATGGTCCTTCCCATCGGTGTTGTCATGAGGCATTTATGGCAATTTCAAGGATTTTGTGCAACTGCAGAGAACATTTTTATTATATTTATCACTTCTAAAGCCTTTTTAATTTTCAGCATTGACTGTTTTCTGCTCCTTTTTCTGCTGTTGCCTTTGTGGCATGTCTGTTTTGTTTAACAATTATGTTTGATGGCATATAGTTTAAAAAAAAGCACGACTTGAGAGTCCATATTGCATTCGCATCAGACACAAATCTCATTTATCTGGCATATCTCAAGAACTGGTTTGGATATGACACTATAATTGCAAAAAAATCTGATACATCACACTGGGCAAAAAAATCTGAATTGACCTGCTATATAAGTATAACCGTTTGATTGGCCACTTCTAAACCTTCATTTTTGTTTTCATTTTTTTTTCATGCCATTCAAAAGTTGACCTGATGGTGTGTTTTGGATCATAGCGCTGCCGAAAAATCAAACATCCTCCTTCAGGATATTTTGAAATAGAGGAGATTTCAATGAGGTGCCTCAGACCATCACATTATACAACCCTCAAAACAGTATACGGCCAGAGAATGTTATGAAGATTAGATGTCAAAATTTGTTGATAAGCAAGAGTATTTAATCAGAAATTAAACTGGGAAGGCCATCACATCCTTTTTACATTTAGTTGACTCTCAATATTGATTGGATCGTATTGAAACTGACAAGCTATGTTTGCATCAGGTAGAAGGAGCTGCCCAATAAATCCAAATTTAGCATGCAAAACTTGCTAGGGTTGAGGTTATGTTCACTGAGTGTATGGCTCCAATGAGTGAGTCACAATTTCTCTTCTTTTTTGGAATTGCATAATTCAGACTTTCCCTCATCTCAA
Organism: Syngnathoides biaculeatus; assembly: GCF_019802595.1. Taxonomy (NCBI): domain Eukaryota; kingdom Metazoa; phylum Chordata; class Actinopteri; order Syngnathiformes; family Syngnathidae; genus Syngnathoides; species Syngnathoides biaculeatus. Next base: position 2,807,150 of record NC_084653.1, read on the forward strand.
TGTTAACTTGGTTTGAGTATTCTCATAACCTCCTTGCTTAACTCTGCCAACAGAATTGGCTTACTTCCCCTGTTAAATATGAAGTTATCTTTTTCAATCAATGGTTAAAACAAAAATACTAATTCAGTTGGACATACTGTGCTGTATGATAAATTAGTCCTCCGCAAGACCTCAGAAGTCAGTGACATGCCTGGTAGGCCAGCCATGCACTGTGTGAACCCTCTTTACTGAAATGCATATACAGTATACTTAATCCCATGATTGTCAGGTTTATAATCAGATATGTACTGGTCATGTCACAGCATTTTGTGTTTTACTTTCATTTACATCAGTTAACAACACTTTTTTAATGTGGTCCTTGTTTGTGCATATTATATAATGTGTACTTTATTGAGGGCAAGCATAATTTCTTCAGAGGACACTGTAATTCATACTTTAACTGTCAATAAAGTTTTAAGAGGCCAAAGAGCATTTTAAAGAATGACGGTGCAATCACATTTTAAAAAATGATTATTTTATGTGCACGTGCTTTGAACACCGACCCCATAAAATTTAACAATGGTTAATTTTTTTCCCACGCAATTCTTTTTCCTACTATTATTTGGCAGTTGCCAGCAGGGGATAAAGAGTAGTGGGCCGGGCTATTTGGTCACCATCATCTTATTGGATAGTTTAGAGAACAGGAAATGATCCACTTCACTAAAATCCCGGAACTATGGGCTATCGAGGACACGCATTCAGTTGTCTCTCAAAGTTGACTGGGCACAGATAATTATCTTCTGCCGTCAAATTTCCAATATGTCTACCGTCATGGGAACAACTGCTGAACCTCCTGCTGTCTGCCTCTCAGAATCCACCATCTGCTCTGGTGCTAACTGCCTTGTTCCAACCAGTGACTTTAATGCATTGCTGGGTCTAGTATTGAGCACTGTGCTCACTATCATGCTCGCTATGGTCATGTTTTCCATGGGTTGCACTGTGGATGCCCAAAAACTTTGGGGACACGTGAAGAGACCATGGGGCATCATTATTGGTTTTCTCTGCCAATTTGGCATTATGCCTTTTACCGCCTTTGCCTTGTCAATTGCTTTCAATGTGTTACCTGTTCAGGCCATTGTCATAATTATCATGGGTTGCTGTCCTGGAGGCTCCGGTTCCAATATTATTTGCTACTGGCTAGATGGAGACATGGACCTAAGGTAAGCAGCTGCTTACTTACTTGCTTGTGCATTAGAGATATGTTGGCTAAAAGTAATTCATTACTGCGCGGTATTATGAACGTGTGATCCTGTTGTCATCACATTGATTACCAGCCAAAAAGCAATCACATTCACCCTTTTGAGTTTCTACAGTAAAATGTAATAAGAAAAGCTTGTAGCTGATAATTTCCATCTCTTCAGTATCAGTATGACAGCCTGCTCCTCCATTGTGGCTTTGGGAATGATGCCACTATGTCTTATCATATACACCTCTATCTGGACTTCTACAGACACCATCCAAATCCCATACGACAGTATTGGTAAATATACTGTACAATAGGTTTTGATTCCTGGCAGACAGATCTTAATCCTTTTGAGTTTTTTTTTTTAATTTCAAAAAGACATTGAAATTGTGTTAATTTAATTCTCTTTGTTTATGTTGTCAGGCTTGTCTTATTTTTCGGTCTGAGAGTGAGTAGGAGGAATTAAAAGACATCCAATTTGGCTTTCCTCAGGTATCACGCTTGTGGCACTCCTTGTCCCAATTGGTGTTGGAATGTATGTTAAACGTAAATGGCCCCACTTGGCTAAAAAGATCCTCAAGGTACGAATTTGCATTGTGCTAATGTCTTCGTACCCATTCAAATCTACAAATTGGTATTTTCTGTATGTTTGTGTGTATGTGTGTTCTGTCCAGGTTGGGTCCATTACTGGCTTTGGTCTCATTATCATCATTGCTGTGGTTGGTGGAATTCTTTACCAGTCTTCCTGGACCATTGCCCCTTCCCTTTGGATAATCGGAACTATCTACCCCTTTATTGGTTTTGGCCTGGGTTTCCTTCTAGCCCGCTGTGTGGGTCAACCATGGTACAGGTAAGGTGTTAAGTAACATGACAAACTGTTTCTAAATATGGCCAGAGTGGTGAAAAATATGTTGTCAAATCTTCAGGTTGTCTGCTGTATTTCTGTTGCACTGATTTTATTTGTATTTTTTTTATAGGTGTCGAACAATTGCTTTAGAAACTGGTTTTCAGAACTCTCAGTTGTGTAGCACCATTGTCCAGCTCTCCTTCAGTCCCGCTGAACTGGAGGTCATGTTTGCATTCCCCCTTATCTACAGCATCTTTCAACTGGTGGTGGCTGTTCTCTTTGTAGGAGGTGAGTTCCGGGCTAGACTAGATGTTAATGCAAGTGAATTTGTGATGCAGTGTTTTGTTTCTTTTAGAGTCATGATGTTAATGAGTCAACATTAACCAAAAATGGGTGCATACATCCTAACAAGCTTCAGCTTTTGTCAACAACTTGTTTTAGAGCAATGTGTGAGGCAAGCCCTACCTTTAAATTAATCTGTCTCTTTGAGCAAGTAATCGATTTGAATTGTGAGGGGACATCCTTTGAGTGGCTCCACAGGTAGAAGTTGGGATTTGGTGGTAGAAATGTAATTTTTTGTTTTTTAGACAATACACAATATTAACAATTTTTACATATGGTACCACCTTTATATGAAAAAATGGCCTGCGAACAACTTGCATAGAAGGAAAACTACAATACTCTCGAAGCATTGGATATGTTATTTTAGTTACAATTGGAGTCTAAATTTTTTTGTCTTGTCCATTATATTTGCCGTTTTTTTTTCTTCTTCAGGTAAAGCTAATAGGGTCAGTAATGACTAACCCATAGGCCAATGAAATAATTTGAATTATGCCAGCCAAGACCATTCACAGGTGTTGAAATGGTTCATTAGAAACTGCCCGTTCTTCTGGACAAAGGTTGAGCAGGGAAGAGAAATCTCACACTATGAAGAATAGGCAAGGTGTTTATTTATGCACACATAATTACTCTGTACTAAATATAAAACATCCATCCATTTCCTTAGCCGCTTATCTTCACAAGGGTTGCGGGAGTACTAGAGCCTATCCCAGCTGCCAATGGGCAGGAGGCAGGGTACACCCTGAACTGGTTGCCAAACAGTTTCAGGCCACATGCAGTCATATAACGTTCAAAATCACAATCATACCTCGGGACAGTTTAGAGTGTCCAATTAGTGCATGTGTTTGGGATGTGGGAGGAAACCGGAGAAAACCCACACAGGCACAGGGAAAACATGCAAACTCCACACAAGCGGGGCCAGGATTTGAACCCCAGTCCTCAGAAACGTGAGGCCAACACTCTGTAGCTGCTCCACCGTGCTGGCAATATAGAACACACAATTAAAAAATGGGAAAACAGCATGTCCCTAATACGGTGATCACTGGTCAGTTCTGTAGCTGTAACATAAAATTACAAAAAATGCAGCGCATATGGTAGGCCATTCAGTTACAGTGAAACCAAGGACAATGATCAAGGTTCATGACAATAAAATGTGTCATCAAAAGATATAGGAAAATACCTTCTCTGTTCCTGGCTTGAGCAGTATTTTTTTACATATGTGAGACTAGGAAAACAATTAAATGTCATGACTGGAAGGGAGTGAGGGAAGGATTATACACCATTTTACTGAGAAACATTATTGTCTTTAATGGAAAATTCAAAAGATAATCCCCCTCTTTGGTTACAGTTTTAGAAGTATCCATTACACATTTTACAACCTTAGTCTTCAAGTTTATAGTGACCCCGTGGATAAATGTCAGGTAACTGAAAAGATGTTGAGGTTCAAAATAATTGCATTTTACTCCACAGGATACCAAGTGTATAAAAAGTCATGTGGCCTGGGATCAGTTGAAACAGACAGTGACTCTCCCTCATTAGAAGATGGCTATGCAGAACGACCAAAAGAGAAGCGCTATTATGTGGAAAACACCGCTATTGAGTTGAATGAGGATTGTGTTGATAAAGCCAAGGCTGATCATTTTGACAAGAACACCCAGCTCTGAGATTATGCCTCTGATGACTTTGTATTTAACAAAATGTTCTCCAGAAGCAGGGGAACACTGCTGAAAAACACACCACACTGCAGACAAGGGACAATTTAAGTCTACAGTATTTGAAATTTTGAGGGAACCTCTTATTAGCAGGTGGCCCAAATGAATGGTGAATGTTAGTGTTTTTGTCAAGGTACATTTTTCATTCTCAGAAAAAATGTCGCGGTGATGTGATCAGTGTATGCTAATTATAAAGACTGATCTCAGCTGCAAGCACACAGTAGTAATAAGTCACAAATGTGGCGAAGGCCAAAATATAGCATATACAGTATATATACTAAAACTCAGCGAAATGAGTAAAATCAGTTTGCACATATAGTTAAATAAACCTGTGTCCCAAACTTTAATGTTTTTTTTTTTTTTGGGGGGGGGGGGGGGGTTTAGGGGTGAGTGAGGGCGAGTGAACAATCATAATTTATTTATTGCATTATAGGAAAAAAAAGCTTCTTGTTTGACTCAATGTATACCTCATATTTGTTTGTAAATTCACTGCTCTATTTTTCTGAGCAATACTGATGTTCCCTTCTCATGTATTTGTCCATATTACACTGTGAACATGCAATGAATGTACAACATCAACAATGCTTTTCAAACAAAGGAATACCGAAACTACTAAGTGGCCATTTGAGTACGGAAATGTTAGCCAATAAACGACTTGGACATCATCAAACGAATCTCTCTTGTGGAATAATATTTGTCTCAAAAAGATTCATATCTTAACGCTTTCAATTGCAGCTAGAGTGTTCATCACAATATAGTATCTTTTGGAGCTGCCTGCGTTCAACAGTGACGTCCTGAAATACTGCCGTATGCTGCGGCCACTGTCCATGTGTTATACCTTTAACATTTGGACAAGCATTGATTTCACGATTGAGACTTTGTGACACGTTCTGACTCATCTTGGTCCATGGAATCGTGTTCATTAGTTTGAGTGTAAATATGACAACAATAAGCACACCCTTCTCTCCGTTCGCTTTGCCCCGCCTCCGGAGTAGAGATGCATTAAAAGCTCCTGTGTTCAATGTAACTAGTGCCTGTGGGAATTTTCTTTTTTAGAAAATAAAAGGAGAGTGTTTTTTAATGGGTGTTAATGCCAGCATTTTTACGTAATAATCCCAAATAACAACCGAAAGTTATTACTGACAAAACAGACGTAAAACCAACCTCCTATGGAAAATTGAAATTAACGAGGAAGCCTGAACGCAACGGTAGTCTTTTGGCAACACTAATGGAAGAGCAGCAGCGAGGATTTTGTAAGTTACGCGAATGATACACGCGACTACTTAAATGTTTTCTTGGGTATTACATTGCTCAAGAGCAACCTAAGTAAAATTAGGGATGTCTATGGAAAGGAAATTATTGCTAGATTAAAGTAAGTGTCAACTCCTTCCTCTTCTTCAAGTTGACCGTTATCATTGTGGCCCAACTGATAGAAAATGTGCTTGACAAATAACATTGAAATAAAAAAAAAAAGTCACCACGTATTCAATCATTCTGTCACTGATGTTCCAGTAATCCTTCCTCGTGCTTAAACACGAGAGAAGTCTTGACAACGATGCCTTTGAACAACTCAACCGCGGTATTGTATTACGCAATTAAATACTGTTCCAAATGTACATTATTGACTATGACGTTTGAGTCTATCAAAGTGGAGGGAACAGAATAGAACAATACTCCCCAACGTCGTACTTTCTTTCAATCGTTGTATTTGTATACATTTATTTTTAATTTCACTGTTGTGCACTTATACATGCACAGACTACGTTGTCCAGTTATTTATTCACCCAAAATAATAAAGACAGGATGTACACAAACAACCCGGTGTTTGAACAAAGGGTTATTTTGTCGTGACCTAATGCAGTTTGCACCACTGACAATGATTGAGTAGGCCAGTGTTGTAAAAGTGAATAAAATGTTTTAATGTTGCGAAAAGACATCTTTCAATATTGCGCCACATACTTTCTTGGCCATATAAAGTGCAGAAAGTAAGATGGGTAACTACTGTAACTTTTTGGGGAGTGTATTAATACATGGAGGCTCATTATATATGAGAAATTAAGATAATTCTCCTGCCTCTCTCTAGATTTTGTTTGCATAGATAGACAAAAAATATATTTGTAATTAATAACTGAACTGTGGCATGTGGAAGTCACATAAAATTAGATTATCAATATTTATGATACCATTACCATTCTGGACATGTATGCTTTCACAATTTGTACTTTGAACAAAAATTTTGAAGTGAAACCTTCTGACTTAGTACGGCCTATAAACATTTGTAATTTCGTTTGTGGCAGCCGTGACCAAATGTAATGAACATGACAGTACCGGCCGGCATGGTGTAGCAACTGGTTAGAGCATTGGCCTCACAGTTCTGAGGACTGGGGTTGTAATCTCAGCCCCGTCTGTGTGGCGTTTGCATGTTCTCCCCATACCTGCATGGGTTTTCTATGTGCACTCCAGTTTCCTCCCACATCCCAAAAACATGGATTAATTGGAAACTCTAAATTACCCTAAGGTGTGATTGTGAGTGCGGCTGTTGTCTGTCTCCATGTGCCCTGAAATTGGCTGGCAACCAGTTCAGGGTGTACCCCGCCTCCTGTCCAATGACAGCTGGTAAAGGCTCCAGCACTCCCAGGGCAGTTCAGAAAATGGATGGATGGATGGATGACATTACCGAAATTTCTCGTGTATAATGTGCATTTTTTTCCCCCAAAAAATTGCCGAAAGTAAATATCCATCTTATACATGGGTATAGAGGAAAATGTGTGTGTGTGGGGGGGGGGGGGGATCACAAATGCACCATCTGACAAAGCTGTACACTTTCATTGTAATGTGCCACTTGTGAAAATGATGTAGCTTACACATTCATTCCAATATGTACAATTTTGCTCGGAAGTGTATATACCCTGCCAGTATTTGTGATTTTTTTTTTTTTTTTTTTTTTTTTTTTTTTTTTTTAATAGGACTTCTGACCAAACAACAACCATACTTAATTTCTTTATGGTTATGTTTTGTTCGATGATAATGCTTTTCTGAAATGCTTGATCATCTAGCTTGAATCCCATCCATCCATCCATTCATTTTCTGAGCTACTTATCGTCTCAAGGGTCGTGGGAGTGCTGTAGCCTATCCCAGCTGTAAACGGGCAGGAGGCAGGGTACACCCTGAACTGGTTGCCAGCCAGTTACAGGGCACATAGAGACAAACAGCCGCACTCACAATCACACCTAGGGGCAATTTAGAGTGTCCAATTAATGTTGCATGTTTTTGCCCTGTGAGAGGAAACCGGTGTGCCCAGAGAAAACACACGCAGGCACGGGGAGAACATGCAAACTCCACACCGGACAGACTGGGATTGAACCCTGGACCTCCAAACTGTGAGGCTAACGCTTTACAGCTGCACCACCGTGCCGCTTAACTTGAATCCCATTCGCTAATTTAAACGAGTTGCACCTGGCCCCTCGTTTTCTTTAAAGAAGTGTACCCATCTTACTCATTCTTTCTTTAATTCTTTCGGCTTTTCCCGTTAAGGGTCGCCACAGGATATTCCTGGGTAATTAAACATATGAATAATAATGAAATTAGGGCTGTGAATTAAAAAAAGAGCAGGTTAGTAAAAAAAAAAGTATTATGTGTTAAAATAAAGTGTTTAACTGTTGATTAATTATTTAAAAAAAATAAACACCCAAGGTTTAACATTTTGGCCATAGTTAGAAAAGAAATGTTTCGCGCAAACAGAACAGTAGTCATCACCTAAATAACGCCATACCTAGAGTGCCAAGAAAAGATAACAAATTTATTTGGGGTCAATCATAAGCTTTTTAAATTATGACAGGTGTGTCTTGACTCCCATTTAAATGTAATTGGTTAATTCCAAACACAGCCACATTCCGGTTGTGAGGGGTGTGCACAGTTGTACAGCTACATGATTTCAGGGTTTTTTTTCTTTTTCACAAATTTACCTTCCTTCTCAAAAGTACTAAAAGAAAATTTAAATCAAACTATTTGTCTTTTTTATTTCAGAAAAAAACCTGGCATATGAACATAGGTGTGTAAACATTTTATAGACAGATTGATAGATTGTTTTCTGTCATGAGCATTTAACTTTGGAAAGTAATGTAGCAGTGGTTTCATGATTGTGGTAAGAATGTAGTTCTTATTTGTTTCCTTCTTGAGAGTGTTTAGGCTTTCATCTTTACAAAATGGTCCTGTGAGGTTTTCATGGATCAGCAATGAGTCAAAATAGTCCCTGTCTCTGGAGCCAGCTTCCCCAGAGCATCAGCGCTCCTTGTGACCGCTACAAGCATGCTTGCTGCAGCTACGATGGAAATGTCTATATCCTGGGAGGAAGAGACCACAGCACTCTGAGGGACTTTTGGAGGTACAGTGTAGGTAAGCTATTAACAAAGAGTGTGATTCTTGAGGAGTTAATTTGAAATTTTTGCATTTTAAAACAGTTTCTAGCTTTTTTAACATCTGGCATGCTTTCATAAATAACACAAAGATGAACAGCATAGTACTTAAACATCAAGTGTCATCCCTATAAACATTCCAAAATAGATATTGTAATGAAAAGTACATATAACATTATTCACTTCAATGTCTATACGAAAAAATAAGTATGAGCGGAGAGCACGTCATCCATGCGCAAAGTTGCAGAAATGTCATTCGACGACATCCAAGTGGTCGTCATATTGGCTGCATCGCCTGTCCGTGACGTCACCCGGACATTCCCATTGAAAACACGCGGTGGACCCTACTATGGGAGACGAACACGCCCCTTCTGACACGGAAGCTCTTTTCGAAGAAGAGAACATCACACAACCGAGTGAAGTTACCGGGGCAATATTACCCTATTGTTTCGAGACATATTCAGATTCAGATGAATATGCGATCACAGCCAAACCGCCTCCCCATCCGATCCACTTCCGCGGCGGAGATGAGCTATCGCGGCTCATCGCAGCCGGCCGGTTTGGCTCATTTTCAGCAGGGAGGTGGCTTATCACGGAGCCGAGCCGGGCTGCTTTAGGGCGTTGTTCATAGCCGCCGCAGTACGCGATGAACAACACCGTCGAGCCCGAGCGTTTTACTGTGTTCTCATCGCACGAGGCTGAGTGAGGCAGCGTTCTTCAGAGCTCCTGCTGTCCACAAGCCCGACGCGCAGCCTTTGCCGAAGCTGTGACCGGCGGACGCGGCTCCTCAGCTGGTGTGGCTCATTTTCGGCGACGAGGTGGCTTGTCACGGAGCCGAGCTGGGCTGCTTCAGGGAGTTGTTCATTGCCACCGCCGTCTGCGATGAACATCACCATCGAACCGGGGCGCTTTACGGCGTTGTCGTCGCACACGGCTGAGTGCGCAATTGTCACCAGCGTTCTTCAGAGCCACCGCCATCCGCGAGCCCGACGCACAGCCTTCACTGGCGAAGCGACGCAGCAGCCTTCGCCGGCGAGCCCAACACGCACATCGACACATTCAGCACGCCTATCAAACGTACACGGATCTTTTGTTACATTATGAGAGACCGATTACGTGGTCTGCACCAAACTATTATTTTTTTTTTAGTAGCTGTATACACGGCTACCTGTCATTTGGAACCCACGAAGCTCTCATCTGCTGCACCCGCACAATCCATTTTTCACGACGAACTGGGTCTCTTGCAAATTTATAAAGGGTAAATCCATCCTCCTGTGTGTTCAAGCAATGTCCAGCAATGCAACGAGCTGGAATTTTGGCTAACACAAAGGAACAAGGAGCTACCTTCCCGGAGGTAAATCTAATAGAAACAAACGAGTCCACTTGAGGGCGGTCCCGCCCTGTACATCACTTCCTGATTTTTCTCGAAAATGAATCCCTTGAGAGGATTTTCATGGCGGGAGTTAAAAAAAAGCTGTATACGTCAAAATCATTTTTTTGGGTGAAAAAATGCATGGGTCCATGTCGACTGCTGTTTTTTCATTAATAACATACTAAAAACCATGCATTTCATTACACTGGCCCTTTAAAGAACAGTCCAAACGAAAGCCCAAAATGAATAGGGCCATAACACTAGTATACAGCAGAGTTGAAGTGTAATGTTCCATCAGGAGCTACAATAAACTAATTTCATAATTATAAATGCCACACTTTTAAAGGTCAGCTGGATCTCTATCTCATCTCAGATAAAGTACAGTTACTTCTTCTGACATTTAATCCATATTATTGTTGTCCATGTAAACCAATAGGAAGTATAAGTGCAAGTATGCTTCCATAAAGGTCTTTTTTTTTTTTTTAGCATTCTTCTAAATTACCTTGTTCAATTTTTAGTGCAGAATGAATGGACAGAGTTGAGCTGCAAAGGTGAAACTGCACCAGAGGAAGTGGAGGAGCATTCCATGGTTGCTCATAAGGTGAAATTCACATACATACATGTATACAGTACATTAATACAGTGCTGTGAAAAAGTATGATTTGTGTTTTTTTTCATATCTATCACACACAAAGGTTTCAAATCAAAACAATTTTAACATCACTCAGAGACAACCCAAGGAAATACAAATTGCAGTTTTCAAATTCAATACAATTCAATTTATTAAGGCACAAATAAAATCCAAACCTTTCTGACCCTCTGTGAAAACGAAATTGCCCTCTGAACCTAATAACAGGGTGTGCCACCCTTGGCAATAATAACTGAAATCAACTGTTTTGGATATTTGGCGATGAGTCCTTCAGATCCCTCTGAAGGAATTTTGCCCCACTTTTTGCTGAATTGTTTCAACTCCACCATATTGGAGGGTTTTCTAGCATGAACTGCCCGTTTAAGGTCACACCACAGCATCTCAATGGACATTTCCGACTGGCGATCATAAGCTTCGCCCCCCTTAGCTACATTTGCCATGTCCCACAAGCTTCCAAAATGGCAACCGAACAGAACAGGTGTAAAGTCGATTCTCTAACGTGTATTCAGATAATATTGCGATATGTTTTTTGCCAAATCCGTCAGACTTGTTCAAGAGAGTTCTAACAGAACTGTGTTTTAGGCTTTGGAAAATGAATCAACCGGGCACCTTGTAACCTAGCAGGATATCTTTCATCAGAATTGCACATTCCTCGAGTGCATCTGAGGACCATTTTCTTCATAACATTAACTTTTATAATCACACATTAAAAACAACCAGCATTGCTTGTGGGACAATATGGCTAGAGGGCCGTGTTAAGACAATGCAGCTATCTGATTGGCTATTATTGTACGAGTGATTGACAGGTCGGAAAGGTCCATTAGCTTTAAATGAGCAGGACGCAATGTCAGAGTTAGAGCGAAACGTTGGCAATTGATGCAAAAATGTTTGACGCCTCACAAACTTCATACTGACATCCAGCAGGATAAAAAAGTGGAATCGTACTGCACATGTAAAGCAGGGTGAGTACTTTTTACTTGGAAAAATCATGATTAATATCATTGTAGTCTTTATAAGTGAGTTAGGTTCGATTTTCTACATTTAAACAATGGTGATTAACTCAGTCAGTACCGTAGTCACCAGATGAAAATGTTTGACTTGGGTCATAATTGAACTCACTGCTCCGTTTTAATACATACAAATAGGCAAAAAGACATTTCTTTTGCCTGAAATCGCGCATTTGCGTATCACTAACCCAACTCTTCGGCATAAAACATTACACAGGTCAGTCATACAGTAACAAAGGGAAAGTTGTTCTCCTGCAATGTATAAAGCACCGATAATTAAATCAAACACAGATGATACTTCTCCCTTACCTTCGAACATACAGCCTTGTGTTTGTTGATATTGTTCACATTTAGTTGTAGGTGCAGTCTTCCGCAAGCCTTAATCCATCGGAGACACTTTGTCAACTGTGTTTTAGGCTTTGGAAAAATGAATCAACTGGGCACCTTGTAACCTAGCAGGATATCTTTCATCAGAATTGCACATTCCCCGAGCGCATCTGAGGACCATTTTCTTCGTAACATTAACTTTTCTAATCACACATTAAAAACAACCAGCATTGCTTGTGGGACAATATGGCTAGAGGGCCGTGTTAAGACAATGTGGCTATCTGATTGGCTATTATTGTACGAGTGATTGACACGTCAGAAAGGTCCATTGGATTTAAATTCACACTTTGACTTGGCCAGTCCTTGAAATGTTTCTCCAAAGTCTTGAGTATCATTAAGATGTTTTTTTGGCAAAGGTGACATGAGCCTTTGTATGCTTTGCTGACAGCATGGGTTTTTGCCTGGGAACTCTCTCGTGGATGACATTTGTGACCAATGTCTTATGATAGATTCGGACCTTAACTGGGGCCAGCAAGGGCTGCAGCTCTTTAGATGTTGTTTGAGTTTCTTTTGTGACCTCCTGGATGAGTTGTCGTTGCACTTTTGGAGTAACTTTAGTTAGTTGTCCGCTTCTGAGAAGGTTTGCCACTTTTCCCAGTTTTCTCTATTTGTGGAGAATGGCTTTGACAGTGGTTTGCTGGACCCCAAAGCATTCAAATTAGCTTTGGAACTTTTTCCAGACTGATGGATTTAACGTTTTCTCTCATTTCTTCTTGAATTTCTTTTGATTGCAGCTTGTTTCATTGGTTCTTGAGATATTGTAGCCTGCTTCATGTTGTCTGACTGATTCTCTTCAAGTGATTTATTGATTCAACAAGTATGGTGGTAATCAGGTTTGGGTGTGCCTTGTGAAATTTAACTCACCTTTCCCAAATTTGTGGTTTGTTGCAGTAACTTAGTCATTTAACGGGGGTAATTACTTTTTCACAGAGAGTCAGAACGGTTTAGATTCTGTATCTAAATGAATTGTCATTTGAAAACTGCATTTTGTATTTCCTTGGGTTGTCTCTGAGTGACGTACTAAAATGTGTTTGGCGATTTTAAACTTTGCGTGTGATAGAAAAAAAATTAAAATCAGGAGGGGGCAAATACCTTTTCATGACACTGCACATTGCTGTGAAAACATACTGATCCCGTTCTCAATTTTTATATTTTGGTGTAGTTTCCCCACTTTTGTTTTAGACCATCACACAAATGTAAATATCAGGCAAATACAACCCAGGTGAACTTAAAATGATGTTTTTAAATGATTTAATGTATTTAAGAAAAAAAAATACTACTGAAAGTTTTCTGGCCAGGTGTGAAACAGTAATTACTACTGTTGTTAAACCATCACATAATTATGGCTAATCACTTTTGGTTACTTTTCACTGATTACACCCAAGTCTGATTAACTCCAGACTTGGTCAATCAAGAAATCACCTAAACAGAATTTGCCCAGACAAAATCAAGTTGGGCAAAAGATGTAAAAATTCTGCAATAAAATGATATAATCCAAACAAATTCCAGAGCAGTCAAGAAATAAAGTAATTGACATACGGTAACAGTGTTGAACCTTCCTACGAATGGGTGCGCTACAAAGGTTACTCCAAGAGAACAGCAATCCAGGAGACCCCAAAAAGAACTCAGGGCAACATTTAAAGAACTGCAGGCCTCCCTTGCCTCAGTTAAGATTAATGTTCATGACTTAACAATAAGGAAGAGACTGGACCAATAATGGCATCCATCCCAAAGAAATGATAAATGATCATCTAACTTTTGCAGAAAAACAAAAAACGCAGAATGATTCCAGAGACTTTGGGAAGAATGCTATTTGGACTGATGAGATGAAAGTTGAGCTTTTTGGAAGGTGTGTGTCATCTGGTATCAATATAGCACAGCATTTCACGAAAAGACCATCACACCACCAGTCAAATAAATATGATGGTGGTAGAGTCTTGGTTTGCTTGGTGTCTTCAAGACTTAGAGAATTTACTGTGATTGATGGAACCATGAATTCTGCTGAATCCTGAAAGAGACTATTAGGCCGTTCAGTTGGTGACCACAAGCCAAAGAACACAGGTTTTGCAGCAAGATAATGATCCAAAAAACACCAGCAGCTCAACTTCTGAATGAAAAACAAAGTAATGATTTTGATGTGGTCTCGTCAGTGTCTGGGCTTGAATCCGATTGAAATGGAGTGGCATGACCTTAAAAAAGTCCTTTCTTGGTCAGAAACCCTCCATTTTTGCAGAATTAAAGAAATTCTCCAAAGAAGATTTCACCAAAATACAGTGCCTTGTTAAAGTATTCGGCCCCCTCAAACTTTTCAACCTTTCGCCACATTTCAGGCTTCAAACATAAAGATACAAAATTTAATTTTTTTTTTGTCAATAATCGACAACAAGTGGGACACAATCGTGAAGTGAAAAAAAAGTTATTGGCTATTTTAAACTTTTTTAACAAATAAAAACCTGAAAAGTAGGGTGTGCAATATTATTTGGCCCCCTTGCGTTAATATTTTTTAGCACCACCTTTTGCTGCAATTACAGTTGTAAGTCGCTTGGCTATGTCTCCAACAGTTTTGCACATCAAGAGACTGAAATTCTTGCAAAACAGAGTGATCGTGGGCCTCTTGACTGCATCTCTGATGAGTCTTCTCCTTGTTCGAGGTGAAAGTTTAGAGGGACGGCTGGGTCTTGGTAGATTTGCAGTGGTCTGATACTCCTTCCATTTCAACATGATTGGTTCCACTGTGCTCCTTGAGATGTTTAAAGCTTGGGAAATCTTTTAGTATCCACATCCGCTTTAAACCTCTCCACAACAGTATCTCGGTCCTGTCTGGTGGTTTTCTTTGGCTTCATGATGCTCTCTGCATCTCTAAAAAGAACTATCACAGAGCAGGTGCATTTATACGGAGACTTGATTACACACAAGTGGATTCTGTTTATCATCATCAATCAACATTGGATCATTCAGAGATCCTCACTGAACTTCTGGAGTGAGTTTGCTGCACTGAAAGTAAAGGGGGCAAATAATATTGCATGCCCCACTTTTCAGTTTTTTTATTTGTTAAGTTGTATCAAATATCCAATAAATTTTGTTCCACGTCACGATTGTGTCCCACTTGTTGATTCTTGACAAAAAAATAATTGTATATCTTTGTTTGTAGCCAGAAATGTGGCAAAAGGTTGAAAGGTTCAAGGGGGCCAAATACTTTCACAAGACAGTACAGCGCCACAGAGACTCATTAAAAATGCATAATTTCAGTTGTTGCTGCTGAAGATGGCCTAATCACTGATGAGGTTTTTACTGATTAGTTTTTCACACTGCGCAACGTAACTTTTTGTTTTTTTCCCCTTCAGATACGAAACCACCAACAGCATTTTAAGTTCACTTAGCTTATATTTGTTTCATGATATTAAACCTTCAAAAGGGGAATATATGGAAAAATATTAGAACATGAGAAGCTGGCCAATACTTTTCCACAACACATAGAAACATACAGTGCTATGAAAAAGTATTTCTTTATATTTTTTATATCTATCACACAGAGGTTTCAAATCATCCATCTATCCATTTTCTGACCCGCTTATCCACAAGAGGGTCACGGGAGTCCTGGAACATATCCCAACTGTCGGCAGGGTACATCGTGAAGTGGTTGCCAGCCAATTGCAGGGCACATAGAGACAGACCACAATCACACTCACAATCAAACCTAGGGGCAATTTAAACTGTCCAATTAATGTGTGTTTCTGGGATGTGGGAGGAAACCGGAGTTCCCGAAGAAATCCCACACAGGCACGGGGAGAACAGGGAAACTTCACACAGGCAGGGCTGGGATTGAACCCAGGTCCTCAGAAATGTGAGGCCAACGCTAAACAGCTGGTCCACTGTGGTGCCGGTTTCAAATCATCAAAACAACACTGTCTTTCTTATGGTAGACTCATGAACACTGACCTTAACTATGGCCTGTGAGACTTGCAGGTCTTTAGATGTTGTTTTAGGTTCTTTTGTCACCTCCTGGATGAGCCATTGTTTCACTCTTGGAGTAATTTTTGGTGGTCATCCACTCGTGAGAAGGTTTGCCACTGTTCCCAGTTTTCTCCATTTCTGGAAAGGTTTGGATTTTTGTTGTTGTTTTGGTTTGTTTGTTGTTTGTCTTAATAAATAGGATTTTCATTTGAAAACTGCATTTTGTATTTCGTTGGGTTGTCTCTGAGTGCTATACAAATTGGTTGGATGATTTCAAACCTGTGTGTGTAATATATGCAAATAAAAAAAAAAAAAAAAAAAAAAACCCGAAATCAGGAAGGGGACAAATACTTTTTTCATGGCACTGTACATCCATGCAAATGGTACTTTTTTTGTGACTAAACTTTGAAAATTGATCAATTTATCTAAACTCACAGGGGTTTATGTATGTGTTTGGAGGCACACTGGATTCAGCATACACTTCGCTGAGATGTCCCCTTTGGGTGTTTGACATTGGTGAGGTTTTCTAAGAAGGTGAAGGCAAATGAAATTTTGTCAGCTGATGCTGTTAGCATTATTGGCCAGTCATACTTCCTAGACAAAACTTGTTGGAACATGCATGCATGCCAACATTCTTCTTACTCTTTCTGCAAAAGTTCACACGTGATTGGTGAACAGTCCTTACGGAATATACTAAAAACGCAATTTGATTGATTCAACTGATCAACTGGCGTTATGTTGATAATTGGCACACATTTCCTATGCAAAGTTTCTATTATTCTATTTATTTAAATGTTCTGAATTTGCGATTCAACTTTATTAAAAAAAAAAAGCTTTAAAAACAACCACAGCTGTATCCTTCAATTTAAAAGAAATAGTTACGTGACAAACAAAGCTGCGGAACTTGGTTGTCTGTGCTTTTCTTGAATCATAATGTACAACTTGATTCTTTGTTTCAGTCAAGCAGAAATGGGTGCACTCTCCAAGAAAAGCAAGTGGTGCTCAGGTAGAGATACTTTTGTGAGTTATTTTGGGGGCCTTTTCACAAACATACAGAGCTGAAAAAACAATCAACAAATCAGCTACAAATCAGGAGGTTTTTTTTTTTTTACATTTTCTTGCAGATTTTTGCTGTAACGTGTTACCAGAGTCACTGCTCATGAACTAAATAAAAGTAGGGCTATTTCAAACTAAGGGGAAGTGACTACAAAGTGGAAATTGTATGGTATCAAATAGTGCTTAACCTCTGAAAAATGGTTGCTACCCTTCACTGACCACCAGCCAAACAGCTTTTGTTGGATTGGCCTGTGACAGTCATGGATATTTTGACCAAAATTCTTAGTCTATGACACCCAAAAATAGTAAATAAGCATATGATGGCTAGCACTTACAAAATTCTCTAACATGCAGTGACTTTGAGTTCCTAACTATGGCGGTCGCGGCAAGACCCTGCGGCCCACAAAGCAGTGGACTCACAAGCGGACAAGCCGACACTTAGCACCTTAAACCAAGAGAGGAGCAAGTGGGAGTGCTTTGGCTGGATGTGGAAGCACAGTTGTGGCGATAGACTGTACAGATAAATAGATAATCTACAAATGGAATTAACCTCAAAATACACAATGGTCCTCCTTCGTGCTGCCATTGTCTCAGCACAGATCCAATGGACTCATGTCACAACAGCGGCTTGTTTAGCACCCACGACCCCGCCTCCCTCCATTCCCCTTTGTCAGCCACAAATTCAAATGTCTTTAAACAAACAATAACATGAATGATTGCCCGTTCTCATATTGTTTAAAATAAAATACTTTCTGAACCTTAAAACCTCAATATAACCAGAATATCTCAACCTGTGTATCATAATATTAATTCAAGGTACATTGATAAATGAAATCTCATCTCATTTTACGGCTCTATAGCGACAATAAAAAAAAAGACATTGTATTTTAGGACCAGTTTGAATTAATTTTTGTGCTGTATTACAATAGTGTCTGGGATCAGTTTGTGGATGACCTTTGTCTTGAAATTAACAAACACTTGATTTCAACCATTAAAAAACACAATATTCATTATAGATACCAACTTGGAGAAGCAGGAAGTTATTGGCATTGGGAGAGGAAAAAAAAACATCTATGGTGTGTCCCTAATTTTTGTTGTTGTAGGGGAGATGTAATGATGTAATAAACACTGGCTGGCACTGTGGTATGAAGACTTATTTTCTTGTGGACACGCTGGAAATAAAAATTTAGGATCTGAAATGTTTGGGAATAACAAATCAGGAAATCAAAATGTATTTATTTTATTGTTCTTTTATGGTCTTTTATGGAGGGATGAGATGATAGTTTCCCAAACTACCTTGATTTAAATGGAATTTAAAATCGTCCTTCCCTATAAAGAACAAAAAGATCATGAATTATGTCACCTTACAGAGTTTGTAGTGACTTTATCAAACTTCTAGAAGAGTATCATTCAACTAAAATGTAGGTCCAGTTTAAGAAAATGGCTTCAGGACCAGAATATCATAGTGTCTTAACTACAGTGAAGAAACTGAGTATTTGAACACGCTGCTATATTGCAAGTTCTCCCACTTAGAAATCATGGAGCTCTGAAATTTGCATCATAGGTGCATGTCCACTGAGAGAGAGACAATATAAAAAGAAAAATCCAGAAATCACAATGTATGATTTTTTTTTTTAACTATTTATTTTAGTGATATAGCTCCAAACAAGAATTTGAACACCTGAGAAAACCAATGTTAATATTTGGTACAGTAGCCTTTTTTTTGCAATTAAACAGGTCAAACGTTTCCTGTAGTTTTGACCAGGTTTGCACACACTGCAGGTGGGATTTTGGCCCATTCCTCCACACTTATCTTTTCGAGCTCAAACATGTTTCTGGGCTGTCACTGAGAAACATGGAGTTTCAGCTCCCTCCAAAGATTTTCTATTTGGTTTGTGTCTGGAGACTGGCTAGGCCACACTAGAACCTTGAAATGCTTCTTATGGAGCCACTCCTTGGTTTTCCTGGCTGTGTTCTTCAGGTGATAGTCATGTTGAAAGACCCAGCCACGACCCATCTTCAATGCTCTGACTGAGAGAAAGAGGTTGTCCCCCAAATCTCACAATACATGGCCGCGGTCATACTTTCCTTAATACAGTGCAGTTGTCCTGTCCCATGTGCAGAAAAACACCCCCAAAGTATAATGCTACCACACCCATACTTCACAGTAGGATGGTGTTCTTGGGATGGAACTCATAATTCGTCTTCCTCCAAACACGGTTAGTGGAATTATGACCAAAAAGTTCAATTTTGGTCTCATCTGACCACAAAACGTTCTCCCATGACTCCTCTGTATCATCCAAATGTTCATTGGCAAACTTAAGACGGGCCTTGACATGTGCTGGTTTAAGCAGGGGAACCTTCCGTGCCATGCATGATTTCAAACCATGACGTCTTAGTGTATTACCAAAAGTCAACTTGGAAACGGTGGTCCCAGCTCTTTTCATGTCATTGACCAAGTCCTGTTGCGTAGTCCTGGTCTGATTCCTCACCTTTCTAAGGATCATTGACACCCCATGAGGTGATATCTTACACGGGGCTCCACTCCGATTGAGATAGACCGTCATGTTTCGCTTCTTCCATTTTCTAATGATTGCTCCAACAGTTGACCTTTTTTCAGCAAGCTGCTTGGCAATTTCTCCATAGTCTTTTCCAGCCGTGTGGACTTGTACAATTTTGTCTCTGGTGTCTTTGGACAGCTCTTTGGTCTTGGCCATGTTACAAGTTTGAGTCTGCCTGATTGTATGGGGTGGACAGGTGTATTTATGCAGCTAACGACCTTACACAGGTGCATCTGATTCAGGATAATACATGGAATGGAGGTGGCCTTTTAATGCCGGACAAACAGGTCTTTGATGGTCATAATTCTAGCTGATAGACAGGTGTTCAAATACTTATTTGCACCTGTATCACACAAATAAATCGTTAAAAAATGATCATACATTGTGATTTCTGGATGTTTCTTATTAGATTATCTCTCTCACAGTGGACATTCACCTACGATGAAAATGTCAGACCCCTCCATGATTTCTAAGTGGGAAAACTTCTGATTCAGGATAATACATGGAGTGGAGGTGGACTTTTAAAGGCGAATTAATAAATCTTTGAGGGTCAGAATTGTAGCTGATAGGCAGGTGTTCAAGTACTTATTTGCAGCTGCATCACACAAATAAATAAAAAAAATAAATTGTGATTTTTGGATTTTTCTTTTTAGATTATCTCTCACAGTGGACCTGCACATACAATGAAAATTTCAGACCCCTCCATTAATTCTAAGTGGGAGAACTTGCAATATACCAGGGTGTTGAAATACTTATTTTCTTCACTTTACATCTTGTGAGATACTGTTAGTAGCCATGTCATTGTATCTACATCTGCTTGTCCTCAATACCACAGTCAGATGAAATTAATTCTGTCCAATTCAAAAACCTTTCGGAATTCCATACATTTCTGAGCCGCTTATCCTCACGAGGGTCGCAAGAGTGCTGGAGCCTATCCCAGCTGTCATCGGGCAGGTGGCAGGGTACACCCTGATTTGGTTGTCAGCCAATAGCTGGCCACATGGAGACAGACAACAGTTGCACTCACAATCACACCTCGGGGCAATTTAGAGTGTCCAAATAATTTGGCATGTTTTTGGGATCTGGCAGGAAACTGGAGTGCCCGGAGAAAACCCATGCAGGTGGGGCTGGGATTTGAACCCCAGACCTCAGAACTGTGAGGCCAATGCTCACATCTCATCCACCGTGCCGCCCTTTTGTGATTTCAGAGTCAAATAACAGAAATAAACATACAGAATATAGTATGTGTGACTGCTGATTAGTAGAGAAAAGACCCAACAATCAAACAGGGACTCGTGAATTCCTTTTTGTTTTATTGTTGTGCTTTTCTGAAATGCTTTATTTTAAATTAAATAGCATTAAAAATAAAATATTTTCTTTCTTGGTAACTTAAATTTCGTGCACATCTTTCCAATTCTGCCTTGGTCATCAAACCTATTAGCACAACTGTGTAAAGTCCTCTCATGAACAGTGTCGCCAGTTACTTGAAATAGTAACTTGGTTACTTTACTAATTACTTGATATCAGAGGTACCCAAGTTTGACAAGAGTAACTTTTTAGTTACCTTTCAGCAGGTGCAAAGTGGCAGTACTATCAGTTATCCACAGTAAAAAAAAAATGCATTAGCCTAACTGTACCCATTACTTGCTAATGAACCCCATACAAGTTAAAGAATTATGTTATCAACATAAACTAAACATAAATGTGTAGCTGAAGCCATCTAAAATCAGCAACTTTGTGTAAACTGGACATGTCAATAGAATACCGTAAGTTACTAAACAAACAAGCACAATCCTTGTCAGTACACTGCCAATTGTAGTCAATGAAAGTGAAAGTGTGCATGCGTGTGCGTATACGTCAAAGTGAGTGAGACACGCATATCATTGCTTCCACTACAGTAATTTTGATACGAAGTGCGTGATAACTTTTCTTATTATATGATGTCAGCCATGCACCACGTTAAGCCATCTCACAAAGATTAAAGGGAGGCGAGCCCTCAATGGGACTTTTTAAAATAGCTGTCAATCCATTGTGTTAAACATACCAGTAAAACTGTAATCTGAATGTGTAACTAATAAACATAACAACAGTCAAATGCATTTTATACAAAGGATAATAACAAAAATAGTTTGCCAATAGTGAAATTGTACGTTTCTTTGCAATTTTATGGTAGTTCACCATCCCAGTGCTTTGTGTTATAAACAGTCACTTCGCAATTGTTTTCTTCTCTTTGAAAAGTCTCTGTTAAATGCTTCTGCACATTTGGAGAGCTCTTTGGTTGAATCACTGGCTATAAATTTATTATTAAATAAATAGGTGCAAGAGTAAATGTTTTTCAGTTGAAGAAATAACTGTAGTCTTAATTTCTTTCCTGAGAAACCATGCGTTCCTTCGCTCATTACTCAACATAGCATTTTTTTTTTTTGAAGAAGAAGAAGAATGTGTGACGTGTTCATGCACAGCTATCAAACTTAAGGGCCGGGGCCAGATCCAGTACACCACATGATGTTATCTGTCATGCGCATGGCCTGGCCTCTGCCATGAGGGGCGTGACCAGGCCACTGCTCTGGGCAGGACCACCTCTGACAACTGTCTTACAGCTGTTGTTCATTTGACGGTCATTAGACCAGGCATTTAGGTTTAGAATTTGTCACTGTCATTTGCCAATTCGTCGCGTTGCATTTACTGCATGTTGGATTCTCCAGTATTGAGCGTAAGTCTCGTGTAGAGCTATCCAGTATCACAGCGAGTCTGTGCCCTTTTAGTTTGTCCACATCTTGTCAAGTTTCTTAGTTTTTTCCATAGTCTTCGGACCTCTTTTCGTGTTTTTGGACCGTGCTTCTAGCCTCGCGTTTTTGTACCTCTGCCTTTTTGGTATCTACCTGTTTTTGGAATAAAGCCACTCTGAACATTATGCCATTGCCTAGGACTCTTGGATCAGTCCCCGCACCGCTGGTTCATGACAGTAATGTGGCCCCTGAAGGCAAATCATGCGTCAACTTCTGTGATTCTTGTTAAAATCTGTACCAATATTTCAAATTGTCATATCGTAAAATATAACAGTGAGATATTCTAAGCATTTCTGTGTTATCAACCATGAACAATGGTTGAAAACCCATTACCCTGGGCTTCAGATTCCAAGACTAGTTCAGAAATTTCAGGTGTAAATCAGATGAGGCAGTTTTATGGATTCACAGTCATAACGGTCCTCTGTGGGAAACAGTAACTACAATGTGGCCCGTGACAAAAATGAGTTTGACATCCCTGTGTTAACTGCTTTAGTGCGAATGAACTAAAGAAAAGTGGGGGTATTTCAAAACAAAGCCAATTAAATACAATGTGGAAAATGTATGTTTTCAAAGTGAAAAGTAAAATAAAGAAGTTTGACTTACCCCTTCTCAGTCTAACACAATCCTCTCAATGAATTTTATATACTTTTATTTAAGAAATCTTAACATTGGAGCAGTTTTATAGTGTCATTTTTCCCTTTTTTATCTACCCCACTTTGTTTCCCAGTGCTAGAATTGAGTTCCAGCTTATCCTGCCAAGATTTTTTCTCATCTTGCTTCAGGTTTTGAATGGCTATGCGTGTTCAAAATCTTTTTGTTTCATAATGGTGTTTCACTTTTGGTCTTGTAAGTGATTCCAGTGTGACATTAAACAGAAATGACTGGTTGTTCCTTTGTGATTAAAAAAAAAAAAAAAAAAAAGTGCGCGCACCATTTTTTTACAAATATTGTTCTCCCTTTATCTGTCATTTTCTTCACATTCTCCTTTTGTACAGCTTTAAGTCAATTTACTTCCTCGCTGTTGTCTTTTTGTCTCTCCCTACCCTTCTCTCGTCTTTCACTGCGCTGCAGTCGGTGAACGCCACCTGCAATGCAATAATGTATATGCAATTATTTAGCAGTCAACTTTTAGTGCTGAAAACCTCAGAGTTGCGTATTTTATTCATCTAGAAAAGGGGTCGGGAACCTTTTCGCCTAAGAGAGCCATAAATGCCAAATATTTGAAAATGTAATTTCAAAAAAGCCATACAATATTTTAAAAACTAAATATAGATGTATTTGCACATTTATGTAAGACCCACAATTTTAGAGTATAAAAAGTCTCTAAATACTTTTAGTGTATATAACGTCAATTTTCGAACGCAACTTATCTTATCTAGATCAAAATATATCTTCAACTGTACCATAAAATGCATATCTTGTTCGATGTTTTTACAAAAAAATATAAGTATTTATAAATTAAAATCCACAAACTTTGACCTAACTTCCCGTACCTGAAAAACACCTCCTTCCCTGTGTCCTTACCTCTGATGTCACAGCTAGGAGACTTGCTGTTGTGGGACTACTTTAGTCGTAGCATTGCCTGTTGACCCCGAAGGGGAAAAAAAACTTGTTTCAAGAATTCCTCAATAATTGTAAGCTAAAACCAATCTGTAAAAATGATGAAGACGTGTGTGGTTCAGTTTTGTCGCAATTCAAATTATTCTGGTCACAGTTTACATTATTTTCGCAAAGACTCAAACCTCAGAAGACAGTGGGTTAGTTTGTGCTAACAAAGAGAGCTAATTTTTCCAAACCCGTTCAGCAGTCTGCCATATGCAGTTAACATTTCACCCCGGACTCTTTTACTGGCAAACTCATGTCTGAGATGGGTTTTAAATGTAAAAAAAAAAAAAAAAAAAAAACAGATAAAACCTGGATCAGTGCCTACCATACAGCCAGTTCCAACAACTGAACAGAGCGGTGCTGCTAAAGGCACCAAACGCGAACCTGGATATGGTTGGACAAGCTCGCACAGAAAGTACCAAAACTGCATAGAGCTTTTGTTATAAGACAAGTTGCGGGGATATGTTTGTCATCTTTTATTTCCTGAAAACTTTGACCACTATTGACATAGTTGAATGAAAGCAGCATATGTTGTTCTTAGCGAAAAATATTGTATTACCGCAAATTGTTAGACCATTCTCAATTAGAAGAACAGGATAATATTGTGTACAAATGTTGGCTCACTGGCTCAGCTGGAAAGCGTTGGCCTCACAGTGCTGAGGACCCGTGTTCAATACCAGGGCTCCCTGTGTGGACTTTGCATTTATATTAATTACAGATGTTGCAAGAAGCATCTTCTGCATAAGCGGTTTACATTGACCCAGCAGATAGTGAAACTCCATTTTTAGTACATTTCAAAAGTTGCCAGACTGATGAAGTTCCTGTTTATGAGAAAGGAACACATATCTTTCTGACGGCAGAGTGAATACTGCAACATGTATTTCAACCTCAGGTGGCTTCAAGATGCTCATACTGATAGACTAAATAAGCATGAATTGAAAATGTTATGAGAGAAATATATCTGTACACACTATAAGGATACAGTGTGTGTGATTATTTTAGTTATGTGGTGTATGTTTATTTCATAAACAAACATACATCAACATCTACACAAAAACAAAACAAAAAAATTCAGGATGTAGACTGTTTAAATCCTGTTTACTCTTGGCCATCTGCCACAGAATCTAGACACACAGAAGGATGGAAGTGGAAGTCCCCAACTCGCAAGCTGTCTATAAGCAGTATCGACCTGAAAATATATGCATGACAATTTTCCAGAATGGGACTTTGTAAATGGCAAAAAGATGATTTGGAGAAGTATTAATATTAATAATTTTTAAAAAAGCTTACTCGTGTTGTGGAAAATCCAGTCACTGCCGATACTGTTGTCGTAATTGAAGATCTCATAAGTTCAGACAGCTGGCAATAAAACCTGGTGCACTGCAGTGGATGGTCTGGGTAATCTACCATTTTCTGGTGAATATTGACTCTCATGGCAACAACAACTTTCTTCTGTTGTTTCCATGGGTATGGAGCATTTGCATACAATTTTAATCTGTTCACATTCACAAACTTTTACAGCTCAAAGGCCCTTATCAGTCCAGTACACAGAACCATCCGCCCATTTACATTTCTGTTTATAGCAATTAGTGCCCAAATAAAATCACAAGATACCGGTTTACAGCTTTCAGTATAAAGTTTAGCGGTTTTGGTCATGACATCTTGGGAGAATTGTGACTAAAATGGGGATAGACTGTTCTAGGTACTGTCTGGTTATGGCATCAGTTTACCACATGAAATTATATTTATGGTGAAGCAAGTTATGACCACGTTCTTTTTTTCCTTTAGGCCTGTCCCATTAAAGGTCACCACAGCGTGTCATCTCAGATGCACGCATATTTGTTTGGCACAGTTTTTTTTACGCCGGATGCCCTTCCTGATGTGCAACTGCCGCTGCATTTTAGCCGGGGAGAGAATCATAGAGCACCTGGTATTCCCAGGTGGTTTCCCATCCGATTACTAACCAGGGCCAATCCCGCTTAGCTTTCGAGATCTTATGAGATCGAGCGTTCTCAGGGTCGCATAGCCATAAACCAAGTTATGACCAGCTATTACTCTCAAATTAACGTGACGTTTTATACGGATTTCGTTCATTAAAATCCTTATTTGTTAAAATATACCAATATAGACTAAATACACGGTGTTTGCATAATTTTAAAACAATATCGAAAACTTCGTATACACATTCAGGATATCGAAGCCATTATTATTTATCAGTTTATGGCTAAATTATTATTTATCAGTTCATGGCACCTTCCTCATCAGCTATTTCCTCTGCATTTGAATGTGTGTTCTAACAGGCTCAAATTGATAACATTTAATGCCTTTATTAAGTTGGTATTCTTCACGGTCTTCGTGGGACCCTTCACAATCATGTTCATCGCTCGAATTATCGGAAAATTCAGCGTCGTTCTTAGAATGGAGTTGAATGGCCGCAATGATATTCATATCAGCTTCTGACATCACGTCCCTTCTCGGGTTTTTCCATTGTGTGATCGTGTATTCCCGCCGAATCCTGCAATGTGCGATGTATTTTTGCCAATAATTGAAAAATAAAAATTTTTCCATCATAATGGATATCAGATTCAAATGCAGGATAAACAACTTTATAATATATGCAAACAGTGGGTTGAAGACTTCACATACCCTTCAAAAAACTTTGTTACGCTGTTCCTAACCAATGATGACAAAAGTACTTCTTGCCATTAATGCGACTTCTGGTGCTGCATTGTTTTACTGATGGCTTAGGAGTTTGTTTCATTATTATTCTTATTATTAGATTAGACTTCACGCAGGGGTTGAGACTTCCTTCCATTAATTGTGAACATAATTCAGTTTGATTTGCCACCATGATGGTACGATGGTGAGCAGTTTTTGCCGACAAAAGCATGTCTTATTCGTTTGATTATCTTGTCTTTTTGCAAAAAGTTGTCAAAAACTTATTGGCAACATCAAGTAAGAATGCTTTGGCATACTCCCCATATGTGAATGGCTTTCCATTTTTGCAATTGATAAAGCATCAGCAAAGCTATCTGAATTCCATTCACCTTAATGGGTCCAAACACGGATTTGGTGCTAACTTGGACTCTGGAAAGTAGCTTTTGAGATGCTTTCTTCCTGCTGTACTCCACAGTATATTTTGTTGCAAACACAGTAAGACATTAGTCGAAGTGGCGCTTTATATTTGAGCATTTTATCGTTGCAAATTTATCATAGTTTTAACACACAGCAGAACCCTCTCCACAAATGTTGTCTATTCTTGTTGAAAACTTTGGTACTCAAAACCATTTCCATAATTAATTAGTTGTTCCCACCCGATCTGCGTTCGACCCTTTTGCACCTGCGCACATCGACTTCCACAGCAAACAACGGCAACCCCACTTGGACAAACGATCTCTGCCTCATATGCGCTGGCTGCACAGCAGAAATTACATGTACAGTATGACATTACAGTGAAGAAAATAAGTATTTGAGCACCCTGCTATATTGTAAGTTCTCCCACTTAGAAATCAAGTTACTATTTCAAGTAACTGGCGACACTGTTCATGAGAGGACTTTACACAATTTTGCTAATAGGTTTGATTACCATGGCAGAATTGGAAAGATGTGCACCAAATTTAAGTAAAGATGAAGGAAATGTTTTATTTTTAATGCTATTTAATTTAAAATATAAGGCATTTCAGAAAAGCACAATAAAACAAAAAGGAATTCACAAGTCCCTGTTTGATTGTTGGTCTTTTTTAAATTGCAAATATTTCACAAATTTTGCCAGGGTATGTAAACTTGGAGGCGCAGGTGTACTAATCAGCAGTCACACATACTATATTCTGTACGTTTATTTCTGTTATTTGACTCTGAAATCACAAAAGGGCGGCACGGTGGATGAGATGAGCATTGGCCTCACAGTTCTGAGGTCTGGAGTTCAAATCCCAGCCCCACCTGCATGGGGTTTCTCCGGGCACTCCAGTTTCCTGCCACATCCCAAAAACATGCCAAATCATTTGGACACTCTAAATTGCCCCGAGGTGTGATTGTGAGTGCAACTGTTGTCTGTCTCCACGTGGCCAGCTATTGGCTGACAACCAAATCAGGGTGTACCCTGCCACCTGCCCGATGACAGCTGGGATAGGCTCCAGCACTCTTGCGACCCTCGTGAGGATAAGCGGCTCAGAAATGGATGGAATTCCGAAAGGTTTTTGAATTGGACAGAATTAATTTGATCTGACTGTGGTATTGAGGACAAACAGATGTAGATACAATTACATGGCTACTTTCAGTATCTCACAAGATGTAAAGTGAAGAAAATAAGTATTTGAACACCCTGGTATATTGCAAGTTCTCCCACTTAGAATTCATGGAGGGGTCGGAAATTTTCATCGTTATGTGCATGTCCACTGTAAGGGAGATAATCTAATAAAAATCCAGAAATCACAATGTATGATTTTTTTTTTACAATTTATTTGTGTGATACAGCTGCAAATAAATATTTGAACACCTATCAGCTAGAATTCTGACCCTCAAAGACGTGTTAGTCCGCCTTTAAAAGTCCACCTCCACTCCATTATCCTGAATCAGATGCACCTGTGTGAGGTCGTTCGCTGGTTAAAAACAGCTGTCCACCCCATACAATCAGTAAGACTCAAACCTGTAACATGGCAAAGACCAAAGAGCTGTCCAAAGACACCAGAGACAAAATTGTCCACGCGCCTGGAAAAGGCTATGGAGAAATTGCCAAGCAGCTTGGTGAAAAAAGGTCAACTGTTGGAGCAATCATTAGAAAATGGAAGAAGCTAAACATGACGGTCAATCTCAATTGGAGTGGAGCCCCATACAAGATATCACCTCATGGGGTCTCAATGATCCTTAAAAAGGTGAGGAATCAGCCCAGGACTACACGACAGGACTTGGTCAATGACCTCAAAAGAGCTGGGACCACCGTTTCCAAGTTGACTTTTGGTAATACACTAACACATCATGGTTTGAAATCATACATGGCACGGAACGTTCCCCTGCTTAAACCAGCACATGTCAAGGCCCGTCTTAAGTTTGCCAATGACCATTTGGATGATATAGAGGAGTCATGGGAGAACGTTTTGTGGTCAGATGAGACCAAAATTTAACTTTTTGGTCATAATTCCACTAACCAAGTTTGGTGGAAGACTAATGATGAGTTCTATCCCAAGAATACTATCCCAACTGTGAAGCATGGGTGTGGTAGCATTATGCTTTGGGGGTGTTTTTCTGCACATGGGACAGGACGACTGCATTGTATTAAGGACAAGATGACTGCGGCCATGTATTGTGAGATTTTGGGAAACAACCTCTTTCTCTCAGCCAGAGCATTGAAGATTTATTGTGGCTGGGTTTTTCAACATGACCCAAAGCACACAACCAGGAAAACCAAGGAGTGGCTCCGTAAGAAGCATATAAAGGTTCTGAGGTGGCCTAGCCGGTCTCCAGACCTAAACCCAATAGAAAATCTTTGGAGGGAGCTGAAACGCCATGTTTCTCAGCGACAGCCCAGAAACCTGTCTGATCGAGAGAAGATCTGTGTGGAGGAGTGAGCCAAAATCCCACCTGCAGTGTGTGCAAACCTGGTGAACAACTACAGGAAACATATGACCTCTGTAATTGCAAAATAAAAAGGCTACTGTACCAAATATTAACATTGGTTTTCCCAGGTGTTCAAATTCTTGTTTGGAACTGTATCACAAAAATAAATCGTGATTTCTGGATTTTTCTTTTTAGATTATCTCTCTCACAGTGGACATGCACTATGATGAAAATGTCAGACCCCTCCATGATTTCTAAGTGAGAGAACTTGCAATATAGCAGGGTGTAAAAATACTTATTTTCTTCACTGTACGAGGCCTCTAAGAGCCACATGCAACCATCAAAAGAGCCAGCCATAGGTTCTCGACCCCTGATCTAGAAAGTGAATGAGTGCGTGAGCATGCATCTAGATCTGCTCCCTGTAACGTGTCTTGATGTAAAAATGTACTACATAAATGAAACTAACTTGACTTGTGACTGTTATGTTTTCATGGATAAAAGTCTCAAATGCCAACAAACAGAAAAGGCCACAGCGCGGTGGTGGGAGGCACATCCATGCTGGTGTATGGTGGCTTCATCGATATAAAGGGATCATCTCAAGAATTTTGGAGTTTGGATTTTGGTGAGTGAGTTTGAAATACTTATGATAATGATGTTAGCAATTGTTGAATTACAAATTACATTTCTAAAGCCACTTTTACCTATTTCACCTCCAAAGCACTCCTCTGTTTGTCTTTGCGGGAATTCCCTGCATACTATAGTATGACATGGGCGTAATTACTGGTCATCGTATTTTATGTTGTTGCTGACAGGTGGAATTTCCCCACCTTGAATAGGAAACTTTCTGGGGAAAAAAAAGAACAAAAACATGATGAGAGACACTCATATGGAAAAAAATAATATTTAATACTATAAACTGGCAGTATTAACTTAGATTTTCCCCTCACCTGCAAAATGAGAACTTCTTAAGAAAAAAAAAAAGACAGCTTGCTTTATTTAGTTTTCAAACACTGGCTTTGTTCAAGTTAGCATGCCTTAGATTACTGTCATTTATCTGTTCATCCTTTGAACAATAGCTAGCAACCCCAAACTTTTGTTCAAATGGCAGTCACTAATTTAATATGCAGGAAAACCTTATTGGGGTGTCATCATTAAAATTATACAAACATGGTGGGCAAGAGGCACCCTTGAAAGCCTCATCCAAACGATGCATCTATGGACACGAAAACGTTTTGGTCCATAAAATCTTAAATATCAGGCCAGTTTTTTGTATATTTTCAGAAGTGTACTTGGACATAAAGTGTACTTGGACAATAAAAAAATCCACTCACAAATTTTGGTGATGGGCTGGTGTTTTTGAACATAAAGCCCCGTAACACGTCATATGTGGCATAATGTGGCTATGGCTTCTTTCCTTGAGGCATTTCAGCGGTCAATTTTTTTATTTATTTTTTTTTTTTTTACACCAAGGCTTCCAACATATTTCACTATCACAACTTTCTCACATGATGGTTTAAAAAAAAAAAAGCCAGTTTTTCAATCAAGGCACACACTGCAGAATTACATAAACGTTTAATGAGGAACTGTAATCATCTTCTGCTATGCTAGGCATTGCTGTGAAAGCCTGACATGTCCAGAATGTGGCTTGGCTTAAAATCAAATATTTCAACAGAAAATTTGTCTAAAATTACTAAATGAATTTTCGGTGAAATTTTTTCTGTATTTTTAAGTCCAGACTTTCCAAATAAGTGCCATGTTGCCCCTTTAAAAACCAGCATTACATTGAATGTAGTCGTAGTATCTCTTCAACAAATGTGTTCCATTTTGGGGTTGTAGAAGACACCCAATGTAGTTAGTTATCTTCACTTTGTGTTTTTGATTTGGCTGTCGCTGAAAAAGTTAAAATAAAAAATTTTAATACTGCAAAATTAAATGTTGGAAATGGACCCAAGCTAGTGTTTTTTTCAGCAGTTTTGATCGTCAGTCATTTCCTTATATGCAGGGCTGTCACCACTTTTTACATGGGCGGGTTTGGTGCATGAGAATCTCATTAACCTTTATTTTCAGTAGAATTGCTCATATTGTGTCTTAAATCCAACATTCTTTTTCTGAGACGTTATAGGCTCTTCTGTCTCATACTTTTCTACCAATTTATTATCAGATGGAGACTAGTTGACATGTACATCAGCACAGGCAAATGCAGTGGATTTTAAAGGTCAAGTGTCGTCAAACGGATGATTTTTGGTAAATTATTAATGAAAAACCCGCAGCCAATATGGTCACATGTGTTTTTTTCACCACAAAATGATTTTGACGTATACAGCTTTTTGTAACTCCCGCCATGAAAATCCTCTCGAGGGATTTGTTTTTGAGAAGAAGCAGGAATTGACGTTCAGGACAGAGACGCCACCTAGTGGACTCGTTTGTTTCCATCAGTTTTACCTCCCGGAAGGTAGCTCGTTGTTCCTTCGTGTTAGCTAAAATGCCGGCTCATTGCATTGCTGGACATTGCTTGAACACTTGGGAGAATGGAATTACCCTTCATAAGTTTGAAAGAGACCCTGTTCGTTGTGAAAAATGGATTGCACGGGTGCAGAGGACGAGAGCTTCGTGGATTCCAAATAACAGGTAGGTGTGTATACAGCTACTAAAAAAAAAAAAAAAAATTGTTTGGGGCGGGCCACGTAATCGGTCTCTCTCATAACGTAGCAAAAGATCCGCGTTTGAAATGTGTCGATGTGCGCATTGCCCAGCCAACAATGTCTCGATAGTGTTCATCGCGTACTGCGGCGACTTTGAACATACCCCTAAAAGCAACATAGCTTGGCTCCACCTCCTCCTTATATGCCACCACAGGCGGCGAAACTCAGCCACTCAGCTGAGGCGCTGTGTTCGGCGGTCACAGCTTCTGCAAAGGCTGCGCGTCGGGCTTTGCGACGGGGCGGCTCTGAAGAACCCAGCCGAGAATGCGTTGCTCAGTCGCATGCGCGCATAAAGCACCCCGGCTCGACTGTGACTAAAGCATCACCGCTCGGCTCTGTCATAAGCCACACCGACCGACTGCTATGAGCTATGTGGTTGGGGTTGGCTGGTTTCTAAGACAGAAGTGAGATCAACTGTGTTGTATTGTTTATAAATGGTTGCAATAATCAGAAGAACTGAAACAGAGCTGGAAGTGAAAATGAAATTCTCTTTGGGATGGATCAGGACCAACCTAATCAGAAATTCGCTTATCAGAAGGGCAAGACGAGATGTCTGTCCTTTGCATATTCATACATAAGGAAGAGGATGATTCGCTGTGGTGACTCCTTAATAGTGTTCAGTAAAATAACTAATACTGCAACACGTTTATTTTGCATCTGTCTCTATGCTCGACAGATACCTTGGTTTGGTCGCTCCTCACTGGTTTACAGCAGGGATCACTTAGCCCTGGTCCAAGACATAGTCACTCTGCAATAGTCTACCAGAGCTGCATGTATCTGTTTGGTGGCTTGAAAGGCTTGAGAGAGCAGAGAGATTTCTGGAAGTGGAATTCTGCCAACTACACATGGAGTTTGCTCAAAACCAAGTAAGTCACATCTCATCTTTTGGGTTTCACATTCGCAACCCTAGTATGGAAAATGGATGAATGGATGAATTAGGCTCAGATCTACAGACTTTTGTTAAACTGTGAAATATCACTACAATTAAAGGCCCAGTACAGACACAAGTATGAAATTATGACCGGTTGTTTGCCAGATGTCAGTTTGTTTTTCAAACACTTAAATGGTCCCCTTCAGCAAGGCGCACAATACAGACTGAGCCTGCCATTGACATTCCCTGCACTTCCACAGAAGAACAGAATGAAAACAAAACTGCTTGTATGTGGTTCAAATGATTAATCTTACTAACATTTATCGGTTATCTGAGCCGCTGATTCTCACAAGGGTTGCGGGAGCACTGAAGCCTATCCCACGTATTTTCGGGCGGGAAGCGGGGAACACCCTGTACTGGTTGCCAGCCAATTGCAAGACATGCAGGACACATTGAAACGAACAATCACACCTCAGGGCAATTTAGAGTCACCAATCAATGCATGTTTTTGGGATGTGGACGGAAACCAGAGTGCCCAGAGAAAATCTATGCATCTTTGGGGCTCGGATTTGAACCCCAGTCCTCAGAACTGTGAGGCTGACACCCTAACCAATTGCTCCACCATGCTGCCTCAGACTAAAAGTGACTTGGATATTCAATTAAAGTGAATAATCTTTTTCTATTTTCACAGTCTTCACTTCCTCTAACCCAAGAAATATAGAAGAGCATATACTGTGATGAAAATAAGTATTTGAAAACCCTGCTATATTGCAAGTTCTCCCACTTAGAAGTCATGGAGGCGTCTGAAATTTTCATCGTAGGTGCATGTCCACTGTGAGAGAGATAATCTAAAAAGAAAATCCACAAATCCCAATGTATGATTTTTTTTTTTTTTAACGATTTTTGTGATACAGCTGCAAATAAGTATTTGAACACCTATCAGCTACAATTCTGACTCTCAAAGACCTGTTAGTCCGCCTTTAAAAGTCCACCTCCACTCCATGTATTATCCTGAATCAGATACACCTGTGTGAGGTCCTTAGCTGCATAAAGACACCTGTCCACCCCATACAATAAGTAAGACTCAAACTTGTAACATGGCCAAGACCAAAGAGCTGTCCAAAGACTTCAGAGACAAAATTGTACAACTCCACACAGCTGGAAAGGGCTACGGAGAAAATACCAAGCAGTTTCCAAGGTGACTGTTGGTAATACACTAAAGACATCATGGTTTGAAATCATGCATGGAACGGAAGGTTCCCCTGGTTAAACCAGCACATGTCAAGGCCCGTCTTAAGTTTGCCAATGACCATTTGGATCATACAGAGGAGTCATGGGAGAAGGTTTTGTGGTCAGGTGAGACCAAAATTGAAATTTTTGGTCATAATTCCACTAACCGTGTTTGGAGGAAAACGAATGATGAGTTCCATCCCAAGAGCACCATCCCTACTGTGAAGCATGGGGGTGGTAGCATCATGCTTTGGGGGTGTTTTTCTGCACATGGGACAGGACGACTGCGTACTGTCTTAAGGAGAGGATGACTGCGGCCATGTATTGTGAGATTTAGGTGAACAACTTCTTTCCTTCAGTCGGAGCATTGAAGATGGGTGTCAGGTTTAAAAAGCTTGACTATTAAAAGAAGGCGAACAGACAAGGCTTCAAGTTTTACTTGCTGCAAGGGGAGCGACATGACTTCTCCGTGCTTCCAATCAACTCCAACTCGTGTCCCCTTGCCGCTTCTTTTTATTCACATAAATCACATGATGTGTGTATGTGTCTCTGTGTGTGTGTGTGTGTGTGTGTGTGTGTGTGTGTGTGTGTGTGTGAGACTGTTTGATTGATTACATCTGTCTGATTGATGACATCTGTTTTCAAAACAATGAGTTCAAAGGTAGAAGCTCGGTGGTGATGTGGAAACCAACTACAGTATGTACAAAATTAGAACATATGAATGATTTCTTTAACAATGGGTCGAGGCTGGGTCTTTCAACATGACAATGGCCCGAAGCACACAGCCAGAAAAACCAAGGAGTGACTCCATAAGAAGGATATCAAGGTTCTGGCGTGGCCTAGCCAGTCTCCAGACCTAAACCCAATACAAAATCTTTGGAAGAAGCTGAAATTCCGTGTTTCTCAGTGACAGACCAGAAACCTGTCTGATCTAGAGAAGATCTGAATAGAGGAGTGGGCAAAAATCCCTCCTGCAGTGTGTGTAAACCTAACCTCTGTAATTGCAAACAAAGGCTACTGTACCAAATATTAACATTGATTTTCTCAGGTGTTCAAATACTTATTTGCAACTGTATCACACAAATAAATAAAAGAAAAAAAAATCATACATTGTGATTTCTGGATTTATCTTTGTAGATTATGTCTCTCACCGTGGACATGCGCCTATGATGAAAATTTCAGACCCCTCCATGAGTTCTAAATGGGAGAACTTTCAGTATAGCAGGGTTTTCAAATACTTATTGTCTTCACTGTACAATATTTCAATTCAAATAGTTTTTTGGGCACCTGAAAGCGTTGGCCTCACAGTTCTGAGGACCCGGGTTCAATCCCGGCCCTCCTGTGACCCTTGTGAGGATAAGCAAAAAAAAATGGATGGATGTTTTTTTTTTTTTTTTCAATGACCATAAAGATGAACTTGAACTTCACACAAAGTCTTTCATCATGCTACTAGATAAAAAAACATACCTATGCATGTCAGATAGGCCTGACATATTTTATCATGACTGACAAAACTTCTTATTTGGCCCTGCGATAGCCCTATGATGCCAAAATGAAAAGTCTAGCACGTTGGATATTTTGTGAAATCTGTGTAATGTGACATACCGACAACTCTCCGACAGTTCATTTTGACGTCGACCAGTGGGATTGCGTTTAGTGACCGGAACCTTGCCTCTCCTTTGTCAATGTATTTGGGCGCCTTGTTTTGTGCACCGTTGCACAGCCATGTCAGATAAAAAAAATTGGCTCCTTAATTCTAGGCAAAAGAATCTTGGATTCAGCATACCAAGAGCTTTGGAAATGTATTGTTTACTTGGTTGGAACAGTTTGGGGATGCCCCTTTCCTCTTCCAACCTGGTCAATGCACAAAGCAACGTCCATTAGAACATGGATGACATAGTCTAGTTTGAATGAACAGACTAAGAGCAAGCCATTCTCATCCAACATCACTGTGTGACCTCAAAAAAAAAACAAAAAAAAAAACAATTATTACGGACACTCCTGAACCTTGTGGAAAAACTTTTCAGAAGAGTTAAAGCTGTTGTAGCTGTCGAAACTGGAGTGATGTCACTTCAAACCCTATTGATTAAGAAAGATCATATGTGAGTCAAGGCAGGGGAGCGAACACTTAATGGCAATAAAAGGTTTCTAACATAATGCTGTGTGTAACTCACATATTGTGGGAGAAAAAAAATGTCCCATGACGGTGCATATACTATATTCAACGACAATTGACTTGGTCTGCATGTCCTCCCGAACTATACCTGGTCTTGTGAGTCAGGCATTTTGGGTTCAGCCTTGTGTTTTGGTCATGACAGAAACCTTGACTTTGTCAAAGTCGGTTATCAATTTGAAAATGTCTGCTGGAGAACCTGCTGACTTAATTTTATCTCCAAGTTACCAAAAGACCTACATGTTGCAAAAATAGGTATTGGTTTGGAACATACGGTACCACTAGTCAGGAAGATAGCAAATTGCTAAATAACCATAAAAAATAATAAAACCTTAAAATCCCATTTCACATATATAGTAGTCATATGTTATAAACAGCCAGTACTTACCAGAAATTCTTGCAACACCTTCGCTGTTACTGTCAGTCTCTTGATAGCCTCCCTGACCAGTTTTCTTTTTGTTTTTTCATCAATTTTGGGGTAACAAACTATAACAGTCACTGATGTGCCATATTTTCTCCACTTGATGATGACTTGTTTGCACTGTGTTCCGTGGAATATTTAATGGTTTGGAAATTTTTTTCATACACTTTTCCTGTTTCAACAATGACATTACTGTGATGCTGTGGAAGCTTTCTGTAGACCATGGCTTGCTCTGTAAGATGTTACTACATAAACAGAATGTGATGTAATGTGATAATTCTGAACACAGTGACACTCACAGTTATAAGAAAGTGTGCAACTTGTACAACCACATTATCTCAGTTACTGTAATTTCTTGTGTATATGGTGCATTTTCGGCAGCATGGTGGCGCAGCCGTAGAGCGTTGGCCTCACAGTTCTGAGGACCGGGGTTCAAATTCCAGCCCCGCCTGTGTGGAGTTTGGATGTTCTTCCCGTGCCTGCGTGGGTTTTCTCTGGGCCCTCCGGTTTCCTCACAGATCTCAAAAACATGCATTCATTGGAGACTCTAAATTGCCCCAAAGTGTGATTGTGAGTGTGACTAATATCTGTCTACACGTGCCCAGCAATTGGCTGGCAACCAGTTGCCTCCTGCCCGATGACAGCTGAGTTGGCTTCCACGACCCTTGTGAAGATAAGTGGCTCAGTAAATGGATGGATTGCATTTTTTTTTCTCCCCAAAAATTTTTAAAGTCTGTAGTGTCCATTTAACGTAGCTATTAAGGGAAAAATGAAAACATTTTATAAACATGTGCCTCCATCTAGAGCAGTGGTTCTTTGGAGCTACCAAAGCCCACCAGTTTCAAATGCGCATTCACTGAACCGTGCTATTGTGTAAAATAACGTGATTTTTTTTTTTTTTTTTCAAATTCAAGACATATAGTTTTTCTACTGGTACTCAAAATGAACCGTGCAGAATAAAACCAATATAGTGCATGGACTCACAACAAATTACATACATGCAAATCAGTGTGACTTCAGCTGTTGCTTTTGAGAG
The DNA here is from genome assembly GCF_019802595.1 of Syngnathoides biaculeatus. Lineage (NCBI taxonomy): Eukaryota > Metazoa > Chordata > Actinopteri > Syngnathiformes > Syngnathidae > Syngnathoides > Syngnathoides biaculeatus. The sequence goes on from NC_084653.1 coordinate 2,845,051, forward strand.
ACCATCTAAGATATGCATGGCTTCACCTTTGCAAGTGCTATTCTCCTCTCATTTTCACAGCAAAGTCTGTTTCTTTTCTTTGTTTTTATGTCCAGCATTCTCAAAAAAGATTGCTCGCAAAGATTTGTTGGAACAAATGGTATAAAAAACTTCAGGGTTTTTTTTTTTTTGGCAAAAACTGGATACTTTTCCATTTGTTGTCACCAAAATGTTGAGAGTGTTGTTGTTCTGAAGAGTTGCTGTTGAACCTGGCTTTGCTGAATTTCAATAATTTCGTTGAGGTATTCATTATTGACTTCTGCTTTCTCAACATCAAACGTGAACGGCTGTCTCACCCAAGCTGGATATGAGTTTAGTGCAGGGAAGTATCCATCAAGAGACTTTACAAGCACATCTAAGTGCGTGGCAATTGATTGTTTCAGTTCCACGAGTACAAAAATATCACCAATACCAGACACATCTTCGATCTTAATTAGACAATTGTCAAGAAGGGGAAAGTTTGTGAACTTATTGTTTTCTGTTTGTCATTTCCATAAAAGTAGCTATTTTTGAAAAGCATTCAGGTTTTCTTCTGCTTCCATGATGTTGACCCCCCCCCTGCACCTGCTGATTAAGGTGATTCAGAGCTGTGAATATATCAGCCACGTACGCTAAAATGAGAATTAACTCTGATTTTTTTGAAGTAATCTACATGACAATGTTGATGCTCTTCCAAAAACAAGGCTAATTCCACATGAGAGGCAAAACCACGTTTCACCACCTGTTCCTGGGATAACCACCAAAGATTAGAATGGTACATAAGTACTTTGAACCCTGCACCCATTTCTTTTCACAGCTCACTGAAGATTACGTGCCTCAGAGCACTATTTTGCACAGAGTTCACACATTACAGTTTTTAATGCTTCTTTATCTTTTTATGGCAAGGTTTTTGCTGCCAATGCATGTCTGTGTAGAATACAATGCGTAACAATGATATGTGGTGGATCAGCTTTTACTAGCGCACCAAAACCAGACTTTCTTCTCAGCATGACTTGAGCACCATGCGTACAAACTGCAGAAACCATATCCCACGAAAGATTGTCTCTGAAGAAGTTATCCACAAGCTTCTTTGCATCAGCTGCTTTAGTTGTTGTTGTAAGAGGCTTACAAAACAAAAACTCGTCTTTTATCACGTTGTCTATCACATATTGCAGAAAAATAGCAAGATGGCTTAGATTAGCAACGTCTGTGGTCTTGTCGAGTTAAAGGCTGAATTTTTCCAGGATTGGAATCAGATATGTGACTACTTGAGCCAAGATGTCTTTATTCGTGTCCCTATTCTGTTGAAAATTGTGTCATTTGAAAGAGGACTTTGGGATAATCTACCTTCGGCCACTGTTCCGAGTATCAGATTCGCCATCTTTAGCGCAGCTGGTTTTACAAGTGTTTCACCAATGGTGTGTGGCTTGCCCTACTTTGCGATTAGGTACGCAACTTCATATGATGCTGTGAGGATCAAAGATTTATCCGACCACTTTCTTTTTTTGCTCGACATAGTATGGATTAAAATATGAAAAAAGTAATTACACAAAATACTACGATGGCATTCACATGGAATACTACTGATTGCACTAAATTCCTCATAGCACTGATTGGCCAAGAAATGGCATGTGATCATCTGCAGTCACTGACGACCAGGTGGGGCATGTCATCACGTATAGAGCTCCTGCACCTACATTATAAAATCACGTGACTCAAACAAAGCATTGTTGCAAGTTAATTTTGTTGAGAAGAAACGAAAATATGTCTTATAGAATGACATCCAGAGTTTTGTCTGATCCCGTAACACATTTAGAAGGTGATCATAAACGAAGGTATGTGGAAAAATGAGAAACACTTGGCATAGAGGAAAGTCAAAATTGTACAACTCCACATGGCTGGAAAGGGCTATGGAGAAATTGCCAAACAGCTTGGTGAAAAAATGTCCACTGTTGGAACAATCATTGTAAAATTGAAGAAGCTAAACATGACGGTCAGTCTCAATCGGAGTGGAGCCTATGCAAAATATCACCTCGTGGGGTCTCAGTGATTCTTGGAAAGGTGAGGAATCGGCCCAACACCACACTGCAGGACTTGGTCAATGACCTGAAAAGAGCTGGGACCACCGTTTCCAATGTGACTGTTGGTAATATACTGAGACGTTATGGTTTGAAATCATGGATGGCACATAAGGTTCCCCTGCTTAAACCAGCACATGTCAAGGCCTGTCTTAAGTTTGCCAATGACCGTTTGGATGATACAGAGGAGTCGTGGTGGAAAATTTTGTGGTCAGGTGAGACCCTAATGGAACGTTTTGGTCAAAATTCCACTGACTGTGTTTGGAGGAAGACGAATGATGAGTCCCATCCCAAGAACACCATCCCTACTGTGAAGCATGGGGGTGGTAGCATCATGGGGGCTTTTTTCTGCACTTGGGACAGGATGACTGCACTATTAAGGAGAGGATGACCGCGACCATTTATTGTGAGATTTGGGGGAACAATTTGGGGGGCAATTTAGAGTCTCCAATGAGTTTGCCTTTTTTGTAAGAGAAAAATACAATCCATCAGGTCAAATGTCAGCACAAATCAGCCAATCCTACCAACAATCCCTACTGTGAAGGATGGGGGTGGTAGAATCATGCTTTGAAGGGGGTCGGGGGGGTTCTGCACATGGGACAGGACGACTGCACTGTATTAAGGAGAGGATGACCACGGCCATGTATTGAGATTTTGAGGAACAACCTCTTTCCCTCAGTCAGAGCATTGAAGATGGGTCATGGCTGGGTCTTTCAATATGACAATGACCTGAATCACACAGCCAGGAAAACCAAGAAAGTGGCTCCTTAAAGGGCCACTGTCATGAAATGCAGGATTTTTAGTGTTATTAATGAAAAAACGGCAGCCGACATGGACCCATGCAATTTTTTCACCACAAAACATGATTTTGGTGTATACAGCTTTTTGTAACTCCCGCCATGAAAATCCTCTCGAAGGATTTGTTTTCGAGAAGAAGCAGGAAGTGACGTACAGGGCGGGACCACCCTCAAGTAGACTTGTTTGTTTCTATTAGTTTTACCTCCGGGAAGGTCGCTCGTTGTTCCTTCGTGTTAGCCAAAATGCTGGCTCGTTGCATTGCTGGACATTGCCTGAACGCTCGGGAGGATGGATTTTCCCTTCATAATTTTTGCAAGAGACCCGGTTTGTCGTGAAAGATGGATTGCGCGGGTGCAGAGGACGAGTGCTTTGCGAGTTCCAAATGACAGCTAGGTGTGTATACAGCAACAAAAAAAAATAATAGGACCACGTAATTGGTCTCTCATAACGTCACAAAAGATCCGTGTATGTATGACAGGCGTGCTGAATGTGTCTGTGTGCGTCGCTTCGCCAGTGAAGGCTGTGCGTCGGGCTTGCGGATGGGGGCGGCTCTGAAGAACGCTGCCACAATGCCGCACTCAGCCGTGTGCGACGACAACGCAGTAAAGCGCCCCAGCTCGACGGTGTTGTTCATCGCGTACTGCGGCTATGAGTAACCCCCTAAAGCAGCACGGCTCGGATCTGTGATAAGCAACCTTGGTGCCAAAAAACACCAGCCATCTGCGATGAGCCGCGATGGCTCATCACCGCCGCAGAAGTGGATTGGACGGGGAGGCGGTTTTGCCGTGATCGCATATCTTCTGAATATGGCTCGAAACAATAGTGTAATATTGCCCAGGTAACTTCACTCGGTTGTCTGGTGTTCTCCTTTTCAAAAAGAGCTTCCGTGTCAGAAGGGGCGTGTTCGTCTCCCATAGTGGGGTGCACCGCGTGTTTTCATTGGCGAATGTCAGAGTAACGTCATGGACAGGGGATGCAGCCAATATGGCGGCCACTTGGATGTCGTAGAATGATACTTCTGCAACTTTGCGCATGGATGACGCGCTCTCCTCTCACATTTATTTTTTCGTATAAACATTGTCAGATTCCGCTTATCCGCACTCTCCAGTTAAAGGATTAAGATACTCCTTTACCCCAGCCGTTAAAGGGTCAAGCTACTCCTTTACCCCAGCCGACTCTTAACGCCGTGCGTGCAGGAGGACGGGAGCTTCTTAAGTCTGTGTTGAGATGAATTCGCCTAGGTGTACTAACTGCCTTTACTTTTGCAAAGCCAATCCGGTCTGCCCTCACTTAATAGCCCTTGTCAAGTAGCCTTACAGAGTAACAGGGTGACAAAGTGATCGCTCCGCTTTTACAGCAGCTTCATCTCTTATGAATCAATTGCACTTGTCATTGACCGAGTAAATTTAACAAACCTTGTTAGGATCGTACGTATTTGTTTTATTTTAAGCCGCAGATTATCAATGAGTGACTGATTAAAATGGAATTTTACGACTAAATGATGTTAATGTCGTTGACGCTCGATCTTTAATGAGGTAGAATGGTAATAATGAGACAAGTCAATATAAGAATGACAAAGATAGATGAAGATGGAAGTTTTAAGTATTTAATAAAATGATAAAAATTGTTCAGATAACATTCATTAATCGAGAGTCATTCCCGCCAGACGCGGGGTGCGGTTGCGATGTTTAAGGCAAAATTCTATGTTCATTGAACATAAATCATAAAAGGAAAAATGATTAAAATGATAATACTGATGGTAAGTAGGATGAGATAAATGATAAAAATAGTAAAAAGTAATATAAATGAAGTAAGATTCAAAAGCATCAGAAATTTGGAAAAATAGACATTTTTGAGTGAGCCTGTTGGGGGTGATCAAGTCCTTCATAGCTCGAAGCCTAATTTAGTAATAAGGATTTTCGGGATTAAGGATAAATTGTCAAACCAACTTGTCCTTCTTAGGTAACCACGTAATATCACTGGTATTATCCTGCCATTACCTTATTATAGTAGTTGATTTACTTGCGCCCAATCTTAAATGGAGTCGTCAAAAATAAGCATCCCAAGTTGCTCCAAGACTTCTTCCTGCCAGCTTGCCACACGACTATTACACCTATAGAAAGACCTTGTTTCTTTGTCAGCGAGAAACGAACAAAAAGCCCCGTACTTCCGTATCCAAGGTTTTCATAGCTTTTTGGTGGAACATTCTGGAAAATTTTGGCTGAATCCACACCCAGTGGGAAGGACTCACTTGGTTATCCTATTGGGCCCCTTTCGCCATCCCTGGCTTAACTTGTCACGCCCCTATTAGCTTTACTCAATTTTGTTATTTTCCCTTTAATCAATAAGTGCATCTTTGAAAATGTGACCACAAACTTGCGTTCAGTTTCACCCTAGTTTTTGAGCAATGGCATAAATGTATCAACATTCTTGTGATTACAATTCTCTCATGCATTCTCAGGCTTGTTTTAGTTGGTTGCTCATCATGTGTTGCCTTGTCTGAGAGAGGCAGTCATACACAGGTTATATTCTTTTCACAAAGTCGTTTCAAAGCATCATATTTTCTGCTAAAGGTTTAATGGAAAAATAGTTAAGATCAATCTCTTGCAGAGATCCTATGTGGTGATTCGAGTGTGACGGGCTTCTTGTTCAGCAACTCAGTGATGATGCAAACATCTTTCAGGCCGTGTGCTTCGCCGTTGAAAAACCGTTGGAAACCGCAGGGTGTGAGCGGCAGCTGCATCTTGTTGATTTCTTCATGTCAAAAACAAGATATGACTATAAAGATATGACAATAATTGGGTTCTTAAGGTTACTAACCCTGATATATGTATGTCATACAAAGATGTGAAAAATAATCAGGTTTATATAAGGTTACTTACTTTGGTATATGTATGCAATGCAGTGAGATGCTAAGTGGGAAGGCTACATTTATCAGAGAGATCTTTGCCATGCTGGTGACCCAATCAAGTATAATTTTGTTTGGCGACATCCGGTGTTCAATTTGAGAGTTGGTTCTCGGGCTCAGCTCAACACATGAACCCAAGCCATACAAGCCAATTGCTATCAATTCGCTCCATTGCTATTTGTGGCATGGCAACTTACTTGACAACATTGAAGTGAATAATATTATATGTATTTTTCATTACAATATCTATTTTAGAATGTTTATAGGGATGACACTTGACCTTTAAGAAGCATATCAAGGTTACGGCGTGGCCTGGCCAATCTTCAGACCTAAACCCAATAGAAAATCTTTGGAGGTAGCGGAAACTCCATGTTTCCCAGTGACAGCCCAGAAACCTGTCTGATCTAGACAAGATCTGTGCGGAGGAGTAGGCCAAAATCCCTCCTGCAGTGTGTGAAAACCTGGTGAACAACTACACTGCAGGGGTGGCCAACCAGTTGGAGATGAAAAGCTAGATTTTTTTACTGTGTCATGGCAAAGAGCCACATCATATACATGAACATCATTCCCTCCTCACAAGCATAGCTTTGCTCAGCCAGATTTACTGTAAATATCACACACCAACATGATGAGACAAATCGACTCCTACACAGTACCAATAACACAGGCCAGTAATTTTAAAAAGTTGTAATTGTGTGCTCTCTCAGATAGGCAAACTACCAGTTCCACCAGGTCTTGTCTTGTATGGCATAATGCTCATCTAATGCAACACTAAAATATTCACATGATTGAAGGTCTCAGTGCAACTGTCAATCACTAGTCATGCTAATGTTCGATATTCTCTGTTCAACAGTGTAGCGGGACAGTTGAAGGTCTTGCTTGTGTGTTGTCACGCAGTTAGCCAATAAAGCTGATTCAGTGACTTCACGGACCAATTAAAAAAATATATACCCTTCAATATATGGCTTTTTGGCCCTTCCGGTGTTCCAAGCCACTTGATATGCTGCAAGCATTTGTCTCTGAATGCTTCATTATTAAAAAAAATTAAAATGAAAAAAATAACGGCATATGCTTTTCTGTTTAATTTTTCAAAGTGACTGGGAAGTTTTGTCCCTTTTGGAAATTCCAGGTCAATGTTAGTATGGAGAGAGCTGAAGTGAAGAATTGAACCTATAAAATGCAATTGACATAAGGGAGAGCATGGCTGGCCATTGTGGTCAACCAAAAAATTATGAGCACACCCACTCTGATAAAAACATCCTCTGTTCATCCACATATTTTAGTTTAACTGCATTTTTCCCTGGCATTTTAAGAGCGATATTGACAAATGATTTTCTCCAAAGATCACCATTCGATTGGGAAACTTCGAGCTATTTTCATTCAATGCAAAAGCCAGTTTTGTGAAAATAACATGCTAATCTTTCTTACTGTGGCCATGTGACCATGTTCAAGAGATGCAGGGGAGATGTATTCTCCATGCTGATGTCATCCTACTCGGGGTTAACTCTTCCTTCTCTCGTTGCACAGCTGAGATGGGTGGCAGGAACAATAAAGGCACCCTTCCCCGGTCGCCATCACGCATTTTTTCCCTTCTCATCCTTCCGGCGCACACGCTGCAGGGTTTCGTCTCACTTATCCATTGACACACATGCACAGACACTCTGAGCTTGTTGTCACAATAAGCATAACAACGATAATAAACTCAAGCAAAACGCCCACACAGATACTGTAATCAACGCAAGCAACACTCAGTGGCAACTACCGTAATGAACTTAAGCAAAGTGCGTGTGCATGCACGTAAGGGGAGCTTAAATATGCTCGCGTACCTTCACGAGAGCCGCACGAAAGGAGGCAAAGAGCCGCATGCGGCTCGAGAGCCACAGGTTGGCCACCTGTGAACTACAGGAAATGTTTGATCTCTGTAATTGGAAACAAAGGCTACTGTACCAAATATTAACATTGGTTTTCTCAGGTGTTCAAATACTTATTTGCAGCTCTATCACGCAAATAAATTAAAGCATCATACATTGTGATTTCTGGATTTTTCTTTTAGATTATCTCTCTCACAGTGGACATGCACCTACGATGAAAATTTCAGACCCCATGATTTCTAAATGGGAGAACCTGCAATATACCAGGGTGTTAAATTACTTATTTTCTTCACTGTATCTGGTGAGTAAGTTGTCGAGATTTACACAGAAAAGTCTGGACGCGTACAAATACTTAGTTGCTGAATCTTTTCTCAATCATGAATACACCCCACAAAGTGATAGACCCACTCTGATTTTTTCAATATAAATACCAATATTTAAATAAATGACTCCTGGTTTTACACAAACTCACATTCATTAACTATGATTGGGGGGGGAAGAGGACAGCGAGTCGGCTCCTCTGTACACGGAAACGTATCGCTGCCACACGTAAACCTCTCTGCGATACTTTTTTTTTTAATCCGCATTGTTCTAAAATGAGACAATTTGGCTTTATAAATACTAATTGGTAGTTTGAGATCAAAAATAATTCCTACCTGAAATGAAGATCGCTACACAGGCATGTGTATTTGGTTTGGCACCATCCATTACGTTTAATTGCCGAAATCCATTGATCTTTATTGGTCTTTTAAGATGGTCTTTCATACAAATACAAATATTTAAATAAATGACCCATGGTTTTACACAAATTTGCATTCTTGAACGATGATTGGGAAAAAAAAAATAGAGGACAGGGAGACAGCTCCTCTATACATGGAAGCGTATCGCTGCCACACGTAAACGTCTCTGTGACGGACATTTTTTTTTTTTTAATCTGTGCATTGTTCTAAAATGAGTCAATTTGGCATTATAAATACTGCAGCCCTATGGGGGCACAAACCAGTGCAATCTGTAGGCCGGTCCCAAGCCCGGATAAATGCAGAGGGTTGCGTCAGGAAGGGCATCCGGCGTAAAAACTGTGCCAAACAAATATGAGCGTTCATCTAAAGAATCCCATACCGGATCGGTCGTGGCCCGGGTTAACAACGCCCGCCCCCGGCACTGCTAACCTGCAGGGCGTCGGTGGAAATTCAGCTACTGTGGGTCGAAGACAAAGAAGAGGAGGAAACCGGATCCAGCGTCAGAAGAAAAAGAGGAATGCACAGAGCCTACAACTGAGTGTAGGGACTTTGAATGTCGGGACTATGACAGGAAAAGCTCAGGAGTTGGTTGACATGATGATTAGGAGAAAGGTTGATATTCTGTGCATCCAAGAGAGCAGGTGGAAAGGAAGTAAGGCTAGAAGTTTAGGAGCAGGGTTTAAATTATTCTAGTACGGAGTAGATGGGAAGAGAAATGGAGTAGGGGTTATTTTAAAGGAAGAGCTGGCTAAGAATGTCTTGGAGGTGAAAAGATTATCAGATCGAGTGATGAGACTAAAATTTGAAATTGAGGGTGTTATGTATAATGTGGTTAGCGGCTATGCCCCACAAGTAGGATGTGACCTAGAGTTGAAAGAGAAATTCTGGAAGGAACTACATGAAGTAGTTCTGAGCATCCCAGACACCGAGAGAGTTGTGATTGGTGCAGATTGTAATGGACATATTGGTAAAGGAAGCAGGCGATGAAGAAGTGATGGGTAAGTACGGCATCCAGGAAAGGAATTTTGGGGGTCAGATGGTGGTGGACTTTGCAAAAAGGATGGACATGGCTGTAGTGAACACTTATTTCCAGAAGAGGGAGGAACATATTGTGACCTACAAGAGCGGAGGTAGAAGCACGCAGGTGGATTATATTTTGTGCAAACAATGTAATCTGAAAGAGGACACTGACTGTAAAGTAGTGGTAAGGGAGAGTGTAGCTCGACAGCATATGATGGTAGTGTGTAGGATGACTCTGGTGGTGGGTAGGAAGATTAAGAAGACAAAGGTAGAGCAGAGAACCATGTGGTGGAAGCTGAGAACGGAAGAATGTTGTGCGGCCTTTCGGAAAGAGGTAAGACAGGCTCTCGATGGAAAGCAGAAGCTCCCGGAAGACTGGACAACGACAGCCAAGGTAATCAGAGAGACAGGCAGGAGAGGACTTGGTGTGTCTTCTGGTAGGAAAGGGGAGAAGGAGACTTGGTGGTGGAACCCCAAAATACAAGGAGTCATACAAGGAAAGAGATCAGCGAAGAAGAAGTGGGATACTGAGAGGACTGAGGAGAGGCGAAAGGAGTACATCAAGATGCAACGTAGGGCAAAGGTAGAGGTGGCAAAGGCTAAACAAGAGGCATATGAAGACATGTACACCAGGTTGGACACGAAAGGAGAAAAGGATCTCTACAGGTTGGCCAGACAGAGGGATAGAGATGGGAAGGATGTGCAGCAGGTAAGGGAGATTAAGGATAGAGATGGAAATGTGTTGACTGGTGCCGGTAGTGTGCTAAATAGATGGAAAGAATACTTTGAGAAGTTGATGAATGAAGAAAATGAGAGAGAAGGAAGAGTTCAAGAGGCAAGTGTGAAGGACCAGGAAATGGCAATGATTACCAAGGGGGAAGTCAGAAAGGCACTACAAAGGATGAAAAACGGAAAGGCAGTTGGTCCTGATGACATACCGGTAGAGGTATGGAAGCAATTTGGAGAGATGCCTGTGGAGTTTTTGACCAACTTATTCAACAGAATACTAGCGGGCGAAAAGATGCCTGAAGAATGGAGGAAAAGTGCTCTAGTTCCCATTTTTAAGAACAAATGGGATGTTCAGAGCTTTGGGAATTATAGAGGAATAAAGTTGATAAGCCACACAATGAAGTTATGGGAAAGAGTAGTGGAGGCTCGACTCAGGACAGAAGTAAGTATCTGCGAGCAACAGTATGGTTTCATGCCTAGAAAGAGTACCACAGATGTATTATTTGCCTTGAGGATGCTAGTGAAAAAGTACAGAGAAGGTCAGAAGGAGCTACATTGTGTCTTTGTGGATCTCGAGTAGGCCTATGACAGAGTACCAAGAGAGGAACTGTGGTACTGCATGCGTAAGTCTGATGTGGCAGAGAAGTATGTTAAAATAGTACAGGACATGTATGATGGCAGCAGAACAATGGTGAGGTGTGACAGAGGAATTTAAGGTGGAGGTGGGACTGCATCAGGGATCAGCTCTGAGCCCCTTCCTATTTGCAGTGGTAATGGATAGGCTGACAGATGAGTTTAGACTGGAATCCCCTAGGACCATGATGGTCGCAGATGATATTGTGATATGCAGTGAAAGCAGGGAGCATGCAGAGGAACAATTAGAAAGATGGAGACATGCACTGAAAAGGAGAGGAATGAAGATGAGCCGAAGTAAAACAGAATATATGTGCGTGAATGAGAAAAGTGGAGGGGGAAGAGTGAGGCTACAGGGAGAAGAGATAGCGAGGGTGGACGACTTCAAATATTTAGGGTCAACAATCCAGAGTAATGGTGAGTGTGGTAAGGAAGTGAAGAAACGGGTCCAAGCAGGTTGGAACAGCTGGCGAAAGGTGTCTGGTGTCTTATGTGACAGAAGAGTCTCTGCTAGGATGAAGGGCAAAGTTTACAAAACAGTGGTGAGGCCGGCCATGATGTACGAATTAGAGACGGTGGCACTGAAGAAACAACAGGAAGCAGAACTGGAGGTGGCAGAAATGAAGATGTTTAGGTTCTCGCTCGGAGTGAGTAGGTTGATTAGGATTAGAAATGAGCTCATTAGAGGGACAGCCAAAGTTGGATGTTTTGGATACAAGATTCGAAAGAGCAGACTTCGATGGTTTGGACATGTTCAGAGGCGAGAGAGTGAGTATATTGGTAGAAGGATGTTGAGGATGGTGCTCCCAGGAAAAAGAGCGAGAGGAAGACCAAAGAGAAGGTTTATGGATGTGGTGAGGGAAGACATGAGGGAAGTTGGGGTTAGAGAGGAAGATGCAGGAGATAGACTAAGATGGCAAAAGATGACACGCTGTGGCGGCCCCTAACGGGACAAGCCGAAAGGAAAAGAAGAATAAGAAATACTAATTGGTAATTTGAGATTAAGAATAATTCCAAAGTGAAATGAGTTTATTGCTACACAGGCTTGTGTATTTGGTTGGGCACCATCCATCACATTTAATTGGCAAAATCCATCGATCTTTCCAGGTCTTTTAAGTTGGTATGCTACACAGTGATCTCTTTGAATATCTGTCTCGTCTATTGTGACAACCAGTGGCACAGCAGGTCTGGGGCATTGTAAATATTCTCCTCCGGTTCAAATGTCTTCCACAATGTCGAGCAGCTCTGTTTGACCGGCAATACGTCTGTGAAAATGGTGACGTCATGTGCACGAGCTTTATCGATATGATGAGTCACTTTGTCTCCATCTCCGCGGCAGTGGCTCCACCAAACCCCTGAAACCGACTCACCAAGACCTCGGGTTCGATCGAACCCAGATTAAGAACCACTGATCTAAAGGTTATGAAAAAGATATACACTTTTGTTCCAATATGCCAATGCCACCCCAAGGTTATGAAAAAGAGCTAAACGAATATTCTAGTATGCCACCGCCACCTAGAATTTATGAAAAAAAGTGTAGCCTACACTTTCATCCCATCTATCACCCCCATGCTTCACAGTAGGGATGGTGTTCTTTGGATGGAACTCATCATTCGTCTTCCTCCAAACATGGTTAGTGGAATTTTGACCAAAAAGTTAAATTTTGGTGTCATCTGACCACAAAACTTTTTTCCACGACTCCTCTATCATCCAAACGCTCATTGTTCCTGTTGTGTAGACCTGGGCTGATTCCTCACCTTTTTCATTGATCATTGAGATCCTACACGGTGATATCTTGCCTGCAACCCCAGTCCAATTGAGATTGACCGTCCTGTTTAGCTTCTTCCAGTTTCTAATGATTGCTCCAACAGTGGACCTTTTTTCACCAAGCTGCTTGGCAATTTCTCCATCACCCCTTCCAGCCATGTTGAGTTGTATAATTTTGTCTCTAGTTTCTTTGGACAGCTCTTTGGTCTCGGCCATGTTACAAGTTTGAGTCTTACTGATTGTGTGGGGTGGACAGGTGTCTTTATGCAGCTAACGGCCTCACACAGGTGCCTCTGATTCAGGATAATACATGGAGTGGAGGTGGACTTCTAAAGGCGGACTAACAGACGCTTTTTACTTTGCTCTTGCTTTGCCTCTGTTGACACTTTTTTGTCTTGCTGATAACCTCGCTTTCCTTCTAAAATTGTTTTAAGCCTAAAGAAAAAGCAGTGACTCCTGGATACTTTTAAATCTGTGGAACTGTATTTTTCGTTTTTATGGATCATCAGTTGTGTCATCCTTATGTGAGCGTGGCCTGCTAATTAGCACAAGCCTGCTTTTAGCAACAAGACCAGCTGTCAAGATGCCTCCCTTCTCTACTTAGGACTATCATGGACTACTGCAGAGGGTGTCAATTTTGGAATCGAAAATCTGCTGTCTTGAAGTTTATGTGGATGTAAATGGACAGTCGGGGAATGAAACCACTCTACAGATGTCTCAAAATGGTGAGCAGAGGTATGGTAACAGACAGCCACTTACCTCAACAACAAGGGTTGACGTGAACTGTGGAAATGATAATGGACCACCCCAGCAGTTGTCCCTGGAATTTACTGGGAGCAACTCCAAACATATGGGACATTTTAAAAGGAAGATTACCGAAGAATCTGGCTGGCCTGCGTTGCGAGCCGCCTCATTACCAAGTGAGCGGCCATGGACGGTTGTTACAGTGAAGCGCAAGAAAAAAAGAATGTGATTCAGTGCAAAATATTGACGTCAGATTTATAAATGGATTTGAGGCACTCTTTCAAGACCCAGGCCAAGAATGCTCATCCTCCACCACCAATGAAAGGTATGAAATTAAATCATCCAAGTAAAAATTGGGACCCCAAACATTAATAGTTGGTGATGGAGCCATCAAGGATGTGAAACAGATTTGCAGTGAGAAGAACACCAAAGTACTGTGTTTTACTAATGACACAGTGTCTGATATCTCTCAAAAAATTCTGGAGATCACGGATAAGCACCCAACTGTGAAATCTGTCATTATACACACAGGGGCTCTGGATGTTCTCAAGCAGCAATCAGAGGTACTGAAGCGATATTTCATTGATCTCCTAACAAAAGTGCAAGGGATGGATGCTGAGGTTTTTATAAGTGGACCTCTCACACCTGTAGGATCTGGAGATGAACGTTTCACGAGGCTCTGTCAATTGAATAGGTGGTTAGTCAAGGTGTCCACTGCACCATCCGTGAGTTTCATTGACAATTTCTGCCTTTTTTGGGAGCTTAAAAATCTTTACAAAGCAGAGGGTTTCTGTCTCAATAGACAAGGGGTTAAGTTATTAGCTGCCAACATTTTCTACTGAATGGGTCATTCACCACACTGTAAAGAAAATGTTTACAAAAACCAAGGACAAAATGATCCAGTTGTTCCCAAACAATCAGAGGAACAGGAGATAAGGCGAGACAAGGTGCACACAGATGCATTTGCGTCACCCAAACAATCTGATGGGCAAATGACAAATGGAATGTGCCAGCACTTTAAATCTCCCACACCTCTTCTTGCCCCATTGGAACCATCCATACCTCAGAATCTCCCCTCTATGACTACAACAACCATACAATCCGCAGTAGATGTTGGTTCCCACTCTTCCAGCCTGAATGCAATGTTGGGTCTGATGGATAGGATGAAGACAATTGTCAATGATGGAGTCCAGCCCATACCACGCCAAGCTCTTCCTCTCATCCCCCTTCGCCTGAAACCACCGTCCACGAAGAAGCAAAAGGCCCTTCCTCCACCCATGAAGACTGTCTGTAAATCTGACTGATATTTACCGGGTCTTTTCCAGAATAATTTAGACCCCTATGGAGATCAGGGATTTTTCATCCCTGTAATTACAGGGGACAGAAAGTTGGTCAAAAAGATATGGCACCAGAAAAGTACAACATCCAACTTCTTCTTCTTCTTCTTTTCCTTTCGGCTTGTCCCGTTAGGGGTCGCCACAGCGTGTCATCTTTTGCCATCTTAGCCTATCTCCTGCATCTTCCTCTCTAACCCCAACTGCCCTCATGTCTTCCCTCACCACATCCATAAACCTTCTCTTTGGTCTTCCTCTCGCTCTTTTGCCTGGGAGCTCCATCCTCAGCATCCTTCTACCAATATACTCACTCTCTCGCCTCTGAACATGTCCAAACCATCGAAGTCTGCTCTCTCGAATCTTGTCTCCAAAACATCCAGCTTTGGCTGTCCCTCTAATGAGCTCATTTCTAATCCTATCCAACCTGCTCACTCCGAGCGAGAACCTCAACATCTTCATTTCTGCCACCTCCAGTTCAGATTCCTGTTGTTTCTTCAGTGCCACTGTCTCTAATCCGTACATCATGGCCGGCCTCACTACTGTTTTGTAAACTTTGCCCTTCATCCGAGCAGAGACTCTTCTGTCACATAACACACCAGACACCTTTCGCCAGCTGTTCCAACCTGCTTGGACCCGTTTCTTCACTTCCTGACCACACTCTCCATTGCTCTGTATTGTTGACCCCAAGTATTTGAAGTCGTCCACCCTCGCTATCTCTTCTCCCTGTAGCCTCACTCTTCCCCCTCTACTTTTCTCATTCACGCACATATATTCTGTTTTACTTCGGCTAATCTTCATTCCTCTCCTTTCCAGTGCATGTCTCCATCTTTCCAATTGTTCCTCTGCGTGCTCCTGCTTTCACTGCATATGACAATATCATCTGCGAACATCATGGTCCAAGGGGATTCCAGTCTAACCTCATCTGTCAGCCTATCCATTACCACTGCAAACAGGAAGGGGCTCAGAGCTGATCCCTGATGCAGTCCCACCTCCACCTTAAATTCCTCTGTCACACCTAAGGCACACCTCACCATTGTTCTGCTGCCATCATACATGTCCTGTACTATTTTAACATACTTCTCTGCCACACCAGACTTACGCATGCAGTACCACAGTTCCTCTCTTGGTACTCTGTCATAGGCTTTCTCTAGATCCACAAAGACACAATGTAGCTCCTTCTGACCTTCTCTGTACTTTTCCACGAGCATCCTCAAGGCAAATAATGCATCTGTGGTACTCTTTCTAGGCATGAAACCATACTGTTGCTCGCAGATACTTACTTCTGTCCTGAGTCTAGCCTCCACTACTCTTTCCCATAACTTCATTGTGTGGCTCATCAACTTTATTCCTCTATAGTTCCCACAGCTCTGAACATCCCCTTTGTTCTTAAAAATGGGAACTAGAACACTTTTCCTCCATTCTTCAGGCATCTTTTCGCCCGCTAGTATTCTGTTGAATAAGTTGGTCAAAAACTCCACAGCCATCTCTCCAAATTGCTTCCATACCTCTACCGGTATGTCATCAGGACCAACTGCCTTTCCATTTTTCATCCTTTGTAGTGCCTTTCTGACTTCCCCCTTAGTAATCATTTCCACTTCCTGGTCCTTCACTCTTGCCTCTTCAACTCTTCCTTCTCTCTCATTTTCTTCATTCATCAACTTCTCAAAGTATTCTTTCCATCTATTTAGCACACTACCGGCACCAGTCAACACATTTCCATCTCTATCCTTAATCACCCTAACCTTCTGCACATCCTTCCCATCTCTATCCCTCTGTCTGGCCAACCTGTAGAGATCCTTTTCTCCTTCTTTCGTGTCCAACCTGGTGTACATGTCTTCATATGCCTCTTGTTTAGCCTTTGCCACCTCTACCTTTGCCCTACGTCGCATCTCGATGTACTCCTTTCGCCTCTCCTCAGTCCTCTCAGTATCCCACTTCTTCTTCGCTAATCTCTTTCCTTGTATGACTCCCTGTATTTTGGGGTTCCACCACCAAGTCTCCTTCTCCCCTTTCCTACCAGATGACACACCAAGTACTCTCCTGCCTGTCTCTCTGATCACCTTGGCTGTCGTCGTCCAGTCTTCCGGGAGCTTCGGTTGTCCATCGAGAGCCTGTCTCACCTCTTTCCGGAAGGCCGCACAACATTCTTCCTTTCTCAGCTTCCACCACATGGTTCTCTGCTCTACCTTTGTCTTCTTAATCTTCCTACCCATCACCAGAATCATCCTACATACTACCATCCTATGCTGTCGAGCTACACTCTCCCCTACCACTACTTCACAGTCAGTAACCTCCTTCAGATTACATCGTCTGCACAAAATATAATCTACCTGCGTGGTTCTACCGCCGCTCTTGTAGGTCACTATATGTTCCTCCCTCTTCTGGAAATAAGTGTTCACTACAGCCATCTCCATCCTTTTTGCAAAGTCCACCACCATCTGCCCTTCAAAGTTCCTTTCCAGGATGCCGTACTTACCCATCACTTCTTCATCGCCCCTGTTTCCTTTACCAATATGTCCATTACAGTCTGCACCAATCACAACTCTCTCCCTGTCTGGGATGCTCAGAACTACTTCATCTAGTTCCTTCCAGAATTTCTCTTTCAACTCTAGGTCACATCCTACCTGTGGTGCATAGCCGCTAACCACATTATACATAACACCCTCAATTTCAAATTTTAGTCTCATCACTCGATCTGATACTCTTTTCACCTCCAAGACATTCTTAGCCAGCTCTTCCTTTAAAATAACCCCTACTCCATTTCTCTTCCCATCTACTCCGTGGTAAAATAATTTAAACCCTGCTCCCAAACTTCTAGCCTTACTACCTTTCCACCTGCTCTCTTGGATGCACAGAATATCAACCTTTCTCCTAATCATCATGTCAACCAACTCCTGTGCTTTTCCTGTCATAGTCCCAACATTCAAAGTCCCTACACTCAGTTGTAGGCTCTGTGCATTCCTCTTTTTCTTCTGACGCTGGATCCGGTTTCCTCCTCTTCTTTGTCTTCGACCCACAGTAGCTGAATTTCCACCGACGCCCTGCAGTTTAGCAGTGCCGGGGGCGGGCGTTGTTAACCCGGGCCACGACCGATCCGGTATGGGATTCTTTAGATGAACGCTCATATTTGTTTGGCACAGTTTTTACGCCGGATGCCCTTCCTGACGCAACCCTCTGCATTTATCCGGGCTTGGGACCGGCCTACAGATTGCACTGGTTTGTGCCCCCATAGGGCTGCATTTACAACATTCAACTTATTGAGGATAAAATGTGAGTCTATTGAATCATTCTCTCCAGCCATCACTGCGAGTCTAGTTCTTTTTAATATCAGGTCATTGGGTAACAAATCAATGTTGATCAATGACACCATTACAACGTATGGTCTGGACTTTTTGTTATTAAATGAAACATGGTTAACAGAAACTAGCTTTAATGTCTTTTAAATGAGGCAACACCAGCAGATTTAAATTTTATGAACAAGTGTTGTACAGAGAAAAAAGGTGGTGGTATTGGTGTTATTTTTAAATCATTATTTCAATGTAAATAAATTATACTCTGTGATTGTAGCTCTTTTGAATATATATGTTTTTTAGTTAAGGGTGACCCAAAGGTTATCATTTTAATCATTTATAGACCTCCAAGATACAATGGAAAATTTATGGAGAATTTTTCAGAACTGCTGTCAGTTATTTGTACTGAGTACAATTATTTTGTTATAACGGGACTCGTACCCCACTCGGGCCTCCACTCCCTGAGAAGGGTTGCGTCAGGAAGGGCATCCGGTGTAAAAATTGTGCCAAACAAATATGTGCGTTCATCTGAGATGACACACTGTGGCGACCCCGAAAGGGACAAGCCGAAATAAACTTTTTATTTAGGGCCTGAATACAAGAAAGAAATGCTTA
This sequence comes from Syngnathoides biaculeatus, assembly GCF_019802595.1. NCBI lineage: Eukaryota > Metazoa > Chordata > Actinopteri > Syngnathiformes > Syngnathidae > Syngnathoides > Syngnathoides biaculeatus. The sequence continues at coordinate 2,863,596 of NC_084653.1, forward strand.
CGAAATACAAACCCAGTAGAGCTCTAAGATTGACTGACTTGGGTCAAATAGTGGAGCGCAGAGTCCAAAGCAAACATGGTGAAGTAGCATTTAGCTAATATGCTGCACACAAATGGAATAAGTTGCCAATAGAGGTGAGGTCAGCCACAAGTGTGAATGTTTTTCAATCCAGGTTGAAAACTCTTATTTTTTTTTTCTCATGCTTTTTAGAATATATCCACTTTTTGATCATATTATTTTCACTGTATTCAGTTTTTTTTAATATTTTGTCATTTTTATTATTTTTATGCCATTTTAAATGTTTCACGTCTTTGTTTTCAAATGCCTTTAATTATGTAAAACACATTGAGTTATCTTGTGTATGAAATGCGCTATACAAATAAATTTGCTTTAACAGATCTTTGAGGGTCAGAATTCTAGTTAATCGGTGTTCAAATCCTTATTTGCAGCTGTATCTTTAAAAAAATCATGCATTATTTCTGGATTTTTCTTTTTAGATTATTTCTTTCACAGTGGACATGGACCTACAATGAAAATTTAAGACCCCTCCAGGATTTCAAAGTGGGAGAACTTGCAATATAGCGGGTGTTCATATACTTATTTTCTTCACTGTATATGTATAGTTGTACTGATAAGTTTACATACCCTTGCAGGATTTTTGAAAGGGGTTTTTTTTGTAATAGAACTGATGACTGAACAACAACTATCATTATTTTTCTTGTTTTGTTTAATAATGCTTTCCTGGAATTCTAATTGTAAATTGAATCACATTAAATATGTTTTGCTGGGTCCATGTTTTCTTTAAAGAATTGGACAAAACATACAAATTCTGCCTTGGTAATCAAACTTATGAGCACAACTATATCTTTTCTCATTTACTAAATCTAAATAGCAGCCACTCACATTTGAAAAATATACGGGTGTGGTCAGTCATGCCTGCAGATATAAACATACAGGTGGGGTCCACCATTCATGCCCGCAAATATAAAATTGCAGGTTTGTGTTCTGTTTGCAATTATGAGTGTACCCCTTTAAGAGTGTCAGGTAAACTAAGAAGTAGAAGTATGCGGAGCAGCAGCTTGGCAGTGTGCTTCCGTGTTAAAAAAAGAAATAAAAAAAAAAAAGACGTCAGGCTGTGGTTCACTGCGCTGGATCAGTGACACAGTTTAGAGGGAACATCGGTCAAGACTACACAAAATAAGCGACGTCGTTCAATGTCTATGTATTTCTACTCGTAAAAAAATTGCCGCATGTGATATTTCGTGCTCGACTGTGCAGATTTGCAAGTGCAATCGCGCGGGCGCGTACGCGCCCATCCAATCAGTGACTGAAATAGGCCTGTGATATTCAAAATGAGAGAGTAAATTATAAAATAATTGTGTTCAATTAATGTGGTTAACTTCATGATAATTATTTGAAAAAAAAACTGAATACAGATAATACAGAACTTAATGTTTTGGTTATATAGGTAGAAGAAAAATAATGCATTATAAAAATGCACTATACAAAAGTACAAGGGTTTTGCAGAATTTTGAGGTCAACTTTGGGGATATGTGTTGTACATGGCTGCACAATATACATGAGAAATGGTGTTTTTACTTCCACACTTGAAAAAAAGTCTTTTTAAACATTTTTTACATGTTTGATCACGTTAATGATGCAAAATGTTTTGAAATTTCTCTGTTTTACTTTTCCTAGATCTGGACCCTCAAAATTGATTGGTCACTCAACTGTAGCCTACAAGGACAGCATGCTTCTTTTCGGGGGAGGAGAAACTCTGAACAATCCAAAAAACTCTCTATGGAGGTTCAACTTCTCCACTCATACATGGTGGCAAATAAACACAATGCCAGGATCGAGATCTCCAGATAAGATTCACCACTGCTGTATTGGTCTTGGTCCGAACTATACAGCTGATAGTAGCAGCATCTGTTTAGAGGCCAACACAAAGCTCCACAATGAGAAATTTAGCCCTTTCAAAAACAAATTTTTACCTGCGCCACACAATTTTCTGGGATCAGAGGATGCTATTGAGCTGCAAACTTTCACCTTCAACAAGTGTCACCTCAAAACTCCTCGTCAGTCCACAGAACTGGGTAAAACTGAATTACGAGAAACAAATATGCATCAGATTGGAAGCTGTGTAACATTTGAAAATACAGCATTTAGTAAAGACCGGAGCTGTACAGAGAAGGAGTTGCTCGAAGGTGAGGTTGAAGATGTGTCACAGCATTTGCCTGACCTGCTATTGGTATTGGGGGGTAGGCCGTGTTCTGCACTTAATCCTCTCTCGGTTTGGCAAATGACTCTGTCTGAGTCTTGACAACCTTAAAATATGTTCCTCTTATTCAGAGAATGTGGAAGATAAACAGTGTTATGTTATACCTTCAGTGTATTGTTGACACATTTCAGTGTGACAAAATATTTTACATTTTAACTTGTTATATCGCAGTTCAGTTGTGGCAGATTTTTTTTTTATTATTTCATCAGTGTAATGCAGTAACACGTACATTTCTGGTATTGGTAGCTATGACTTACATTTGGACAAAGGGGCTCTTTTACTAAAAAGAAACCTTCAAGCCTTTTCACACTCGGCACACACACACTCGGCAATGCAAAAACCCGCCTCAACTTTCCCATTCATTGTGGATCTGTGCTGAGGGGAAAGCAGCACGTTTTCCCATCTCACTGTGCGGGAATGCAGAAAGTGTGTGGTGCTATGCGACACACCCTTGGAAAGAAAAATGTGCTATTCTAGAGCGGTATCACGACAGTAGAAAGCTCCTCTGGTAGGAGAGGGGCCGGCAGAGTAATTTCTGAGCTGAACTATTTTGGCAGATTTTACTGTAAACAGCAGGGAGCAAATGGAGGAAGGCATTACAATTGTGGTGTGCCACTCATCTGAACTTTGGAAAAAGACAAAAATACTATACTGAGACTGGGAGGGTTTCAAACTCCCTTTCATAGCTCCCTGCCCACCTTGAAATACAGCGCAAATGACTCTTCCTAGAACTACACAGTATAGCTTACAAACGAGCTTAAACACTAAAATCCTTCAGTGTTGAATTTTTGTATGTGGAAGTCTTTCCCGTTCTTGCTTGATATACAGCTTCAGCTTTTCAACACTCCGGGGTCTCCGTTGTCATATTTTACGCTTCATAATGCACCACACATTTTCAATCGTCTGGACTGCAGGCAGGTCAGTCAAGTACCCACTTTCTTTTAACACATGCAGAATGTGGTTTGACATTGCCTTACTTAAAAAAAACAGTGTCCATTTAAAAAGACGTTCCATGGATGGCACCATGTTTCTTCCAAACCTGTATGTACTTGTACCTTTCAGCATTAATGGTGCCTTAACAGATGTGTAAGTTATCCATGCCATTGCCACTAAGACAGAACTATACCATCACAGATGCTGGCATTTGAGATTTGGGTCCATAACAGTCTGGATGGTTCTTTGCTTTTTTTGGCCCGGAACGCATGAAGTCTACAATTTCCAAAAACAATTTGAAATGTGGACTCATCGGACCACAGTATACACTTCCACTTGGCATCAGTTCATCTTAGATGAGAAGCCTGTGGCGTTTCTGGGTTTTGTTGATAAATGGCTCTTGCTTCACAAACGTGGAATTTTTAGGTTGCACTTATGGATGTAGCACCAAACTGTATTTACTGACATTGGTTTTCTGAAGTGTTCCTGAGCCCATGTGGAGATATTCTTCCAGATTGATGTTAGTTTTGATGTGGTGCTGCCTGAAGGATCGAAGGTCACCAGCATTCAGTTTTGGTTTTTGGCCTTTGTCGCTTCCATTTCTCCAGAATATCTGAACCTTTTGATTATGTTATGGAATCTAGATGAAATGCCTGAATTCCTTGGAATTTTACATTGGAGAACATTGTCCTTAAATTGTTTGACAATTTTCTCACATGCTTGTTCACAAAGATGTGAACCTCGCCAATCTTTGCTTGTGAATGAGTGAGCAGTTCAGGGAAACTCCTTTTATTCCCAATCATGACCCCCACCTGTTCCCAATAAGCGTGTTCACCTGTGGGAAGTTTCGAAACAGGTGTTTCAAGAGACTTCTTCAAGTTTCTCAGTCTTTTTTGCCACCTGTCCGTGTTTTTGGAATATGTTGCAGGCATAAAATTTGAACTTAATGATTATTTATGAAAATAACGTTTATTAGTTTAAACATTTAACATCTTATCTTTGAAGTGTGTTCAAAAAAAGATGGGTTGGAGGTGATTGTAAATTACTGTGTTCTGTTTTTAATGTTTAACACAACGTCCCAACTTCATTAGAAAACGGACCCTGCCTCCTCCCAAAGATAGCTGGGGTACCCTCCAGCACTCCCGCTCCCCAAGTGGCTCAGAAAATGGATGGATTAATAAATTCTACAATAAATGACTGATTACCACTAAAGAATCCCATACTGGATCAGTCGTGGACCAAATTAACAAAACATGCCCCCAGCACTGTTAACCTGCAGGGTGTCAATGGAAATTCCGCTATTGTGGGTCGAAGACAAAGAAGAGGAGGAATGTGGATTTATCAGCAGAAGAAGAGGAATGCACAGAGCCTACAACTGAAGGTAGGGACTTTGAAGGTTCGGATTATGACAGGAAAAACTCGGGAATTGGTTAACATGATTTGGAGAAAGGTTGATATATTGTGCATCCAAAACAGCAGGTGGAAAGGTAGTAAGTCTAGAATTTTAGGGGCAGGTTTAAAATTATTTTATTATGGAGTAGCTGGAAAGATAAATGGAGTAGGCGTTGTTTTAAAGGAATAGCTCAATATGAATATCTTGGAGTTGAAAAGAGTATCAGATTGAGTGATGAAGCTGAAATTTGAAATTGAGAGTGTTATGTGTAAAGTGATTTGTGGTTATGCCCCACAGGTAGGATTTGACCTAGAGTTGAAAGAAATTCTGGAAGGAACAAGATGAAGTAGTGCCATGAACCATGTGTTGGAAGCTGAGAAAGAAAGAATGTTGTGTGGCCTTTCTGAAAGAGGTGAGACAGGCTCTCAATGGACAGGAGGAGCTCCCGGAAGATTGGACTACTACAGCCAAGGTGATCAGAGAAACAGGCAGGAGAGTACTTAGTGTGTCTTCTGGTCAGAAATGGGAGAAGAAGTCTCCTTTTCCCAGATGGTGACCAGGAAAATAGTCAGATTTACAGATAAGATTCCTGATGGATACAAGAGGTGACTTTCACATCTTCATGGATGTTTTTTTTTTTTTTCCCAAGCGAGGGGAAAAGGGAGGTAGATCTGGCGTGGTATGGGCTGGACTCCAATGTTGAGAATAATCTTCATTCTATCCATCAGACTCTTCATTGCATTCAGGCTTGTAGGGGGGGAGGCCAACACCTACTACAGATTGTTTGTCTTTGTCTTCGAGGTGGAATTCTGCTCCAATGTGGCAGGAAGTGATGTGGGAGATTTAAGGTGCTGGCTCATTCCATTTGTCATTTTTTCCTCCGATTGTTTGGATGACCCAAATGAGTCTGCATGCACTTTGTATCACCTTATCTCTTGTTCTTCCAATTGTTTGGGAACAATCACATCCTTTCATTCTTGATTTTTCTCAACATTTCAGGGCAGTGAATGAACGATAAAAAGTCTGCACAGCCAATAACAACTCCTTGTCAATTTAGACAAAAAACGTCTGCCTTGTAGAAATTCCCCCAAAAAAATAACCCACAGAAATTGTCAATGAAACTCACGGATAGTGCAGGTCCACTTATAAAAACCTCGGCAAAACATCAGTGCACTTTTTTTAGATCATTGACATCTCACTTCAGTATTTCTGATTGCTGCTTGAGAACAGCGAGGGCCCCTGTGTGTATAATTTTAAGATTTCACAGTTGTGTGCAGATCAGTGATGCCCAGGATATTTTGAGCGATATCAGACACCGTGTCTTTAGTAAAACACATTACTTTGGTGTTCTTCTCACTGCAATAGCGTTTCACACACTTGACAGCTCCATCACCAACTATTAACATTTGGGGTCCCATTTTTTTCCCTTGTATTATTGAATTTCATACTTTTCAGTGGTGGTGGGGATGATCATTCTTGGCCTGCGTCTTGTAAAAGTGGCTCAAATCTATTAGTAAGTATGATGTAAATGTTTTGCATTGACACGTTCTTTTTCCTTGCGCTTCACTGTAACGACTGTTCATGGCTGCTCATTCAGAGTTGAGGCAGCCCACAACGCAGGCCAGCCGGATTCCTCGGAAATCTGCGAGTGTTGTGTCCTCCCTTTTTATTTCTTATATATTTGGGTTTGCTTCCAGTAAATTCCAGGGGGAACTGTTGGAGGACCCGTTATTGTTTCCACAGTTCAGATCTGTCCTTGTTGGGTTCAGTGGCTGCCTGTTAGCACACTTCTGCTCACCATTTTGAGACATCGGTAGAGTGCTTTCATCCCAGACTATCCATTAAAATCCACATACACTTCAACATGGTGAATTTTCAATTCCAGAATTGACGTCCTCCGTTGTAGTGAGTGACAATCCTCACTACAGAAAGGAGGCATTTTGACAGCAGGTCTTGTTGCTATAAAGCTTATGCTATTTAGCAGGCCACACTCACATAATGATGAGAGGGTATCCAAAATATGGAAGCAACTGATTATCCATAAAAAAAGAAAAATACAGTCCCACAGGTTTAAAAATATCCAGGAGTCGCCACTTCAATTTTTTAAAAGAATAAAAACAAGCTTATCAGCAACAAAACATGTCAACAGAGGCAAAGCAAACAGGGCAAGAGAAAAAAGGATCTGCACTATCCGAGAGCGAGAGAGAAATGGTAAAACACTCTTTCATGTGCCGGCAGGAGTTTACTCATGATGTGTGGATCCCATCAGCTTCATCATACTACTGGAAAAAGATGGATCACTTAACTTCATCACAACATTCATGCTGAAAGACAGTATAAGCACGAAAACAGATTTGTTCTCACTCAATCTATGGAATGATATACAATCCGGTACACCAACATCTTACTCAAATTATTGTAATTTAATTAGGGAGACGCATAATTTTTTTTATCAGAGTGTAAGCAGTAATAAGTGTAAATAAGTATAAACGCTAATAGGGCACTAACTACTATTATCACAAGGAACTTTCAGCACTTCCTGTTGTAGCCAATCAAACTGTGTTCATTTGGGAAGACAGCCTGCCGTCGTAACATTGAAAGCAACAACACTGTCTAGTAATTCACTTACTTCTGGCAAAGAGCTGTTTCACAATCCTTGTGTCATGGGACTGCTCTGGCTGGCACCACAGCTGACTGACAGCTGTCACACAGCTGCTCTTCATTTGACTGGAATTAGACCAGGCATTGAAGTTGGGGTTTTGTCACTGGCATTGCATTTACTGTATGTTGGATTCTCCACTATTGTGCATAAGTCTTGTATAGAGCTCTCCTTATCACAGTGAGTCTGTCACTTTTTTTTTAATACAACTTAAGTGTTTAGTATCCATTGTTGATTAAAAAAAATAAAAACCTTTATGCTTACTTTCCCATTTTTTGTGACATAATTAATTTGTGAACTATATTTTGAATATCTCTCCCATCATGATTGCAGAGAATTGGTTCTGCATTTCTTCCTGGGAAAAAAATTTGAAATGAAGAAATGTACTGGCATCCTCATTGAAAATTGTTCTGTTGTTCTGTGCTATATACACAGTAAAAGTATGACAATTGTGCTGTTCTATTTACACAGCAAAAACAATCTTACAAAGTGAATGTATCCTACTTCTAGTGAAAATATTTTACTCCACTTACTTTTAATCATTTTGCCATTTTACACCCAAGTTTTCTGAAAAAAAAATATATCTTAGTCTTTCTCTTCTGTTTTATGTAGGGAAGTGAAACCTTTCTTAAAATAAGTACAGTAACATTTTTCCAACAAGAAATATGACAAACAATTCACTGAGTACAATTTTGTCTATTCAGTGACTTGAAATCACGGTTTTTGACTCAATTATTTTCAGGGAGGTTCTAAAGAGACATGGTAACAGAACTATAGTCACACTACTGCGATATTCTCTTGACAGTAGTACAGAACTGCCAAACTCAAAAGTTCAAGACAAATCACACAAAAAAAAAAATCACTAGAAAAAAACATCTAAATGTCCAGATTTTTAAAATTATGGTAAGATGTATTAGAAGAAAAGGGTACTCAATACTCTTCTATTGCACAAAACTATTACAGTAAACCCTCTCTACTTTGCGCATCACCTATAGCGGATTCAGTGCATCATGAATATCTAAGCCCCACCCTCCCAAAAAAAAGAAAAAAATAGCCGGATCACTGCGTACCAATAAGCCATGACATGGACCAATGAAGCCAAAAATAAATAAATGAAACCACCTGCATACATTAGTTCAGTACTGTCGCAGGAAGCCACATTAATAGGGTATAATGCGGCATCCCCATTGAGACAACAAGGACGAATGAAGCAAAAAAAAAAAAAAAAAAAAAAGCCATTTACCCCGACTAGGCGGTTTTTCACTTTTCACAGGTGGGTCTCGAAGTAATTAACCGCGAAAAACGAGGTATTACTGCACTGTAAAATCAATCGTTCAGTTATGCCTTCAAGTTATGGCTTTATCATTTTAGGCCTCCTTCTCAAATTATTTTTTGAGCATAGTTTGCCCATGTTAATGTTTAAGAAAATGTAAATATTGGGAATATATAACTCAAGTAGAAGTTAAAATGCTGCGGCTCCAAATTCTGTACTTGAAATTTATACTTCTATTGTATAGGCTGTGATATCTACTAAAGATGACAGCTTTGAATAATTGCACCTCTTGCATGATTCCTTACGCACATGAGAATTGTTGACCAAATATCATTGGTATTTTCCCAGATATTGTTGTCAAAAATTCCTAAAGAGTAGCTTTTAGTGGGAGATCTTACAAATTCAGGCATCTATAGATTAAGTCGAATTTGCTGTGCAGCCCCAAACATCACATTTTAAGCATAATTATTTTCACCCAAATCCATCCAGGAGATCCTGAGATACAGTATACCGTTACTCATGAAATTTTCTAATTGTGTTACAAAACGCCTGTTAATATGACAACCAACCTGATGTTTTAAATTTTTTTATTTTTTAAAGAACATAATGTGTCAAGTTGTGTTTAACTCAATCAGTTCTTTGCCCCAACTTGAAAAGGGCCTTGGTCTTCAAACACATGAACAACTCAAATCTTCCTCTTTTCACAGTTTATTGATGGTTCAGGTGATTAGAGGTTGAAAACCTTGACCAAAGAAGCACTTTGAACACGTTGCATTATTTTTAGTTTAAATAAATAGGTCATCAAAGCATTACTTTAACCTTACTAATCACATCTGAACTAAATTAATGACATATATTTAAGTATTCAAAAGTAACAAAGTAAATTATAAATAAGCACCATAACTGATTGAATAAACCAAACAAAAGCATCCACTTTGTCTCCATGAATACTTTAAATTAATTCAGTAGTTAGACAAACACAAAGAACATAGCTTGTAGCTGAAATTAAACAAATTAATCAATTAGCATCCAAGCTCTTTCCCTACCAGTTGGGTCTGACCGGAAAGTGAGGGGTGCCTTTTGTTTTTTTTTTTGTTTTTTGTTTTTGTTTTTCTTTTTTTTTTTTAATTGCTTCTTGGTTGCTTCAATTGTTTGTTAGTGATTTATTCCATTTGCTGGTAGGCTTTCTTTGTTCCACAGAAGCTCACATGCTGTCTGTGAGCAATATGGCCACCCCTCGCCTCTGACAGGAAGTTTGAAGAGTTGTGTGATTGAGGTTTCTCTGCCCCCTGCAGGTCTGGAGGGGGACATGTGCTCTTCCTGTTAGTTGACCTGACACCTCCCACTTGACATCTTAGTTCTTGAACCCAGAGAAGTCACATGAGTCCTGGATGCTCATTGACTTTTTCTTCTGATTGTTGATGATTACTTTTGTTCTTCTACAGGGATTAGAACAATGATGGCAGCGTACATCTCTGTGCAGAATTGTAGAGGGGATTTTTGTGCTGAGGAAGGTCTTGATATGTACATCTCTGACGACGGCCTTTTTGTCAGGGTTGACACTGACGACTCAGCCAAGTTTATACTGACCCCTCAAAGCATTTTGGTCAGCCAGCCAGACGATGTCTCCTGTGGCTACATTCTGTTTTGTTATGTGCCACTTACTTCTAATGAATAGATTAGGCCCCGCCAATTGACTCCACTTGCTCCAGAACTGGCCAACCTCAGTTTGAATGGCTCTTAGCCTCTTGTATGGGTATCCTTGAAACTCAAAGCTTCCCTTCCCACATCTCTCCTGGGTCCTGTTCTTCCCAGCAGAAGAGAGTTAGGGCTGATGTAATCTACACAGTTCTCACGGCTTTGAGTTCTGGCATCTATGGGTCTCTCGTTGGCCAGGTTAGCAGCCATGTAGAGGAAGGTTTGGAAGTCACTCTATGTGAAGTACCTGTCTCCTCCCAGGTTGTGCAGAGCGCATTTCACTGTGCATTACAGCAGTCCGGGCTTAAGGAAGAATCCGCCTGCCTTTAGGATCTCTTCAACTCTTCTGGTGTCTTCATCCAGCTTTCCCAGGTTGTTATGGGAGCTAAGCACATCATCAACATAAGAATCTTTCTCCGGGATCAAAGCTTCCCTTCCCACATCTCCCCTGGGTCCTGTTCTTCCCAGCAGAAGAGAGTTCGGGCTGATGTAATCTACATAGTCCTCACGGCTTTGAGTTCTGGCATCTATGGGTCTCTCGTTGGCCAGGTTAGCAGCCATGTAGAGGAAGGTTTGGAAGTCACTCCATGTGAAGTACCTGTCTCCTCCCAGGTTGTGCAGAGCGCATTTCACTGTGCATTACAGCAGTCTCTGCAGCTCCATTCCTTTGAGGGGAACCAGCAGGGTGAAGTTTCCTGCTCCATTCTTTTCCATGCTTGGAGCCTTCATTCTCAACTTTGGATTTTTCCAGCTTCTGTAGAAAGGCATACAGTTCTTTGAGGGCAGCTCTGGCACCCACAAAGGTTTTTTTCCTGGATCTGACCACATTTTCTTTGGATGTCCCCTCAATGCTGTGAATCTCTTCTAGAACAACAGGAAACCCTCAGACGACTGGTCACTTATGACATCTGAGTGTAGAGCTCGGGATGCCAAGACGAACCCCCATACCTTGAGCCTTGCTTTCTTCTTCACCTCATCCTTCACTTCGTAAGGGCCAAACAAATCCACCGATGTGTATCGAAATGGTTTGGCTGGTGTTATCCACTCAGATGGGAGGTCGCTTATAATTTGTTGGCATTTTTTGGCTTTGGCTTTGCTGCATGTCACTCAGCCATTTACAATCTTCTGAGCCAGTCTTCGGCCTTTTATAACCCATGCTTTCTTCCTCATGTGCAGGAGTGTCCCTGCTATTTCCTCATGGTTTGCATTGTGGGCTTCTTGTGCCAGAAGAGAGGATATCCATGCATCGCACAGTAAGATTGGTACAGCAGTTCTGTCATTGTTAAAGATCTGAAATCTTCCTCCACAGACGAAGAGTCCAGTCTCTGCATATTTGTATACAGCCAGCCTGTTGAGGGTGGTGTCTTGAAAGGATGCACCCTCTTGGGCTGCAAGAAAGAGGTCTCTCTGTGAATCTTGTGACTCGCTGATCGTAAGTACAGCTTGTTTGCTCTCAACTTTATCTCTTCTGATGAAAGCGCCTCCCACTTTGGCTTACTTGTAGCTGGGGTTTTTGCCAATACTCTTTTCCATTTTGTTGCAGCCCTCCATACCCAGGCAACAACTCTGATCAACTTGGTTAGGCTGCTGAACTTCCTGATGTCGATCAGTTCTTTCACTGCAGATCCAACTGGGAGTCTTTGGGTTTGAGGCTTGGGCTCTTTTCAATCTGCGGTGCCTCGTGGAGCATTATGGTCTCTCTCATCTGTGACTTTTGCTGGATTACTAGCTCCAGTAGATGGCGCATCGCATGTGCTTTTCTTCACCTGTGATCTGGTCAGTGCTGCTGTGAAGGATTTTCTTTGGAGTTTGTTAACCCTTCCCTGTCGTAGGCAGCAACTTCTTTGGCAGACTTTTTCGGCCACTCTTCCACAGGCATCTAAAGGAATTGAGGTCCATTCTGCCACACAGAATCCTCTTGGAGGTCCTTTGGAGCTGCACCTCTTCTCATAATGTCTGCAACATTGATGTTCCCCTGGATCCACCATCAGTTATCAGTGGATATGGTCTTCTGAATTTCTCCAACTCTTTTAAGGCAAACTGCGGAGACCGCACCACATATTTTAGCTTTGACTGGTTCTCCCTTCTGGTCCAGTGGTGTGAGCTTTGCTTTAGACTCGACGAGTCTGACTTCAACGCCCTTTGCCATCTCCCATCTGAGGTACACCACGGCTCCAAAGCTCTGGTCGCTCCCATCAGAGAATGTCATTCCCCACGGTTTTCGGGTCCAGTTCTGTGGTGTGAGGCTTCTGTGGAAGGTAATTTGGCTGAGGCGGACGTATTCTTCAAATAACTGGATTGCTTCTTCCCTCAACTTTTCTGACAATGGCTTGTCCCACGTGTCTCGGGTTGTGCTGGTTCCAGCCTCTTGGAAAGCTCTCAAGACTAGAATGGCACCCTTCTGTTTAGCAGGAGTGACAAGACCTATTGGGTCATAGAGGCTAGCTACTTGGCTTAGCAGTTGTCTTCTAGTCAGTGGCTTGGGAGTTTTTTCTCTCACCTCTTTTTCCAGGAGGTTTTGACCCACTCTCATTTTCTTTTTCCTCTCTGATAAGTTGACTGAGGTCATTGGGTCCAGTTTGTCACTTTTGACAAGGTAGCCAACTCCCAGGGCTTTGTAATCTTCTTCTCTCCTTTGATTTGGCAGAATAGGTACTATACTTAATGATGCTCCTGGTGTGGGCATGTCCCTCCCACTTTGGCCTGACCGGACCCAGGGCTTAAGGAAGAATCCGCCTGCCTCTTCAACTCTTCTGGCGTCTTCATCCAGCTTTCCCAGGTCGTTATGGGAGCTAAGCACATCATCAACATAAGAATCTTCCTCCGGGATCCTACACTCCTCCTCCAGGTAAGCAAACATGGGTAGCTTTGCAGTCTCTCTCATGGCCAGCTGTGCAATGCATCCTGCTGGTCGGTCACCAATGTTGACTCAGATGATGGCATACTCTTCAAGTTCACTGTCTTCGGTGTCTCTCCAAATAAATCTGTGAAGGTGCATTTCCAGGTCTTCCAGCCAAACTGAATTGTACATCTTTTTGATGTCACCAAGTGCTGCTTGCACACCTCTTCTGAACCTGAGTAGCACTGCATGAATTGGATGGAGGATGTCAGGCCCTTTCAACAGGAGATCGTTCATGCTGAGTCCATTGAACTTCTGGCTGCTCTTCCAGACCAGTCGCACAGGTGGAGTGACAGAGTGCAGGTTTGGCGCCACCAAGTGGCTAACATACTATATTGGTCCCTTCCAGTCTGCCATCATTTCTTTGGTGAGCTTCCTTGCTGCTCCTCTTTCCCCACCATCTCGTGGACTTAAGCTGCATATCCCACCTTCCACTTTGGTTATTTCTTGAGTTGCTTTTCTGTCCTCAGAAAAGAGGCTTCTACTCCACTTATATTGTTGGGTAGAGAAATAGGATCTTTAATCCTTGGGTATTTTGAGTCCCAGTGTGGTTCATCAATGTGATCATCAGCGTTGATATAGGTGAGGCCTTTCCTGATGATTTTCAGCTCACTTTCCTCGCTCAGTGTCATCTCCTTGCCTCCTGGCTGGCAGTTGCCACATCTGCACCCTCCACACTTTGGTTCACAAGCTGCTCCAATACTGTCACATTTCCACCAGTTGAGAAATTCTGCAACAGTGCTTTTGGTTTCAGCTTTGAATTCCTCTCTATCACTGAGTTCTTCATATTTCACAGCTCGGCTCTCATGGACCGCTAAAAGTGCGTTTTGGATGTGTGAGCTGCCAAATCCACTTTCAAGAGGTCTGGGTGCATTCCACCAACGCTCTTCCCCAGTAGGCCGTCCCATAAAACGAGGTCTCCAACCACCTTCACCCTCCGCGGTTCAAGCCGCCTTTCCCAATGACAGATGAGCAGTTCAATTTGTTCTGGTCTGTGCAGGCCTTCTGAGCTGGCATCTTGAAAGAACCTCTTCAGTTCTTTAGGTTTGACGGTTCTCTGTATTTTGGCTATTTCCTCCAAGCCATAACAGATGAGTTCATGGGCTCTTTCGGTTCCTGCGGGTGTCTTGACCCTCACTCTGAGGTGATATCTTTTTGTTTTTACTTTCAGGGCCATTCCTCCAACGCCATGGACAACTGAAGGGATTTTTTCACTTCTGAGGTTGAGTCTTCTGGCAGCGTTGTGAGTAATGTAATTTGTTGTCGGATGCTAAGTCAATCAGCAATGCAGCCCTATGGGGGCACAAACCAGTGCAATCTGTAGGCCGGTCCCAAGCCCGGATAAATGCAGAGGGTTGCGTCAGGAAGGGCATCCGGCGTAAAAACTGTGCCAAACAAATATGAGCGTTCATCTAAAGAATCCCATACCGGATCGGTCGTGGCCCGGGTTAACAACGCCCGCCCCCGGCACTGCTAACCTACAGGGCGTCGGTGGAAATTCAGCTACTGTGGGTCGAAGACAAAGAAGAGGAGGAAACCGGATCCAGCGTCAGAAGAAAAAGAGGAATGTACAGAGCCTACAACTGAGTGTAGGGACTTTGAATGTTGGGACTATGACAGGAAAAGCACAGGAGTTGGTTGACATGATGATTAGGAGAAAGGTTGATATTCTGTGCATCCAAGAGAGCAGGTGGAAAGGTAGTAAGGCTAGAAGTTTGGGAGCAGGGTTTAAATTATTCTACCACGGAGTAGATGGGAAGAGAAATGGAGTAGGGGTTATTTTAAAGGAAGAGCTGGCTAAGAATGTCTTGGAGGTAAAAAGAGTATCAGATCGAGTGATGAGACTAAAATTTGAAATTGAGGGTGTTATGTATAATGTGGTTAGCGGCTATGCACCACAGGTAGGATGTGACCTAGAGTTGAAAGAGAAATTCTGGAAGGAACTAGATGAAGTAGTTCTGAGCATCCCAGACAGCGAGAGAGTTGTGATTGGTGCAGATTGTAATGGACATATTGGTAAAGGAAACAGGGGCGATGAAGAAGTGATGGGTAAGTACGGCATCCAGGAAAGGAACTTTGAAGGGCAGATGGTGGTGGACTTTGCAAAAAGGATGGAGATGGCTGTAGTGAACACTTATTTCCAGAAGAGGGAGGAACATATAGTGACCTACAAGAGCGGAGGTAGAACCACGCAGGTAGATTATATTTTGTGCAGACGATGTAATCTGAAGGAGGTTACTGACTGTAAAGTAGTGGTAGGGGAGAGTGTAGCTCGACAGCATAGGATGGTAGTATGTAGGATGATTCTGGTGGTGGGTAGGAAGATTAAGAAGACAAAGGTAGAGCAGAGAACCATGTGGTGGAAGCTGAGAAGGAAAGAATGTCGTGCGGCCTTCCGGAAAGAGGTGAGACAGGCTCTCGATGGACAACCGAAGCTCCCGGAAGACTGGACGACGACAGCCAAGGTGATCAGAGAGACAGGCAGGAGAGTACTTGGTGTGTCATCTGGTAGGAAAGGGGAGAAGGAGACTTGGTGGTGGAACCCCAAAATACAGGGAGTCATACAAGGAAAGAGATTAGCGAAGAAGAAGTGGGATACTGAGAGGACTGAGGAGAGGCGAAAGGAGTACATCGAGATGCGACGTAGGGCAAAGGTAGAGGTGGCAAAGGCTAAACAAGAGGCATATGAAGACATGTACACCAGGTTGGACACGAAAGAAGGAGAAAAGGATCTCTACAGGTTGGCCAGACAGAGGGATAGAGATGGGAAGGATGTGCAGCAGGTAAGGGTGATTAAGGATAGAGATGGAAATGTGTTGACTGGTGCGGTAGTGTACTAAATAGATGGAAAGAATACTTTGAGAAGTTGATGAATGAAGAAAATGAGAGAGAAGGAAGAGTTGAAGAGGCAAGAGTGAAGGACCAGGAAGTGGAAATGATTACTAAGGGGGAAGTCAGAAAGGCACTACAAAGGATGAAAAATGGAAAGGCAGTTGGTCCTGATGACATACCGGTAGAGGTATGGAAGCAATTTGGAGAGATGGCTGTGGAGTTTTTGACCAACTTATTCAACAGAATACTAGCGGGCGAAAAGATGCCTGAAGAATGGAGGAAAAGTGTTCTAGTTCCCATTTTTAAGAACAAAGGGGATGTTCAGAGCTGTGGGAACTATAGAGGAATAAAGTTGATGAGCCACACAATGAAGT
Organism: Syngnathoides biaculeatus; assembly: GCF_019802595.1. NCBI lineage: Eukaryota > Metazoa > Chordata > Actinopteri > Syngnathiformes > Syngnathidae > Syngnathoides > Syngnathoides biaculeatus. The sequence continues at coordinate 2,879,938 of NC_084653.1, forward strand.
TATGGGAAAGAGTAGTGGAGGCTAGACTCAGGACAGAAGTAAGTATCTGCGAGCAACAGTATGGTTTCATGCCTAGAAAGAGTACCACAGATGCATTATTTGCCTTGAGGATGCTCGTGGAAAAGTACAGAGAAGGTCAGAAGGAGCTACATTGTGTCTTTGTGGATCTAGAGAAAGCCTATGACAGAGTACCAAGAGAGGAACTGTGGGACTGCATGCGTAAGTCTGGTGTGGCAGAGAAGTATGTTAAAATAGTACAGGACATGTATGATGGCAGCAGAACAATGGTGAGGTGTGCCTTAGGTGTGACAGAGGAATTTAAGGTGGAGGTGGGACTGCATCAGGGATCAGCTCTGAGCCCCTTCCTGTTTGCAGTGGTAATGGATAGGCTGACAGATGAGGTTAGACTGGAATCCCCTTGGACCATGATGTTCGCAGATGATATTGTCATATGCAGTGAAAGCAGGGAGCATGCAGAGGAACAATTGGAAAGATGGAGACATGCACTGGAAAGGAGAGGAATGAAGATTAGTCGAAGTAAAACAGAATATATGTGCGTGAATGAGAAAAGTAGAGGGGGAAGAGTGAGGCTACAGGGAGAAGAGATAGCGAGGGTGGACGACTTCAAATACTTGGGGTCAACAATACAGAGCAATGGAGAGTGTGGTCAGGAAGTGAAGAAACGGGTCCAAGCAGGTTGGAACAGCTGGCGAAAGGTGTCTGGTGTGTTATGTGACAGAAGAGTCTCTGCTAGGATGAAGGGCAAAGTTTACAAAACAGTGGTGAGGCCGGCCATGATGTACGGATTAGAGACGGTGGCACTGAAGAAACGACAGGAAGCTGAACTGGAGGTGGCAGAAATGAAGATGTTGAGGTTCTCGCTCGGAGTGACCAGGTTGGATAGGATTAGAAATGAGCTCATTAGAGGGACAGCCAAAGCTGGATGTTTTGGAGACAAGATTCGAGAGAGCAGACTTCGATGGTTTGGACATGTTCAGAGGCGAGAGAGTGAGTATATTGGTAGAAGGATGCTGAGGATGGCGCTCCCAGGCAAAAGAGCGAGAGGAAGACCAAAGAGAAGGTTTATGGATGTGGTGAGGGAAGACATGAGGGCAGTTGGGGTTCGAGAGGAAGATGCAGGAGATAGGCTAAGATGGCAAAAGATGACACGCTGTGGCGACCCCTAACGGGACAAGCCGAAAGGAAAAGAAGAAGAAGAAGATGCTAAGTCAATCAGCGTTCCAATCTTCTTACCTGGATTGGTTGTAACTTCAAGGAGCATAAGGATCACTGGGAGTTTTTTTTACATGCACTCTGCTCCATCCCTGCAGGGTTGTTAGTGCAGCGTGATCTTGCCGAAGCATTGGTAAAGGCCCTCTTGAATTTTTCTGCCATGTCGGGGGCGAGTTCAGACACAAATTGCTGTTGTTCTTCTGTCAGTTTGTGCCTCCTCAGGTTTGGCTTTGATGTTGTGTCTGTCTCAGCATTTTTAGGGTCTCCTTTCCAGCACAGGAAGAAGTGATGGTCTCTGCTGCAGTTCTGCTTCCTACACAGGTAAGTGTCTTTGCATTCACTCTCTTCTTCATGACACTCTAGGCACTTTGTGCAGGCTCCCAGTCTTTACAGAGCACTCAACTTCCCCCCATTCCCCTTTACTTGTGGACCTGGTTGAGGCGTATTTCTTGGAGTCAGCTTACTTTTTGTCTGGCTTCGCACATACTCCAAGCTGCACAAGCCTCTCCAGGACCTCTTCTTGAGTTTTCAGGTAGTTTAGGAGACTATCGAAGTGGTTGTCTGGTGTGACTGCGTTTGCCGGATTGACCATGAAGACTAGCCAGTCCCCCTTCATTGTATCTGGCAGTTTGCTCTCTATTGATTTGATTACAAGCGGATTCTTGATGGCTCCAGTATTGCCCAGCTCTGTGAGGTCATCAAGGGCCTTTTCAACCGATTGGTTCATTTCAAATAATTTTCCTGGGCTGGTATGACTTCAGATGGGGGATTTTCTCCAAGTCCTCAATGATCTCCAGGGCTATGGTTGTTTTGGTTCCAAATCAGCCCCTTGAACATGTCGTCCGCGGTCTTGTAGGTCGACAGTCTTAGGTCTCTGCGGATCTTCTCATCAACACTGTCGAGGAGCTGGATCTTTTTGGCTTCTGCTGAGCCAGTTGGCTCACCTCGTCTCTGAAGACTCTCCCAGTCCCTTTTCCATTGATGGAAGTCTCTTTTGGAGCTGTAGAATCTGGGTAGGCTGGTGGGTTTAATTTTAAGAACAGACTGTTGGCCTGCAGGCCAACAGCCTGCAGGCTGTACCTGAAGATCTCTTCCTCTCATTTCCTCCTCTGCAGTTCTTTGAACCACTCGGAATTCTGCCTTTTTGGTTTTGAGGCTGTTCTTCAGTTTTCTTAAGCCTTTCACTCTGCCATCCAGACGGGTTTTTTTCTGCTCCCTGGATCCATTTTTCCCATTCCGTGAAGCTTGCCATCACATCATTGATGAGTTTCTTTGCACCATCCACTTGATGTTCATAGGCATCTTTGTTCACCACAGACATGGGGTCTTCGCCAGGTCCACCTGTTGCTGCTTATCCAATGTCATTTCTTCATCTTCCTCATCACCTCTCAGTTCAACTAGTAGGCCGAGTTCATCGCGGTCACTGGTGTCATTTACATCCCGTACAAGTGAATAGAGTATTCTGGATTCCTTCTGCAACTCTGACTTTGCCAGGTGTCCACCAGCTCTGCATCGGTAGTTGGCCTGCTTGGTGAAAGCACTCTTTGCTGAGGTCCTCTCTTGCTTCAGCAGCTTGATTGCTCTACCTGTGGCTTCTTCTGCCATACTTTCAGTTGTTCTTTGCGTTGACTGAATTGACTTGAGCTCGTTAATCCTTTGTCTTTGCTGCCACGCTGGTTTTCAACTGTCAAGTTGTCTTGAACTCCCTCAGTTCTTTGCCCCAACTTGAAAAGGGCCTTGGTCTTCAAACACATGAACAACTCAAATCTTACTCTTTTCAGTTTATTGATGGTTCAGGTGGTTAGAGGGTTTTTTTTTTTGTTGCTTCAGTTGTTTGTTAGTGATTTATTCATTTTGCTGGTAGGCTTTCTTTGTTCCACCCAGCTCACATGCTGTTTGTGAGCAATATGGCCACCCCTTACCTCTGACAGTAAGTTTGTTAGAGTTGTGTGATTGAGGTTTCTCTGCCCCCTGCAGATCTGGAGGGGAACAGGTGGTCTTCCTGTTAGTTGACTTGACGTTATGGGTTCATATATAATGTCAAAATTTCAATGTTGGCTTTATTATGTCCCGGTTGAAATATACATGCTACTCTTGTCTTGTCCTCTTTTTCTTCACCTGTAGAGTAAAATAACATAAAAAGGATAAATTTCAAACTTCTGAAAATAAGGCAAAGATATAATCCTCAAAATCTATCGTCAAATTATTCCCCCCAACTTTTATTTTTTTAATAGTTATATACACACCTACCTGTCATCTAGAACTCAGAAATCTCTTGTCCTTTGCACCTCTGCAATCCATTTTTCACAACAAACAAGGTCTTTTGGAAACAAGTGAAGAGTGAATGTATCCTCCCGAGTGTTCGAGCAAAATCAAGCAATACAACGAGCCAACATATTGGCTAACATGCAGAAAAAAACAGCTAATTTCTCACTGGTAAAACAGGTATTAACATACGAACCCGCCAGTGTGGGCGTCTGCAAAAAACGTCACTTACTGGTTCTTCTCCAACACAAATGCCTCAAGAGGATTTTCATGGCGGGAGATGCAAAAATCCACATACGGCAACATTCCAATGTGCTGTGAACAAACGGATGGGTTCATTCCGTCTGAATTTTTTTGTAATACACAACATACTAAAAATTATGTTTGACATGTCAGTGGCCCTTTAAGGTCCAGGGATTGGGCTGCCCATTGCATAACATTGATTTAGCATGTTTACTTGTGTGTTTGGGCTCATTGTCTTGTTGAAACACCCATTTCAAGGCCACGCAACAAGACCTCGTCAAGTATTTTGACGTATGCAAACTGATCCATGATCCTTGGTATGTGACAAATAGGCCCAACACCATAGTAGGAGAAACATCCTCAGATCATGATGCTTGCACCACCATGCTTGACTATCTTCATTATGAGAATGAGAATCAGATTTTTGTATGTATTCTTACGTGTGAATTTAGACCAATAACCCTTTGCTCAAACCAGTAAAATCTGACAAGGCAGTTGTATTGTGTTTAAGACAATTTAATCACACACACACAATAATACAACACAAACGCGATAAAATAACTAGCACAAAATGGAAGTTCATAGACCGAGTAGTAGAGCCAAACGGCGAATTGTCACCAACGTTGAACGAATGTTCCCAAGGAGGCAAATGGTCTTTCCAGCGAATATTCCAAGTGCGCGAATGTTCTTGAAATGTCCAAAGATGAAACGCAGATGGTGTCCGTGTACTTAGTCCCAAGCAGCGGTGCGGTGTGAAGAAGCCCTGTTGACGGTCTTTCTCCTCCTTGTATAGGCACTCCTCGGAGGATTCCAGAATTCCGCATCCTAACAACTTCAAAGTATGAAAGGAAACCACATCACAAAGACCGCATCATAATAACTTAAAAGCATGAAAGGAAAATAAAGAGAATAAAGAATAAAAATACACAAACACACATAACAGTAACAACACACAAGGAGTTTGTCTCCGGCAGCCAACATTCATGTTGAATACTGAGAAAAACAAACAAACAAGAATGAAGAAATATACACAATTAATAGAAAACTATTCCTTATAAGAGTCACAGTTGTGCAAAGCTTCTGAGTCTCCTAGCATTTAGAGCAGTTAGATTGCGTCAATGCCCCAAATTATGTTAGGCTTATACAGAGTGCCCTTACCCGTTCGTGGTTCACCGTTATAAACCAGTGCAATGACAAAGGTGTCAAGGGAGCAGTTTAAAGTGATGAATCATACGATAGTTTACAGTATATATGACTAATACGAATTCTAATTGGACCAGTAGGATTTAAGAGTCTGTCCCCACATCAGTCCACAAAATGTTCTTCCATTTCTCTTTAGGCCAAATTGGAGCCTCTTCTGCACACACTCAGGGGATTAGCTTCAAACAGATGTCTTCTCACTGTCACAGTACTAACAGGGAACTCGTGACTGTCTTTAAACATCCAGGAACCAATCATTGGCTGAGCCTTTGCCATTCTGGTTAATCTGGAATCCATTTTGATACTTGTCTTCCTTTTTCTGCCACGTGTCTCTGGTTTTGCTGCCCATTTGAATGCATTAGAGATCATTTAAGATGAACAGCCTATACAGTCATAACTCTACTTACGAACGTCTCTACTGATGAAAAATTCATGTTCCGAAAAGCCTTCCCGGAAAAAAATTGTCTCTAGTTATGAAGGAAATTCTGGATACGAAAAGAAAAAAATGGCGCTGGATTCCACCTAATGTAAACGTACTGTTCTGTATCTTGGTTTGAAAGCGACGCAATAGAGCTGCTCTCCCATTGGCTATTGCAAGAGCATCTTCCTGGAATCACATCCATCCATTGGCTAAAAGGGACATCAATCTTTACCCGTGATGCACATCCTGTATCTTCGTCACCAAATCTATTGTCATACGCTCACACACACTCGCACTGTACATCTTTGCGGATTTATTCATCTTTTTTCACTATGGGCCCCAACATTTCTGAATCATCCGGAAAAAGTGTTAACGAGTCGGACTATCGTTCACTTTGATGATGTTTGCCTTGCACATTTCCACAAGATTATTAAAAGCCATCAAAGGAAAACATCCATGGATTGGTACTTCATGAAACATTGAAAGTTAATGTTAATGTTAGTTTTGACTCATTTTAGTGAAACTGTGTGCCTGCCTCCCCCTCTGTCCGCCACAATGCCTTTTTGCTCGCTATGCACCCTTCTCTTCGTACCGTTGGTCCTATTTTTAAATACTCTAACATTATATAATTACTCATACATTATATACTTACTATTGGTGGTGGGAGAGGGGATGGAATGGGAATAGCCTTCCATAGCAGCGGTGCATTCCCCAAGTCTGTCGACAGAGAATCGGACAGAGGCGATCCGCTCCATCTTGGAGAAAGAACTGCATCAACCTGGAAGATGAGCAGCGGAAGCAATTGTGGAAAATTTTATGAGATTTTAAGGACATTTTTGCGCTCACTGAGAATGAGGTGCGTCTCACTCACCTTGTGGAACACTACATTGACACCGGGGATGCACGACCAGTCAAAGTGCAGCCGCATCGTCTGCCTACCTTACAGCAGGAGGCCGCAGAAAGGGAGGTCCATGCTATGCTCGAGGCAGGGATCATAAAACCCTTCAACAGTCTGTGGGAATCCGGTGTGGTCATGGTTCCCAGAAAAAAAGCTCTAGACCGCGATTCTGGGTGGACTACAAGCCACTGAACAAGGTGACACAAAAGGGCTGTTACCCGCTTCCACGTGTTGAAGAGACATTGAACCTCGTGTCGGGGTCCGCGTGGTTTTCGTCACTTGATCTGTGCAGTGGATAATGGCAGGTTCCGGTCACCCCGGGTCAAGACCAAAAACAATATTCTGTATCGCTCGTGGACACTGGCAGTTCAAGGTAATGAGTTTTATATTATGCAATGCACCAGGGACATTTGAGCAGCTAATGGACACTGTGCTCACAAACATTCTCAGACAGGAGTGCTTGGTGTACCTGGACAATGTCCTCGTTCATGGAAGAACCTTCCAGACTGCACTGGATTCCTTGACACTGGTGCTGGGAAGAAGTGCGGCAGCTGGACTTAAGGTGCACCTGGAGAAGTGCCACTTTGTGCGGCGAGAGGGGGAGTTCCTTGGCCACTGGGTGGCTCATAGGAGTATCAGCACATTAGAGGAGAAGATCTGAGCAATTCGAGACTGGCCAGTCCCAAATGACCAGACACAGTTGAAGAGCTTCTTAGGACTAGCCTCTTATTATTATTACTTTTGTGAAGGGATTTTCTTGTGTTGGTGGAGCACCAACACAAGAAAATCCCTGTTCCATCCCTGTTCCATCTTCTCAAAAACAATCAGCCTTTTGTGTTTTTGTCGGACTGCCCAGAGGCATTTACCAACCTCAAGAGAGCCCACATGAATGCCCCTGTCCTCACACCCCCAAACCCAGCTTTGCCCTTTGTGCTGGACACACATGCAAGCAATGTCGGCATGGGTGTTACAGTCAGGCCCAGAAGCTGAACATGCGGTAGCCTACTTTAGCCGCAGCTTCAATAGAAGTGAGAGACACTGCTGCGTGACTAGATGTGAACTGTTGGCAGTTATATTGGCTGAACGGCTTTTCTGATACTACCTGTGTGGTGCCCCTTTCATAATTAGGACAGACCACAACGCTATGGTGGTTGATATCTTTCAAAGAACTTGAAGGACAGGTAGCATGATGGGTGGAGGACCTGCAGTCATTCAACTTGAACGTGGATCATCGTGCTGGATCTCAGCATGTCAATGGCGATGCACTTTCTCGGAGACCGTGTGCTGTGGATGACTGCGGCTATTGTGATTGGCGGGACGTGAGGGAGATGTAGCTGCATGGAGGTGAGACTGCTCGTGGGCCATTATACTGCACATTAGAGGTGGTAGATGCTGCAGAGTGGGGAGTCAAGCAAGAGGATGACAGTGATCACATTCCAGTACATCACTGGATTTTGAGTGGTAGAAGGACATCTTGGGAGAGTGTGATGGGAAAGTCTACAGTCACGAAAGGCCTTTGGAGTAAAATTTACAGGATTACGCATGAGCCAATGGCATAATGCAGCATGTATAGAAGTAGCCAGCCACCGGGGAAGAGAGGTGGCAGGTGGTGGTGCCCAGGTACCTCAGAGATACTGTGTTGAGATCATGTCACTGGGCATAGGCTCAAGGCACTTTGCAAGGAGAAAGACCCTCCTTCGACTATGCCACAGGTTCTACATGGGTCAGGACATGTGAGATGTGGAGGATTTCTCCCACCACTGCAAAGGATGTGCAGAATCAGAATCAGCTCTATTTGGCCAAGTGTGTAAAAAAACACCCAAGGAATTTTTCTCCGGCAAACGGTGCTGCCCTGGTATGACATGCACAATAAAGAACAACAAAGCAACAAGAACAAAGAACAAGAGACATTTCTATTTACAGGAACTATTCCTGACAAAACTCATGCAAGATGTAAAATCTTCTTCGTTTAGCACAGGTCGTCCTATAATCTTGGGACAGCCCACAGGAAAAGCTTGTCCTTGTCCCTGTAATTGTCAGAACAAAATCCCTTAACCAACTAAAATAAATGCTCAACAATGGCATAATATTTTATTATTACTGATAACACATACAACAGTCTTAAATAAATATTTAACACTGTTTGAGTTAAAACATTTTTTGCATTAAATATTTGTGTATAAAAGTTTCTGCATAGTGCAGTTTATCCTCTACATCAGTGATTTCCAACCTTTATACAGCCAAGGCACATATTTTACAATTGAAAAATCCCACGCCACACCACTAAAATTAAATGTCACCAAAAATGGATCGAATAATTACTGTATGTACTTCCTGCCATCTAATAAAAGAGGACGTTTTTTGTTCTGTCTGTCATTGTGTCTCACTGGCATACATAGATGAATAAAGATACACTATTTCTTGGAATAAATAATAATAATATATTTTTTTAGCAATTACATAAAATTGCATAAGTTCCCACAGCACACTAATGTATCCCGGCACAGTGTTTGGGAATCACTCCTCTACATTACACATCCTTGGCCAAGACTTCAAAAGCAACATCTGGGTCGTCCTCAATCTGAACAATAGTAGTAGTATAGCGCCGAAGAAAAGGAGTCGGAGGCGGTGTGTTGAACACAGGAGCAAACCTCGCTTTTGCAGATATTGACAGAGTGAACCCATTACGGCAGTAAAACTCTTAACACACTAACACTGGAGGTGTAACCAATAAAAATGTCCGTGCGGAACCATGTAACCTAACTCAAAGTCGCGTAGGTGAATTATGTAGACCACCACAGTAGCTACCTTTGGTGTTTTGGTCAAGTTCTGGTGCCTCCTGAATTCATGAACAGTGATCCTATTTTTCTCCCACTGCATGTCATGCTCTGTGCCATCCTTGGCGTTTGTGGGAAAGCATTATTTTGAATCCCAAGAGTTTTGGTTGCACAGCGCAGCCTCTCGCCCACTTGACGCCATAGCTTTCCTCTGGCGTATAGTGGCTATCAAACAACGTGAGCTCAAACTACATGGGAATGAGGGTAATGGGCACATTACAAAATAAAAAAGCGACCATTTCAATTGTGTGTGTGCGGTCCCGTTAAATTTTTTTGTCCCCATGATGCTCGTATTATAAAGTTTAGATCATGTTGATTTGGTACCCAAAAATGACCCCTTCGTACAGGGCACTTAACCACGCCTCCTGAAGTGACGTCATGCCACGTGCGCCTACGTCAAACAAATAATTAGTAAAAAGGGCGGCGCATCAAGAAAAGAATAGAGCGAAACTGTCTGATTTACTGGCGGATTTCTCACTCACATTCTTAGCTAACAGTGAAATATTGTTGAAAAGCAGACAGCAGGGCTTCAAGTATTTCAGCGAGGGGTATTTCAATGGTATTTACATGCATATCGACGGAGAAACAATTGATATTAGCTCGAGATCTTTCCAGAGTAAGAGGAAGACCGAGAAGCCACATAATATAATGTATTATAACCCAAAGACGAATTCGTCATTGACAGTTTCCTTTTTTCGTGTTACATATCACACTTGTGTGCAGAATCTGTATATGTATCTGTATAGCCGTTTGTGAACCACCGTATGAAGTAAAAGAAGGCGAGGCTTGATTTACGAGTTGTTTCTCTCGTTTTCTTTGTGTAACGTCACGCGCTCCCCTCAATAATTATTCTTGAATAAGTGCCGAACCTACGTAAGTCCCGACCGAGTACGACAATCACTACTTTAGTGTCCTCAAACATCCTTCCTTCAGTCTTGGTGTCTCGGTGCACGTCGAAGGCTTTTAGGACTGCTAGTCCGGTTTAGCTTAGCTAATTAGCCGCGAACAAAGGGACCCGTTTGTGCAGTCACACCATCGCAAAATATCGCTCAACACAGATCAAGCGTGTCTATCATTCAGACTTAGCTATGTTATGCAAGCAAAGAACTGCTAATTCATTTATATGAGACATGTATTGAAAATCAAATATAGGGCTTACCTTCGTGCAAACATATCTGTTCCGGTTGATGGATTCAGTTGATCATGCGGTCTTCCACAAAGTTTGATCCATCGAAGACATTTTTCATACTCTGTCTTCTGTTCCGGTTGATTTGAGATGGATTCAGTTGATGATGCGGTCTTCCACAAAGTTTGATCCATCGAAGACATTTTTCGTACTGGGTCTTCGGTTTTGGAAAGGGTACGAATTGAACTCCACCAACTAGCCTTTCAGGATACCTGTCGTCACTATTATAAAGTCTGTGACTACACCTCTTAACCATATCTATTGTTAAAGAACCCAAATACGCGATAAAACGCCAACAGAAGCTATACTGGACCATCCAGCGTTGTCTGAGAAAACTGCGGGCCCAAAAAAGGGGCGTGGTTTATGCTGATCTCTGGCCTCTGATTGGTCATTGACGCGGGTTGCGCAATTTCTACGGAGGGGTCAATTGAGGCGAGCTATCGTTGTTTTGGACTGCCGCGCTACTTCCGGGATGGCGATGTCATCTGCACGAGTCATGACACTTCTTTTAAAAGCAGCTGCACAACTAGCTGTTGTAGTCGATATTTTTTGTCTTGGTTTTAGTTAAAACAAACTCACGGGCAGTCGTTTCTGATCTTTGGTGCAGTAGCAACAAACATGCCACGCTAATGATCGTAAAATGCAACGCTCCCCCCCAGGATGTCAGAGTTCAAGTTAGGGGCGCACGTTACCGTAGTAAATAATAATGTGTAACATAAGACATTGAATATCATATTGAAATGTATGTACCTTTGTTATACCACTCTATATACCTGTATACAACTACACAATATGATTGTATATTTTATTTTTCATCCATACCTAAAAATAATGCGCTCTATTTTAACTTTTTGAAAATATTTTTGGAAACATTTGCACAATTTTTTTGAGAAATTATGGTAATTGCCAAGGGGAAAAAACTGTTCAAATGCCTGCTACTTTTGACTTGCATTGATCTGTAGCGCTTTCCCGATGGAAGGAGCTGGAAGAGCTGGTGGTTAGGATGTGGAGGATCTGAAAGAATCCTGCCTGCTCTGGACCTAGGTTGCGATGCGTGTAAATCCTCAATAGTGGGCAGAGTAGTGCCGATAATCTGTTCAGCAGTTTTGATTTTCCGTTGCAGTCGTCGAGTTTGTCCTTTTTTGTGGCAGCTCCAAACCAGACTCTGATGGAGCTACACAATACTGATTGGATGACCGCTGTGTAGAACTGACTCAGCAGCTCGCGTGACATCATGCTTCCTCAGAAACTGAAAGAAGTACATCCTTTGCGAAAATGGACAATTGATGGATGGATATATTAATAGTAATTTATGGATGGATTGGATGGATGTGTGTGTGTGTGCGTGCGTGCGTGTGTATCTGTGTGTGTGTGCGTGTGTGTGTAAACAAACCGTATAAATGAAAAGAATCTAAGCAGGTTCAATTTTGGACATCACCCAAGATTTGCATTTCTAAAACGCATATGTAAGCGAACAATACTATATTGCTGTCCAGCATTTATTTCTTTGAACTACGTTCCAGCTTTCCATACAAAAGTGACCTCTTCCAAAATGAGTTTGCAAAGGCCTACCACTTGTTTGTACCTTTCAGGGTGTACCTCGCTTCTAGCCCTTAGTCAGCTGCAATGAGGTCCGGCACCCTCACAACCCTAGTGAGGCTAAGTGGTATGGAAAAGGGATGCATGGATGTTCTTCAAAAGGATGCCCTAAAATTATTATGATCTAATATCATTAAATAAGTGGCATTAAAAACATCAATACTATGATTTGTCGTGAATGTTTTTGGAAAAATATATCATCCCAAATAAATTACTATCATGAAAGGTGTAAACACATACTGAGAGAGTTCAGGAGCAATGGATCATGCAAAAATATTGCAGAAACATTATAAAAAATAGAGTAATACCTTTGATGATAATAATATATAGTTTAGTGAATCTGCAAAGCAAGATCCGTGATATAGTGGAGGATATCTGAATTCCTTGATTATAAATTGCAGGAATTCATTGTTTCTGGGTTGGGACTTATTGTTACAATGGTGTGTGTTCTTAGTTGTTTTTATATTTCTTTGTGGTTTTAGTTTTATGTTAAGGTTATTAGCTACACCATGAAAAATGGTCTAAAAGTGAATAAAAATATTTTTTAGTCATCAGGTTCCATGAAGTTTATGTTGCCACGTGGCTGGTTCTTGAGTCCAGGCATGAACTGGGCCACTCTGTCCATGACTCATTGGCCACTTTTTACTCCTAGTCTACCCCTGCTTTATGAAATCTCACTGCAAACTAATCTGCTACAAATGGGAATTACTGTGTGAAAGTGCTCTGGGTTAGGATTTTTCCACTCTGAGCAAATTGACCATGCAGTGTTTCTTATTTTTGACGTGCACATTACAGCTAAATCTGTAAAAATGTGCATTGCCCTACTCGAATAAAGGTAAGTTAAAAAAAAAATTATTAAGGTAAGAGCACATAATGCATTTCAAACATTTTTGAAATTGGATTATTTATGGCAGCACAGTGGCCCAACTGGTTGGATTGTTGGCATCACAGTTCTGAGGACTAGGATTCAAATCGCCACATGTGTGGAATTTGCATGTTTTCCCCGTACCTTTGTGGGTTTTCTCCGTGCACTCCGGTTTCCTCCCACATCCCAAAAACATGCATTCATTCGAGACAGTAAATTGTTCCTAGGTGTGATTGTGAGTGCATTTTTTGTCTGTCTCCATGTGCCCTGCGATTGGGTGGCAACCAGTTCAGGTTGTACACCGCCTCCTGTCAGATGATCGCTTGACAAGATTTTATAGATTACAAATCTTCGTGAAAAATTACCTTGTTTTTCATTTTTCTTTTTCAACTGAAAACTACACAGCTTTGATATTTTACAACAAAATAACTCAAAATCTTGGAGAGGCTACAGAACTTCATGGAATCTATAATTACTGTACATGGGCAGTAGATGGTGCTGTGTGTGTAACATTGTACTCTACGATTGGTTGAGCAACATCACATTTTAAAGATTTCAAAATTTTCACTTAAATACTTGCTATATTTTTTCTGCATTTACACGCATAGACGCTATGGAAAATTTGAAACAACATTGAAAGGCAAAAAAAAAAATACACGTTATAGATAATGAGAAGTATTTTTTATGTGATTAGGAAACAAAATATTTTTGAAGAGCAACAAATGAATAATCGAATGACGAGGTGCCTTTTTGAAAGCTCGCTGTGTTTGAGGGATTGGCTTTAATAAGGCAACCTTTAGGAAGGAGAAGGGGGAGGAGGGGAAAAAAAGCTATGAATGGGCGACCTATGGATCCATACTAAAAGGCTGTCAACTATAGCAGAGTCGTTGCCCTGAAACAGGGTTGTCTGTTAATCCCTTCCGTCTAGTTGGTGGAAATCCCCACGTGGTTCCGACTCTTCTATTAAAAAAAAAAAAAAAAAAAAACTTTGGGTTTGCTGAGCCCTTGTTGTCGTGATTGCAGAGGGGGAAAGGGGTCTGAGTCAGGAGCATCTTTCAGGACAAAACCGAGCTGACCATTTCCACCAACCAGCGCTCGGACACGGAGCGGCCGTGCGAACCGAGGAGCTGCCAAACCTCATTTCCCTTTAGGACTGCAACTCAATGTATGAATGAAAAGGAGCGGGGCATGTCGTTTGACTTACTACAAACTGAATACTTCATGAGTGACGTTAACTCGTAAATTAGGCAGCGCTTGGAGGTTTGCAACAATTTCATTGACTTCTGGACTCTTGGGTTGTGCATACTCTCTCGGGACTTGCTCTTAAAAAGTACATATGTAACTACTGCGACTATTTAATTTTTCTCCTCCGTGGACTGGACTTTAATGTTTACCACTTGTAAAAATGACTTCAGCCACTGTGACGATGATATTGATGGTGTGCGCTTTGTCGGTGCTCTGCAGTTCAGTGCCAGAAACTCAGAGCTCGCTGGCAATGGAATCGTGCGCGTCGTGCGGCTTCAGCGCGCCGGATCAGTCTGAACGCATGAACGTGGACTTGTTGGAGGCGGTCAAGAGACACATTCTGAACAGGTTGCAGATGAGGGAACGACCCAACATAACGCACCCCATCCCCAAAGCTGCGATGGTAACGGCGCTGAGGAGGCTGCACGCCGGCAAAGTGCGAGAGGATGGGCGAGTGGAGATCCCCAATTTGGACGGACATGCGTCCTTCAGCAACGAGGTTCAAACTGAGACCTCGGAAATCATCAGCTTCGCAGAAACTGGTAGGCTTCCAATTCATTATTGATCCCGATTTATGGATGAACGTTACCCACGTTTTGGCAGGAATTGGCAGCGCAGGGAATCCATCTACAGTGTTGCCTCGCTATATCGAATTGTTGCTATTGCGGATTCAGCCGCTTGCAATATTGTTCATATATTGCTGATAAGTTACCATATCGCTATTATATTATTACATATTTGTCTATATACTGTAAATTTAAAATGTGATCAAATAAACGCCTCTTGAATGAAAACAAAAGTGAAAAAGTATATTTAAAACAAAAAGTACAATAAAATGTACATAGTCTACAATAATTCTGTTGTGTTCTGTATGTTAATATACATATTGTACATATATTCATCCAAGAATTTTCTTAGCCAAATATCCTCACAAGGATTGCGGGAGGGCTGGAGCCTATCCCAGCTGTCAACGGGCAGGCGGCAGGGTACACCCTGAACTGGTTGCCAGCCAATCGTAGGGCACATAGAGCCAAACAGCTGCACTCACAATCACATCTATGGGCAATTTAGAGTGTCCAATTAATGTTGCATGTTTTTGGAATGTGGGAGGAAACCGGAGTGCCCAGAGAAAACCAACACAGGCAAGGGGGGGAACATGCAAACTCCACATAGGGAGGGCTGGGATTGAACCAAAATCCTCAGAACTGTGAAGCCAACGCTTTCCAGCTGAGCCACCAGACCACCCTATTTTACATATAATACATATCTTTTTTTTTTTTTTATTGTGGTCGTTACTTTCAAAATTCCACCTACTGACGTTGGCTAATAATCCTGAAAAATCCAAATTGTCACAATAGATAGATAGATAGATAGATAGATAGAGATAGATAGATAGATAGATAGATAGATAGATAGATAGATAGATAGATAGATAGATAGATAGATAGATAGATAGATAGATAGATAGATAGATAGATAGATGTGCGTCTGATGGCAGGTTCCACTCTGGTTTCCCTGTTTGTAGATGTGTTTATGTATGGCATCACAGTGATTGACTGGTAAGAACATCTGCCTCAGAGTTCTGATGACCAGGGTTCAAATCTGGCCTCACCTGCATGGAGTTTCCCCAGGTTTCCTCCCACATTGCATAAACACGCATGGTAGGTTGATTGAAGACTCTAAATTGCCAGTAGTTGTGAATGGTTACTTTATCTCCCCTGTGCTTTTCTGGTGACCAGTTAAGGGTGTACTTTGCCTGTCACCCAGAGTCTATAGTCTTCAATACACCTCCAACCCGTGTGAGGACAAGCAGGGAATTAATGAATTCATCTGACAATGTATTCTTTTGTATCTTTTTCTAAATTGCCCAAAGGGCAATTGCCTATTTCTCCCTTTCCACACACATAGGCACGCACACTCACAGTGGCTGCTGCACAATTTTCTGAAGATCCTGCAATTCTCACTTTGTAACAAAAGAGACATATTCAATGAATGCAAAATGTTATTTTGACAAAAACAAAAGTACACTAAAACTCTTATTGTGTAAAGAATGGCACACTCGCTGTGTCTGGCTTTTCTGATTGGCTCAGTCATTACCATTCATGTGTCATGGAATGAGAATGATCTGAGAAGCCTCATGAAAGGGGAAGCCAAGCAATTATTATTAGGCCACCATGTGTTCCTGCTGAACTCTGCATTAAGAAAATGAAGTTAACAAAAGAAATTGCGCAGAATAATGCATGTGACACTTGAGTAGTCAGCGGATGGGTTGAGCATGGGTGGAGGGGTGGGTGAACCTGTGGTGATACTGGCAGGAGAGGGAGGGGGTGATATTGTATGTGTCCCCATATTGCAGTGTTGTAAAGCATGTTTTTGTCATTCAGGCTCCTTTGCTTCTTCTTCTATTTTTTTTTTTTAAGCTCTATTCTTCCTCACACCTTTGAGCTTTTGTGTGGTATTGTACGATGGATCTAGCTTGGTTCCCTGCTCCTGAGTCCTTGTTTGCCTCCTGGCCAGCTGGCTCGAGAACCACAGATTGCATATTGCCAGCTGGGGCAGCGCTCAGAGGCAAGGTCTCTAGAAAGGCAGGCAAACTTTCATGAGGAAGGCTCAATTGTTGTTGTTTCCAATTTGAGACAATGGAGGCTGAGTACAGTGATACACACAAGGAATGGTGAAGATGATGCTAGGATATTGTGTTTTTTATGGTGCAGTGTTGGTTCATATCGTTGTACCTCTCCCCTCCTCATTGGTTCTAAAGAGATGGTTTCCTTCAAACTAGGCAAGAGGTCTGTTAATTTGCTGTGGTCGGTGAGGAATAACAGGCCACTTTATGGTCGTAGAGAAGCTGGTTAGTTTGGAGCTTGTTTGTTTACAACATTTAGTAGCCATTAAAGACAACATCGGTGAGAGGATGCATCCTTATAGAAGGTAATTCATTACCACAACACTGAATTATCAGGTGGACAGGATTACTTCAGGACAACACTCTTTCATGTGGGAGGTGTCATTCATGGCGGTTTTGGATCTGCTCCAGACTTTTTCCACAAGTATATGTTTCAGCCTTGACCTTTCATTGTTCCCGTTGTCATCTGAAAATTGGAAGTGTGCAAATTTTTCCTTTGATGATTGCATATGGAAAAATCTAAGGATGCAAGGGCCACTTTGACATTCTTTGAGTTGCTTAAACATGCTAAAACCAGTCCTTTTAGCAATTATTTATGATAGATATTTTGAGAAACTGCTACATCCCAGATTTTTGGGAAAGGTAATAAGGCAAACACAGCCATCACTCACTATATCAAAGTTCACGTAGTGTGGAGTCAGCATATCATTTTATTTTTTTTAGTAATAGGTCAGTGTAGTACAATTACCCTCCTGCACATATCTGATATAGTTTGTTTTTTCTTGGCTTTATTATTTTAATATGGCAGCAATGACTCATATAAGGTTAATTGGGCTCTTAGCAGAAAAATAAAACAACACAGCATAAACTCAACTTATACATTTGGTAACTCACCAAATTGTTTGAGGGCAGAGAAAACATGACCAGAATACTACTGCTTAAACCACAAGCTACAGTCAGAATTTTATGAAATGAATTCACGACAACCAGTGTTTTCTTGCATGAACTAACCGTTTAATGTCACAGAACAGCATCTCAATTGGATTTAAATCCGGACTTTGACTTAGCCTTACAAATTTCGAAAATAATCTAACAATTGCTCTCTACTTTAGGTGGCACAAGTTTTTAGAGTATTGGCTTCACATTTCTGAGAACCGGGGGTCATATCACGGCTCCACTTGTGTGGAGTTTGGGTGTTCTTCCCGTGCCTGCGTGGATTTTCTCCGGGCACTGCGATTTCCTCCCACATCCAAAAATATGCATTAATCGTAGACTCTAAATTGCCTTTAGGTGTGATTGTGAATGCGAATGGTTGTGCATTTTATGCTCTGTGATTGGCTGGCACCAGTTCAGGGTGTTCCCCCCCTCCTGCCTGATGATGACTGGATAGGCTCTGGCACTCCCGTGACCCTTGTAAGGATAAGCGGCTCAGAAATGGATGGATAGATGGATGGGTGGTCTCTACTATTTACAGTTTCATTTATTGTGGCGGATAACTCACGATAAACGATTTTCTGTATTGTAGTATCCGTCATGATTTTTGAAACTACGTTTAACTGTTTTCCTTACATTTTCAGACAAATATTTGTACATTTTATTCCCAAAATTTCCATGTTCTTTTTCATTTTGGACTGTGTTCATTGTGGATTGTCAATGTTAAAAACATCACAAAAACCTATCCAGATTGTTGTGCAATGTTGGCTCGAGCAATTTTAATTGTGGTTGGATGTGAAGTAGCTCTCTCAAAAGTTACAGATCCTCCATATTTTATTACAGAAATTACTGAATAGTAATTTGTTCTGCATTGTGGATATATGTTTGACAACAGGCCAATTACAGACACACCATTGCTCATTCTGGTATGTGTGAACGGCCTTCTCTCACCATTCATGGAGTGGTCGCCGCAACCAAAGGGTTTAGTTTCCACTTTCTCCCTGAAATGCTTGCAATTTGGAGATGACAGGGCAATTCACAAGCCTCCATGTCTTAATTGATTGGTGAAGAGAAGCCGAGATAGAGGATGCTGGGTGAGCGGTCGTCTCTGTACAGCACGTAGTGGCCAAGCTCCCACTTGGAATGACAATGAAGCACAATGTGTCCTGCAAGTTACATGTTTTTATGAGCTACCCAACTGCTTTCTTGATTAATCCACGAGATGCTAATCTTAGTTTGTCTGTGTGGCCCCTGGCAAAGTTGCTGCCTCAGGCCAGGGCCAGAGCTAGCCATTTGGGGGACAAAGGCAAACAATGTCATGACCAGAACACGTGGCTGAACCCAAAATGCACGGCTTACGGAACCAGGTACAGTTCCGGAAGCGTCTTTATTCAGTCCAAGGTCAAAACACAGGCAGGCAGTCCAAAGAAACAGCAGTACCAAAATCAGCAGGCGTGAAGGCAGGGTCGTTAACAAGGCAGGGTTCAGTACACAGAGTAGCAAGGACATAGGCAAAGGGTTTCGAGAACGCAACATAGTCATAAAACGATCTGGCAAGTACCAGATCGTTGCACACGTGGCAATTAAATGGACCGTTGTCACCAAAACGAATCGGAGCAGGTGCGCGGTGCATCTGGAACAGACACACAAATACAGCCCCCCTGCCCACCCAACCCATTCCCCTCCATCCATCCATTTTATAGTGTCCAATTAATGCATGTTTTTGGGATGTGGGAGGAAACCGGAGTGCCTAGAGAAAACGCACACTGGCATGGGGAGAACACCCAAACGGCACACAGGCAGGTCCGGGATTGAACCCAGGACGTCAGAACTGTGAGGCCAACGCTTTCCACCGTGCCACCCTCATTCCCTTCCATGAACTACATGTC
Organism: Syngnathoides biaculeatus; assembly: GCF_019802595.1. NCBI lineage: Eukaryota > Metazoa > Chordata > Actinopteri > Syngnathiformes > Syngnathidae > Syngnathoides > Syngnathoides biaculeatus. The sequence continues at coordinate 2,899,378 of NC_084653.1, forward strand.
AATATTGACTAACGGTAAGCTTTGTAATTTAGGGCACATTTTCCTGACGACTGAACTTAGTCTATTAATATAAATTAGGGGCTTGCATGTTCTCCCCATACCTGCGTGGGTTTTCTCCAGGCACTCTGGTTTCCTCCCATTTGCAAAAACATGCAACATTAATCGGACACTCTAAATTGCCCTTAGGTGTGCTTGTGAGTGCAGCTGTTTGTCTCTATGTGCCCTGTGATTGGCTGGCAACCAGTTCAGGTTGTACCTTGCCTACTCCCAGCTGGGATATGCTCCAGCACTCCCGCGACCCTTGTGAGGATAAGCGACTGAGAAAACGGATCAATGGAGACTATTAATTATTTTGAATATTTTATCATCAACAAAATGTGTAACTTTGAGAAAAAAGCCTCCTATTTCCTGAACTAGAAAAATTCCTTAAAATCCTTTTTGAGGAATGGTATTGGATCATCTCAACCATTTTACTGTAGGTGATAAGAAGAACAATCACCATTTCATCAACTTTTAAATTCTTAGTGATGCGCATCACTCATGTCACTCTCCACTTTAGCATTTTTACTTGATAAAATAAACTTCAAAGCTATAATTGATTTGAAATTCTGATTTTAGAGTAATTACTAGGTTGTGTGATTTAGCATTATCCACCATTATTTGTATTCTATAACATCCATCCATCCTTCAATAATTGACCATGGGTAATGTTTTTTAAAAAAATTGCAAAAAGAATTCAGATGGCGGCATGTTGGGTGAAACAGTCAAAACAACTCCTGTTGTTTTAGACTTTCACTTAAGTAATGAACATGAATACTTTTGACATTTCTGAACAATGCATCTCCAGTTAACCCCAACAATAGCGATGTCGAAGATAGTGTAGGAGATTTAACAGTACGCCAAAAGTTTTGCATTTCAATCCTGTGCCCCCACATCTTTCTCTGCCTCACCCCACACTGAATTCAGAGTGCTGAATAATCATGCCTGAACATTGGCAGCAAAATGTGTATACGCCTCATCTTATGTGGAAAACTGTTGCGTCGTGGCCACTCCCTCGTCTTTTTGCACCGTGCAGTCTTGTCTAAGTGGCCTTGAGTAATGATGTGCTTCTCTGCCAGCTTGCCTGCCTCCATGGCTCGTTCCTGGCACAGGTGAGGACGAGCTGAAGCAGCCCATTATCCTCACAAGCCCACCCAGGTGTCCTAACAGCTGATATTCACCAGCAACCTCACTCTATTGGGTCAGACAAGACATGCTAGGGCCAGTTCAAAGGAGTCTGAAATAATGGATGAAAAGAAAATTCTCAAAGGGACTATTTGTGGCAAAAATGTAATGTGCTTTGTAGGTTCACTGTATGCTTGTATGCTACGCAGTGCTTCTCAAACATTTCACACTAAATACCACCTAGAGAAAAAAAGCTCTCCAAGTACCTCCAGAATGACCAACATTAAAATACCGTAGTTTAGTAGGCCCAAGTATTAATTAAAAAAGAACTTTTTTTTTTTTATTCCTCATAATCTTATAATCATCCATTATCTGAGCTGCTTAATCTCAGGGTCACGTGAGTGGTGGTGTCTATCCCAGCTCACCTTGGACCAGAGGGCGGGCTCCATCCTGAAGTGGTTGCTGGCCAATCACAGGGCACACATGAACAAATAACCATTCATGCTCACATTCACACCTATGAGGAATTTAGATTCTCCAATCAATGGATGTTTTTGGCATGTAGAAGAAACCAAAGTGCCTGGAGAAAACCCACACAGGGACAGGGAGAACATCCATACTCCACACAGAACTGTAAGGCAGATGCAATAACCTGTTGTTCACCACCACCACTCCAATTTTTAATATGTTGTACATAAAAGTTAAATAAAATTGCATCACAAAAAAGTTAAATATAACTGAACTGGAAAGCCAGTGATTATTTGGCATCCCACCCAGGGGAGCTCTATTCCATTGACGGTACAAGTAGCATACTTTGAGAAGGACGGAGCTACAGAATAAAATAAATAGGTATAGAGCTTGTGCACCTACGTCATAAAATCACGTGATTTTTGTTTACCTCACTATATTGCTGGTCAAGCTAAGCATTGCTCAATGCTAAATCGGTTGGAGAAGAAATATGACCCATATTGAATGCCGAAATCGATGTTTTTGCTGATAAGAGATTGGACTGTTAATTCGCTTCCGCTTGCCTTGGACAACTGGATATACACATGGATCTGGTGTGTAAGTCATCAACATTTACATGGAAACGTTTGAAAGCGTATGAAAGTCTGGACGCATACGAATAGTCTGTTGCTGGATCTTTTCTCATCAGGAATAAATCCCACATAGGGACGGTTTTGATGGCTTGTGAACGCGGAAGTGTGTTCAACGACACATTAACCCTTCGATCCCATTGATCTTTTCAGTTAGTATTCTATACAAATACCAATATTGAAATAAATGACCCGTGGTTTTACACAAACTCACATTCATTAACTATGATTGAAAAAAATAGTCGTCTCCATGCCGAAATCCATCGATATTTTCTGGTCTTTTCAGTTGGTATTCCATAAAATGATCTCTTTGAATATGTCTCTTCTGTTGTGACAACCAACAGCACAGCAGGTCTGGGGTATTGTAAATATTCTCCTCTGGTTCATTGTCTCCCACAATGTCGAGCAGTTCTGTTTGACAGTCAATATGGCGCTGTGAAAATGGTGACATCACGTGCACGAGCTGTATAGAGTCCTCTGAATTTTATAATTTTTTCGACCTAACTGAGACCTTCACATTAAAAATATATCAAGTCATTTAAGCACAAATTGCGTTAAAATCTTTATTTTTGACATGAAAGAGTGACATTTCTTTTTTTTTAAAAAATATCATTGTAAATAGTATTACAGTGTCTGCAAGTTGTTCAGACATTATTATGATGTAGCATAATATAGTGACAGCTTTCACAACAGAGCCTTTTGATTTTCAGTACATTTTCATTTGGGAATAACTGGGCAATAAAAATAATCATGTTCTCATGCTTGTTTAATTGTATGCTTGTATGTCACAGGCAAGAAGGAATTAATTGCATTTACTCTGTTACATTTACTTGGGTAACATTTTGGATTGTATAATAATTGTACTTGTTGGAGTAGTTTGAATGAAGCAGACTTGTTTACTTTTACTTGAGTATTTATATTCAGAAGAAATTACTTTTGTTCCATTACAAGAATCTACATGCTGCTGGCTACTTTCATTTACCGATAACAAGGTTCTTACCATTCAGAACAAAGAACAACAAGTAAGGAGATAAGAACAAGAGACATTTCTGTTTACAGGAACTATTCCTTATAAGATGTGCAAGATGTAAAGTTCTTCTTCATTTAAAATAGGTAAGAGATAAGAGTGTATCAACATCCCACATTGTGTTAAGTGTGTACAGAGTGCCTTTACCCGTTTGCGGTTCCCGTTATAGACCAGTGCAATGACAACTGTGGAAAGACAGCAGTTTAAAGTGAAAGAATTGTGCGATAGTCTACAAAATGTATTACAAATACTAATACTGATTGGACCAGCAGGATGTGAGGGTCTGTCTCAACAATGGCACAAGGCAGAAACTTCTAGGTTCGCTGATCAAGAATTTCATGACTTAATTGCCAGAGGGAAAAAACCATACAAATGCCTACTAGTTTTGGCCGTAGTTCCTCAGAAGCCACAAGAAGTACATCCTTTGCTGGGCTTTTTTTTTTTTTTTTAGATTACCTCTAAGTGTCACGACACATCGGAACGGGAGTAGGACCCAAAGGCAAGGCTCGGAAGATGCAAGGTAGTTCGGGAAGAAACGTTTATTATTCCGTGGTCGGGGATCGGGCAGGCAGTCAGGTGCAGCAGCGGTAGTTGGGACGTCGGGCGAAGAGAGCAGGTGAGCGGGCAGGCAGGAGTCGGTACACGGGAGATCGATCAAGGAAGGCAGAAGTGTCAAGGGAGTAAGGCTTACAGGGTTTGTCGGAGAACAGGCGGAGGTCGGTACACACGGGTTGACGATCAGGGATACGGAAGTACTCGAACGGGGCATGAATCTCAACGATCTGGCGCGGACCAGTCGTCATCGGGGTCATATAAATCCACAGGATAATCAGCCCGCATGAGGCGCAGGTGTGCGCCTCCCAATCAGCGCAACTGCGCGGGCACCCACAACAGCCCGGGCTGGAGCGGCAGGATCACGACAGTACCCCCCCTCAAAGGCATAGCTCCCAGATGTGCCTAAACAAAAGAAACAGACAATAATTAACACGGGCAGGGGTGGGCGGAAGGGGGATCTGGAAGAGGGCAGAACCCAAGTCTGGTGGCCATCCAGGCCACCAAATGCAAGGCGTCCGGGTGGACAGGTCAGGAAGACGACCCGGACGCCAAGCACCAGGGTCCCCATGGGGCGATTGTGAGGCAACTGTGAGGAACCAAACGGCGAAGCAGGATCCAGACCGAGGCAGGCAACTGCTCTGGACGAGAACCTCCCACGCCATGGTTGCGAGATGACCAGGGACTGGTCGCCACCGAGGCTTGGTCAGGAGGCAGCCGTGGATTGGTCACCAACGAGGGCAGGTCATGAAGCGGCTGGGAGCCATCAGGAGCGACGAGGATGATGGAGAGAAGGACCAGAGCCATGACCGCCACCATCACAGCCATCCCGAAGTCTCTCCAGCTCCAGGATGACTCATCAGACCTCCCCACCTCCTGTCACCATCGAGACAAGGGCGTGGGACGGCCGCGGACCCGTCGCCGCTGGTACTCCTGGACAGGAACGTGAGAAGGCGGTGGCAGCGGCATCACCACCTCCTCCTGGACGGGAACGTGAGAAGGCAGCGGCGCCATCGCCACCTCCTGGATGGCAACGTGAGGCGGCTGGGGAACCGTCGCCACCTCCTGGACAGGAACGTGAGAAGGCGGCGTCATTGCCACCTCCTCTTGGACAGCAACGTGAGAAGGTGGTGGCACCATTGCCACCTCCTGGACGGGATCATATGGACGTGCCCGTCGCCGTTGGAGCAGGAACAGGGGACGACCGTGGGCCGGTCGCCAACGAAGCAGGAACAGGGAGTGACCGTGGACCGGTCGCCGACAGAGCAGGAACGGGGAGCGACCGCGGACCAGTCGCCGACAGAGCAGGAACGGGGAGCGACCGCGGACCAGTCGCCGACAGAGCAGGAACAGGGAGCGACCGCGGACTGGTCGCCAACAAAGCAGGAACGGGGAGCGACCGCGGGCCGGTCGCCGACGAAGCAGGAACGGGGACCGACCGCGGGCCGGTCGCCATTGGTACTCCAGGGCACGGACGAGAAGTGGCTGCGGAGAAGTCGCCACCTCCTGGACAGCAACGTGAGGCGGCATCGGGTTGGTCCCCACTGCCACGTGAGCTTGCAGTGCATTCGTTGAAACAGCAACGTGGGCGTGGCGCCATGGCGGATCTGTTTCCAGGGCGACGTGAACAAGAGTCGGCAGAGAGTCAGTCGAAATTGACACGTGGGCGTGTCTCGGGAGCGGGTCAGTTCCCACTGCCGCGTGAGGTCTGCTCGGAACACCCAAAACTTCGACGTGGGAATGGCGAGGATGCGGATCCGTTTCCACAGCTACGTGCGCTTGGCGAGGTGGCGAGTCCGTCCCCACTGCAACGTGCACTTGGCGAGGTGGCGGGTCTGTCCCCACTGCAACGTGCACTTGGCGAGGTGGCGGGTCCGTTCCCACTGCAGCGTGAATCTGTGTCAGCATCGAGTCCGTTGCCGTTGCGACGTCAGCGTAGCTCAGCTGGTTCGCCAATCCTTGCCCGACTTGGGCCGTGGGAGCCACCAATTGACCCCTTCGTACAGGGCACTTAACAACGCCTCCTGAAGTGACTTCACGCCACGCGCGCTGACATCAGACAAACAATTAGCAAAAATATCGGCGCAGCAAGAAAGGAATAGAGCGAAACTGTCCGATTTACCGGCGGATTTCTCACTCACATTCTTAGCTAACAGAGAAATATTGTTGAAAAGCAGACAGCAGGGCTTCAAGTATTTCAGCAAGTGATATTTCAATGGTATTTACATGCATATCGACGGAGAAACCATTGATATTAGCGCGAAATCTTTCCAGAGTCAGAGGAAGACCGAGAAGCCACATAATATAATATATTATAACCCAAAGACAAATTCGTCATTGACAGTTTCCTTTTTTCGTGTTACATATCACACTTGTGTGCAGAATCTGTATATGTATCTGTATAGCCGTTTGTGAACCACCGTATGAAGTAAAAGAAGGCGAGGCTTGATTTACGAGTTGTTTCTCTCGTTTTCTTTGTGTAACGTCACGCGCTCCCCTCAATAATTATTCTTGAATTATTGCCGAACCTACGCAAGTCCCAACCGAGTACAACAATCACTACTTTAGTGTCCTCAAACATCCTTCCTTCAGTCTTGGTGTCTTGGTGCACGTCGAAGGCTTTTAGGACTGCTAGTCCGGTTTAGCTTAGCTCACCGCCGAACAGAGACACGTTTGTGCAGTCAAATCATCGCAAAATATCGCTCAACACAGAGTGTCAAGTGTGACAATCATTCACATGTAGCTATATTATACAAGCAAAGAACTGCTAATTCATTTATATGAGACGTATTGAAAATCAGATATAGGGCATACCTTCGTGCTAACACAGTCCGCTTTACCGTAGCCGTGCAGCCGCGAACAAAGGGACACATTTGTGCAGTCAGATCATCGCAAAATATCGCTCAACACAGATCAAGTGTGTCAATCATTCACACGTAGCTATATTATGCAAGCGAAGAACTGCTAATTCATTTATATGAGACATGTATTGAAAATCAAATATAGGACTTACCTTTGTGCAAACATATCTGTTCCGGTTGATGGATTCAGTTGATCATGCGGTCTTCCACAAAGTTTTATCGATCAAAGACATTTTTCGGACTCGGTCTTCTGTTCCGGTTGATTTTAGATGGATTCAGTTGATGATGCGGTCTTCCACAAAGTTTGATCCATCAAAGACATTTTTCGTACTGGGTCTTTGGTTTTGGAAATGGTACGAATTGAACTCCACCAACTAGCCTTTCAGGATACCTGTCGTCACTATTATAAAGTCCGTGACTACACCTCTTAACCATATCTATTGTTAAAGAACCCAAATACGCGATAAAACGCCAACAGAAGCTATACTGGACCATCCAGCGTTGTCTGAGATCTGAGTCTGAGATTATGCAGATCTCTGGCCTCTGATTGGTCATTGACGCGGATTGTGCAATTTCTACGGAAGGGTCAATTCGGCGCTCTGCCGCTCTATCTCCGCCCGCATTTCGCGGCAGAACGCATCGATTTGGCGGCTCCTCCTCCCTCTGGGCTGGAAGCTTCGCCACCAGCTTCGGGTCTGCCGGTTTCACCGTTGCCGGCGAGGAGTGGCAGGACAAGCGGGTTCCCTCAAATGGATTGGTGTACTTGTGCCCACCGGGCGAAGACGTTCGGGTGCTGGAAACGCGGGGAGGTGGAGCAAACTGACTGGGATGAAAGACCGGGCAAAGAGATTCATAATCAAAATTATCGGAGTCGTACTCAGGCAGCCGGTCATACAAATCAAAGTCCTCCTCATATTCCGAAAAGTCAGAGTCTAGAAGTATATGAGGAGCCGGACGGGTCGTGGTCGGGACGTATTCATAGCTCGCTGGCGGAGCGTAAGACACGAAAGCGGAGGACGTCAAGGAGCCTACCCGGATCGGACAGGCTTGGTCCTCCGGCAGACGGTCTACCTTGCGTCGGTCCCGGCGACGCTGGGTCTTTCCTGCTGGGTCCTGTTTTGGCCAGATTGTTCTGTCACGACCCATCGGAACGGGAGTATGACCCAAATGCAAGGCTCGGAAGATGCAAGGTAGTTCGGGGAGAAACGTTTATTATTCTGTGGTCGGAAATCGGGCAGGCAGTCAGGTGCAGCAGCGGTAGTTGGGACGTCGGGCGAAGAGAGCAGGTGAGCGGGCATGCAGGAGTCGGTACACGGGAGATCAATCAAGGAAGGCAGAAGTGTCAAGGGAGTCAGGCTTACAGGGTCGGTCGGAGAACAGGCAGAGGTCGGTACACACGGGTTGACGACCAGGGATAGGAAGTACTCGAACAGGGCATGAAGCTCAACGATCTGGTGCGGACCAGTCGTCATCGGGGTCATATAAATACACAGGATAATCAGCCCGCATGAGGCGCAGGTGTGCGTCTCCCAATCAGGGCAACCACGCGGGCACCCACACAGCCCGGGCTGGAGCGGCAGGATCATGACACTAAGTCTATTAAGTAAAGGTACATGAATGAGAGTACTGCCACTAAGTTTTTGGAGACTGTGGCTATGCCACAGACTGTGAATGCTGAGACAGCTGATGAAGTTTTGGACAATTCACCTTGAAAATCTCAAATGCCATGAACGTTGTCTCTCCTGTTAAAATTAAGACCATTCTGAGGTGACCTAGAACGCCGTGGAGGAGCACAATGATGGTCAAGAGCTCTAAATCAAAGCGTAGGAAAGCAGAGCACAAATGGTGAAAAACTCAACTCCAAATTGACAATGACCTCGACAGACAGTGTCTTTGTCATTTTAACCAAAAGTTAGTCAGTGCTAGACAGCAGTACTTTTCTGAAATCATCAGTAAGAACAAGAGAAAATACTCACAGTCTGCTTGCTGTGGTTAACAAGTTCACACACACCCGCCCTCAAATCAGATAGCTCCAAAACTCAAAAAACCCAATAAATGTAATGACTTTACCTGTTGTTTTTGTGAAAAAATACATATCAGGTTAAATATCAGCACTAATCAGCAAAATTATAAAATGATTTTACATCTGAAACCACCCAGGGAAAGCTCTATTACCTTGTCAGAATTTGCAACAGTTGACCAAAAAAACTGTCGAGAAAACTGTTCAGCAGCTGAAACCATCAACGAGCTGTCTCAACACAATGCAATCTGTAATACGCAAGCCTGGACCACAGCTAAGAGGGGCGTGGCCTGGCCTATGACACCTGTCGTCGGTCACAGCTGGAAGACTTAAATTTATATGACCGACTGCCTGATTCTTACTCGGACAATGAATTTGAAATTACCCTCCTAGCGATGACTCTCGAGGAGTTTGTTTTGTAGTCTCAGACTTCCCGCTCCTGTGTGCCTTCGTCCGGTGAGCCCAAGTCATCTTCCTCTAATACTTTTTTCGGAACCCGTTTCGCCATCTATCTGGGCCCTCCACGTGGCGGCCAGAGGAAACTCCCAAGCATCTCAGTGTCTCCAGCATCACTTGAGCCTCAGCTGACCTCTGCTGGCACAGTTATTATGCTGGACACAACCAAGCCACAGCGGCATCCTGCTTCCACTCCAGCAATGGGCGAGTCTCAGGCGGCTTCCCCCAACGCTTCGCCGGCTCAACTGCCAGCGGGCTCCAGGTCGTCGATCTTTGAAATTGTGGATCTTATGCATGGGATTCAGCGGCAATTGGACATTCTCGTCCTGGGATGGCCACAGCTGTTTCATGCCCGTGCGGCAGTGACGTGCGACCCGCTGCCGACCCATGCCCACGTCGCGGTAGCAACTGACCCGCTACCGAGCAAAGCCTACATCACGTTGGTGACAGACTTCCTGGTGAACTACGCCCACGTCACGGTAGCAACTGACTCTGGACCATGCTCACGCAAACTGAGCCCCTACCGGGCCAAGTCCACGTCACGTTGGCAACTGACCCGCTGCCACTCCACATCCACGTTGCAGTGGTGACAGACTACTCGGCAAACCATGCCAATGCCGCGGTGTCCACCGATCCACTACTGAGCCAAGCCCACGTCGCGGTGGAAGCAGACTTCCAAGTGAACCATATTCCTGTCCAGGTGGCGGCGAAGGCCTGTTGACAACCTCACGTTCCTGTCCAGGCGGTGGTGAAGACCCATTGGCTGGCCCCCAACCAAGTCTCGGCGGCATCTGTTCCCCGGCCGTCCCACGACCGAAAATCAGCAGCGATCGATCCTCGGCCACCTTCTGACCTGGCCTTGGTGGCACATCATACTCCATCATGTCCACTCCATCCACGGCCGCCTCACGACCAAGCCTCGGCAGCAACCGATCCCCAGCCACCTCATGACCACATCCTGGGAGGTCTTTGTCCGGAGCCGTCGCCTACTCCCATCTGGTTCCTGCTTCGCCTTTGGGTTCTTCCTCGAAGATGTCCACCCGAATCACACCATAGGGACCCTGGTGATTGGCGTTCTGGCTGAGCTCCTGACCTGCTGGGCCAGACACCTGGGTGACCTGGTCGGCCACCAGACTGACTGGGGTTGGGGGATTGGACAAGCTGCTGTTATGCCTCTTCTAAAAGACAGAGCACTGGACGCTTCAATGTTAGCAAGCTAAATCTTCCTTTCATAGCCTAGATTGTTAAGAAAGTTATTTTTAATCAACTCAACAATTTCATGAATGTAAGTGGACTTTTTGACAAATTTCAATCCGGTTTCCAAACTCATCACAGTGCAGAATCTTCTCTTATCAAAGTTGTAAATGATATAAGGTTGAATATTGACTCAGGAAGGTATAATTTGGTCTTGTTGGATATCAGTGTTGCTTTTTAAACGGGAGATCATAAAATACAGCTGAACAGGTTGGAAGCATGGGTAGGACTAAATGGAACCGTCCTTAAATAGTTCAGGTCATACCTGGAGGAAAGGATATACTTTGTAACCATTGGAAGTGCTCAATCTCAACAAATGGCAATGACCTATGGGCTCCCTCCAGGGTCAGTTCTTGGACAATTCCTGTTCAGCGTGTATCTGTTACACTTGGGTCAAATTCTTCAAAAAATTACATTTTGACTATCATAATAATGCAGATGACACAGTTATATTTAGCAGTGTCTCCAGATGACTACAGTTCAATTGAGGTATTGTGGCACTGTCTAAAGCAGATAAATAACTGGATGAGCCAAAATTTTCTCAAACTAAACCACAACAAAATGGAGACTTTTTTTTTTTGGCAATAAAGATAAGAGAATTGCTGTTAGTAAATACCTGGACTCGCTGTCTTTAAAAACCAAAGACCAAGTCCGAAACTTTGGTGTTCTGATTGATTCCGACCTGTTTTACAACATTCATATCGAATCAATCACAAAAACTACCTTTTACCATCTGAAGAACACATGAACAAGAACATGAAGGGTTCTATGTGTCAAGCAGACCAGGAAAAGCTCATCCATGCTTTTTTCTAAAGTAGGCTTGACTACAGTAATGGTCTTCTGACTGGACAAAAACAGCATTAAACAGCTGCAGCTCATTCAAAATGCTGCAACTCGAGTTCTGATCAGAACAAAGAGGTCAGAGCATATAACTCTAATTCTAAAGTCCTTCCACTGACTTCCAGTCATCTTTAGAATAGATTTTAAAGTTCTGTTTCCAGTCTATAAAACACTCATTGTTTTAGGACCTTAATACATTAAAGAAACTCTTACGGAATACAAACCCAGTAGAGCTCTGAGATCGACTGACTCAGATCAAATAGTGGAGTGCAGAGTCAAAGACAAACATGGAAGCAGCATTTAGTTATTATGCTGCACACAAATTGAATAAGTTGTCAACAGAGGTGAGGTCAGCTCCAAATGTGAATGTTTTTTTTAAATCCAGATGGAAAACTCTTCTTTTTTTGGAATGCTTTTTAGCGTATTTCCAATTTTAATTATATTTCTTGTTGTGATTGTGAGTGCAGCTGTCTGTCTCTATGCGCCCTGCGATTGCCTGGCAACTAGTTCAGGGTATCCACTGTCTCCTGGCCGTTGACAGCTGGGATAGGTTCCAGCACTCCTTACGACCCTTGTGAGGATATGCGGTTAACAAAATGGATGGATGGATGTGAGTTTTTGATTTTAAATGTTTTATCTCTTTGTATTCAAACCCTTTTAATCATGGAAAGCACGTTGAGTTACCTTGTGTATGAAATGCGGTATACATCTACATTTGCTTTGCTTTGTTTCCTCTCTCAAGTAATTATTCGGAAGACAACTTTTTAGTTTTTACTTGGGATGTTCAAATCAGTGAACATCCCACAGAGCCTCATCGGAGGCAAAATATGCATGAATAGAGGGATATTAACATCTAGTCCTTCATAATACATTAGTCATATTTTTCTAAAGTTACAGTACTCTTACTTGAGTGCAATATTTAATTTCTGTACGCACCTCTGCTTGGCGCTGTTCTGTGCATCATCGTCTTGTAGAGTAGTTCTGCATGTGATTCCACAATCCAGAAGAAAAATAATGGTGCACATTTCCTTCAGGGCTGATCCCAACCCCCTCAAAAAACTGTACTGTATTGTACTGTACTGTATTTGTCAAGCTGAAATAGAGGACTACTATTCCTGATAATTTCTTTGAACCATTCACTGTATCTCTGATTGTTAATCATACTGTCACACTATTCTTGTTTCTTTGAAAGTTTTTAGGCGCTCTAAAACATGGGGCTGCTGAGGCAAGTAACCTGGGAGAGGTTAATTAAATGGCGTCCCTTATGTGAGCATGTAATCACTGTGCACTTAATAGCCAAAAGTATTAGAAGGCCTGATATTTGATGTAGGTTTTGTGTCTGTGGGGTGTGTGCGTGTGTGTGCGTGCATGTGTGTGCATGTGTGTGTGTGTGTGTGTGTGTGTGTGTGTGTGTGTGTGTGTGTGTGCACAGATGGATAAAAATGTGTGCATGAAAGGGGTTTGAGCTGACATATTACAGAAAGGCAAGCCGGTCTGAACAAGTTCATGTTTGAATGTAAAGCTGTGGCTTACATGAGGCAGAGGCGTGGGGTGCTATTAACAGGAGACCATCTTTGGTGGCCACATGTTGACACTGACAAACACTAATGAGTCTGCAAACAAAGTAATTTAGCCACATTTAGGGCACTGCTGTGCTTGAGAACCTGTGCCAAGTTGCCTGAAATAGAAACCTTTCAAGATGCCTTTGGGTAAATTTGAAGACATAATTGAGCTCTTATTGGCAGTACTTTTTTTTTCTTCCTCCACTAAAGCCACCATCACCTTTAGACTTCTGGAATCTCTTCTTTGTGCCTTTTAGAAAGTGGCTAGTTTCATGTAAATAGATTTTATCCCCCCTCCCATCATGCATTTTTCAGGAAAGCCACATATTTCAATGCGCTGCTGGCTCCCAATGCCTCACAAGGAGCTTTGTGCTGTCACTCTTAGGGTACATGCACTGGAAGGAGGAGGGAATGGGTGGGGTTCAGAGGGGTGCTAACAGTGAACTCAATGAACTCCCTAGGGGTCTTGGCCGTGTTCACCATCCAAACACCTTTTCACTTCCATCCTCGCTCTTTTATGTCTTCTTCCTCAGTGCAGATCTCTTGTTTCTTTGTCTCTGTCACTTACAAATTGGGGCCTCACTTTACAGTATCAAATTGAACAGGATTCTTGCTCAAGTGTAGACACATAAAATCCGAAACTGGTGTATAACAAAAAAAATAATAATAATCAGACCTGTCAAATTATATATTAGCACCTGTAGGATATCTTACCTTGTTATGTTGCAATCCACTTAGAAAAGTGGACATGAATCATTCTCATCCTGCCCAGACTCAAATTCAACCAAAAATAATCAATGCAAAGCGGCACACCAATTTAAAAAGCATTTTTCAAACTATAATTTGATCAATAACAGGTCACTGGTCAGGTCACTGGTAATAAAAAAAAAAAAATCCATTCATTTTCTGACCCGATTATCCTCATGAGGGTCATGGGACTGCTGGAACCTATGCCAGCTATCATCAGGTAGGAGGCGGAGCTGAATCATGAACTGGTTGTTAGCCAATCACAGGGCACATAGAAACAGACAACAGCCGCACTCACAATCACACCTCAGGGCAAGTTAGAGTCTCCAATTAATGCATGTTTTTGAGATGTGGGAGGAAACCGGAGTGCCCGGAGAAAACTCACACAGGCATGTGGAGAACATGCAAACTCCACACAGGTGGGGCTGGGATTCGAACCCCAGTCCTCAGAACTGTGAGGCCAATCCTCTAACCAGTTTCTCCACTGTGCAGCTAATAATAATAACATAATTTGGTTTTATGGGCAAATGTCTTTAATGCTGAAACAGCCATGCTTAAACTTTTACTTTCAAAAAGTTATTGGTGATTTAAAATTTCAGGCAATCATCACCATGACAATCGCAAAGAGTGGTGCCCCGCTGATATTCACTTCTTACATAATTGGAAAGACAACACGGTAAAGACAAACAACTTCATAAAAATTGAGAGAGTGGCAAAGTTTATGTGTTCCCCATCAAACTTGTGCAGATAATGAGCTTAAATGGTCCAAACTGCTCATTAAACCCGTTATACATGTATATTCGTACAATTGTAACAATTGCAAAGAGACACAATAGTTCAAAGCCTTTCACAAATTCCTACATATTCATTATCTTCACAATTTACCAATATTTATTTTGCGGTTATCTATTGAGTGAATCCAAAATGGCTCCCTCATCCTGGATCACAGGTCTCACTGTTGTACAGTATTTCAACAACATAATGAGGCTCTCTCCAGTGTCATTAATGGACTGACAGACTGAATGGATGACAAAAATGGATTGCTTGTCAAAGAACCTTTATCGGAACTCTAAAGACACTAAGAAGCATTTGTTACATTTTTCGTTGAAAATGCATATGGAACAGTTTGTATACATCCAAAAATCAGCATTTTCAGAAAACATTGCAAACTATGAATCTTCATTTAGGACACGTAAATGTCAAGACATTATGGCATTTCTAGTTAGAAAAACACAATTTTAGAGGACATTTTCTCATAAAAATAATTATTATAATTGAATGGCTAATAACTCAATTCAAATACTCAGATTAGTATGATTAATTGCTTTTCAAAAAGAAAATTGGTGGTGAATGTTTTTAATTTTACCTATGATGTGAAAATGAGACAGAAATAAGATTTACCATACAAGCAAAATAAAAAGGCAGAAACAATTTCTTTAAGACTCAAAATGAGGTGTATGATACACTTGGCAGCAGTGCGACAAACAAAGAAAAGACAGCGAGTGACAGGAGGATGGTTTAACTGAGAGAACGGTAGAAGAAATATAAAAAAATAAGTGGTTTCACATGAAGGCAGATGCCAAAAAAAATCGCCAAGACTGTTGCTGCTTTTGGTGGGGTCAGGGGCTTATCTGTCCTCGACATGGGGATACCGACAGGTGGACCTCTCTTATGCTGAAACCAGTTCACTACATAGATACAAAAAGCATGGCTCTCAGGAATCTAAATTGCTTTATTAGCCAATTATCATGGGGGAAGACATGTTTGCCGTCCCTGAACGCTCGCTCCCTCCAAATTCTTGCAACTATTCCAACTCCAATTTCTTGCACGTCACCAAATGTCACTTTATTTATATGCTTATATGGCAGTCGGACGGGTTGGCTTGTGTCTTAGCATCATAATTGCATCAATCGGATTCATTTGAATCAATCAAAAAATGGCAGCGGAGGCATGAGCGTCAGCATCATTTAAAAAGGACGGACACAAATTCAACAAGATAGAACTATACAATGAGTGCAAAATCTGTATGTAATCTATAATTTGCATTTGGTAATAAGCGAAACTGGATCTGTGTAAGGTGTCATTATACAGTACCATCTGACTTCATTCGGTACCTACCTAATTATGTTAGTAAATTATGCAGTCATCTAAATGTGCATTCACAAATTTATTTTTGAGAGGTCACATACTTTGCAAGGGAAGTGGCGTACGCATCTTTCAGGATCCGTTTTGTGTTTTTACATTTTTAATAAGTGCGTAGACTAAGTAGGCTTGATGGAAGGACTGTGCTGTTACAGATGGCATTCCAAGAATCTCCGCAAAGCTCACCTGACTTCGGGGTTTATGGTAAAGTCGGGTGACTTTGGTGCAGGCAGCGTAGGTTCAGTTCCAACTCAATGATGATGTTGATAAGTGCCCCGTAGCTGACTGGTGACCAGTTCAGGATGAAGTCAGCCTTTTGCCCAAAGTTGGCTGGGATAGGCTCCAACACTCCCATGACCCTTGTGAGGATAAGCGGCTTGGAAAATAGATGCATGAGAAAACAATTTGTTTCAATGACCAACAAAACCAAGAGGATAACTAGAAGAAAGCTCGAAACAACAAAATCAAATTGCAATAGTTGAGCCTAAACAGAAAAGTTTAAATCTCAATTTGAATACAATGTTTAACCGATAACTTTTCACGAACTGCAAATAATCAATAACCCTCTTGAATATGCATTTTTCATAGCAAAAATATGCAGTGTATGGCATAAATTAACTCATTATAACATAGAAGTATGTACCAACAATATGCAGGATGCTTCATGGAACCTGTGAATAAAATGGGATTTGTTCACATTTGAAATTTGAGAAGTTTGAACCACAATATAAAGATGGATAACCACAAATTTTACACAAAGAAATACTTTTTAAAAATTAATTTACTCAGTGCCATGTTCTCCATAAATGTACTGATAATGACTTTTTGTTTTCTTTTGTTTTTTTGTGTTTCCCCGTAGATGAGTACACATTGTCAAAGTCCAGTCTTTACTTCCTCATCTCGAATGAAGGGAACCAAAACCTGCATGTGTCCCAGGCAAACTTGTGGCTCTTCTTCCGTGTGTTGCCAGCCGGTCCTGAGAAAGGCCTCCGAAGGAAGGTGACAGTCAAGATCCATTATCAGGAAGCTGGAGCTTCGAGCACCATAGAAGGAGTGCCAATAGGAGGTGGCGGAGGGGTCACAGGGCGGTGGGCCCTTGTGGAGAAGCATGTTGAGCTGAAACGCAGCAGCTGGCATACTTTCCCTCTCTTAGAAGCTGTCCGGGCAGTGTTTGTCAAAGGTAGCCGTCGACAGGACCTGGAGGTCCACTGTGAAGGATGTGAGACAGCTGGAGTGGCTCCAGTGCTGGTGGACCCAGGTGACCCGTCCCACCGGCCGTTTCTGGTGGTCCGTGCGAGACAAGTGGATGGTAAGCACCGCATTCGAAAGCGGGGGCTGGAATGTGACGGCACTAGCGGTGGCCTATGCTGCCGGCAGCAGTTTTACATCGACTTCCGTCTCATTGGCTGGAATGACTGGATCATTGCACCTGCAGGCTATTACGGCAACTACTGTGAGGGTAATTGCCCGGTGTACATGGCTGGCGTCCCAGGATCAGCCTCATCCTTCCACACAGCAGTAGTAAACCAGTACCGCATGAGAGGAATTAGCCCAGGTTCGGTCAACTCCTGCTGCATCCCCACTAAACTGAGTACAATGTCCATGCTCTACATTGATGATGCGTACACTATTGTCAAGAGAGACGTGCCCAACATGATTGTGGAGGAGTGTGGTTGTGCTTGAGTCATCTTTGCCCCTTAATTGTCTTTCAGAAAACGATTTTGTACAAACAGGACATTTTGTACAATATACATATACAGTTCAACAAAACGATTGCTATTGTATGTGCAGGCAAGGCACACTGGAGCATAATCTAGTATTAAAATGTGCGGAGGTTTGGTTGCACATGTTCGTATGAGTGGATGTATTTATCAGACTGAGTGATATGCTTGCTGTCTGAATTTGAACGAGACAGCTTGGGGAGGAGAAGGGAATGAAGATCATCAAAAGGAAATTTGCTCTATTTTGTCATTTTTACTTCAATATAAAGACCTGGCACCACCAATTGAAAGAAGATAAGCATTTAAGGAAAGTGACATGATCAGGCAATGATCATGATTTGGTTTGTCCCCAGACTCCGTAACCTGTTCCTCAGGCCCCTAAGTACCTAAGTACTTTAAGCACACAGCAGACTTTCCCCCCTTTCTTTCTAAAGCACTGACAATTCATATCTTACGCAAGTCAGAACACAAGCACTTCACTAGAATGCCAGCACACACAGCTTGACTGTCCTGCAGTGGAATTACACCAGCAGCGCTTAATGCCATTATTCCCACTGCACCGGGGCGGCAAACGAAAGCCCTCCGCAGAGCTGCTGTTGTTATTTTCACTGTTAATTGCAGACCTTGAACCTTAGCTTCCTGCCTCTCAAGACTGCAGCGGCAGGCCCTGTAAACGTGTGATTACCCGGACGAGACAGATCTCAGAGGTGTACTTCATTTGTGCAGTGGAAGTAATCGGGACAGAACTCATTCCTTCTGCCCATCAAGGGTTTTGGACACAGAGACAATAGTTAAGCTGGGCTGCCACTGTGCAGTGCAGCACTTGGAGAAACTGAAATGCACACCCTGATTAGCACTTGTATAAAAAATTGCCTTCCAAGTGGAACTGAGTGTCCTGTCATATCACTAAATGAGTGCCACATGAGCTATGCAATGTATAGTAAACTATACCTATACTACAATATGCCGCGCTCGACTAAAAGATCTTTTTCTGAAAATATCTCTGTATCATGTGTTTGCTTTCGACCTTTGCGCTCCAGTTCTTGACTCTTAATCAATACTTGAAATGTAATCTTTCGCATCTTTGTAAAGCGAATGATTGTTGTGATGTTTGCACTGAAAAGTTGCAGGATTAGTGAAACAAAAACTGCCATTGAAAAGTTATTTTTATAGTAAGTAAAGAAACTGAATTTCGTGTCAGAGGTATTTTACATAAATAATGGAACCAAAGAGGCCATGATTTTAACTGTTGTACCAAGAGGGCATGGTCATTGAGTGTACGATAGTGTTTTGATCATTTGCAAAAGGCCTACTTGTATCAGGGTACAATAAAAGAACAATTCTCTTTGTCTATACACATTACTTTTCATGTTTAATTCATTTTTTTGTTTCAGTATTCTATTTAATAAAATGCTGTATTAGTTGCTCTTTAAGAATTATCTAGCCAAATAAATGGTCTGTACAGTTTATGTGAAATAAAATGGTTTCTTAAAATATTTTGCAACTGTAAAACAGACTTTCAGTGTCTTGTTTTTTTCCACAGGGTTGGTAGGGAACTTTAATCTGTCAGAGCCCGAAACTGCTTTCCTCTGAAAGAAGATTTGGATTCATCCCATCTCTCCAATTTAGGTGTGGCCGAAAGTGTCGGGAACTATATACTGTATTAAAAAAACACAGACACACTTCATGCTTCTGTCCTAGATGTAAATTCACGACTTGCTGCCATCTGTCAGGAATGATTCTTTCTCATCAGCTAGAGCAGTCATTTCAGCTATGTTTAAGGATTTCAATGTCAGGTATCTGATAAACCAACATGCAGATTCACATAGCTGCCTGATTTCACTTTGTCTGTATTTGTTGTATTTTTTTTAAACGTGTTTGTGTGTGAAAGCCTGCCTGTGGCCTTTTAACTTTTAGGTATCTCCGAGTTAGTTAGGGCTAAGATAGAGGTTATTAAGAAAGTAATACATCTCATTGACTTAGCAAGAGTTTGAATGAGAGAGAGGAGGGCAGCATGAGATGCAGACAGATAATAATAATGTATACCAATTACAGGATATAGCACTTTTCAATTACTCAAAGATAGTTTATTCATTGACTTCACAGTTACACCCTGGTGGTAGTAAGCTACTAGGACAGTCTGACAGAAGTGTGGTTGTGTGACATTCATGGGTAGTGGGTTTAAACGTCTTCCCCAGGAACACAACGAAGTCATGTAACCCTCCTGTTGTAGGACATATAAATTCTCTGCACAACAGACATTTGCAAGCCCCAAATTTATCCCCCCTCGAATTTATCGCGCACATCTAGAATCATTCAATTTCAATTGAACACGGAGAGGGTAATTTTTCCTATCTGCAGTCTGGCCCGGTGGATGAGGCTAAAATTAAAATGTAAAAAAAATATGGGTTTCTTCCCACATACCAAAAACATTTATTAATTGAAGAATCTAAATTTCCCTAGGTGTGATTGTGTGTCCCACTGTTGTCTGTCTCTGTGTGCCCTGCGATTGGCTAGCAACCGGTTCAGGGTGTCCCCCACTCCTGCCCAATGATAGCTCGGAGACGCTCCAGGACTCCTACGACCCTTGTGAGGATAAGTGGATCAGAAAATGAATGGATGGATGAATACTGTATCCCTGTCCATAATTTTTAACCCCGGCCTCTACCTCTACCTTAATGTGACCAGATGAGAAGGAACTCACAATTTGCTTACTGAACTGTCCAGTAAGGAGCTACAAATGTTATGTGGTAACAAATTCGGATATTGTTTCCACAATTAAAAAAAAATAAGAGACCCCGCTTTTTACTTTGAGCACCTGCTCTTCTAAAGCACAAAGTAATGTGGTAGTGAGAAGGCTATCATTGTACTTTGGTCACATTCCTGCTCTGAATTTGCATGCAACATTTGTTTCACAAGCTAGGTTTAACGCCAGGTTTCATCTGTCAACATCTGCCTGTGCCAACACCTAACAACAGCTACAGTAGAATTTTTGCAATGTTTTGGTTCCATCAAAACACAGCGTGAGTCCTGATATAAATGCTTTAAATAGATGTATCAGGATCGGCTGATGAGTGCAGAGATTTGTTTGGCTGTCGGGCAAATAGCGCATCAGGGAGGGATCAGTGTAGCTAAACACCTGTACCTCGATGGCTAGATGACTCAGCAACGGAAAATCAAAAGGGAGAAAACAAATCGACATAAAGAAAAAGTGTCGCAGGTAAAAAAAAAAAAACAAAAGAGGTTTTTTTTTTTAATTTTATTTTGGTGTGTAGCTGCCCCTTGAGAGATCTCCACAGTCCATGATAATCATGCAGGGCCACAGACTTGTTGATTGGGAAATTAGATGAATCATTTCATATAATTTGATCAATAATGGGGAATACATGGCTTACTGAATTTCTTTTGAAAATCCTTTAATTTTACTGATATAAGTATTTGCATCATTGGTTATAAAGTATTTGTCCATCAAAAGGTCATCAAAAAAAGTATATTCTAACATAGTAGTTTTCAAAATGTTAATGCCAAAATGTCTTTACCATAAGGTGTCTATATTGAAGTTTCATAATTTGCAACATGTTTTCTGAATAGATTACATTACATTTTTGGATATAGCGTATAAGATTTTTTTTTATCCTATCCTATCCTATCCTATCCTATCCTCTTTCATCCTATCCTATCTATTTTATCCTATCCTAAATCCATTCTCTATCACTCATGCTGTCTTTACTGTTAATGCCACTGCAGTCTCATGATGTTGTTGTAATACACCAGAGGGATATGTGAGCTGAAGTGAGCTGATGTGGCAGCCTTCATTCGTACAGTAGCAGACAAGAAATTTCATTCATAAATTTTCTTAGCCACTTATCCTCACAAGGGTTGCAGGAGCCTTACACCTTATCCCAGCTATCTTTGGGCAGAAGGCGGGGTACACGCTGAACTGGTTGCCAGCCAATCGCAGGGTACATAGAGACGAACTCACTCTCACTCACAATCACAGCTAAGGAAAATTTGGAATCTCCAATTAGCACATGTTTTTGGGATGTGGGAGGAAATTGAAGTGCACGAGAAAACCCACGCAGGCGGAGCTGGGATTTGAAACCCAGTCCTCAAAACTGTGAGGACAACACTCAAATCAGACGTTCCACCGTGCCGCCCCAACAGAAAAAGAAATGATAATCTGAGAAACTAAGATGTATGTCATTACCGGTACGTTACGATAACCTAAAAACGCGAGTGTCACGTGCCATTGGTGCAGGGGAGGACCCAAATGCATGACTCCAAGACAACGACATAGCGTCCAGTGGGTTTTATTGCAGAAGGAGTTTCCGCACACGCTAACATAAAGTCCAACATAAATACATGATTAATTAACATGCTGTATGCGCAACAGCTGTGACGAGTGCTAAAAGTGGCACCACCCAGAGCGGTGACCAAGACACGCCCCTCCTGCCAGTGATCCAGTTCCGCTCATCTCAAAACACCATCCCTAAGGCGCGGATCCCAGATGTGCCAAAAAAAAAAAAAAAAAAAAAAAAAAACATGACCAGGGGATGGTGGAAGGGGAGCCGGTAGATTGCAAACCACCACCTCCTCCACAGCCGGGGATCGGTCGCCACCGAGGCTTGGTCGCGAAGCAGCCGGGAATTAGCAGTCGGCAAAACGGGAACGTGAAGGGGCCAGGAACCGGTCGCCGTAGCCACCGAAATAGGAACGTGAGGGGCCATGGACGGGTCGCCGCCGAGACGTGGTTATCAGGTGCCCGTGGATGGGGTGCCACCAGGACAGGAACGTGATTCACCTCTGAGTCTTCTGGGTCCGTGTCTGGCCAGTTCATTCTGTCATGTGCTATCGGTGCGGGGGAGGACCCGATAGCTGACTCCCAGACAACGGTATAATCCAGTGGGTTTTATTGCACAAGGAGTTTCCACACACTGTAACACAGTGCAACTCAATGAAGTGGCAAATGCCTGTGACGTAAACATAAATACATGATTAATTAACATACCGAATGCGGAAGAGCTATGACGAGTGCTCGAGGTGGCACCGCCCAGAGCGGTGACCAAGCCATGCCCCTCCTGGCAGTGATCTCATCGTGCTCATGACAGAGTGTAATGGGTTTAAAGAGCGGTTAGGATCATTTATGCACTTCTATCCCCAGACTTTGGAAGGCAATGTATGTAAATTGTGCAACTCATTTGATATGTATGAGGTTGTTTATGCAGTTTCGTCTATGTTTCAACATGGCTTAAAATGGGCCAACATTATTTCCTTTGTCAATTAGGATTGCCTTCACTGCAGAAGTCTAAAATTTTAAATCAATAACATTTTGAGAATAGTACAAAGCATAATTGTTGGAATACATTTACCCAAATAAAACCAAGGTGCCATAGAAAGAAAATCAATCCATCAATTTTCTTCACCGCTTATCCTCATGAGGGTCACTGGAGCCTATTCCTGATGTCAACAGGCAGGAGGCGGGGTACACCCTGAACTGGTTGCCAGCCAATTGCAGGGCATACACGAATAGACAAAGAGCTGCACTCACAATCAAACTTAGGGGCAATTTAGAGTGTCCAATTGATGTATGTTTTTGGAATGTGGGAGGAAACCGGAGTGCCCGGAGGAAACCCACGCAGGCACGTGGAGAACATGCAAACTCCACAAAGGCGGGCTGAACCCGAGACCTCAGAAGTGTGAGGCCAACGCTTTACCAGCTGAGGCACTGTGCCGCCTAGAAAGAAAATGCAAAAAATTTCTTTTGTCAATGTGTCTTTACCATTATTGCGCAAAATAGATGAAAAAAACCCATAAATTTCCCATCAACTACCAACCTTTTATGACAAATTGTTTACATACTCTGACATGCATTTTCTCAGTCATTCTCACACACACACACACACACACACACACACACACACACACACACACACACACACACACACACACACGCATGCACGCACACTTGCTTTATAAACAAGACACTACATGCACACACGCACATACATACAACCCATAGGTATCAGCTTGAACAAATATTGTCGCTCTGCTCCCCCTCATATAATACTGCCACAGGTTGAGGTCATGACAGCTGCCAGGTTAATGGGGTCAACTGGTTTATCACTGCAATATCTTTCATTCTTCCAATCCAGCCTGGTACGCACTCACTAATGAATTTATGAGTATTCGTTGCCTGGGGTTGAGCATTCCTCTGCGTCACATTGCTTATATTTGGCTGAGTGACACAAGAATGCAGTAAAGTGCTGATCATCTATTTTCACAGTACTGTAGTTCCTTCGTACAATCCACCAGTTTTATACTAGATGTATATCTTCAGTTTTCTTGAACACGAAAGAGCTTTTTTCCTACATTAGTTGAAGCAATCCAAAGGATTTCTATTATGCACAATGTAAGCATGAGCTCATGTTTTGGCTTTTTCAAGATCATGTCGAGGCACTCTTATTCTGAGGATTTATGGTGCAGGGCCCCCTAAAACAGGAGGCTTATTTCACTCCTGTTTACCTCTCCCTACAACCCCAAATGACATTTTGACCCTTGAAGAAACGTGGACCGCGGTCTCTGCAAACTCTCTCACAAGCGTATTTCTTGAGTGAAAGGGCTTTGCAACATGAAAGCATATTTGTGAAGACTAATAAGTAAAAAAATGTCATTAATCCAATTATTCTTAATGGCTGCATTTGTATCCCTACATTTCTTCTCTGCTCTTTTTTTGTTGTCATGCAACCACAGGGAAAAAAAAATATTCATCTTAACCATACCTCCTGCAACATGGAAACCTCTCTGATGAGTTTCCAGTAAAATACTTTGGAGCTTTGTTATCAATATTATGATTGCACATGATAGTCAATTTATGTACATTTCATTTGGGAAAGTATGTGTATGTTGGGTGATTACTACGAGCTGAAAGACATTCAGGTTGACAACAAAAGCAACACTTGACTGGTCACGCGTGGCCAACAAGGGTCTTGTGGGAGTTGGGGGTACGTGTGGAGGGGTAGAGGGGGTTTAACCATCAACACTGCCTTGAAATGTTTTCATCAGATTTGTAGCTCTGTTTAACTTTCACTCACATGAATGCTGCAGTGAAGGAGGTAGCAGGATCACAGGGGCTCAGTGCATGATGTGTATGTGTATTTTTGTGAGTTCACGTCATAATGTCAGAGTTGTTCCTTCCCAATTTATCAAAACAACTAAGACCTTGTCAGTCCCCCACAAAAAAACTGTCTCCCTGTCAACCCCTAAATCTCACCTCCTCACCCCACCTTCTACCATACTGACCTCCTGACTCCTGCCAGAGTCCACAAAGCTTTCATTTGTCTATGGTGGCTAATGTTGGCAACAATTGCCTCACAACCACTAATGGAGTCGAGCATTGCAGTAAGTGTACATGCTACAAGATATCAACACTGAATGGATGTAGCGAAGAAGATTGGAGATTATTGTCATTATTCTGTTTTTCACTGACCTGTGGTTTATTAGTAATTACTGGGTCCAAAAGAAATGATCATGAAACTAACCAATATCTTTCTGGCAATTGGGGTTTACCATTTCATTACAGCTTAGTTTGGATTCACAGTGGCTGTATACAGGGGACTTCAAGGTCCCAACGCATGTGTTTTTATGTTGCGAACAGCATAGAAGCTGCTCATCTGTACAGCTACATAAAAATATGTATGGCATGCTCAATTACTACTGCGGTACAGATACACAAAGGCAAGATCAACAGACTGAGGAACAGTTTTTTTCCTCAAGAGCCATCCCCACCGTGAACTCTAATTTTTCCTCTAGCCATGCTAATAATGTGAAGGCACACTGATTTTTACATCTTGTGCATCTATTTAAAAAAATACTTTTCATTTATTTTTACCTCGCTTTTATTCATGCCCTGATACGGGAGAAGCACTCCTATCTCATCGTAAAATGTATCTACAATTATGATAAATGGCATTAATTTGTTCCGTTACTATTATTCAATTGATTGCTTTATTAATTTATGAGGGGCATTAAAATAATGAGTGCAACCTATTAGGGAGAACATGCAAACTCCAGACAGGGGATTCGAACCCTGGACCCCAGAACTGTGAGGCCAGTGCTTTACAGCTGTACCGTCATGCCTCTTCCTGTCAGTCATTTTGGAAATGAGATAATCAGAATCAGAATAACAATCAACTATTATTACTATTCATGAATACACAGACGGTGCCAAGATTTGAACCCTGGTTCTCAGAACTATGAGGACAACACTTTACTGCTACGCCACGGTGCCTTTTTAAATAAATGTAAAAAATTCTTGATTTCAGTCATTGACTATTTGTCCAATCTAGGAGGGAATAACACTATATTCACCAAGTGCAAGAAAACTAACATTAGTGTGGATTATAAAGAGCATGTGTTTTACCAAGACCACCCGCATCAGAATCAGAATAAGAATCAGCTTTATTCGTCAAGTATGTAACAACAACCAAGGAATTTGTCTCCGGTAGTTGGTGCTAACCTAGTACGACATACATGTTAAGTACGAAGAACAGTAGACATTGAATTGAAAGGGAACTTTTTTTTCTCAAAAGAACTCACAGTTGTGCAAAGTTGTGCAATGATGCAGTCTTCTTGCATTTAGAGCAGTTAGAGTGCCAGTTAAATGCTCGATAGAGCTATAGTACAGTGCAATGAAAATTGTGCAAAGGGTGTCGAGGATCAAGGAGTGTATGCTGTTTAAAGTGACGAGTTGTGCGATAGTCTATCATATATAATACTAATACTGAATGGCCCAGCAGGGTGTGGCAACAATAACTCAAGGCATAAAACTGGTAGCATGTTGCAGTGGAATTGTAGGTTAGCTGTGAAAGAATTTAACAACTTAGTTGCGAGACAGAGGAATCTGTTTGGAATGCCTACTAGTTTTGATTTGTATTGATTGGTCGGGCTTACCCAATGGAAGTAGCTGGAAAGATGGTGGCCAGGATATGGAATGTCCAAAAGGATACTGCCCGCTATTGTCCTAGTTCGAGGGGTGTGCAAGTCCTCAAGGTTGCGTAGGGTGGTGCCGACTATTTGTTCAGCAGTTTTGTTGCAGTCAGAATTTGTCCCATTTTGTGGCGGCCCTGACCAAGACTGTGATGGAGGTACACAGTACTGATTTGATGACCGCTGTGTAGAACTGTCTCAGCACCTCTCGTAACAGGCTGTGCTTCCTTAGAAGCCGAAATAAGTACATCCTTTGCTGGGCCTTTTGAGGATGGAGTTGATATTTGTCTCCCACTTGAAGACAAACTTGAAGGTCTTGACGGTTGACACAAAACAGTTGGGCAGCATAAAGGGCAGCTGTGGTGAAGGATGCCTCCTGAAGTTCACACTCATTTCTAAAATCTTTAGCGTCTTTAGTTCCATGTTTTGTTGGCCACACCAAAGCTTCAGCCTCTCCATTTCCTGTTGATATGCAGACTCATCGCCATCTTTGATGAGCCCAGTGACTGTGATGCACTCTGCAAACTTCAAGAGTTTGACAGCTGGGTAACTTGAGGAGTAGTCCTTTGTGTGTGCGCAAGAAGAGCAGTGGGGAGAGGACACAACTTTGGGATGGCCCTCTGCTGATGGTGCGTGTGGGTGAGGTGGTGTCCCCCAGCCTCACCTGGTGGGTCCTGCCTATCAGTAAGTTGTAGAGCCCATGGCAGATGGCAGGCGAGATGCTGAGCAGGAGAAGCTTGGAGAAGAGGAGTTCATGAATGATTGTGTTGAAAGCAGAGCTGAAGTCCACAAATAGGATCCTCGAATAGGTTCCCTCGCTGTCGAGGTGTTGAAGGATGAAGTGCAGACCCATGTTGACTGGATCATCCGCAGACCTGCTAGCTCGGTAGGCAACTGAATTTGGTCCAGTGGGGATCAATGACACCTTTGACATGATCCAGTACAAGGCATTCAAGAGACTTCATAACCACAACTGTAAATGCAACAGGCCTATCGTCATTTAGACCCAAGATTACTGGTTTCTTGGGTCTGGGATGATGGTAGAATCATAAATGAGCTGGTTTCTAGTGTGATTCTACGTGTCCCTTTCCCTGCTATTATATGCAACCTCTTTTGCTGATGGAGTCAAGGCTGTAAACCATGGGTTGTTGTAATTGAACGTGCAAAAAGTTTTTGTTGGTACACACACCTCCTCAAAAAAACTCACATTCGCTGTAACAATATTTGTGTATTCATCTAGGCTGCTCGCTGAATTTCCAAAGACACTCCAGTCTCTGCAGTTGAAACAGCTTTGAAGTTCTAATTTTGCCAAGTCGGTCCACTTTTTCACTGATTTTAGAAAAGGCTTCACGCACTTACAAACTTGCCTGTGAAGAGCCAAGAGCAGCATTGGGAATGCCATGATATCCACTTTTATCGTGGTATCAAAGTGTTGTTTTCCCTGGTCGGACATATTACATGCTGCTTAGTTTAGCGTTGTTAAAATTTAGTAGGAAAATGAGGGCTGAGTCTGGGTGTTTTTTCTTAATCTTATTTACATATTTGGCGAGTGTTAGCAGTGCTGTGTTCATGCTAGCTTGGGGCGGAATGTAGACGCCGACAAGGATAAAAGCAGCAAACTCACGCAGCAAGTAAAAATGGCTTACAGTTAAAGAATTGCGACTACAAAAGTGTGCTCCAGTGTGTGTTGAGCTGTGTCACGTCTATGCACCATTTCTCGTTGATATTGACACATACCCCACCACATTTAGTTTTGGTTAGCAAGTCATTTCTTGTGCACTTGAGTCCAGAGATGACCGAAAAACACAGAAATGGAAACAATACTAGAGAGCACATATTGAAAGCAGCAACACAAGTATGCTTCATCTTGTGTCATTGTAGGATCCAGACCAGAAGCAGAGAGGTATGATCTAATTTCTTGGACTTGGAAGGAGAACCACTGCTAATATTTTTAAAAGTTGGCAAAATTTGTATGGGGAAGCTTCAATAGTCTATAGCACAGTCAAATAATTGATCTCCTGGATCAAAAGTGAAAAACAATAGCCTACTTTGTGTGACCGCCATGACAAGGAAACGTCAGAACCACCATCAGCAATTAATCCTGGGAATATTACCACAGTCGAGGTTCAGTGGTGATTGTAGAACCACCACTGATGATATTGATGACATAACCCAAAACTCATACACATTTTGCAAGCTTTTGAAAATGTTTAGTGGTGTTGTGTAAAACCTTTGATACGTTTGTAAATATTTCACTGATAGAACTTGTCACTGCTGATCACCAGAGGGCTGAGGTAGCAAAGGTTTCAAAGGTCATTTTTCTTTTTCGAATGTACATTTTCTGAAGAAGTCTCCTCACCAGAATCGTAAGCATAATTTTGGGAACTACAGTACCAAATAAACAGAAATGTTTACCATTTTTAAGTGTGGACAAAATCTAGGTTTTTGTCCTGTGTAAGTTTCTTTTTTGTGTTCTACTATTTGCAATTCACTTGATATTTCAAGGATTCTTGTACCATTACAAAGATAAATATCTGACAAGATGACAAACATACTGAAGAGGTCAAAGGTCAAATAAGTAGATGTCCCATGGCATCTTTTGGCCCGTTAATTTTAGTCAAGCAATCTTTTGCTAATCTTCATGGAATATTTCTTTGTTCATCGCAAGAGCATTACTAATGATATCCCAAACAAATGTCTTGAAGTAGCTTGGATCAAGGTCATATTGCTTGTTTTTTTGTCAGTTCTTAACTTGTGACTTTCAACTAATTTGCCTCACTGCTCAGCAGTAATTTGGTTGTTGGGACCACACAATGTTGTATGTCACAGTTTTATGCCATAATGATGCTTTTTTGTATATAACTAGTGATCAATAACTCCACACAGACAATCGTGACAAATATTTTAAATAAATCCATCCATCCATCCATCCATCCATCCATCCATCCATCCATTTTTCCGAGCCGCTCATCCTCACGAGGGTCACGGGAGTGCTGGAGCTTATCCCAGCTGTCATCGGGCAGGAGGCAGGGTACACGCTGAACTGGTTGCCAGGCAATCGGAGGGAGAGACAGACAACAGTCACACTATCCAATGAATACATTTTTGTGGGATGAGGGAGGAAACCAGAGTCCCTGGAGAAAACCCACACAGGCACAGGGAGAACATTAAAACTCAAGACAGGCAGGGCTGGGATCAAACGCGGGTCCTCAGAACTGTGAGGCCAACGCTTTACCAGCTGACCGAACGTGCCACCCATCTTAGATATTCCCTCTAAAAATTTTAATCACCGACAAGTACCACCGCCGTTTTGTTTTCAATAATACCACCTTTGGTATTGGTTTGGTAACCTGCCCTCTGTTGCTTTTTAAAAATGTAATAAGTGGGAGACTTTGCAAATATAGCAGGGTGTTCAAATACTTATTTTCTTCACTGTACATACATACATAGTGCTATGCCTTGACTGATTCAAACCCCGGACCCCAGAACTGTGAGACCAGTGCGTTATAGCTTTACCGTCGTGCCTCTTCGTGTCAGTCATTTTGAAAATGAGATAATTAGAATAAGAATAAGAATCAGCTTTATCCATCAAGACACTGACAATGCTAGGATTTGAACCCCGATTCTCAGAACTGTAAGGACAACACTTTACAGGTGCGCCACTGTGCCTTTTTAAATGAATGTAAAAAACTATTGATTTCAGTCATTGACTATTTGTCCAATCTGGGAGAGAATAACACTATATTCACCAAGTGCAAGAAAACTAACGTTTGTGTGGATTAAACGGAGCATGTTTTTTACCAATACCACCCGCATCACTCTATCAAAACTTGAATGTCTGGACAGTCTTTTTTTTTTCCATCCAGCAGAATGGGAAGACCAGCTAAAATTACCTTGCTAATGGTATTTGTAACTGATGACAGTTTTTTTTTTTTTAAAAACAATCTGTAAAAGGGAAAGGAATTTTGGTGACGAAGTCCCATGTGCTCACAGCACTTAAATATGGAAAAAGTATGTAAACAGTGTGGCCGTTGTTTCTGTTCACATAGTTTCAGAATTTCTGTCTATATTCAACAGAAGTATTGCAATAACATGGGCAAGTGTGATGGGAAAATCAAAAAGTCCCTTCTGTAGGGATGAGACTTTTTGGAGGTAGGGATGAGACTTTGTGGAGGACATAAATGTTAGCATGCTTTGTATCTGTATGCGTGTGCGTGTGTAGTTTTGTGTGTCACAGGGGAAATTCCAGAAAGGAGAGAGTTGGTGGAGGGAGGCTGGGGGGTGTAGACAGGGAGAATGTAAGGTGTGGGCACGGATCATTTCTGACCACTTTAAAGCTTTGCCATCATTATTACTCCAGTTTGACTCTCAGCCCCAGCTGCATTTCTCTCTGAGGGTTCATTATTCTGGCAGGTGCCCAATTGTTCCTTCTTTGTGCGTCTTTTCATGAGCATACCTAAAACACAACACCAAAATATCCAGAGAGGAGAATGGGAGGAGTGGTCGTAGTCCTTCTAGTCAAACTGGAGAGGACACATGTACACACACACAAAAAAAAAAAACTGGCATCAAACGAAAAGCAGAACCTTTGCTTCAATTGAATACTTAAGTGAGGCAGAAAAAGAGAAGTCAATGCAAATATTTGGTTAGAGTAGTCGGATAAACTCGCTCTGATTACAAAGAAATGATGAAAGAAATAATGGGCTCTATTCAATAATGTTTGGAAAAAAATATTAAAATTCAGGTCCACAAATGAGGCTCTGTAGGGTAAATTGAAACACAACATTGCTGCACAATTCATAATAGGGATTTACTTCTTTGTTTTTCCTTTTACTGAGTCACTTCGGATAGGATTGCTCTTTGAAGGTTCAGTGGGTTCTTGTGAAAGATGTCACGATACTCACACACCCTAGATTGGAAGAGGAAAATAATTTTCTTCTGCAATACAAAGAAAAATGAGGTGTTTGAGAGGGGTTTCAAAGAAAAATGGAATAGAAAAATATTTTATTTTAACCATCCTATTTGTCTATCTTCTCACAACTCATAAATAATGGACCTGAGAAATACTGTACAGTGGTACCTCGGTTTTCGAATGCAGCCCTATGGGGGCACAAACCAGTGCAATCTGTAGGCCGGTCCCAAGCCCGGATAAATGCAGAGGGTTGCGTCAGGAAGGGCATCCGGCGTAAAAACTGTGCCAAACAAATATGAGCGTTCATCTAAAGAATCCAATACCGGATCGGTCGTGGCCCGGGTTAACAACGCCAGCCCCCGGCACTGCTAACCTACAGGGCGTCGGTGGAAATTCAGCTACTGTGGGTCGAAGACAAAGAAGAGGAGGAAACCGGATCCAGCGTCAGAAGAAAAAGAGGAATGCACAGAGCCTACAACTGAGTGTAGGGACTTTGAATGTTGGGACTATGACAGGAAAAGCACAGGAGTTGGTTGACATGATGATTAGGAGAAAGGTTGATATTCTGTGCATCCAAGAGAGCAGGTGGAAAGGTAGTAAGGCTAGAAGTTTGGGAGCAGGGTTTAAATTATTCTACCACGGAGTAGATGGGAAGAGAAATGGAGTAGGGGTTATTTTAAAGGAAGAGCTGGCTAAGAATGTCTTGGAGGTAAAAAGAGTATCAGATCGAGTGATGAGACTAAAATTTGAAATTGAGGGTGTTATGTATAATGTGGTTAGCGGCTATGCACCACAGGTAGGATGTGACCTAGAGTTGAAAGAGAAATTCTGGAAGGAACTAGATGAAGTAGTTCTGAGCATCCCAGACAGCGAGAGAGTTGTGATTGGTGCAGATTGTAATGGACATATTGGTAAAGGAAACAGGGGCGATGAAGAAGTGATGGGTAAGTACGGCATCCAGGAAAGGAACTTTGAAGGGCAGATGGTGGTGGACTTTGCAAAAAGGATGGAGATGGCTGTAGTGAACACTTATTTCCAGAAGAGGGAGGAACATATAGTGACCTACAAGAGCGGCGGTAGAACCACGCAGGTAGATTATATTTTGTGCAGACGATGTAATCTGAAGGAGGTTACTGACTGTAAAGTAGTGGTAGGGGAGAGTGTAGCTCTACAGCATAGGATGGTAGTATGTAGGATGATTCTGGTGGTGGGTAGGAAGATTAAGAAGACAAAGGTAGAGCAGAGAACCATGTGGTGGAAGCTGAGAAAGGAAGAATGTCGTGCGGCCTTCCGGAAAGAGGTGAGACAGGCTCTCGATGGACAACCGAAGCTCCCGGAAGACTGGACGACGACAGCCAAGGTGATCAGAGAGACAGGCAGGAGAGTACTTGGTGTGTCATCTGGTAGGAAAGGGGAGAAGGAGACTTGGTGGTGGAACCCCAAAATACAGGGAGTCATACAAGGAAAGAGATTAGCGAAGAAGAAGTGGGATACTGAGAGGACTGAGGAGAGGCGAAAGGAGTACATCGAGATGCGACGTAGGGCAAAGGTAGAGGTGGCAAAGGCTAAACAAGAGGCATATGAAGACATGTACACCAGGTTGGACACGAAAGAAGGAGAAAAGGATCTCTACAGGTTGGCCAGACAGAGGGATAGAGATGGGAAGGATGTGCAGCAGGTAAGGGTGATTAAGGATAGAGATGGAAATGTGTTGACTGGTGCCGGTAGTGTACTAAATAGATGGAAAGAATACTTTGAGAAGTTGATGAATGAAGAAAATGAGAGAGAAGGAAGAGTTGAAGAGGCAAGAGTGAAGGACCAGGAAGTGGAAATGATTACTAAGGGGGAAGTCAGAAAGGCACTACAAAGGATGAAAAATGGAAAGGCAGTTGGTCCTGATGACATACCGGTAGAGGTATGGAAGCAATTTGGAGAGATGGCTGTGGAGTTTTTGACCAACTTATTCAACAGAATACTCGTGGGCGAGAAGATGCCTGAACAATGGAGGAAAAGTGTTCTAGTTCCCATTTTTAAGAACAAAGGGGATGTTCAGACTTGTGGGAACTATAGAGGAATAAAGTTGATGAGCCACACAATGAAGTTATGGGAAAGAGTAGTGGAGGCTAGACTCAGGACAGAAGTAAGTATCTGCGAGCAACAGTATGGTTTCATGCCTAGAAAGAGTACCACAGATGCATTATTTGCCTTGAGGATGCTCGTGGAAAAGTACAGAGAAGGTCAGAAGGAGCTACATTGTGTCTTTGTGGATCTAGAGAAAGCCTATGACAGAGTACCAAGAGAGGAACTGTGGTACTGCATGCGTAAGTCTGGTGTGGCAGAGAAGTATGTTAAAATAGTACAGGACATGTATGATGGCAGCAGAACAATGGTGAGGTGTGCCTTAGGTGTGACAGAGGAATTTAAGGTGGAGGTGGGACTGCATCAGGGATCAGCTCTGAGCCCCTTCCTGTTTGCAGTGGTAATGGATAGGCTGACAGATGAGGTTAGACTGGAATCCCCTTGGACCATGATGTTCGCAGATGATATTGTCATATGCAGTGAAAGCAGGGAGCACGCAGAGGAACAATTGGAAAGATGGAGACATGCACTGGAAAGGAGAGGAATGAAGATTAGCCGAAGTAAAACAGAATATATGTCCGTGAATGAGAAAAGTAGAGGAGGAAGAGTGAGGCTACAGGGAGAAGAGATAGCGAGGGTGGACGACTTCAAATACTTGGGGTCAACAATACAGAGCAATGGAGAGTGTGGTCAGGAAGTGAAGAAACGGGTCCAAGCAGGTTGGAACAGCTGGCGAAAGGTGTCTGGTGTGTTATGTGACAGCAGAGTCTCTGCTCGGATGAAGGGCAAAGTTTACAAAACAGTAGTGAGGCCGGCCATGATGTACGGATTAGAGACAGTGGCACTGAAGAAACAACAGGAATCTGAACTGGAGGTGGCAGAAATGAAGATGTTGAGGTTCTCGCTCGGAGTGAGCAGGTTGGATAGGATTAGAAATGAGCTCATTAGAGGGACAGCCAAAGCTGGATGTTTTGGAGACAAGATTCGAGAGAGCAGACTTCGATGGTTTGGACATGTTCAGAGGCGAGAGAGTGAGTATATTGGTAGAAGGATGCTGAGGATGGAGCTCCCAGGCAAAAGAGCGAGAGGAAGACCAAAGAGAAGGTTTATGGATGTGGTGAGGGAAGACATGAGGGCAGTTGGGGTTAGAGAGGAAGATGCAGGAGATAGGCTAAGATGGCAAAAGATGACACGCTGTGGCGACCCCTAACGGGACAAGCCGAAAGGAAAAGAAGAAGAAGGTACCTCGGTTTTCGAACGTCTTGGTTTTCGTACAAATCAGTTTTCGAATGAAAATTTTGAGATTTTTTTTTGCTTTGGTTTTCAAACAAAAATCGGTATTCGAACACCCCAACCAGTTGACCCATGACGATTTATTATTGTGCTTTTGAATGCACCCCCGAAAAAAACGGAAAAGACGTAACGCGCGCGACCATCCTTTTGACTCACACACTCCTCTGCTCGCGGATGTTTCCCGGTACTGTAGTGACTTTTTTTCTTCAAATTGAGCAACATTAACCCCCGATCACGGCTTCAAAGAAGGCAAGTCGAACTGCTGGTGGTGAAAAAAAGCAAAGTGGTGCGTAAAACTGTTGACTTCAAGAAGGATTTAATAGCCGAGGACGAATCTGGTCTGTGTGTTTCTGAGCTATCGAAGAAGTATGGCATGGCGAAAACGATGATCAACACCATTCTGAAATACAAGGATGCCCTCAAAGCAAGGGATGTTGCTAAAGGAGCAACCGTGTTGACCAAGCAGAGGCCATAGATCTTGGAGGAAGTCAAAAAGTTGCTTTTTATTTTCATGAACGAGAATCAGTTAGCTGGGGATAGTGTTGGCGAGGAAGGGAGGAGATGTTGTCTGATGAGGCTGAAGGCAGGAAGGATGTCTCAAGTGTCCATATTAAAGCTATCTGCGCTAAATGGAACAACATGCATAATTTTGTAGAATAAAGCTGAATGTTGCAGAGCACTGCAAAATATTTTTGATCTTGTTGTGAGCGACTTCTGAAAAGTGCTTAAAAGACAGCAGAAATAAACATTAGATTCGTTCTTTGTAAAAAAGGGGTGAGTTACCCCCACCGAAGACATCTGAAACTGTTGTTTTGCATTGGTTTTTGCTTTTGTTTCATTAACGCTACCACTAGTTGCAAGTTAATTTTTTTACGTTATTCTGTACTTTTGTTAATAAAAATAGGTTATAGGTGAAAATATAAAAGGTTTACAAGGCTAATTATATAACCAACTTAAAGGAAGACTCTCCCCAAAATTCATATGTACAATAAACCCTCCAATGTGAAGTAATATTATCATTACATATATTTTGGACATTAATTGAAAATAAAGAATACTTTTGAAATCCAAGCGAAATCTGGATGTCTGCCAGCTTTCACAGCCAAACGCGAAAGAAACATCCTTGACTCCTACCTTGACGTCACCGGTGTTTAGAATTACAGACCATTCGTTCTAGCTAAGCCAAGATGCCGACGTGTTGTGCAACAAAACTGAGAAAACGCACCCACATTTCTCCATCTTTAACCGCCCATGGAGTTAACCTGACAGGATAAAGCTGTGGCTGTCACAGTTGAGGCTTGTTCACCAGCAGGGGAAATTTGCACACTTCTAATCGTTACTGGTTATTAGCTGCTTAGTTATAGTCTCTCGTGCTAACACTGTATAAGCAACAACATATTTTATGAGGCGGCACGGTGACGCAGCTGTTCAATCCCGGACTTCCGTGTGTGGAGTTTGCATGTTCTCCCCGTGTCTGGGTGTGTGTAAATGTGCCTACTGCCTATTGACAGCTGGGATAGACTCCAGCATTCCTGCGACTATCGTGCAGCTAAGGAAATGAATGGATGGATATAAACGTGTAAGCACACAACACTTCCTGGTTAGTATTTACGGCGATCTGCACATGCTGTATAACACATCAAGTGTTGGATGTGTGTATTTTGGCTCAAGCGCCCAGGCTTCAACATTGTACGTCATGATACTTTTGTTTTGCTTGTTTGTAATTATTTTTTCTCAAAAATCGTCCACAAAATGCCAGATAGTGTAAGTTCTATGTTCGATGAAATGTATCCAAGAGCAATGGGGAGGAACAGGAAGCACTGCAGGTGTGGCAAACGCTGATTGGCTGTCACTTTTCCAGCCCGGCTTATTGAAATGTCTGAGCGAGAGAGGAATACTTTTCCAATTTAGAGATGTTTCTTGGTGAAATCTGTGGAAAACTCTGCATTAAAAGAAACACTGATCCCTCATGTACTAACTTTTAATGTGTGCTCCCATTCCTAATAGTTTCGACAAAGTCTTCCTTTAAACTATACATGTATTTCTACGATGCTGTTTAGTATCAGGAAAAGCTAAAAAAAAAATCGCTTAAAAAACTATTTTTTAGGCTTCGAACACATCATTTCCTTTTCCATTCATTGTAATGGGAAAACGTGCTTCGGTTTTCGAACGTTTTGGTTTTCAACTAGCCTTCTGGAACGGATTGTGTTCAAGAACCAACACACCACTGTAATTATGTTAACTCATGAATACTTAATGAATCAGTGTTAGGGTTGTGGCATTTAAGCCATGTAAGACATTCTACATTTGATTTACAGTACGAAGAAAAAAATCTGATGTTTAAAGCTTCATCCATCCATTTTCTGAGCCGCTTACCCTTACAAGGGTGGCAGGAGTGCTGGAGCCAATCACAGCTGTTATCGGGCAGCAGGCGGGATAAACCCTGATCTGGTTGCCAGGCAATTGCAGGGTACAGGGAGACAGACAAGAGTTCCAGTCACATACCTAGGGCCAATTTAGAGTGCCCAATTAATGTTGCATGTTTTGGGGATTGAGGAGGAAACCGGATTGCCTGGAGAAAACCCACGCAGGCACAGGAAGAACATGCAGACTCCGCACAGGCGGGGCCGGGACTGGAACAGTGGTCCTCAGAACTGTGAGGCCAAAGCTCTAAACTTTTAACTTTTTAAGATTAAATGTGGAAGACTAAATTGGAAATTTCCCCATTGTGGGTCTAAAAAGGTAATCTTAACTGTGGAAAGTTGATGCTGTTATTTTCTCTCTCATTAAGTGAATATTTCCCTTTCAGGGTAAATTAAGATCAAAGATTCTGCGTTTTAGTTAGTTAGTTATTAGTGGTAAGTCATTGGTTTGCATACAGGTGTGCAGTGCGTATGTGTACAGTACACACTTAGATATGAAAGAGTAGAAAGATTTAAAAATAATAATAATAAAAAAGCCATATGCAAAAAAAAAAAGATGGGGGGCAAATCCTCATACCAGAGGGTGATGAACACTTATTGTGAAATATTTACCGCTTATTGTGACATATTTACCTCTTAAAGGCAGAGTGCCTTTAAGGAATAGAGTGATATGAAAACGATCCTTTTCATTTAGCAACCTTGTAAGAGAGACACTGTGTAGGGTACGAAACAAAAGCAAACGCGCATCATTAATGCTTTGATGTTAAGGCCTCTTTGAGTGAGAACACATTAGTTGGTTTCATGTGTATTGCTGAGATCAAAATTAACTTAAACTGCCCTTGGCTCAGATTCAGAACCAGTGAGTGTGCCACCCACAGTCTTTGATTGTCTCTAATGGCTCATACGAAGCAGAAAAAAAGATACCATCTGAAGCTTCCCACCCACTTAAGTCGTTCTTCCTCTAACAGTTTTTTAATCTCTAAATGCAGTAGTGGAACAGGATCTGCACCGCACTGCTGCTGGTCCACTTCTGAGACCTTAAAGCACAGTCACAAACTGGAATTTAATGTCTAGTAAATACTGTTGTTGACTTTCCAGGTGTATTTTGAACATTCCATGTCGCCTTGCCAAGGATACACAAGTCACTGCTGATGATGAATAAAATGTTTCTTTGCTGGCAGCACACCTTCACAAACAAATCTTGCTTAGCCTTCTAAGACTGCCAATTGACAAGCTCTTTGTTTCAACATGACCAGACACAGCCTTTAATTATACGCAAAGTGATCCAACCTCATAAAGTTGAATCATGAGTCACAGTGTTTTCTCTGACCGCAGCAGATAATCATAATGACGGCAAACCAGAGCCCAGTGCCTAAAATAGGTTGCACCTTCGGGGAGTTTGCTTTTTCGCTTTTTTTAGACTATCACCGCAACAACCGTTTGCAGCCCTGCCTGCAGACTGAGGTAATGCCCTGGGAGAGATTTCTGATGCCTTGCCTCATTCTTGTTCCACCAAGGAACGGCTGTTATCTCAGCCACTTCCTTTTTTTGGCTACATACATATCATCTGAGGTAAGGATGGATTGGCCTGGTCCTTAAGCACCAAGCCCTGTGTGTTCTGACGTGATTAAATTCTGTAGACGTAAAGTCAGGTGTTGCAAGGGTTGACGTCAAAGTTCTATTTTAATATATCTACTTAATAGAATAGATGCTGGCTGTTTTGAAGACTTAATATAGATTTCACCCACAATATAAAACCTTAATCAGTGTTTGTACCACAATTTGACAGATTAACACATTCGTGGGAGAGTCCCATTTTTGGGACATCGTGATTTTCACCAATTATATCCTTCAGTAAATTAAAATATTTAAGTGTTTTAATCTGAAGCCATAATTTCATATCAGAAGAGGATAACTCATCGGTCAAAGTTAGCGTGGAGTTATTTCCCTTTCCTTCCTGACCCAACATGGCTGCCTCAAGTAATTATATAACTTAACCATAAACAAAAAAGAAGCGTTATTTCCTTGATTGTGGCCTGTTAGAAGACTTTTATCTCAATAAGGCAAAAAATTGCCACCCTCCCCATGAATGGGTTAATTCATTACAGGTTCAGAATTTTCCAACACTAAACCATGTGTTTATTGCTTTTGCTCTCATCTCATTTTTTCTTGATTGAAAATCTATTGTATCAAATGTGATGCATTACATTGGTTGTTTTAGCAATGTTTTCTTGATTAATTACACCTTACTTAAATGGTATCCATGAGTTGTCTGTGAATGTTCATCAAAATATGCTTGGGTTTTTACTTTGTTCATGCACCACTTCATTGGTTTCTATGAAATCGGTTTTGTACTTTTGTTTCATCTTACTTGACTTGTCTTGACTGCTTACAATTTTACTAAGTTAAAATGACTGATCTGAAAAAAATCGTGAAAACACCAAACTCGTAGTCCAAGACTTTCACATGTTATTGTCCCTAATGTCTTTTCACTGCCTTTAAAAAAAAAAAAAAAAAGTTTCTCTTCTAGTTTAAACTTGGCTCTATCTAGGAGGGACATCATCTATCTCATCTCCATAAAAATAAGTTTTTCAACACAACCAGTACCTGTCACTCACACTTGTTCAGTTCTATACTCTTTAAATTGGTTCCATGAGAAGATTAGAAAGTTTGTTGTGTGTTAGTTCCTCGCCCCCAAAGCTACTCAGTTCACAACATTCAGACATACTCATAGAACCGTAACAAACCTATAAACTCACAAATCAATGTACACTTTTAAACATCAGATCACATTTCAGAGTAAGTGAACCATCCAATTTTTGAGCTTGACATGCTTTATTGGACTGAACCCTGGCTTAGTAAAGATAACAGAATATGTCACCCTAAAGAATCCACTCCCCCAGGCACATTAATTCCCACACTTCAAAGAAGGTGTTCGAGCTATTTTTAACCCAGCTTTACTGACATAAGAAGAACTCAAAATACATTTCAAAACATTTGAAAGCCATGATCTGAATATTTCACATTCAGCTCAGAAGATACAAAGGCCTTCGTCTGACCCATCCTCCTGTTTTTTCATTTTATTTTTGATATAAATGAATTGGGGCGGCTGGTAAAGCGTTGGCCTCACAGTTCTGAGGTCGCCGGTTCAATCCCGGACATGCCCATGTGGAATTTGCATGTTCTCTCCGTGCCTGCGTGGTTTTCTTCCGGGCACTCTGGTTTCCTCCCACATCCCAAAAACATGCAACATTAATTGGACCCACTAAATTGCCCCTCGGTGTGATTGTTAGTGCGGCTGTTTGTTTCCATGTCCCGTGCGATTGGCTGGCAACCAGTTCGGAGTGTACCCCGCCTCCTGCCCATTGACAGATGGGATAGGCTCCAGCACTCCCCGTGACCCTCGTGAGGATAAGCGGTGAAGAAAATGGATAGATGAATTGGGTGGCACGGTGACTTGGAAAACGTTGGCCTCACAGTTCTGAGGTTGCGGGTTCAATCCCGGACACGCCTATGTGGAATTTGCATGTTCTCTCCGTGACTGCGTGGTTTTCCTCCGGGCACTCCGGTTTCCTCCCATATCCCAAAGACATGTAACATTAATTGGACTCTCTAAATTGCCCCTAAGTGTGATTGTGAGTGCGGCTGTTTGTCTCGATGTGCCCTACGACAGGCCTGCAACCAGTTCTGGGTGCATTCTGCCTTCTGCTGGAAGATAGCTGGGATAGGATCCAGCACGCATGGGACTCTCGAGAGGATAAGCAGCTTGGGTTATGGAGGTATAATTGAATTCAGTTATTCAAGCCTGGTAACTTCTTAAGATAAAACAATTACTTTTTTAATATATTTTTAATGATAAATACAAATAATACCCAAACTTGATAATTTACATCATATTAAGTTCAGTTGGATTCTCTCAG
Source organism: Syngnathoides biaculeatus (assembly GCF_019802595.1). Lineage (NCBI taxonomy): Eukaryota > Metazoa > Chordata > Actinopteri > Syngnathiformes > Syngnathidae > Syngnathoides > Syngnathoides biaculeatus. Next base: position 2,940,433 of record NC_084653.1, read on the forward strand.
TTAGTTGAGTCACCTGCAATGACACTCACATGCTTAACCTTGTTTTGATTTATGGCATTAACACTGAACAATAGTTTCACAAATTCCTCTTTTATCTGACTATGTCCAAATCACATTTGGCTTCCTACCAATTGACTACCCATCAGTTGATTTTTTAAAATAAATGTCAATCAGATGATAATGGTTCTAAATTTAAGAAGTCTATCTTTAACTCAATCCCAGGTACACACCTCTTTTACACTGGTCTTTGTTCAAATGATAAATAATTTGCTACGAGTAATTATCAATTCAAATGCATCGCGAAGACAACACCAAATAAACCCAAAAAACGGAACTCTCTCACAAAATTAAAAAAGGAAAGAGTACAGAATTCTACTTTTTTTAATCAGCCTGGAAAGGGTGATATAATTTACAGAAAGTAATACCATAGAAGCCCATTAATCATGCATCCATCCATTCATCCATCCATTTTCTTAGCCACTTATCCTCACAAGGGACGCGGGAGTGCTGGAGCCTATCCTAGCTGTCAACGGGCAGGAGGCAGGGTGCACGCTGAACTTGTTCCCAGCCAATCGCAGGGCACAATCAGACAAACAGTCGCACTCACAATCACACCTAGGGGCAATTTAGAGTGTCCAATTAATGTTGCATATTTTTGGGATGTGGGAGGAAACCAGAGTGGCCGGAGAAAACCCACGGAGGCACGGGGAGAACATGCAAACTCCACACAGGTGGGTCCGGGATTGAACATATATATACACACAAACACACATATATATACACACATATATATCTTTATATATATATGTATATGCACATATATATCATGATAGAATTGGTGGTTGCTGTTGATGACATATAACATACAAGTGTCAGTACATCATGGTTGGCCTCGCCACTGTTTTATAGACTTTTCCCTTCATTCTATTGGAGACACGTATGTCACATAGAACACCAGACACCTTCCGCCAACTGTTCCACCCCGCTTGGACCCGTTTCTTCACTTCCTTACCACACTCTCCATTGCTCTGTATTGTTGACCAAAAGTATTTGAAGTCGTCCAACCTTGCTATCTCTTCTCTCTGGAGCTTCACTTTTCCATCACCACCTTTCTCGTTCACGCACATATATTCTGTTTTACTTCGGCTAACCTTCATTCCTCTCCTTTCCAATGCTTGCCTCCATCTTTCTAATTGTTCCTCCGCCTGCTCCCTGCTTGCACTGCAGATCACAATATCATCTGCGAACATCATGGTCCAAGGGGAATCCAGTCTAACCTCATCTGTCAGCCTATCCATTCCTCCTTCAAATAGGAAGGGGTTCAGAGCGGATCCCTGATGCAGTCCCACCTTCACCTTAAATTCTTCTGACACATCTACGGCACATCTCACCTCTGTTCTGCTGTCCTCATACATGTCCTATACTATTTTCACATATTTCTTCGCCATACCGGACTTGCGCATGCAGTACCACAGTTTCTCTCTTGGTACTCTGTCATAGGCTTTCTCTAGGTCTACAAGGACACAATGTAGCTCCTTCTGACCTTCTCTGTACTTTTCCACGAGCATCCTCAAGGCAAATAATGCATCTGTGGTATTCTTTCTAGGCATGATACTATTCTGTTGCTCGCGTATACTTACTTCTGACGTGACTCTAGCCTCCACTACTCTTACCCATAACTTCATTGTGTGGCTCATCATCTTTATTCCTCTGTAGTTTCGACAGTTCTGAACATCGCCTTTGTTCTTAAAAATGGGAACTTGTACACTTTTCCTCCATTCTTCTGGCACCTTCTCTCCCGCCAGTATTCTATTGAATACGTTGGTCAAGAACTCCACAGCCACCTCTCCAAATTGCTTCAATACCTCCACTGGTATCTCATCAGGACCAACTGTCTTTCCATTTTTCATCCTATTCACTGCCTTTCTAACTTCCCCTTACTAATCATTGCCACTTCCTGATCATTCACGCTTGCCTCTTCTACTCTTCCTTCTCTCCCATTTTCTTTATTCATTCATTCAAAGTACTCTTTCCATATACCTAACACACTACTGGCACCAGTCAACATATTTCCATCACTATCCTTAATCACCTTTACTTGCTGCACATCCTTCCCATCTCTATCCCTCTGTCTGGCCAACCTGTAGAGATACTTTTCTCCTAACTTTGTATCCAACCTGGTGTACATATCATCACATGCCTCTTGTTTAGCGTCCGCCACCTCTATCTTTGCCCTACGTCGCCCCTCCCCAATGTATCCCTTTCGCCTCTCCTCATTCCTCTCCGATCATACTTCTTCGCTAATCTCTTTCCTTGAATGACATCATGTATTTTGGAGTTCTACCACAAGTTTCCTTTTCCCCTTTCCTCCCAGAAGACAGAAGAAATAAGTGTTCACCACTGCCAATTCCATCCTTTTTCACCACCGCCATCTGACCCTCAAAGTTCCTTTGCTGGATGCCGTATTTACCCATCAGTTCTTCATCGCCCGTTTCCTTCGCCATCATGTCCGTTGAAATCTGCAATCACAGCTCTCTCTCTAACTGGGATGCTCAGGACTACTTCGTCTAGTTCCTTCCAGAATTTCTCTTTGAACTCAAGGTCACATCCACCCTGCTAAAAGTTTTCTATAGACGTTCTATAGAAACCTATAGAATTCTATAGAATTTGTATAGAACAACTTGTTCTATAGACTTTCGCTGTGACATTCTCTCGAAATTCATTCATCCTTGAATCATCTAAAGAATCCCATACCGGAGCAGTCATGGCGCAGGTTAACGACGCTCGCCCCCTGCACCGTTAACCTGCCGGGCCTCTGTGGAAATGTAGCTACTGTGGGTCAAAGACAAAGAAGAGGAGGAAAGCGGATTCGTCAGCAGAAGATGAAGAGTAATGCAGAGAGCCTACAACTGAGTGTAGGGACTTTGAATATTGGAACTATGACAGTATAAGCTCAGGAGTTGGTTGATGTAATGATTAGGAGAAAGGTTGATATATTGTGCATCCAAGAGAGCAGGTAGAAAGATAGTAAGCTACATGTTTAGGGACAGAGTTTAAATAATTTTACCATGGAGTAGTTGGAAAGAGAATTAGAGTCAAGGTTCTTTTAAAGAACAAGCTGGCTAAGAATATCTTGGAGGTGAAAAGAGTATCAGATCGAATGATGAGGTTGAAACTTGAAATTGAGGGTATTACATATAATGTGCTGAGTTGCTATGTCCCACGGGTCTGATGTGACCTAGAGTTGAAATGAAATGAACTTGGCTCCAGCACTCCCGCGACCCTTGTGAAGATAAGTGGCTCATAAAATGGATGGATGGATGTCCCCAAAAAAGCATCAGTCTCAGATCTTATCAGAATCAGCTTTATTGGCCAAGTGTGTAAAAACACATGGTGCTGCCCTGGTACAACAACAAAGCAACAAGAACAAAGAACAAGAGACATTTGTGTTTATCGGGGCTATTCCTTATGAGACTCGTGCAAGACGTAAAATCTTCTTCATTTAGAACAGGTAAGAGATAAGTGTGTCAACGTCCCACATTGTGTTAAGCTTGTACAAAGTGCCTGTACCCGTTCACGGCTCCTGTTATAGACCAGTGCCGTGACAATTGTGCAAAAGGAGCAGTTTAAAGTGACGAAACGTGTGATAGTCTACAGCAGGGGTGCCCAGACTTTTTTTTACCCCAAGATCTAGTTTTCAAGCAGCCAGCCTCTCGCGATCTACTGACTGAACAAGAGGAGGGCAAGAAGGCGGAGAAAACAAAAGAGAGACTGTAAATAGGAGGCCACCTTGCTGGAATGCCCCCTTATGTGCGTGCGATCGACGTATCTGCCACACCTGAATAAAGCAACAAGATGGATGATAGTTCCCTGTGTCCCTGTTTCCCGTGTCTGAGCAAACACACAAAGCCCATGAGCACTCCCTTTGAGCACTGTGAGCAACATCAGTGGCCAGATCAGTGTCTTCCATTGAAGTTACATGGTTCATTAAAAGATTCAGATAACAGCATTTAAATTCCCATCAGAACATTTTTAAGAACAATTTCATTTCTGTTTTTACAAACTTACCATGAAAATGTCAACAAACAAAAAAATACATTGCAACCCCAACTAAGCGAACTCTGAACTATAAATTTGAAAGGTCGCTTCCAACTTTGTTCCTTTTATATATTTTTTTAATCCACCATGATATCCCGGTATGTTTTTCTTGGTGTAAAACTGAACTATTGCTTGCAGAATGTCATCAGAAATGCATGTTGAAAGCTGAATGATGCTCATCAAAACAGTTTTTAAGGTTGCCTCCTATATTTAAAATATAGAATTAGCTTTTTGTGCACTGTATTGTCTGGACTTTCATCCTCGATCAGGATGTGCCAAAGTGGAATCCCCACCCCCCATATATTTAGAGTATATATAAATAAAGAAAAAGAAAGAAAGAGAAAAAGAAAAAATAAATAATTTACATTAATTAAAAATGGGATAATTATATCTTTATAAAATACAGAATAGGAGGGCTTCTCCCATCCTCAAACAAACCCCCACCAAATCCGATCCAGTAGGTCATCCTCAACCAAACCACAGACGCAAGTGAGCAAAGAAATCAATGCCAAAAGGAAAATAACAACAGCAATCACAGTAGTCAAAAAAAGAAAAAAAGGGAGAAAAATGACACCACCTCAAAGCACCCCACAACAAATGTTCCAAAAACAATGTACAAAAATTCTCCCAAAATCAAAACCCTGACCTGCCAAGAACAAAACAAAACGCAATACTTATGAATTGATAAAAACAAAACCTAATGCATTGCACACAAGCGCGCAACACAATAAGGAAAAACGATGATAATAAGAACAATAATAACAACATCAACAAAAGGAATAATAACTGATGGGAACCAATGAACAAAATTAAGATAAACTTGATTTCACATTATATAGTAACATAATTTGATGTTGTGGCAAATTTTGTCCACTTTTCCCAATGTTCCTCAAACTTGTTTTGTTCTTGCCTCAAAATGAAAGTTAACGTCTCCATTTTAAAGATATCTTGAACCACTCCATTCCCCAACTGTTGGAGTATTCTTTATCTACCAATTCCGTGTAATAGATTTTTTTGCTTTCTGCTCCACATCAGGTTGTTGACTCTGCCAGACCAGTTTGCTGGAGGTTGATACAGTATATCGCCATGGACATACTGTACCTTTCTTCACCATGTCTTTTGTAGCCTCTTCTGCTGAGTTGTACATGCATGTTTTTCCCTCACAGAACACCCTCATTCTTGCTTGGGAGGGAGTTTGAAACCAGATATTGTTCTCCTTATGCACCCTCTTTGCCGCTGCGTACTCCCTGTGCTTCCTGAGTACCTCTGGTGCATAATCATGGTCCACAAACACTTTTTTACCTTGATGTAAAAGTTCTCTCTTTCGCCACACTTGTTTCAGGATTTCTTCTTGAGTTTTGCTGCTTGAGAATTTCATGACAATAGATCTCGGTGGTGTGTCTGGCGGGGGTTTTGGTCACAGTGCGCGGTGAGCGCGTTTGATCCTCAGATCTTCGGCGTGTGGCAAATGCTAGTGTTCTTTCAATAGATTCTCCACGAACATCATTGTCGATGCAGAATTGTTCTCCAACCCCTCCGCTACGCCATGAATTCTTATATATTCCCATCTTGCTCTTACTACTTGGTCACTTAGTTTGTCTTGCAACTTAGCCTGTAACTTTAGCAGGTCCCTCATGGCTTCCTTAAGTTCTTGCACTCTTTCCTTTGTGATTGCGATTGTCTGTTCAGCTTCATCCAGTCTGTTGTTTATGACCTTGTTATTCGCTGGAGAGTTTCTGCACTTTTGCGTCAAAACTCTCTCAGTTCTTGCAGTATGGTTCGGGTTTGTCCACTTTTTAACTGATTTTACTAAAGGCTTCGCACATTTAAGTGCTTGCCTGTATGTAGGTATTAAGTACAGCAAGCAATGATTACAGGAACCAATGGGTGCACGGGGGACTGCACGAATTGCGTTTTCAATGGATGTGTAACAGTGGTCTAGAGCAGTGGTCCCCAAACTACGGCCCGTGGGTCGGATCCGGCCTGCCTCCACATTTGGTTCAGCCCCCCTGAACAATACCAGAGTATTTTGATTTATTTTTCATCTATGTGTATTTGTATTTGATAATAAAGTTCAGATTTTGCAATAAAATGTTCCTTAGTTCTTAACCATCTTCCTCTTTCCTTTCAGCTTGGCCCGTTAGGGGTCGCCACAGTGTGTCATCTTAGATGAACACATATTTGTTTCCCACAGTTTTACGCCAGGTGCCCTTTCTGATGCAACTATTAATTACCAACCATTTGCTAAACACATATAACGTGATGTGTTTTACCCTTTTGCAGTTTAAGGGCACAAATAAGCTTTATCTGGCAACCCTCAGGAAAGAAAAATCCTAAACCCGTCCCTCTCAAAGAGAGCGAAATCATGGTGAAAAGGTTAGGTAAAAGAAAAATTATTTCGGAATGCAGGGTATTGAACCCAAAGTGGACACATGATTATTTGTTTGTTCAATGCAAAGAGAAGGCTGGCTGTCTCATGTGTCAAGAGGCAGTGGCCGTATTCAAAGAATACAATCTGCGGAGACACTATGAATCCCGTCACAAAGACATGTACGATAGTTTGTAAGGCCAAATGCGAGCAGACAAACCCTCAAAGCTAAAAAGTGGAATGTTAGCTCAGCAAAATACATTTGTACATCACGCGCAGGTAAGCTCAAGCTCTGTTTGGGCTAGTTTTCGGGTTGCTCAATTGATAGCAAGCACCGCTAAACTTTTCACTGATGAATGTAATGTTCGTGTTGTAAGGAATTCAGACTGAGAGCTATTAAGGACGTTACCTATTTCCTTTATTGATACATGACAACTGACTGCTGAATGCTGACTGTATATCCTCTAGATTCAAACCAATTCCTCGTATGTCCAGTATATAGCAGAGTTAAACATCAGACAAATCAAAACATCATACACATCAAACATCAGGACACGATTGTCACATTGTGCCTTTTTTTTCAATAACTCAACAATGTAGTTCAACCACACAAACATTTAAGCATAAACGAATATTGGTCAAACAAAATATGAAGAGTTAAAGCGCAAAAACCGACAAGTGCCATTCAGACATATATTGAACTACACGGGTCGCAGTGCCACATATTGTTAAAGAAATCATTCATATGTTCTCATTTTGTACATACTGTAGTTGATTTCCACATCACCACATACCTTCTACCTTTGAACTCATCGTCTTGAAAACAGATGTCAACAATCAGACAGATGTAATCAATCAAACAGTCACACAACACACACACACACGCACACACACACACACACACACACACACACACACACACACAGACATACACTCATCATGTGATTTATGTGAATAAAAAGAAGCTGCAAGGGGACACGAGTTGGAGTTGGTTGGAAGCAGGGAAAGGTCCTGTCGCTCCCCTTGCAGCAAGTAAAACTTGAACCCTTGTCTGTTTGCCTTCTTTTAATAGAGAGTCAAGCTTTTTAAATCTGACATTTCGTCCTTCGAGCCAAATCCCAACACACCACCGCCCATCGAGGAGGGAGAAGACACACCGAAGTCTGCCGACAGCTAGGAGCATTTAGCTGTTCCTGAAGAAAAGCCCTGGTGGGACGTGAATTCGTGGCCAGGTCAGTGCCAGAGTCTAATCTCCCCTCGGTGGACGAAGGTTAACGGGATCACGAACAACTGGCGTCCAGACAACGCGTGAACCGGTAAGTGAAGGCTACTCCACCAGAAGGAGGTTGAAGGCTACTCCGCCAGAAGGAGGTTGAAGGCTACTCCGCCAGAAGGAGGTTTAAGGCTACTCCGCCAGAAGGAGGCTTGAAGGCTACTCCCCCAGAAGGAGGTTTAAGGCTACTTCACCAGAAGGAGGTTTCAAGGCTACTCCGCCAGAAGGAGGTTTTAAGGTTACTCCACCTTTAAAGAGGGTATTTATAAGGATCTATAAATGTGTGAGTGGGTGAATGTGAGTGCGAATGCCATTACGTACTTGTGGAATCATAGGTCATGGATGGAAACCTAATGATGCTAACAGAAGTCTGTGTTCCGGTGAAGTACACAAGGTCGTGGATCCTAAAAAGGACAAGTAGTCTCTCAGGGACAAACGTAGAAAAGTATAATGGTGAGCGGAAATACTAAGTCTGGCCTAGAGGGGATGTAAACTTTATGAAATAATGTTTACCGGGCAGCATGATGTTTCTTAAAGCAACGGGGAAAAAAAGAGAAAAATAGCATGGCTTAAATGGCAAGTTAACAGTTGAAGAATGCAGCAGGTTGGTAGAAAGATTGATGGCAAGTGTTACAGGGAAGTAAGGAAAAGCCAAGATTAAGACTTACATCTTAGGATTGTGAGAGGTTGGTTGGCATAGGCAAGAAAGAGAAGGGCAGGAGAGTCAGCCGAAGTAATGCAAGCAGTGGCTATATTAAAACCAGCTACAACAGTTTAAAACAGGCTAAAGAAAGTGAGGCAGAAAGAGAGCTGTAAGAAAATCTTGAAGAAAAATGGTGAAAAAGAAAAAAAATGCTGTCTCCCTGGGAAATACATTCGCTGATAAAAGCACCAGGGAGGCAGCAACAGGAAAATATGGCACACACATTTTGACACAATCACAAGCCCCTAACCCTCCTATTGATTTAACAGTTTTAAAAGATGTGCAAAACATGCTCCTCAAAGTGAAACCCAGTGATGGCTTACAGAAAAAGCTGAATTAGAAGATAATATACATTAGTGGTCTCAAACTGTGGACCCCAAGATGATGTTTTGCGGCCCCCACCTTACTTACTATGAAATTCAAATGATGGTGTGGCACTGAAGTTTTATATGAATGGAACTTTACGGTGTTGTGTGCAGAGCTGGTGAGCCTACCAATCACGATGGGGTTGTGGCTTTCGGGGTGTGACAGTGACAAGTCCTGATGCAAGCTGAGAAACATTTTTCATTGAGTGAAAGTTAGTGATTTGCGATGGAGAGTTTTATTAGTTTTGCGCACAACCTGTTTACACCAGCTTTCTTGCTTATCTTATTTTGTGCTTGAAAAAAAAATATTTTTTAATTTTCTCTTTTAAATTGTGTGCAACTAGAATCACTGAGGGTGTAGTGGTACACACGTCTGCCTTTGATGTGGGCAGTGTGGGACCGATTCCCGCTCAGTGATGGTGTCGATATCTGCCCTGTGACTGACTGGCGACAAATTCAGGGTGTAGTCCGCCTTCCGCCCGAAGTTAGCTGGGATAGGCTCGAGCTTTCCTGTAACTTTTGTGAGGATAAGTGGCTTGAATAATGACATGTTATGACAAATTGTGTGCATGTGCGCTGAGGCTGCATCCCAGCCTCAGCCAGAATGTGCCTCCAGTGGCCCTGAGGTGAATGGACTTTTGAGACCACAGATATACATAATCAGGGGAAAACCTGTAATACCGAAAAAAAAATAATCTGTTTAAAACACTGACAATTTTGAGTCACGGGCCTTGTCTCAACAGGAGGGATGGTAATGGTAGATATTATACAGACATTTTCGCACCTTTGGATTCAATTCCTACTAAAAAAAAAAAAAAAAAAATTGTAGATCATGTCTTAATTGCTGCAAACACAATACTCAAGGGAACTGCAGACGTAAGAGAGGGCAGTTTCCCCAAGGTAATCAGCCTTTCCAGTTTTTACACATTAATTTTATTGAGTTAAACAGCATTGAAAATGTTGTTTAGTATTGATCTGGCCCTTATCTAAATTAGTGGAGATTTTTCCATGTACAACTGCTGATGCTATTACTGTGGCAAAGTTCTTGTGTAAATATATTATTCCTTCTCATGGCATCCCAGAAAAATTGTAATGCAACAACAGGCCATATTTTGTTAATGAAACAATCAGTAAAGTAGCTGCAAATCTAGAAATAACTTTGAAAAATCGTTGTGCAGGATTAGTGGAATGAAGCAATGAGACAGTGAAGTCTTGATTAAGGAAAACTATGGAACATACAGGGAGAACTTGAAGAGAATGTTTATATTTAGTAAAACTGTATATGAAAATAACTCCAACAGATAAAGGATTGTTCCCATTTGAAATAGTATCTAGTAGATTAGATTAGACCGCCCATGGTAGAGCAGCCAGTGCAGCAGTTAGAAGAAGAAAATACTTTGTGACTGGTTGAAAGAGATGCTGCTAAATAAAACTATGAAAGAAGCAAATGATCTGCCGCCTACTGTACCTTCTTCACAGGTGCTGTTGGTGTCCATTGGTGATTGGGTCCTGAGAAAAGTCATAAAGAGGAAGTGTTGGTCCTCACCTTGCTGGGAAGGTCCCTACCAAGTCTGCTAACCACTCCCACGGTGATAAAGATAGCAGAACGTCCCACATGGATACATTTGTCTCACTGCAAGCCTGTGGCTCCCTTTTCATTCAACGACGAGTAGCGGTGGAAGTCCGGCTACAAAGGGTGGGGTAGCAATAGGCTGCCATGGTCTCAAACCTGTGAAGAATTCAGCTGATCCGCGCTTGAGCATGTTAGGTAAAGGAGAGGCACTATTGGGACTGCTGGCCTTGGTGCTGATCGGAGCATGGCTCCTCCGCACTGGCCAGTCTGGGACTGTGCGTGTTTGTCACTGGATCTATGGATATGAATCATCATGGAGCAAGGACAATCCCACCTCTCCAATGGACGCCAACGCCTGGTACTCTTATGTGAATATGGTGTCCCTCCGTGGACAACCAATGACAGATCAACAAGTGTGGTGAAGCTGGAACTACTCAGATGCCCCGTCATGAAAAGAAGTCTGCAGCAGCAACGAGTCCGACAATGCGAGAAATTCCACCAGCTGGTCCCAGACTTCATGCCAGGCCATGAGAGGATGCAGAGAGAAACCATCTGAGGTCTTCAGGACAGACCTGATCACCACCATGAAGGTGCATGACTCGTACCAGCTCAACGCAGAGGATTACTACATCCTGCCCGATCCATAGAAGCAGAAGCGAGAAAAAGGGTATCCATGTGCCTGTTAGCCCCCAGTCCATCCCGGAGCACGTGGCCCAGGTGCTAACTGACAAAAGCAAGGATGTCATGTTCTTCAGGCCCAAGAAGCTGATCCGCACATCTACCACCCTGGTCCTCAGTTATATGGACATCAGGACTTTGGCGGAGGGCATGTGTCACTATGGCCTCAACGAGGAAGACGTCACCTGGCTGCAGGTCATCAACAAGGAGTTTACAAGGTTTTCCCTTCTGGCACTGGATGAATTCACCATGGAGTGCTGAGCACCGTTGTCATAACTATATGACACACACTACAGAGACACAGTAGGGCCTTGGCATCGAGTCCAACGAGAATGTGGTGTGCGATGTGCCAGTTCCCCAACGGAGAGGATGACAACGAGATGGTGTTTTGCAACAAGTGCAATATCTGCATCCAACAGGTATCCTGCCAAAGTGCCAGTTGTGCCCGAAAACGGGCGATGCTATGAAGCCCACCCGCAGTGGAATCAAGTAGGTCCATGTCAGCTGTGCCTTGTGGATCTCAGAGATGAGCAACCAACACCACCAACGTGTCGCACATTCCCAGCAACAGCCTCCACTCCGGCCTGGAGAGACCATCATTACTATAAATAAAATAAAGAGAACATGGCCGCACTCGGCCTCATCCCTTTTCCCTCGTCGTCCCCCTCGTCGTTGCAGTCATCCTTGTGTCTTGTTCGTCAATGTGACCCACAGGAAAAATGTGTCAACGTCTGCAAGATGAAATTGCGAGAGATGGAGGGGGTCTTCTACCAGTTTGTGGACGCCAAGGAAGTGGGCCGTCACCTCAAGATGACACCCAAGACAGTTGACTTCCTGTACCAGTACTAGAAGCTGAAGCACAAAGCTAACTTCAACCAGCTGCTGCTCATGCCTAAGAAGGACGAGGAGGACACCCTGGCCAGATGTGAACACGAGGTGTTGCTGAGATGACTGCAGCTATTCACGAACCCCTGCCAAGACCTGGAGAGGGTGTGCAACCTGACTTGCATGGTGATGAAGATGTAAAGACTGTTGTTTGGAAAACTATGAGCAATGGAGTGCAGGACAATGGCCTGACTTTAAATGGACAAGGACTCTGCACTGTCACCAGCAGAGCTGAAGAATCTCTTCTGTGTTTGCCCTTATATGCCATGGGGCGCCAAAGACTGCATGACTGTCCCAATCACCAGCGAGAGTTACATCTCTAGTCATGGCTTCCACTGTCAGTGGAGGCTGTGTCCTTACCTCGACATTAACCGTTCCCTTTCTCCTACGTGTTTACCGACTCCAGTACCAAGAACATCTACACCTGACTTTCTTGGGCTGCTGTATACCCACACTTGATGGGTTCAGAAATGAGCAACGATGTTCACCCACTGTTTATTTATTATTATTATTATTATTATTATTATTATTACTATTGGTCCTAATTCACCTCCGGACCTTGGTATTTTGTTATGATGAAGTTCCTTATCTGTAATTACTGTTCTGGGTTTGTTCTGCCTTCTCATAATGTGTATAATCCCACATTTGAAATCTATGATGGTTTGAGCAAGGTCAAATGTTTTTATGAACTATGCCCTTCTACAACAAGTAGACCGTGATTATATGCAGGTACAGAACTTTCTGAAAATGCAACAGCCTTCTGATGTCCCCACTCGTATTTCCAAAATGATAAACAGGAGGGAAATGTTAAAGAAATCATTCATATGTTCTCATTTTGTACATACCGTAGTTGGTTACACATCACCACCCAACTTCTACCTTTGAACTCATTGTCTTGGAAACAGATGTCATCAATCTAACAGATTTAATCAATCAAACAGTCACACGCACTCACACACACACTCATCATGTGATTCACTGAATAAAAAGAAGCTGCAAGGGGACACAAGTTGGAGTTGGTTGGAAGCAGGGAGAAGTTCTGTCGCTCCCCTTGCAGCAAGTAAAACTTGAAGCCTTGTCTGTTCGCCTTCTTTTAATAGAGAGTCAAGCTTTTTAAAGCTGACAACCACCATGAAGGTGCACAACTCATACCAGCTCAACGCAGAGGATTACGTCCTGGCCGATCCATAGAAGCAGAAGCGGGAAAAAGCGTGTCCAGGTCCCCGTTGGCCCGCAGTCCATCCCGGAGCCCGTGGCCTGGGCACTAACCGACAAAAGCAACAAAGTCAAGTTTGTCAGGCCCAAGACGTTGATCTACAGGTCGGCCACCCTTGCCCTCAGTTATGTGGACATCAGGACTTTGGCGAAGGACATGTGTCACTACGACCTCAACGGGGAAGACGTCATCAACGAGGAGTTTGCAAGATTGGCCCTTCCGCCACGGGATGAATTCGCCATGGAGTGCTCCTTGGAGGAGTTTGAGTGCCATTGTCATAACATGACACAAACTACCGAGACACAGTAGGGCCTTGGCATCGAGTCCAATGAGAATGTGGTGTGCGACGTGCCAGTTCCCCAACAGAGAGGATGACAACGAGATGGTGTTTTGCAACAAGTGCAATAACTGCGTCCACCAGGTATTTTGCCAAAGTGCCAGTTGTGCCCGAAAACAGGCGATGCTATGAAGCCCACCCGTAGTGGAACCAAGTGGGTCCATGTCAGCTGTGCCTTGTGGATCCCAGAGATGAGCAATGGCAACCCGGAGAAGATGGAGGCCGTCACCAACGTGTCGCACATTCCCAGCAACAGGTGGGTGCTCAACTGCTGCCTGTGTAAAGAAAAAATGGGAAACTGCATCCAGTGCTCTGCCAAAAACTTCCGCCTTGCCTTCCACGTGACCTCCACTCTGGCCTGCAGATGACCATCAGAACGACAAAGTATTTCAATGCACAGTCACTGTAGCGTGGACTCCACTGATATTTGATGATGCCACGGGCACGCAACTTCTGCTGCATGGCTCACCCACTCAGCTCGCTTCAATGTCCGCACGAGGCTGTGACACTGACCCTCACCAATCATGGACAGCCAGATCGGGCGTTCGGAGAGTTCCAGAGTGACAATAAAGAGGACATGTGGCCACCCTGGCCTCATCCTTTCGGCTCGTCGTCCCCCTCGTCGTTGCAGTCATCCTTGTGTCTTGTTCGTCAATGTGACCCGCAGGAAAAGCGTGTCAATGTCCACAAGATGAAATTGCAAGAGATGGAGGAGGTCTTCTACCAGTTTGTGGAGGCCGAGGAAGTGGGCCGTCACCCAAGATGGCACCCAAAACAGTTGACTTCCTGTACCAGTACTAGAAGCTGAAGCATAGAGCTAACTTCAACCAGCTCCTGCTCATGCCAAAGAAGGATGAGGAGGACACCCTGGCCAGATGTGAACACGAGGTGTTGCTGAGATGACTGCAGCTACTGATGCACCTCCGCCCAGACCTGGAGAGGGTCTGCAACATGACTTGCATGGTTATTAACATGAAACATTCCATGTGGCAAGTTCAGGAGCAGATCTTCCAGCGCCAAGTCCGGCTCATAGACCAAGAGCTCCTCAGCAGTAATGCATCAGAACGGGATCTGCAGAGTCTCTTCTCTTTAGACCAACTGAGCTCTCAGCGGTCTCAAACTTGGACCCCATGGAACCACTCGGAACACAAGACTAAACGACGATCAAAGCAGGACGAGGAGAAATCTCGTGAAAAGGAAAGAAGCTCAGACTCACTGCCGGTATCTGAGGACAACACCAGAACCCTTGAGGCCAAACCCTTGGAGGTCATTGAGTTGGATCGCGACTCCAGATGTTCAAACCACCTTAATGACAACCTTGTGCTTCGCCACGTGAAGTCCCAGAAGCAGGAAGTGACCGCTCAGGAAGGCGTTTGTGTGAGACTGCACTGGAAAACCATTCGGATTGAGGCCCTGGTGCCAGAACAGCAGCGTGAAAAACAGCTGAAGCATGAGGACTGGTGTTGGACTGAAATTTTAGATGTCTCCACCGGAGCCCTGGAGTGTCGCTTTCACTCTAAGGCTCTGGACAAAACCATTTCCATCCAACTGGTAGACATTAGATAATCGGACAATGGAGAAACCAGAATAAGCAGGAAATGGGTTGTGTTGAAGCAAGAGATCATGCAGGATGGGACCACAGTCAGCGCTGCCTTTGACAACACAAGAGACACGGGCTTTGTGGGCACCACCATGGGAACTTTGTGGTACATAGACTGGTCGGACCACAGCAACTCCCGGATGGTCAGGGACCACAAAGAAAAAGGTGAATGATTTGGCCTTGCAGATGGATGAGACCCACTTTGCCACCTGCAGTGAAGACAGCAGTCTGAGGGTGTAGTCCATCTCCAGTAATGATCTGGTGGTGCATTTCCAGGTGCTCAACCAGTTATGCACCTGTGTTTGTTGGAGCCCTTTCCGTGTCTGCAGTGTGTGCGCGTACCGGCGGGATACAGCGACGGCACCCTGCGCATCTTTTGGCTCGCCACCTCTGAAATGGAGAGGAAGCAACATTCCCATCGTGTTGCTGTCACTGCTGTCCCGTACTCTGCCAACAGTGACGTGATCCTCTCTGTTGGGAAAAAATGGTCTCATGGCTGTCAGTTGTGCCCTGGATGGATCAACCATCCACAATTTCAGGGACCACAAAGCGGCATCCATCACCACCACCCAGTGTGTTTGTGAACAGTGTAAGTACTTTGGACTGGTGGGGAATGAGCTGTGGCTGGCTGCCAGCGTTGACAGGTGGGTCAGTGTGTGGGCAGCTGAGTGATTCAAATGCAAGTGTAGTTTACTGGACTGGCTCACATTTCCTGCACAACCGTATTGCCTGCCCTGTTGGGGAACACTTCCCTCATTATGTCCTTGGTTGGACAGGGGTTCCCCAAGGAGGTTCCATCTCCAGCTGAAGAAATCACCATCCCTGCTGACGTCACTCTGGAGAAAGTGCCGACACACGTCATGGACTACTCAGAAAAAGAGCAGAATGATGGGACACTGAAAGCAGAGATCCTCAAGAGTTCCTGCGGGGAAAAAGTCAGATCTGGTTCGGGTAGCTCAATGGAAACCATTCTCCCCATCACAAACCACTTTTTTTTAGATTAAGACATGTGTCGAGTGTTCTACAAGGAATCTGAAAAACAGAGCTGTTCTACTACGCACAGAAAGCGGTCTTCCACAACAGCACCTCTCTGTATGACCCCCGAAAACAAACAGTTCATACCTCAGTGTGTCAAAGCGCTAGCAGTGGCACCGGATAATAAGATGCAAGACTCCCCCAGATCAAAATACCAAGAACAACAATAACACCAATAGTTGAAGTGTATTTAGAATGGCCAGGGATCTTGACAATAGCCACCGCCGAAGGATTGGCCAGGGCTTTTTCTAATCGTTGGATCAGTGTCAAATGTGAAATAGGAGTACCTTTGGATGTTTTAAAGTCATTCCGCTTCCATGCAGACAGGTCCAACACTGCAAGCGAGACAGCGTAAATTGAGTCAGAATAGACAGTGACAGATTGTCCGCCATGAGTGCAGTTTTTTGGATAACTTTGGCAAGCCCAGCTGCAAACCTAGTGCATTCAGGTCTTTTGGCCTTAAGTGGATCAAGTGAAATGGTACAATACATCAGGACATGACGCTTTCCATTCCTCTTCTGATATGAAGTAGCATTCACAATGGTAGATGTGACAGTAACATCAAAGTGAAATGGGATGGTGTAATTCAGGGCAGGCAGAAATGCTGCTGGTGCGAGATGATGTACAAGGGTGGTATAGATAGAGTCTAACTCCGCTGACCACACCAATTTGGCAGCGAGGTTTCTGTAACCTTGGTCTTTCACCATGTGTCTGAGGGGAGCGGTGCGATCTGCAAAGCATGGACGATAGTGTCCGCTGTAGTTGCACAAACCAAGAAAAGCAAGCATCTCCTTCACTGTGTCAGGACGTTTGTGCTGTAGAATAGAATAATGATGCTCTGAGGACACAGTGGATCCTTTACTCTATCCAACAAGGTCACCTGTCTACAACAAACCTGAAGCTTCTTTTTGGACGCTTTCAATTCCAGCTCATGCAAATGAACCAAAACAAGTTTGGTTAGTGACAAACACAACTCTGCTGTTGGGGCTGCCAACAGGAAATCATCAACATACATCAGGAGTCTACATCTGTCTAGGACTTGTAGATCCTGCAGCAATGATTTAAAACATAAATTTTTTGAAGCCTTGTGGCAACCCGCTGGATTGCAAATTGTGTCCATGATATCTGAATGCAAACAACTGTCTACACTCTGGTGCGAGTGGGACATAGAAGAATGCATTTGCCAAATCAATCGCTGTGAAGTATTCCAAATCAGGTGTGATGGTAGACAACATTCTGTGGGGGTCTGGTACAAGTAACAATGGTGTGGTCGTTACATCATTAATGGCTCTCAAATCATGCGCCATACGATAAGTGTAAACATCTGCTTTTAGAACTGGCCTGAGTTGTGTAAACCACAAGGAGGGGGATGTTTCCAGGACTCCAGATTGCCACAGGCCAGTGAGAGTGTCCTCCATCCCCTTGTTAGCAGGCGGACGCCAAAGATATTGAGGTCTGTAAACACGAGATCCTGGAAAAACAGTGATTTTAATGTCTGGGGTCTTAGTACAATGTCCAACATCAAAGGGTCCAGAGGACCAAACTGATTTAGGCAGTTCGTTAACAGTGACCCGGCGTCGTCATGGTCAGAGTCGTCATGTCCGTGTTCTCTAGTTAGGGTCTTGTGTTCTAATATGGTCATATTTGTTGTCGGAGGTGCGTCAGGAACAATGATGTGGTATGCATTTGCAGATTTGGAGATCTGTACGTGAGGGAGTGGTGTGTCCTCCCAGTCATTCATCTGAGTCAGTCGTTTCACCATAGGTCGCAGTTGCTGGGCCTCTTGTCCTGGAGACAGAGCGAGTGAAATGTGGGTTACTCTTCCTGCATTTTGAACCATGTCATTTGATCTGGTGTAAGAGAGCAGGATGCCGCTACACCCTCTCTTGCTGCGCATATAAGTGTGGATGTAATGTCCCAAGCATCACCCTGTATGCATGTAAAGTTTTTCATGTATGTTAAATCGTGGTTGCGGTCATAGTATAGTGTGCAATGGTATGGATCTAGTGGAGGCAGGTAAGCCCTAAAAGTGTTTAACCAGGGCTTCCATAACTGAAATTGATGTATCAGACCAGGATTGAGTGGTGTTTCCGGTTCAAGTCGGGGCCAATAAATGTCCACAGTTGGCGTTGGTTCACTCTCAGGTGTCTTAAGCCATTGTCCAGAGTGGTAGACAGTGTCATCTGATGGTATTATCTGTCCATTTGGTAAAAAAAACAACACGTCCTTCAGAGCCCCATAAGATGTAGGCACATGCCTTAATCAATAGGTCATGTCCCAACAATTTCACTGGTGTTTGTGGTGAATGTACAAACGAATGGTGGAAGGTCTGTCCAGCCAAGATTGTCGGTAGGGGTTGAGTCCATTGCAGGGCCTGTTGAGTCCCTGAGAAGTCCATCAATTGCACAGTGTGTTGTGACAATAAAGTGCCCGGGAGCAAGATGTTGAGTGAGGAGTGTGTTGCTCCTGTGTCAACGAGAGTGTTCACTTTTCGCCCCACAACAGAGATGAGGATCATGGCACTTGCATCGCACGACCCCTGGCTTCCGGGCATCCCTGGGGTGCTGTCCAACCTGCTGCCAAGGTGGGGCGCCAAAGCTGTCATTTCTGCCTCAACCTTGGCCCCCTCAGTTGTTGGACCAGCCACCACACCCTCGCATAGGATCTTGAGGTGGAGGAGCTGTAGGACAATCTTTAATCCAGTGATCCGGAGAACCACAACCAAAACATCCTTGATCACGTTGATGTTGTTGCACTCTCCCCCGGCCTTCTCCACGCCTTCCTGGGTATCCACCCCGGCTATTACCCCGGAAGCCACCTGCCTGTCTAGGTGGTTGTGCCTGCCAAAAATTACATCTGGTTTGGGTGGACTTTTCCATCTTATCTGCTTTCTATTTGTAATTTAAGAAGTTGTTTTTGGAGTTTAGCAATTTCATTATCCTCATTTTGTTGTTGGCTTCAATAAATTTTGAGGTGATGCAGTAAGTGTCATCAAAATCTAGGCTCATCTCCAGACAGGAGGTCAGGGTTAGCTTTAAGAGTGATCTGTACTGGTTCAGGGTGACATCCAGTCGATTCAGTCCAAAGTTTAGTATACTTAGCCAAGTGCATAAGTGGGTTGTTCAACATTGGGGAAAGAAGTGGGTGCGGCTGTATCAGGAGTGGGGAACCTCTCTCTGACACCAGGGGCCAGACGCTCGAAGCGTGCCTTCAATGTAGTTCCATTGGGTACGTTAAGTGTGCCCGCAGCTGTCTCGATTTCTCGTTGTTCAATACTAGTGCATGACCGAGAGGCTGCTTGTCTCCAGTCTCCCATGCCGAATGTATACACCTGTAAAGGTCCACAAAACTAGACAGCCATGCATTACCACCAGAAGAGAGACAAGGCAAGCGAGCATTAAGTAAGAAGTCTCTACCATAGGCTTCATTGTAAAGCAAAGCAAAGCAAAGCAAAGGAAATTTATTTTTGTAGTGCATTTCATACATGAGGTAACTCAATGTGCTTTCCATGATTAAAGGCATTTGAAAACAAAGAAAACAAATTTAAAATGGGATAAAAACAATATAAATGACAAACACAATATTAAAAAAAGACAATTAATACCACATACAGTGCAAGTAATATGATCAAAAAGTGGATATATTCTTTATTTGTTTAGTTTTCAACCTTTTTGCGTTTTGTTGAGAGTGTAGGTCGAGAGCATAGGATGGTGGTGTGTGGGATGACTTTGGTAGCGGGTAGGAAGATTAAGAAGACAAAGGTAGAGCAGAGAATCAGGTGGTGGAAGTTGAGAAAGGAAGAATGTTGTGTGGCCTTTCGGAAAGAGGTGAGACAGGCTCTAGATGGAGAGGAAGAGCTCCCAAAAAGACTGGAATACTACTGCTAAGGTACTCGGAGAGGCAGGCAGGAGAGTACTTGGGGTGCCCTCTGGTAGGAAAGGGGAGAAGGAGACTTGGTGGTGGAACCCCAAAATACAGGAAGTCATCCAAGGAAAGAGATTAGCGAAGAAGTGGGACATGGAGAGGACTGAGGAGAGGCGGAAGGAATACATTCAGACGTAGGGCAAAAGTAGAGGTGGCGAAGGCTAAACTGCCTAAACATGGATACTTTAGTCCACTTCTAATTTGAGAAAACATATTGCGCTAAGTTGGAGATGTTTGTATTGTCGTTTTGAAATTGCATGTGGCCACATTAGGCCTATTTTATACTTATAAATCACTGTAAAACATGCTTCTTTGGGGATATGTGCGAATATGTAATTTTTAATCTCTCTCTGTCTCTCGGTCACGCATTTGCATGGACTCTCTGTCACGCACACACTATCAATGTGTCTGGTCAACAAACAGGTTCTTTATTCAGTCATTTAGGTGAATAAGGCAAATAATGTTTCTGTAGAGTCCACTGCATGTGTTGATGGATGGTCAATAACATGGTACAGATTAATGCTAATTTAAAATACTGGCTCACACAGCCAAGTTATTGTTCTCAACATTGTTTTTACTGAATCAAAGCAAGTCATTGAAATCCATCACAAAAGTCTTTACTTTTGATCAAAAGCCTTTATGTATCACTATAACAACAAGCTAAGTAAGATCTCCTTTGTGCAAAAACATAAAATGAATGTAAAGTACCAGCATCCTAATCACGAGTTGTAAAATTAGCCATTTTGCTCAGTCACAGTTATCAACAGGTAAGCAATCTTCATTGTTAAAGCTAAGTGAGGTGAAAAGTGCATTATCACGACATAGTGAATGTGAAATGAGTGAACCAAAATTACGTATTATATAATGCAAACGTCCTATTGAGAGCACTGGTCGTCTGAAATATTTCTCAACATTCTCGTTAGCACAAGAGGAGGATCGACCTCCCACCTTAGTCTCAGTGTTCAACACAAACATATTGGTGGTAGAGGAGGAGCAGAGGAAGGTATGGATTCTGCATGCTGGAGCATGATTTATGACATTTTAAGGTCAAGGACCCTTGTTTTGGCTAATCTACAGTGAAGAAAATAAGTATTTGAACACCCTGCTATATTGCTAGTTCTCCCATTTAGAAATCATGGAGGGGAAATTTTCATCATACGTGCATGTCCACTGTGAGAGAAATAATCTAAAAAGAAAAATCCAGAAATCACAATGTATAATTTTTTAACAGTTTATTTGTGTTATACAGCTGCAAATAAGTATTTGAACACCTGAGAAAACCAATGTTAATATTTGGTACAGTAGCCTTTGTTTGGAATTACAGAGGTCAAATGTTTCCTGCAGTTGTTCTCTAGGTTTGCACACACTGCAGGAGGGCCCACTCCTCCACACAGATCTTCTCTAGATCAGGCAGCTTTCTGGGCTGTCGCTGAGAAACAGAGTTTCAGCTCCCTACAAAGATTTTCTATTTGGTTTAGGTCTGGAGACTGGCTAAGCCACACCAGAAACCTTTATATGCTTCTTACGGAACCACTTCTTGGTTTTCCTGGCTGTGAGCTTTGGGTCATTGTCATGTTGAAAGACCCAGCCACGACCCATCTTCAATGCTCTGACTGAGGGAAAGAGGTTGTTCCTCAAAATCTCAATACATGGCCGCGGTCATCCTCTCCTTAATACAGTGCAGTCATCCTGTCCCATGTGCATAAAAACACCCCCAAAGCATGATTCTACCATCCCCATCCTTCACAGTAGGGATTGTTGGTAGGATTGGCTGATTTGTGCTGACATTTGACCTGATTGATCTGTTTCGGAGGGGTTGTGAGGTTGCCAACCACATCAAACAGTGCGAATGTTGTTGAGGTTCTTACTGATGATTTCAAAAAAGTGTTGCTGTGTAACCCTGACTAACTCTTGGTTAAAATTAAAAAGACACTGTCTGTCGAGGGGTGGAACGGTGGCCTCACATTTCTAAGGCCCGTTACCACCTGTTTGGAGTTTGCATGTTCTCCCCATGCCTGTGTGGGTTTTCTCTGGGCCCTCCCACATCCCAAAATCATGCATTAATTGGAGACTCTAAATTACCCCAAGGTATTATTGAATGCGACTGGCATCTGTCTTCCTGTGGCCTGCGATTGCCTGCCAATCAGTTAAGGGTGTATCCTGCCTCCTGCCCGATGACACCTGGAATTGTCTCTGGTATTCTCGGAACTATTGTGAGGATAAGAGGCTCAGAAAATGGATGGATGGTGTTCTTTGATTTTTTTTAATTATTTTCTAGTTATGTCAGGGTTAGGGTTCTGTTTGCTGTTATTTGATAAGTGGAGTCGTCCTGTCCCGTGTGCATAAAAACAACCCAAAGCATGATGCTACCACCCCATGCTTCACAGTAGTGATTGTGTTCTTGGGATGGAACTAATCATTCATCTTCCTCCAAACACGGTTAGTGGAATTATGACCAAAAAGTTTCACTTTGGTCTCATCCGACCACAAAACATTCTCCCATGACTCCTCGTATCAACCAAATTGTCATTGGAAAACTTAAGACGGGCCTTGACATGTGCTGGTTTAAGCAGATGAACCTTCCGTGCCATGCATGATTTCAAACCATGACGTCTTAGTTCATTACCTAAAGTCATTTTGGAAACGGTGGTCCCAGCTCTTTTCAGGTCATTGACCACGTCCTGTCGTGTAGTCCTGGGCTGATTTCTCACTTTTCCACTCCGATTGAGATTAACCTTTATGTTTAGCTTCTTCCATTTTCTAATGATTCCTCCAACAGTGAACTTTTTTTCACCAAGGTGCTTGGCAATTTCTCCATAGCCCTTTCCAGCCGCGTGGAGTTCTACAATTTTTCTCCGGTGTCTTTGGACAGCTCTTTGGTCTTGGCCATGTTACAAGTTTGAGTCTTACACCCTGTACATCCTGAACTGGTTGCCAGCCAATCACAGGGCACATAGAGACAAACAGATTGTCTTTATGCAGCTAACGACCGCATACAGGTGCATCTGATTCGGGATAATACATGGAGTGGAGGTGGACTTTTAAAGGCAGACTAAAGGGTCTTTGAGGGCCAGATTTCTGGCTGACAGACAGGTGTTTAAATACTTATTTGCAGCTGTTTTACACAAGTAAATCGTTAAAAAAAAATCATACATTGTGATTTCTGGATTTTTCTTTTTAGATTATCTCTCTAACAGTGGACATGCCTCTACGATGAAAATTTCAGTCCCCTCCATAATTTCTAAGTGGGAGAACTTGCAATACAGCAGGGTGTTCAAATACTTATTTTCTTCACTGTAATAGTATGAATGACTTTCTTAGTCAGTGAAACAATCATGGAGGCCAGACAGTAAAGCACATTATAATTAAGGTGTTTATGCTCACCCATCGTAGGAGCAAATGGTAATGCTGTCTCAAGACTCTCCTTTGTTTACTGACTCCTGAACATGTTTAAATGTTTTTTTTTTTTTTTTGAAAATGTGCTGTAAGTCACTCTCTTTCAAGCTTGTCATTTGAGAAACCTTTTAGAGAAGGTTGTCAAGGTTCACTCCTGAGAAAAGCACACGGTCACATCTAAAAAAATGTTGGCACAGACGATAACATGTCCTGACACCCGTGACTTTCAAGGAGAATGTGCTTAAAGGTCCTTGGCTACATTCATTCATGGCTTCTTCATAGTTTCTTAGTTTAAGATTGCCCAAGACGATGTCTGGTCCTGGCTCTTGTTGTCCTGTCATGCTCAACGTTATCAATGGTTGTGAAGACACTATTAATGCCCATTACAAACCACTTATTCATCATGTTCAATGATGTATTGTAATGTATGATGTAATCGTGTAACAATCACATTGTACAGTTTGTTGTTTTTATTGGATTTATTGGTATTTGTTTTTTATTTTGCTTTAAAAGAATATGTTCTTAATTGCATTATCGGGATAAATAAAGGTTTGATAAATGTAATCATCTTAGTGTTCAAAGATCATGTTATTTAAACTGCATCTTATAGCATTTTCCATTTATTGTCACATTTAATTGGAGTCAAGAGAAATGTTGTGTTTTGGGTAACAATAGCTCATCTGTAAAGGACATGAGCTTTTGGGCAGAAGGATCATTGTTGAAGTCCCACAGTGGACAAAACCTTGAATGATAACAAGTTGTTGGAGTTGTTGTCTCCATTGTTACGGCTTTCGAGGTGGTCTTGAGCAAGGCACAGACCAAACCCCACCTAGCTTAAACAGTAAGCTATCCTTGCACAACCCTCTCCCCTTGCATGCCTTTATACGGTATGTGCGTGAACTGGTTTTCTTGGTGGTATGCATTGAATCAAATTTTCTTTGAAGTGTAATAAACCAACACACATACACTGCTTATCCTCAGTAGGGTTGCAGGTGTGCTGGGGCCTGTCTCAGCAAGCTTGAGGCAAGAGGCACGGTACACCCTGAACTGGTTGCCAGTCAATCGGACTGCACATAGAAACAACAATCACCATTCACACACACATTCACACCTGCAGATATTTTGAAGTTTTCAATTAACCTATCATGCATGATTTGGGATGTGGGAGCAAACGAAACTATCACACAGACATACTGTACACACATACTGTACTTACACTTAGTTTAATATTGTATTGACTGTAAACACGACTACTTTAAGTAGTGTTTAAGTGTGTGCTTTTGGCCTTTGTGAAACAGTTGACCAGTGCCGGCCTTTTTTAAATCCTTTCTTCTTGGCTTGGTTTGAACTTGGCCACAACTCTCTTTGTAGATGATCTTGAGGCAACAAACTGTAACTCATCTCAAACAATTTTGTCTTGGCAACAGGTATGTACACAGACACCACCATGACTTTATGTAATGTACATCTTGCTTAAAAGTACATATAGCCTGCATCCTCTTGCTGCAGCAGAATACTGAATGGTTTTCTTGCAGTTTGTACATCTGTGTGTTTGTGTGTGGTCATCTGGACATAAAGAACAGCTCCATTGTCTCCATTGAAAGGTGAGGGGGACCGGGGACCTGAAAAGCACCTCTCATCCAAACCCCCGGCTACACTTGACATGCAGGGGACAATTCCCTAGGCAAAGATTGAAAAGTGCTGGCCAGCTGAGCAGGACACTCAGAAAAGAGGAAAGCAAAAGAAACAGAGCCTTGAGCGTTAGGGAGTTAGGGTAAACAGAGAGTGTAAAGAATGGGATATACAGAGAGGGCAGTCGAGTGCGATTATTACCAATATGCAAATAATTCAAAGAAAAGGCTTTTGTCGCGTGGAAAAAAATGTTTGGAGTTGAAAGGAAATGACATTAGATTCAAATAATAAAATATGACACTTGGGGAGGTAGGTGGCAGAATTAGAATGGCTTGGGATTTTCAAAAGTACATCTATAGTCGAGGGCATGCTATGAGAGGAATACCAAAGCTTAGTGAACAAAGAGGAGAGGGCCGAGTCACCCTGCCTCACAGATTTTCACCACACTGGCCACTCAAATGGCAACTACAACCGCTTGCTTGTCAAGACAAACATTTCGATGGAAGTAGAAAAAAATCTAAGACATTTGCATGGGTATAAAATTATTTGCACAAACATTTAATATTTAAACATTTCAAGCATTGTGAATATTAGAAAACTTTTTTGAGCTTGTTTTACAAGAATAATAAATAAAATCATCAGGATAAGTGGTACGGAAAATGAATTGATGATATCTGTTAATGGGTAAGATTAGCATTTAGGAAAAGTAACTGTGTTTAACCGTAGAATACGTGTTTTTTTTTTAAACATCAGTATATTACAATGATGTTTTTTGCTTTTTGGTGTTTTTAGCTTACGGCCATGCTACGCCTGATCTCGTCAGATCTCAGAAGCTCAGCGGGTTTTGGCCTGGTTAGTACAGTGGTACCTCGGTTTTCGAACGTCTTGGTTTTTGTACAAATCGGTTTTCGAAATAAATTGTTAAGATATTTTTGCTTTGGTTTTCAAACGAAAATCGGTATTCGAACACCACAATCAGCTGACCCAAGATGATTTGTTATTGAGAGATTTGAAACTGTTGTTTTGCATTGCTTTTTTCTTTTGTTCCATTAACCCTACCTCTAGTTGCAAGTTAATTTTTTTTCACATTATGTACTTTCTGTGCAAATAAAAAACCATTTGTTTTTTTCCCCCTCAATAATGCTTGTTTAAAGTTATACTGCACTTTTGTTAGTAAGAAAAGGTTTACAAGGCTGGGGGCTGAGTCGCTACAGATACGGCAATGTACTCCCAGCCGAGCATACTCTACTAGGCTAAAGTATACATTTTAAGGAAAAAATAAATAAATTTCTTAGATGATTTAATTATATAAACTCTTTAAACTATACAAGTGTGTCTACTATGCAATTTATTGTCAGGAAAAGCTAAAAAAAATCAATTAAAAAAAATAGCTTTTAGGCTTGGAACGCATTATTTCATTTCCATTCATTGTCACGGGAAATCGTACTTTGGTTTTCGAATGTTTTGGCTTTCAACCAGCCTTCTGGAACGGATTGTGTTCGAGAACCAAAGCACCACTGTACTTTTTTTAGATGGGAGACCGCCTGGGAATACCAGGTGCTGTAAGCTTCTCTCCCCGCCAAAATACAGAGGGGTTGCGTCAGGAGGGCATCTGGCATAAAACCGTGCCAAATAAATATGCGTTCATCTAAGATGACATGCTGTGATGACCCCTAACGGGACAAATAGAAAGGAAAGAAGATTACAAAAAATGTACCTTAGCTTAAAGGAAGTCTCTCCCCAAAATTCATCCGTAAAATAAACCCTCCAATGTGAAGTAATATTATTATTACATATATTTTTGACTTTAATTGATAAAAAAAATTGAAAAGAAAGGACATTTTTGAAATCCAAGCAAAATCTGGATATGTGCTAGCTTTCACAGCCAGACCGGGAAGAAACATTCTTGACCCGCCCCTGATGTCACCAGTGCTTAGAATTACAGACCCTTCGTTCTAGTTAAGCCAAGATGCCGACGTGTTCTGCACCAAACTGCAACAAAACTGAGAAAACTCACCCAAATTTGTCCTTATTTAACCTTCCGTGGGGTCAACCTGACAGGATAAAGCTGTGGCTGTCGCAGTTGAAGCTCGTTCATCAGCCGGGGAAATTTGCACACATCTAATCATTACTGGTTATTAGCCGCTTAGCTATAGCCTCTCGTGCTGGTACTGTATAAGCAACAACATAGTTTATGAGGTGGCACGGTGGCGCAGCTGTTCAATCCCAGACCTCCGTGTCTGGAGTTTGCATGTTCTCTCCGTGTCTGTGTGTGTGTAACTCGCTTCCGCCCGTTGACAGCAGGGATCAGCTCCAGCACTCCTGCGACCATTGTGCGGCTAAGAAAATAGATGGATGGATATATACGTGTAAGCACACAACACTTCCCAGTTACTATTTACGGCAATGCGTGCGTGCAAACCCCCCTGCCCCCACTCCCGCCATCCCCGCCGCCGGTTGATCGCGAGAAGCTGGCTGCTTGAGAAGTACAACTTTGGGTAAAAAAGTCTTGCCACACCTACTGTATATTCTCTACATCTAAACCAACTCCTCAGAAAAGCATCAAACAAATCTCCACAGTTCATATAATGGGACTATTATTGTTCGTCGTCAGCGCCACGCCCCTCTTGAACACGTCAAGTTCCGCCTCTGTGTATTCTTCCTCAAACGCTTGAACATTGTACATTGTTATTTTTGTTTTGCCTGCTCAATGGCGGGAGTAGTAATAACACGGAACATCAACTGAAAGCTGTTATACTAGCTTTATTGGCTCTTAGCACACAACACTTCCCAGTTACTATTTATGGCGATGCGTGCGTCCAACCCCACCGCCAGTCGATCACGAGAGACTGGCTGCTTGAAAAGTAGAACTTGGGCTAAAAAAAAAAAAAAAGTCTGGCCACGCCTGCTGTATATTCTTTACATTTAAACCAACTCCTCAGAATAGCATCAAACAAATCTCCGCGGTCCATATTTATTATATATATATATATATATATATATATATATATATATATTATATATATATATTCACATTATTGTTCGTCGTTACAGCCACGCCCCCTCTCCAACACGTCGAGTTCCGCCTGTGTGTATTCTGGCTCAAGCGCACAGGCTTGAACATTGTACATCATGCTGTTTTTGTTTTGTTTGTTTGTAATTATTTTTCACAAACATCGGTCACAAAATGCCAGATAGCGGAAGGTCTATGTTCGGTGAAACACATCCACGAGCAATTGGGGGGAGTCAGAACAGGAAGCATTGCAGGCGTGGCGAACACTGACTGGCTGTCACTTTTCCTGTCGGGCTCATTGGAATGTCTGAGCGAGAGAGGAATTTCGATAATACTTTTCCAATTTAAAGATGTTTCTTGGTGAAATCTGTGAATAACTCTGGCATGAAGAGAAACATTGAACCCTCATCTACTAACTTTTAATGTGTGCTTCCACTCCTATAATTTTGGGAAGAGTCTTCCTTTAAGGTGGGGTTAGCCTTCATGGTATACTGTTTTGTTTTATAAATTATTTTTTATCTCATGGCATTTGGCCTACAACTTCAAGATTCTGCAAAATCATGCATCAAACAGGCTGTGTTAAAGGACAGAAAGACTCTGTTCAATTATTGTGCACATGATTTTCATTTTAGTCATAATTGGTAGCTGGGACTTTTTTATTCATCATTATTGTCACTGACGTCAGCGAGCCAGCATCTCTTTATGTAACTGAAACAAAACAATTTAGACTGATCTCTGCATTGGTGTTACTGTCACGGTTACATGTCATACAGGCTCGGGTAAAAAAAAAAAAAAAACATACAGATAGGTAGGGTCAAAAATGGTGGTGTCACCCAAAAATTATGTCAGACCAAGTTCCTTCAGAAAACCCCATAATGACACAAAAGGAGAAGGAAAAAAAAGTTGCCGCAAAGCACACCAAGTAAGAAATAAATTGACAACTCATTAGATAATCACAGTGCTCATTTTGTTACAGTTTATATTTTCATCTAAATAGTTAACATCAGGTGGCAGGTACCTCAGATGGAAAGCGTTGGCCTCACAGTTCTGAGGTCCCAGGTTCAATCCACATTCCAAAACCATGCAACATTAGTTGGACACTCTAAATTGCCTCTAGGTGTGATTGTGAATGCGACTGTTGACTGTCTCCTTGTGCCCTGCAATTGGCTGGCAACCAGTACAGGGTATACCCTGCCTCCTGCCCGATGACAGTCGTGATGATAAGCGGCTAAGAAAATGGATGCATGGATGGATGGATGGATAGTTAACATCATTGTGGAGGCAAAACAAAGTGATGAAGAAGGAAAACAATTGTTTTATCAATTCCTAAAGTTGAGTAAATGCTATAATTGAAATTTTTAAATTAGATTTTAGAATAGTTAAATTACAGGGTATGAGTAATAATATTAATAGAGACATTAAAATCAACAGATGTCTGAAGTGACAAAGTGCGAGGATGATTGTGCATGGTTGTTTTCCCGAGATGGTCATCAATTATGAATGCAAAAATGGTGAACAAAACCATCCATGTGAAAAAGGGTGCAACAAACAAAACAATATTTAGTTCATTCTAGTGTATTTTTTTCCCCCATCAGCATCATTCATTTCAATTTCTTTATACTTACGGTCATTCCATTTTCTGTTCTTTTCCTCAAACCAAACAACAAAGACAACATTCTAAATAATGGTGAAGTTGCTTTTTACTGACACCTACTGGATCCAATCGGCCAAGTAATCAGAGAAAGAATTGTGGAACTCCACAAGTTTAATACATCCTTGGGGGCAATTTCCTGATGTTTGAAGGTGGCCATTCATCTGTTCAAAGAATTATACACAACTACAAATATGAATGTTCAGCCATCACACTGCTCAGCACAGAGGCGGGAATGTGCAAGTCAACCTCAGAACAAACCTAAAGACCTTGTGAGGATGCTGGATGAAGTTGGTAAGAACGTGTCATTATCCACAGTGAAATGAGTCCTGCACCAACATGGGCTGAAAGTCCTCTAAAGCCATTACTCCTAAATAAACACAAAAAAAGAGACAGATTACAATTTCAAAAGACAACAAGAAAAAGATCTTAACTTCTGGAGACATGTCCTGTGGTCTGATGAAACTGAAGTGGAGGTGTTTGGGCATAATGACCAACATTACATCTAGAGGAAAAAGGCTGAAGCTTGTAGACCTGAGAACACTATGCCAACTATGAAGTATGGAGGTGGCAGCATTATGATGTGGGGCTGTTTTGCTACAGCAGGATTTAGATATTTTCTTAAAATAGACAGCATAATGAAGAAAAAACGTTACATGGAGACATGGCAAAATCTCAGCCAGGAAGCTTAAATTTGGGCACAAATGGGTCTTCCAAATGAACAATGACCCTAAGCTTAGTGTCCAAACAGTTAAAAAGTTGCTTGAGGATAATATCAATATCTTGGAGTGGCCATCAATAAGCCCTGATTTGAATCCCATCAAAAATTTGTGGGCATATCTGAAAAAGGCATGTACGAGAAAGGCAAAAGACAAAAAGAAAGACAAACCTGACTCAGTTACACCACTTCTGTCTGGAGGAATGGGCCAGGATTCCAGCAGAAGTAGTGTCAAAAGGTTATGGAAGGTTACCCAAAACGTTGGACCAAGTCATGCAGTTCAAAGGAAATGCAATTCGAAACTAAGAAAATGTCTGTAAACCTTTGACCACGAAGAAAATAAGAACAAAAAGGAAAGAAATGTCAACTTCTTAAAGAAATTGTCTCTCATTGCTGTGGCATTTTACAAAATCAAGTAATTTTGGTGATTCTGACAGGCCTGAAACAGGAGAGATTTAATCTGATTTGCCAGTGAGACAAAAAAAAAAAAAAAGAAATACGCTTTTGAACAGTGTATTTAAACTTTTGGCTTCTAGTGTATTTCTTATGAAGTTTTCCTATGTTTACATTCGGGCGATTACATTTTTCTTTACATTCATGCAAGTTCTCCAGTTCCGCTTACAGACTTATTATTTTCACCATGTGTGATGATGTATTTAACATTCTACTATATCACATTTTACAGGTTTTATCAGCTTCTATTTTTCGCTGTTTTAATCTGGTGTTTGCAACCAGGTTGGCATCACAATACCTTACCTGGATAAAGTTAAGTAAATTAAAAAATATATACGAAATCATGGAGGCGGTACGGTAGACTAACTGGTTAGAGCGATGGCCTCACAGTTCTGAGGACCGGGGTTCAATACCTGGCCCCACCTGTGTGGAGTTTGCAGGTTCCTCCCGTGCCTGTGTGGGTTTTCTCTGGGCAGTCCTGTTGTCTCTAAATTGCCTCTAGGTGCGATTTTGACTGTGAGTTTTGTCTGTCTCCGTGTGCCGTGTGATTAGCTGACAACCAGTTCAGGGTGTACCCTGGCTCCTGCCCGATGATAGCTTGGAAAGGCTCCAGCAGTGTCATGACCCTTGTGAGGATAAGCATCTCTGAAAATGGATGGATGGATGAAGAAGGAGGTTTTGACAAGAAGGTAGCAACTAACTTTCATATCTATGGTCCATCACAGGGATTTCCAGACTTTTTTTTTTTTTTACCCCAAGAGCTACTTTTCAAGCAACCAGCCTCTTGCGATCGACTGTGGGGGGGCACACACGCATCGCTGCGACGACCGTGGAGAAAGCAAAAGAGACAGTAAATGGGACGCCAGCTTGCTGGAATGCTGTTCACACTTGATCTCATACGTCACTGCACTGTTCTCTGTAAATGTGTGTGTCAGTAAAGTTCTTCCTCTTTCCGGTTCCATGGTAACTGAACTGAGCAGTGTATTTCTTCCTCCGTCAAAAGTTATTCCACGCGAGATGGCTGCGCCAACAAACGCACCTTTATGTGCATGCGATCGACGTATCTGCTACATCCGACTCAAGCAACGAGGTGGATGACAGGTTGACAGGTCTTTTTTTTTTTTTTTTTTGGCACGCCCTCACGCGATTGACCAAAACTGCCTTGATCGCAATTGACACATTGTGCACCCCTGGTCCAATATATCATCAAGAGATTTAAAGAATCTGGAGAGACCACTGCATGTAAGGAGCAAGGCCGAAAACCAACATTGAATGGCTATGACCTTCGATCCCTCATGTGGCACTCCATCAAAAAAATGACATCAATGTGTAAAGGATATCAATGCATGGGCTCATGAACACCTCAGAAAGCTATTGTCAGTAAACACTTCGGTGCTTCAGCCATAAGTCCAACTTCAAACCCTCCTATGCAAAGCAAAGCCATTAAACAACAACACCTATAAACGCCACCGGCTTCTCTGGCCTAAAATCTTAAACAGACTGATGCAAAGTAGAAAAGGGTACTGTGTCCACATTTCAAATTGTTCTTAGAAATTGTTGACGTTGTGTCCACCGGGCCAAAAAGGAAAAGAAATGTCCAAACTGCTTTGGATGTAAAGTTCAAAAGCCAGCATCTATGATGGTATGGGGCTGTGTTCATGCAAATGGCATGGGTAATGGCCCCGTCACACCATGACGTTCTGGCCAGCGTCCTATAGCATTTGAGGAAACGTTGGTAGTCGCCCATGGTCGCCGGGATAGCCCCAGAGTAGTGTTGTTTCCAGGCCAGTGAACGTCAATGATCACTGGGAATCGGCGGAGAACGCCAGTCCGGAAAAAAAGTTTTCAACATGCACAAAAGTTCTCACTGAGACCAGCGTTCATCTTCTTCTTCTTTTCCTTTCTGCTTGTCCCATGAGTGGTTGCCACAGCGTGTCATCTTTTGCCATCTTAGCCTATCTCCTGAATCTTCCTCTCTAACCCCAACTGCCCTCATGTCTTCCCTCACCACATCCATAAACCTTCTCTTTGGTCTTCCTCTCACTCTTTTGCCTGGCAGTTCCATCCTCAGCACCCTTCCACCAATATACTCACTCTCTCGCCTCTGAACATGTCCAAACCATCGAAGTCTGCTCTCTCGAACATTATCAGCAAAACATCCAACTTTGGCTGTCCCTCTAATGAGGTCATTTCTAATCCTATCCAACCTGCTCACTCCGAGCGAGAACCTCAACATCTTCATTTCTGCCCCCTTCAGTTCTGCTTCCTGTTGTTTCCTCAGTGCCACCGTCTCTAATCCGCACATCATGGCCGGCCTATCCACTGTTTTGTAAACTTTGCCCTTCATCCGAGCAGAGACTCTTCTGTCACATAACACACCAGACACCTTTCGCCAGCTGTTCCAACCTGCTAGGACCCGTTTCTTCACTTCCTTACCACACTCACCATTGCTCTGGATTGTTGACCCCAAGAATTTGAAGTCGTCCACCCTCGCTATCTCTTCTCCCTGTAGCCTCACTCCCCCCCCCCTCCACCTTTCTCATTCACGCACATATATTCTGTTTTACTTCGGCTAACCTTCATTCCTCTCCTTTCCAGTGCGTACCTCCATCTTTCTAATTGTTCCTCCGCCTGGTCCCTGCGTTCACTGCATATCACAATATCATCTGCGAACATTATGGTCCAAGGGGATTCCAGTCTAACCTCATCTGTCAGCCTATCCATTACCATTGCAAACAGGAAGGGGCTCAGAGCTGATCCCTGATGCACCTTAATTTTTTTCTGTCACACCTAAGGCACACCTCACCATTGTTCTGCTGCCATCATACATGTCCTGTACTATTTTAACATACTTCTCTGCCACATCAGACTTACGCCTGCAGTACCACAGTTCCTCTCTTGGTACTCTGTCATAGGCTTTCTCTAGATCCACAAAGACACAATGAAGCTCCTTCTGACCTTCTCTATACTTTTCCACGAGCATCCTCTAGGCAAATAATCCATCTGCGGTACTCTTTCTTGGCCTGAAACCGTATTGTTGCTCGCATATACTTATTCTGTCCTGAGTGTAGCCTCCACTACTCTTTCCCATAACTTCATTGTGTGGCTCATCAACTTTATTCCTCTATAGTTCCCACAAGTCTGAACATCCCCTTTGTTCTTAAAAATGGGAACTAGAACACTTTTCCTCCATTCTTCAGGTATCTTTTCGCCCGCAAGTATTCTGTTGAATAAATAAAAAAAAAAAAAACTCCACAGCCATCTCTCCAAATTGCTTCCATACCTCTACCAGTAAGTCATCAGGACCAACTGCCTTTCCATTTTTAATCCTTTGTAGTGCCTTTCTGACTTCCCCCTTAGTAATCATTGCCACATCCTGGTCCTTCACACTTGCCTCTTCAACTCTCCCTTCTCTCTCATTTTCTTCATTCATCAACTTCTCAAAGTATTCTTTCCATCTATTTAGCACACTACTGGCACCAGTCAACACATTTCCATCTCTATCCTTAATCACCCTTACCTGCTGCACATCCTTCCCTTCTCTATCCCTCTGTCTGGCCAACCTTGTCTCACTGGAACTGCATGACTATAGATTCTTTTCTCCTTCTTTCATGTCCAACCTGGTGTACATGTCTTCATATGCCTCTTTTTTAGCCTTTGCCACCTCTACGATTTGGCCTACATCGCATCTCGATGTACTCCTTTCGACTCTCCTCAGTCCTCTCAGTATCCCACTTCTTCTTCGCTAATCTCTTTCCTTGTATGATTTATTGTTATTATATGATGTATTTTGGAGTTCCACCACCCAGTCTCCTTCTCCCCTTTCCTACCAAAAGATACACTAAGTACTCTCCTGCCTGTCTCTCTGATTACCTTGGCTGTCGTTGTCCAGTCTTCCGGGAGCTTCTGCTGTCCATCGAGAGCCTGTCTTACCTCTCCTCCGAAAGGCCGTGCAACATTCTTCCTTTCTCAGCTTCCACCACATGGTTCTCTGCTCTACCTTTGTCTTCTTAATCTTCTACCCACCACTAGAGTCATCCTACACACGACCATCCTATGCTGTCGAGCTACACTCTCCCCTACCACTACTTTACAGTCAGTAACCTCCTTCAGATTACATCGTCTGCACAAAATATAATCCACCTGCGTGCTTCTACCTCCGCTCTCGTAGGTCACTATATGTTCCTCCCTCTTCTGGAAATAAGTGTTCACTACAGCCATCTCCACCCTTTTTGCAAAGTCCACCACCATCTGTCCCTCAAAGTTCCTTTCCTGGATGCCGTACCTACCCATCACTTCTCCATCGCCCCTGTTTCCTTTACCAATATGTCCATTACAATCTGCACCAATCACAACTCTCTTGCTGTCTAGGATGCTCAGAATGACTTCATCTAGTTCGTTCCAGAATTTTTCTTTCAACTCTAGGTCACATCCTACCTGTGGGCCATAGCTGCTAACCACATTATACATAACACCCTCAATTTCAAATTTTAGTCTCATCACTCGATCTGATACTCTTTTCACCTCCAAGACATTCTTAGCCAGCTCTTCCTTTAAAATAACCCCTACTCCATTTCTCTTCCCATCTACTCCGTGGTAGAGTAATTTAAACCTTGCTCCTAAACTTCTAGCCTTACTACCTTTCCACCTGTTCTCTTGGATGCACAGAATATCAACCTTTCTACTAATCATCATGTCAACCAACTCCTGAGCTTTTCCTGTCATAGTCCCAACATTCAAAGTCCCTAGACTCAGTTGTAGGCTCTGTGCATTCCTCTTTTTCTTCTGACGATGGATCCGATTTCCTCCTCTTCTTTCTTTCTTTCGAGACCAGTGTTCATCAACGTTTAATTTTAAACGCTGCTGAACGTTCAAGAACATCTGTGGAACGTTTTACTAAGGTTCGTCGAGCGTTGCACGCGTTTGCCAATCGTTAGTCAGTCGTAACTCTAGCTTTACTTGGTTGTTACTTAATCGTTTGCTTTGCAGTGAACGACTCACTGGCAACCTGTCAACGCCCACTGAACAATCCCCTAGTGCAAACAGCGTGTAACCAAAGTGAAACGAACGTCGTTTGGTGTCCATTGAGCGTCATTCGAGCGTTTCCCGAACTTCCATGCATATCGGTATATAAACCTATGCTTTGTAAAAGCAAGGTCCATTTAATATTAAGCGACAGTAGAGAGCACCTACTATGGAAGATCCAGAAAGGAGCAGTTCGTTTTCGCGGAAAAACTCCACCAGACTATCCTCGACAGCCCCGTCCAGGATCCTGCAATCCTTTCTCTGCTTCTTTTGTCTCTTTGTCAGACCGTCCTCACTGGGGTTTGCAAGGTGTTTAGGATCCCTAGGGGGTGTCACATGGTGCGTGACTTCGCGGACGTGCTCTTCCTCTTGCTTTTGTTTTTCCTCCAAACACATTGCTCGTTATGAAAGAGGCTTAGCTTTCTTACTGGCAGCGCTAGTTGCTGAAGTCCGCGCCCTAACTTTTTTTTCTTCTTGGTGGCATGATGCTCGCTGTTCTAACTCACGACAACAGCTGAAGTGACTATGAACTTTCCAACGTTTTAGTGCCGTTTCCACTGTAAATATTCCACACCAGCAAAACGCTTTTCTGTAGTTATTCATCCATTGGTCACATACTCAACACACTTGTCTTATGTTGACAAATCGCTCGTCGCGCCCCAATGACGCGTTTACACACGCTAATGGTTTTTAGGGGTATCTTATTTGGTCGCTGTTACACGCTTTTCGTGCGTTAGACACACTTTAAGTCCTGCGTTAGACACGTTAATCACACCCCACATGTGTCATCCGCGTTTGAGAACGCTGAAAACTAGAACGATTGAAATGTTCAGAGGACGTTGACCAGAACGTCATGGTGTGACGGAGCCTTAACTTACACATCTTTGAAGGCACCAACTATGCTGAAAGGTACATACTGGTTTGAGAGAAACATTTGCTGGAATCCAGGCAATGTCTTTTTCATGGAGGCCCCTCCTTATTTCAGCAAGACAATGCCAAACCACATTCTGCATGTGTTACAACAGTGTGGCTTCACAGTATAACAGTGTGGGTACTGGACTGGCCAGCCTGAAGTCCAAACCTGTCTCCCATTGAAAATATGTGGTGCATTATGAAGTATAAAATATGTAAATGGAAAACGTACTGTTGAACAAGTGAAAATGTACACCAAGGAAGAATGGAAAAGAACTCCATCATTAAAACAACAATTGCACTCCTCAGGTCCCAAACGTTTCTTGAATGTTGTTAAAAAAAAATAGGTGATGTAACTGTGGTAAACATGACTCTGTCGCGGCTTTTTTAACATTATGTTATTATTTTAAGATTGGACAGAGTGCCCTAACCTGTTCGCGTTTCCCATTAGAGACCAGTATAATGACAGTTGTGCAAAAGGAAGTAGTTTAAAGTGATGAATTATGTGATAGTCTACAGAATGTATTACAAATACTAATATTGATTGGACCAGAAGAATAGGAGGGTCTGTCCCAACAACAGCACCAAACAGAAAATAGTAGGTTACCTGATCAAGAATTTAATGACTTAGTTGCCACAGGGAAAAAAAAAAAAAAGTTCAAATGCCTGCTAGTTTAGACTTGCATTGATTGGGTGCCCTTACCTGACAGAAGGAGCTGGAAGAGCTAGTTCCAGGATGTAGATGGTTCGGAAGGATCCTCCCTGCTCTGGACCTAGTTCAAGTGTTCTGCAAATATTCAATGGTGGGAAGGGTGGTGCCGACAATCCGCTCAGCAGTTTTGATTGTCTGTTCCAGGTCCCTTAGCCACTTGAAAGGGACACCATTTGGGCCGCCGGGTCGGGACAATGAATAGATCATGTCATAAGCACGAGGCAAGGGACTCGACCAAATTACAGGACTCCTAGGCAAGGGCATGTGTTGAGAGTGGTTTTATTCAAAACTGAGGTTATACACAGGTAAGTAGTCCGAGAAGGCACACAAAAAAACGGAAGGCAAAAGGCAAGGTCCAAAAACGCAAAACAAGGTCCGATGACTATGAGGCAAAACTTTGAAACGTAAACATGACGTAACAAGACTACAGTGGCACAGGAAAACTGTGACAAAGGGAAACACTACACAATGCTTACGAACAGGATAGTGGAGTATCCAATCCACAGTCACACAACGAACTGGCAAATGCAGAAAACTAACTGGTCTAATTAGTGTCCATGCAGGGCAGGTGTGGGACTGCTGCCAGAGGCAGCTCCGCCCAGGGCAGTGGCTTGGCCATGCCCCTGAGAGATCAAGAGCGACGTCGACAAGTAAAGGAGCGTCACGGCAGATAGACATTTTTTTCAACACTAGAATTAATACCATGAGTGACAGGATTACTGCAAACTTGAATCCCTGATCCTGAATAATTAATTGTGCCAACAAAGGAAAGCAAAGAAAGACAAAGGTAATGTCAAAAAGTGAGATAATTGCGGCAATCCATAGCTGCATAACACATGAACATTCGACCGTGGGATGAGTCAATGCTCGAGAAAAAGGTTCTCATTTTCTGAAACACAATCATTCATACGTTATCTTAGTCCACTGGTTTTAACCAAATTAATCTTAAAATAAAAAAAAGGATTAAAGGAGGTGTGGTCTGGCCCCTGGTTTGAGCTCGTGTGTGTGTAACACCCATTTTGGCCCCCTCCTCCAGGGATAGAAAAGGGCCAACGCCACATTGGGCTCACTCTTGGAACACTCTCTTGGAACACATGCTCTTCCTGGTCGGTGCTCTGCGTTTTCGGGGTCTGTTGAGATCCACTCAAATCGCTCTCAATTAAAACTACACAATCACACCCTCACCGAGGAGATGGGGACCCATCAAAAAGCAGGTTCAACGGTTGACCATACCTGTGCTTGAAGCATACAGAAACGGGCCGCTGGCACCCGGTATGACCCTTCTAAGAGCAGCTGTTTCCTCGCGCTGAACCTGGACGCTTGACCCACCTGCCTTGACCTTACTCAATGCTTGTGAGTGAAGCCTTGCAGTCAACTAAAAGTACAGATTGCTGCATATTGGTCTTAAACTAATCGAGCACAAAGATTCCTACTACGTGGCTGGCTATCCCGACTCACTGACTCCCCATCTTTTTTCTCTCCCCACAACTCAGCTTCCAAAACCAAAGTTCATGTCTTCGTTGGTCTTCATCATCTTGTCTGTTGTTGTAGATACACCTGTTAGTTCCCATTAAAACTATAAAATTTACATAGCATGATAGCTTCTGTCACAGCAAACACAGAGTCATAGTGCAGGATAAGTTGTGTTGGACCTCCGCTTCACAAAGTCAGTGTCCTGCTTGCAGCAGCAGAGACACGCGGCAATCCAACTCACTAGGGTTCCCGGTGGCGCCACCTCGCCTCCACTGAATTGTTTCATCATATTGTAACAATATCACTCTTAAGTGATGCACTAATGCGTCAAAAGTTATGGATGAATGAGCATCACACAAGAAGGACATTTCTAACTCCTGTTCAAACATATTTCTATGCAATTACATTCTGTTAGTCCCCAGAAATGAAAAAATAAAATAGCTCCACTCCATATCACTACAAAAAAAAAAAAAAAAAAAAAATCATCCAACAAATATCTCTCATCAAATGTAATGGTCACACTTCAAGTCAAACCATACTCTATCACAGAGGCTGTTCGGAAAAGTTTATTATTTTAAAATATCACTCGGTGGCAAGGTGAACCCAAGAAGCATGACTCTTGAGACCAGGTACCGTTTGAGCAAAACAACTATTCAGTTCGCGGTCAGTGCACAGGAAGGCATTCAAGAAGAGCAACATTAGCTGAATTAGCAAACAAAAAGGCATGGTCAAACATGAAACATGGTCAATTATCCGAGAAGTCAATAACAACAGACAAGGTAATGTGGGAACGTGACGTTAAAGTACAACGATCTGGCGAAGGACCAGACCACACAAGTGGCACTTTATCGACGGTAGTTAGCATAAATGAGAAGCAGATGGGCGCGCCCACTCACCAGAGCAGGTGCACATGGGATCAAGGGAAGACATGCCCATGACAGTACACTCTCTCCCCTAGCGGCTGACCCCAGACAGCCCAGAGCCCTCAGGATGTGACATGGAGGTCCCTTATGAGCATGGTGGGGGTGACAATAAACCGGGAAGGAACCCACGACTGCTCCTCATGACTGTACCCCTCCCATTTGAACAAATACTGCACCCCACTCCCCAACTATCTGACGACAGCAACAACCATATGGCGCAGGTTGGGCCCCTAACCACGATCCGGGGAAGAAGAGGGGGCCTGGCAGGTGGGACCAACGAAGATGCCCGAGCAGTCTTGAGCAAGCTAACATGAAAAGTAGGGTAGACCTGGATGGACTTTGGGAGTCCCAATCTCATAGTAGCCTGGTTAACTACTTTGGTGAGAGTAAATGGTCCGACGAACCAATAGTGAGTTTCCGAGACTCCACTTGAAGTGGAATGGTTCGTTGTTGTGGTGGCCCACCTTGTAGGCTAGTGCCTGGCTCCTCTTACGGTCGACTGGGGCCTTATAGGAGCGCACCTTGTGGAACAGCATCCATCGGGCTCACTAACACGTTCTCTTGCAACGCCTCACAATGGCCAACATGTATGGAACCACTGAGTCATGGATAACCATGTACAATTTGAAAAGGCTAAATTCCAGTGGATGCAGAGGGAAGAGAATTTTGAGAGTACTCTACCCAAATCAGCTGTTGGGTCCAAGAGCATGGATCACGTGAACCGAGAAACCGGACCTCCATCTCCAGGTCGTGTTTTACGTGTTCGGTCTGCACCAAAGGCAGGCATGTGTACCACTACGACATCAATGACACAAAATAAAGAAATAAATGAAAATATTTTCTCTCTCTCTGTCATGGCACAAATTGTTATATTGCATTTTTAGTACATTTTGGAAAATTGTAATGTGATAGTTGATGTATTAAGGCCTTAGTCCTAAATGCAATGCGCGCCACTGGCGCAAAGGTCAATAGAGAATTCATGTGAATAATGGTTGGATATTTAGGACCATCCGGGTCCCCAAAAAATAATAATGAGCCCTTATTTCTCACAGCCAACATACACTTTAGACTGTTGTATGTTTTGTCCACAATCATTCAATGGAAGGGATTATAACCCCCCTTTTATCCCCTTTTTATGGGGTTTGTGTTGATTCTACGGTTCATCACGTCCAGATGGGAATATTTCATTTGCCCAGATTATCACTCTGTGTTGTGACACTCAGAGTATATACTTTGAAGCGAAGTGGTGTCATTTTTCAAGTACCCTCACTGTTTTGAAAATGTGCACCAGAATCACATAAAAAACGGATGCTATTCCTGGGAGTTGTCTACAAAACAAACAAACAAAAAAAGTTTTATTTGTTGATACACTACCATTCAAAGGTTTGGAAAAGCATTCTCAGGCTCTATCATGGCTGACAGAATAGTGGGTGCGCCCTCCTCTAAGGTCCTAACTGCTCCTGCATTGTCGTGTGTTGCATCGCCTCCAACCTTTTAGCTTCTCCATCAAAATTCCTCGTAGTGAACCAACTCGTCAAAGTCCTCCTCAGTCTTTTCCAGTGAAACAATTTCCTCAACTTCAGGTTCAACCTCCACTTTGAACCTCTCAAGTCAAGCAGCCACATGTACACTGTAGGGATTTGCGAGTTTGGACCCTACGCGTGTTCATGAGTCGAGGAAGACATGACCAATGATTAGAAAAAGTTAACAGCAAATGGATTTATTACAAAGGAATGTCCAGTACAGACATCCGGGTCTTATCTAGGTATATACCGCACACGAGATGTATGTCTTCTGTCAGGATAGCCAAAGAAGAAGACAAAAGCTGCCCAGTAACACAAGGTTTTTATATGTATGGGTCCATGGTAAAAGTGGCTGCCCCCCCGCAGTCTGGTCCCTTTCTGCTCCTTATCGAGTGTCGTTTGTCTCCACGGCAATGCCTGGCAAAGGAGAATGGCATACAAAGATCAAGGTTAACCACCAGCTCCACAACACATCCTTGTCTGATTAGCAAATGGGCAACACTTTATCCGTTGATTAAATGTGTAAGGTCATATTTAAGCAAATAATGAAAGTGCAATAAAAGTAAAATAGTCTTCAACACGTCTTTTGATTTTTCTCGACAATTTCTCGTTTTGTTTTTATGGACAAAACAACTCTTCTTCTCCTCACTGGCACTGGCCATTAATTTCTTGGGGTACATGGTGAAAAAAGATGAATAAATCCACGAAGACATTGTACAGTGCAAGTGTGTGCAAGTATATGACAATGGCTTCGGTGTCGAAGATACAGGAAGTGCGGGAAGATTGATGCCCCCCGCAAAAAAAAAAAAAAGGATTGACGTCGCTCCGAGCCAATGGAAGGATGTGATGCCAGGAAGAATCAACATGCTAGCCAATAGGGGGAGCTGCTCTATTGTGCCACACATACCAAGAGAAAGGATGTACGTCATGGATAAAGACTGACATCCCTCCTAGCCAATATGATGCCAGGAAAATGCTCCAGCTGTGGCTATTGGGAGATCAGCTCTATCAAGCTGCTTTCAAACCAAGATACAGTACAGGATATTTATGTTCAGATGAATCCAGCGCCATTTTTTTTCCTTTCGTATCCTGAATTTCTTTTGTGACGAGAGACAAAAATTTCCGGGTAGGCTTTTCGTAACCTGAATCTTTCGTCAGTACAGACTTTCATAAGTAGAGGTACCACTGTGTGTGTATACAGTGCCTTGTGAAAGTATTCGGCCCCCTTGAAATTTTCAAACCTTTGGCACATTTCAGGCTTCGAACATAAAGATATCAAATGGATAGTAATTGTACACTGCACAAATCTGGCCTTTATGGAAGAGTGGTAAAAAGAAAGCCATTCATATATCTCAAAGATAACCATAAAAACTCTTGTTTAAAGTTTGCTCCAAGCCACCTGGGAGACACGCCAAAGATGTGGAAGAAGGTGCTCTGTCAGATGAAACCAAAATCGAACTTTTTGGCCACAATGTAAAACGATACTAATGGATACACAGAATCCCCCACTCTTTTTTTTTTCGGCATTCGTTATCAGGTAACAGCACTGGTATTATCTGTGGACCCGTGCAAACAACACAATCTTTTGAACACTTTTTTTCCATTTGTTTTACTATAAGGAGCCAATTCATATTTTGTCCGCAAGTGCTTCTTGTGATTTGAAAGTATTTTTCTACATCTAATTTAATGTTTCAATAATGTTAATAACCAAAGCATTCTTCATTGCAGGCAGAAACAGTTACTTAATTAGAGCAGAGCAAAGCATTCTTCATTGCAGGCAGAAACAATATCTTGATAGGAGCAGACCAAAGTTACACTTGGAGGAAAATATAGCAATAATCACTTGTAATCTTCTGGATCGAAAATCAGGTCTAGAACAATGTCACTGTTATTACTCTTTTATGACAATAGTGGATATATTTCTGCCAATTTTGAATTTGTCGAGGCAATTGCAGTGATTATAAGTTGGTTAAGTGATGCCCTTATGCAGGGAATACAACAACATCCACACAATGTAAAAATAGCGATACACAGGTATAGAAACTAGTACAGAGAACACAAAGTTTTTATATTCGCCAAACTTTTTTTTACCACCACTCAGACCAGGCTTGTGTGTTCACACGAGAGTGCTCCTTCATCTTGTGGTTCAGGGTGCGGGGGCCTTGAATGGACATTGTGAGTGACCCATTCGGCTTTTGTGTTATTTGGAATAAACGTACAACAGTGGCCACCAAACATTGAGCACCCTTCTCAGCCAGGCGCACGTCGACCACTATGCGATTATGGAACGCCATGAGGGAGGTTTCAGCTGGTTGTTCTCTTAATATAATCAATAAATATCAATAAATCCTGCTTCAGTATAGTTACGTAGTTTCTGTACATTGTAATGTATGTAGTTGATTCTGTCAACATTTTTATTGGGGGTGATCCATCACAAGATGGATTCCCATCCTGCAGCAATCTGGTTAGCCAACTTATACTCATCTGTTATGCCTTGTGTGATTCCATTTGCATCAATGTATGTCAGATCTCCATCTTTCCAAGAGGACATTCACTTTCAGGAGAAACCGAGCGGATGTCCAAAGATGAATGTGGCCAATTGTATATCCTCTGCTGTGGATGGAAACACAGTCACAGATAAGAGCAGAGATATCAGTGCACACGTTCCTAATGCATTTATCAGTGTGTCATATAACCTTTGACACACCACCAACACACATCTCTCCGTGAAAGCAGAGGGGCAGTTT
Organism: Syngnathoides biaculeatus; assembly: GCF_019802595.1. Classification (NCBI taxonomy): domain Eukaryota; kingdom Metazoa; phylum Chordata; class Actinopteri; order Syngnathiformes; family Syngnathidae; genus Syngnathoides; species Syngnathoides biaculeatus. The sequence continues at coordinate 2,984,666 of NC_084653.1, forward strand.
GCCGATGGATATCATGACACATGTTTTGTTGAGACTTCCCACCTTAACACGTGTCCCTGTCAAGCTAACACATGAGAAGTTAGCCAATGCAACATTAGTAGAAAATATCAGTTTATCATTTACTACCTTAGTTGTTGGATAAACACTATTCCATTTCTGAGTGGTGTTAGGAGTTGTTTTGTCATTACGTCCAGGGTACACTGTGGTTGGATTTCTGATGGAATGACTCAAAGTAGTGGACTACGACCCATGCAGTTGATGCAACTATAGTTTACCCTGTTAGCTGCATTCTATGTTAATAACAACCAGCTGTTGCTATTTGAAAAGAAATAATGTTCCTTGTGCTTTTTCGGTTAAAATACTTCAACTCCATCCATAGTGTACGGACTCTTTGTATGGCATTAACGTTTAGGGTATCATTAAATTGACAAAGGGTTAGAAGAAAATGGAGGTTTCCTTTAGCATAAGCCCATAGATAGAATCCCCAGCAAGATGTGGTAGAAGGCTTAAAAGCCGGGGGAATAAATGAACCTTTGGTTAAACTTACCTGTATTGTAAGGCCTATTTCTGTCGAAAGCAAGGTCATTAGGTGTTTGTGATTCCAAGAATATGATGATGTTCCCCAGTAGGGGGTCCATCTGTTACCTTCATCCGCACCAGGGTGTTCCACCTGGATTCTCGTACATTATTTGTTAGATACCATTTATTTGATCTATTACTTATTCCTTGTAGAGTCCCTTTGTTTGAGAGTTCAGTTAGACTTGGCCAAGGAATTAAAATAGTGTTAACTGGAGTCCTCTCCTCATGCCTCAGTGACTGCCGCATAGTTGTTTATCAATGTTATTTGAAATGAGGTTGTGGCTCTTTATCTTATGTGTGGTAGGCATACTTGACTGAGTATAATTGTCGGTTCTGTTGTTATGTGTTTTTGTCAGCATTACAGGTGCCCAGAGGTACCATATAAACAAAAATATAATTACGGCTGTCAACGTTGCAGCCATATATCATATTACAGTATTTCGCCATTTTGAAGTCATGTCGACCAAGTCACCCCTAAATGAGTCAAGTGTCTTTTAAATCTTCACCAGCTTTCAGGTATTTTTAAACACTATAAATCTGCACCCACCTTATGCAGGACTTTGCTCACCTTTCCCTTTGGGTGACACAGCTGAGATGACCTTTTTACAGTCTGTAAGGTGTATCCACGTAATTCTTTCTGCTTATTTGTTCATGTCATTCAACTACTGCTGAGTCTATGCCAGTGTTCTGTTAAAACTGCATGTACAGTAGATGTTAATTCATAAATAGACATAGGATGATTAGACAAATGCCAATAATAAAGTTATTAGAGCACAGTCACTTGTTACATTTTTTTCAATTTATCAAAAAGACTTTTACCGTCCCACCACCATCAGATGTCTCTATGTGACAATGGCTTAAATGAATTATCAATCACAAAAATGGTTTTACACATCAATGCTGATAAATTTCCCAATTTGTTTCCAGTTCCTATCAATTTGATGCATGTAAAATTTCCTGGTGACACATCATTAGAAAACCATGTTTTTTGTTTTTCAAAAGAAGTTAATGGATACGCAGAATCCAGCCCCCCTTTTTTTTATTTTATTTTTTGGATTCGTTATCAGGTGACAACACTGGTATTATCTGGGGACCCGTGCAAACAAAACAATGTTTTGAATTTGAATTTTTTTAATTTCAACGTGTGTCCTCTCTAACTGACTCGTATTGATAACCTTTAACACCGTCATAAAGCTCATATTCTTCACTGTCTTCGTGGGACCCTTCAGAATAATGTTCATCAATCGAATTATCGGAAAATTCATCGCCGTTCTTACAGTGTATTCCTGCAGGATCCGTGTTGTTGTCACAATGTCCTACGTCGCGCCCCTGATCAGCATGCTCTGCCACGTTTCCGTCCTTTTCCAGCAGATACAGCAATGTGTTATCATTTGTTGCAGATAATCGAAAAATAAAAATGCTTCCTTCATCACGGATTTAAGATTCGTATTCAAACATAAAAACTGTATAATATTATCAAAAAGGTGAATTGTGGTCCTTCCATTCCCTTGAATTAACCTGCCATGCATGTTTTTTGGGATGTGGGAGAAACCAATGAATACTCAGCGACAGGGAGAATTCGGAAACTCCACACAGACAAGATCGGATCTGTGAGGCAAATGTCGACTATGCCCCCAGGTATAATACATTCACATTCAATCATACTGAATAGTTTCTTCTCAAACATATAGGTACCATTTGGAGTAGACATTAATCCTTTCCATCGTTATGCAAGAACCGTTTTTTTGACTGGTGCCAGTAGTGTGCTAAATAGATGGAACGAATACTTTGAGAAGTTGATGAATGAAGAAAATGAGAGAAAAGGAAGAGTTGAAGAGGCAAGTGTGAAGGACCAGTAAGTGGTAATGATTAGTCAGAAAGGCACTACAAAGGATGAAAAATGGAAAGGCAGTTGGTCCTGATGACATACCGGTGGAGGTATGGAAGCAATTTGGAGAGATGGCTGTGGAGTTTTTGACCAACTTATTCAACAGAATACTAGCGGGCGAAAAGATACCTGAAGAATGGAGGAAAAGTGTATAAGTTCCCATTTTTAAGAACAAAGGCGATGTTCAGAACTGTCGAAACTACAGAGGAATAAAGATGTTGAGCCACACAATGAAGTTATGGGAAAGAGTAGTGGAGGCTAGACTCAGGACAGAAGTATCTGTGAGCAACAGTATGGTTTCATGCCTAGAAAAAGTCCCACAGATGCATTATTTGCCTTGAGGATGCGAGTGGAAAAGTACAGAGAAGGTCAGAAGGAGCTGCATTGTGCCTTTGTGGATCTCGAGAAAGCCTCGACAGAGTACCAAGAGAGGAACTGTGGTACAGCATGCATAGGTCTGGTGTGGCAGAGAAGTATGTTAAAACAGTACAGGACGTGTATGGTGGCAGCAGAACAATGGTGAGGTGTGCCTTAGGTGTGACAGAAGAATTTAAGGTGGAGGTGGGACTGCATCAGGGATCGGCTCTGAGCCCCTTACTGTTTGCAGTGGTAATGGATAGGCTGACAGATGAGGTTTGACTGGAATCCCCTTGGACCATGATGTTCGCAGATGATATTGTGATATTCAGTGAAAGCAGGGAGCATGCAGAGGAACAAATAGAAAGATGGAGACATGCACTGAAAAGGAGAGGAATGAAGATTACCCAAAGTAAAACAGAATATATGTGCGTGAATGAGAAAGGTGGAGGGGGAAGAGTGAGGCTACAGGGGAAGAGATAGTTCGGGTGGAGGACTTCAAATATTTAGGGTCAACAATCCTGAGCAATGGTGAGTGTGGTAACGAAGTGAAGAAACGGGTACAAGCAGGTTGGAACAGCTGGCGGAAGGTGTCTGGTGTGTTATGTGACAGAAGAGTCTCTGCTCGGACGAAGGGCAAAGTTTACAAAACAGTAGTGAGGGCGGCCATGATGTACGGATTAGAGACGGTGGCACTGAAGAAACAACAGGAAGCAGAACTGGAGGTAGCAGAAATGAAGATGTTGAGGTTCTCGCTCAGAGTGAGCAGGTTGGATAGGATTACAAATGACCTCATTAAAGGGCCAGCCAAAGTTGGATGTTTTGGAGACAAGATTTGAGAGAGCAGACTTTGATGGTTTGGACATGTTCAGAGGCGAGAGAGTGAGTATATTGGTGGAAGGGTGCTGAGGATATAACTGCCAGGCAAAAGAGTGAGAGGAAGACCAAAGAGAAGGTTTATGGATGTGGTGAGGGAAGACATGAGGGCAGTTGGGGTTAGAGAGGAAGATTCAGGAGATAGGCTAAGATGGAAAATGATGACAGGCCGTGGCGACCCCTAACGGGACAAGCCGAAAGGAAAAGAAGAAGATGCAAGAACAGTTTTTCATTATCAGATATTTTAGTCTTCTTTTCCTTTTGGTTTGTCCCATTAGGGGTCGCCACAGCGTGTCATCTTTTTCCATGTTGTGCCTATCTCTTGCATCTTCCTCTCTCACACCCACTGGCCTCATGTCTTCCCTCACAACATCCATCAACCTTCTCTTCGGTCTTCCTCTCGCTCTTTTGCTTGGCAGCTCCATCCTCGGCACCCTTCTACCAACATACCCACTCTCTCACCTCTAGACATGTCCAAACCATCAAAGTCTGCTCTCTCGAACCTTGTCTTTTCAACTAGCATCCTCAACACAAATAATGCATCTGTGATACTCTTTCTTAGCATGAAACTGTACTGTTGCTTGCAGATAACTACTTCTTCCTGAGTCTAGCCTCCACTTCTCTTTCCCATAACTTCATTGTGTGGCTCATCAACTTTATTCCTATATAGTTCTCACAGCTCTGCAAATCACCTTTGTTCTTGAAAATGCAAATGATGGTCTCAGCTCTTTTCAGGTCATTGACCAAGTCCTCTTGCGTAGTCCTGGGCTGATTCCTCACCTTTCTAAGGCTCATTGAGACCCAACAAGGTGATATCTTGCATGGGGCTCCACTCCGATTGAGATTGACCGTCATGTTTCGCTTCTTCCGTTTTCTAATGATTGCTCCAATAGTGGACCTTTTTTCACCAAGCTGCTTGGTAATTCCTCTGCAGCCCTTTCCAGCCGTGTGGAGTTGTAAAATTTTGTCTCTTGTGTCTTTGGACAGCTCTTTGGTCTTGGCCATGTTACAAGTTTGAGTCTTACTGATTGTATGGGGAGGGCATGTGTCTTTATGTCGCTCATGACCTCACACAGGTGCATCTGATTCAGCATAATACATGGAATGGAGGTGGACTTTTAAAGGAGGACGAACAGGTCTTTGAGGGCCAGAATTCTAGCTGATAGACAGGTGTTCAAATACTTATTTGCTTCTGTAGAACACAAATAAATCGTTAAAAAATCTTACATTGTGATTTCTGGATTTTTCATTTTAGATTAGCTCTCTCACAGTCAACATGCACCTACGATGAAAATTTCAGACCCCTCCATGATTTCTAAGTGGGAGAACTTGCAATATCGCAGGGTGTTCAAATACTTATTTTCTTCACTGTATCTTGGCTTCGGACCAAAATATAGATTGCACTGGCTTGTGCCCCCATAGGGCTGAATTATTTTCCTATATTTCAGTACAGTGTCAATATTCAAACGATTACGTTGGCTTACAATAACTAAATAAAACCTCTAACTCATTTTAAATGGCCATTTCATCCTACCACCCTACCGTATTTGAAGGTGGGCATGATCGAGGTACTTGGAGAGTCAAGTATTTTTTGAGGTGGTGATGTAAAATGAACAAAAAGAACCACTGCTCCAGACTGATGTTTTATACATAATTGTTTTCCATGGTGGCACAACTAGTTTGAGCGTTGCCCTCCTAATTCTGAGAACTGGGGTTCAAATCCCTGTTCCAACTGTGTGTAGTTTTCATCTTCTCCCCCTTACCTCTGTGGTTCTTTTTTCCAGGCATTCCGGTTTCCTCCCACATCCCAAAAACATGCATTTATTGCAGAGTTTAAATTGCCTTCAGGTGTGATTGTGAGTGCAACTGTTGTTTGTCTCTATGTGCCTTGTGATTGGCTGGTAATGAGTTCATGGTGTGTCCCGCCCAAAGATAAGTGGGATAGCCTCCAGCACTCCTGCGATCCTTTTGAGGATAAGCAGCTCAGAAAATGGATGGATGGATATTCTCCATGTGACACTTAAAGTACACCCGATTGAGTAACTTAACTTTGGAAAAAAAAAAATCTTCGACGGAAGGTAGCGCCCAAAAATGTTTGTTACCCTCTCTCCCTTTTTACACTAAAGTTACATGACTGGTGCTGAATAAATGGAAAGAATTTTAGTTGATAAATGAGGAAAATGAGGGACAAAGAAGAGAAGAAGAGATGTTTGCTGTGGATCAGGAAGTGTCAATAATTGGAAGATTGTCTTGCAATAAAATCCAAGGGCCCTTCATCTTGAAGTCTCAAATTAATGGCCAAATATTTGAATTCAGGGTTTCTGTTAAAAAGTGGAATTCATGGTTTCATCAATCTGTCACGATGCGGGGCTCAAGGGTGGACCCAAATGCACGACTCCAGAGACAGCAGACAGTACGGAGGTAACCTTTATTCGGTCCGAGGTCTGAGATCAGGTAGACAGTCCAAACAATCCGTAGTACCAGTACGAATGGGCTTACGAGGGTGGTCAATGAACAGGCGTGGGTCGTTGCACGGAGATCAGAAGTCGAGAAAGCAGGAGTGCGGGAACGAGGCATGAAGAGCAACGATCTAGCGGAGTATCTGTCGTCCCCCGGGTCCTATATGTACTGGGTCTAATCAGTGGTCATGAGGCGCAGGTGTGCACCTTCAGATTAGCTGGCCAGGCCCAGCCCTGGCTGGAATCCAGGAGCATGACACAATCAAACCAAGTGATCCAGGTTCTGAAGTTGTTATTGCATTGTCATCATGGAAATTCAACCAGTCATTTCTTCTAATGGAGAGGGATTCAAGCGGTTGGCCACCCACTGGCTCTGCCCATGGATGCAATATGGTGTGACAACAGGTTCCCGGGCCCTTGTTGTTTATTTTTGTGCTTTCTCAAGAAAACATTGAGAAATCTAATGTTCTTCTAACTTCATAGTTATGGTAGGATAGTGAAAAAGCAGTCTGAAAATTCCCTCATTGATTCTTGATTGGTTGACATGTTGACACATTGTAACTCTGTCTCATGTTGTACAAGTGTAAAGGGCAATACAAAACTGATAGCAAGAAAGGAGGCTATGAGCAAGCGGGAGTTGATTACCAGCTCTCTAGAGAAAAAACTTTTTGAAGGAGATCATGGGGTGAAACTGATGAGACATCCAACTTTTAAAGTATAATCAGATTCTAAATCAGAAACAGAGTTATTGCTTACAAGACATGAAGGAAAAAGTCCTGTTTGTGACTGGCCAATGCAAAATGGGGAGTCAGAGCAGTGTTGGTTCTTACAGGTGGTGTGGCCGAGTGCATGTGGGGTAAGAAACAATGTGTCCTTTGCATATATGCAGCAGAAGCTATACAAGCCAATGAATGCAGAAAATAAAATTCAGAATCTGAATCCTCTTTATCCGGCGAGTATATTGGAAACATACAAGGAATATGTCTCTAGCAGTTGGACATACCGAACGACAATAGACAGACAGTCAAATGAGACATAAAAACATTGCAGTAACGTCAATTTATCCATTATCCAACCCGCTTATCCTCAGAAAAGTCACGGGAGTGCAGGAGCCTATCCCAGCTAGCTTTGGGTGAAAGGTGGAATACACTCTGAACTTGTCGGCAGTCAGTCATAGAGCAAATATCAACACCATCACTGAGCAAGAATTGATCCCAACCTGTCCGCACTAAAGTCAGGCATATGTACCAATACACCATCAGTGACTATTGCATTAACAGTCACAGAGCAATGCAGACTGGGGGGTGGGGAGGGGGTTGGGTACCGACGAGCGTTTCAGCGATTTTGATTGTCTGTTGCAGTACTTTTTTGTGGCAGCACCAAGCTCGACTGTGCTGGAGGTACACAGGACTGATTCAATTACCACTCTGTTGAACTGTCTCAGCAGCTCTTGTGCTACTTCCTTAGGAGCTGCAGGTAGTACATCCTCTGCAGGGCCTTTTTGAGGATGGAATTCAAGTTGATATTGCACTTCAGGTCCTTTGAGACTGTAATTCCGAGGAACTTAAAAGTCTTGACGGTTAACACCATACAGTTGGACAGAGTGAGGAGCAGCTGTGGTGAAGGATGCCTTCTGAAGTCCACAATTATCCCTACAGTCTTTAGTGCATTCAGGTCCAGCTTGTGTCGGCCACACCAAAGCTCCAGCCTCTGCACTTCCTGTCGATACACAGACTCATCAGCGTCTTAGATGACTGTCGTGTCATCTGCAAATTTTTGACAGCTGGGTGCGTTGAGGTGCAGGTGTTGGTGTACAGCAGGGGTTGCAACCAGTCAGAGATCAAGAGCCACATTTTTTACTGTCTTATGGCAAGTAGCCCCATCATACACATGAAAGAGCCAAAGAGCCACATCATACACATGAACATCTTTCGCTCCTCACATACATACCTTTGCTCAACCAGATTTATTCCAAACGTCACGTACCAACATGATAACAAGAAAAATTAGACTTACGCAGAGTACAAAGACCACAGGCCAGTAATTTTAAATTATTAAAATTGTGTGCTCTTTCTCACACAGACAAACTGCCAGGTTAAGCAAGTCTTGTCTTGTATGTCACAACTCTCATCTAATGCAACACTAAAACTGTCAGGTTCACCAATCAGACATTCATTAAACAGGACAAAAAAAGGAAGCAAAGACACCAGTTCAAGTCTCGCGATGAGAGAGGAGAGCAACTGTCTGGTACAATTCACCACTGCATTCTCAGATTATCCTCTCCTCAGCACCTCTATTTATTTAGTTTTAAAACGGCCCTTTTTTACATGGATGTTACAAAAAGGAGACGACAAGCAAAACAGTTTGAAACAAGGTGTACGTGTTTGTTCATGTGCGTGTGCATGTGTGGAAGATTGCTGAATACATGTGTCGTCATCATTTCTTTAACAGGTAGCAGCTCTAACAGTTCTGATGATTAGATGTTCTTGTTCTTGCTATCTCCTGCTAGGAGTCTGCCACGTTATCTAGAGCAGAGCAAAACATTTCTTTGTTGGAAGCAGATGTATGATAATAATGATCACAATTATTCCTAAATTTCCCCCCTGTTTATCATACATTTGGTACCACATTTTCAAGAGCAGAGCAAAGCATTTTTCATTGCAGGCAGAGCAGTAACTGAATTGGAGCAGAGCAAAGCATTTCTGTATTGTGGTCAGAAGCAGTTACTTAATACTATTTATAATTATTTCTACATTGTCCTCCAGTTTATCCTACATTTGCTCAAATCCTTCTATCATCTAATAGATCACCCCTTCGGCTTACACTCGGAGGAAAATATAGCACTAATTACTTGTAATCTTCTGGACCACAGAACAGGTCTGGAAGAGAAGTCATAACGTCATCATCGTGGTCAACAATATCACTGTCATTACTCTGTTGTGCCAGTAGTGGATATATTTCTGCCAATTTTGAATTTGTCGGGGCAATAGCAGTGGTTATAAGTTGGTTAAGTGATGCCTTTATGCAGGGAATACAACAACATCCACACAATGCAAGAATAGCTGCAAACAGCGATAGAAACTAGGACAGAGACCACAAAATTTTTAGATTTGCCAAACCTTTTTTTTACCCACCACTCAGACCAGACTGATGTGTTTACACCAGAGTGCTCCTTCATCTTGTGGTTCAGGGTGCGGAGGTCTTGAATGGCCCTTGTGTGTGAACCATCAGGTGCTGTGATATTTGGAATAAACAACACTGGTCAGTGAACATTGAGCAGTCGCCACACTTCTCGACCAGGAGCATGTCGACCACTCTGTGGTGCTGGAACGTCATGAGTGAGGTTGCAGCTGGTTATTCCCTCATGGCAATAAAGCCTGCTTCCGTATAATTACCTAGTTTCTGTACATTGTAATGTATGTAGTTGATTCTGTCAACGTTTTTATTCAGAGTTATCCATAACAAGATGGATTCCCATCCTGCAGGAATCTCGTTTACCAACTTATACTCATCTGGTATGCCGTTGGGATGTCATTTCCTATAATGTATGTCAGATCTCCATCTTCCCAAGAGGACCTTCGCCTTCGTAAGAACCCAAGGGGAGGTTCAAAGATGGATGCGGCCAATTGTATATCCTCTGCTTTGGATGGAAACCCAGTCAAAGATAAGAGCAGTGATCCCAGTGTACACGTTCTTGCTGCATTTATCAGTGTGTCATACAACTTTTGACCAACACACCACCACAACAGATCGCTGCATGGGAGCAGTGGGGCAGTTTGCAGATGGATATCATGACACCATGTTTTGTTGAGACTTCCCACTTTAAAAGCTGTCCCTGTAAAGCTAACACAGGAGAAATTAGCCAATGCAACATTAGTAGAAAATATCAGTTTATCATTTACTGCCTTAGTTGTTGGACAAACACTTTTCCATTTCTGACAAGTGGTGTCAGGAGTTGTTTTAGTCATTACCTCCAGGGTACATTGTGTTTGGATTTCTGTTGGAATGACACGCATTAGTGGCCCATGGTCCATGCATGTGATGTAACTATAATTTACCTTGTTAGCTGCATTCTACATTAATAACAACCAGTTTAGATAATCATAGTAATGAAAAAATATTCCTCAGGCTTTTCAGTTAAAATACTCCCTCCATAGTATACATACTCTTTTGTATGGCATTCGGGTTTAAGGTAGCATTAAATTGGCAAATAGTGAGAAGAAAGTGGGGGTTTCATTTAGCATAAGCTCAATGATGGAATCCCCAGCAATTAAACTCTGCCATGGAATTGAAAAAGTGCTGAACTGATTCATTGAGAGGCACACATGGAGTCCTCCTCTCATGCCTCGGTGACTCCCGGATTGTTATTTGAAATTAGGTTGCGCCTCTTTATCTTATGTGTGGTAGGCATAGTTGACTGAGTATAATTATTGGTTCTGTTGTTATGTATTTTTGTCAGGTTTACAGGTGTCCAAAAGTAGCATATGAACAAAAATATCATTACGGCTGTCAATGTTGCAGCCCAACATGCTATCATATTATTTAGCCATTTTGAAGTCATGTTGACCAAGTCACCGCTAAATGATTCAAGTGTCTTTTAAATCTTCACCGGCCTTCAGTTGTTTTCAGATACTATAAATCTGCACCCACCGTATGCTGGTCTTTGCTCACCTTTCCCCTTGGGTGCCTCAGCTGAGATGACCTTTTACAGTGTGTAAGGTGTATCCACGTGTTTCTTTCTGCTATTTTGTCCATGTCATTCAGCTCTTGCTCAGTCTATGCCAGTGTTCGGATAAAACTGCATGGACAGTAGATGTTAATTCATAAACAGACATAGGATGAATAAACAAATGGCAGTAATAAGGTTATTAAAGCACAGTAACTTGTTACTTTTTTTTTTTTTTGATGGTGTAGTGCAGGGATGTCAAACTCATTTCTCTTGCGGCCCACCTTGTAGTTCGGGTTTGCCTCAGTGGGACATTTCGAGTGAACACAGCGTGGGATCGATTCCCGCTCAGTGATGGTGTCGACATTGCACTGCGACTGGCTGGCGACCAGCTCGGAGTGTAGTCTGCTGCTGCCCGAAGTTAGCTGGGATTGGCTCCAGCTCTCTCTCCGAATAAATGCAGAAGGGTTGCGTCAGGAAAGGCATCCGGCTATCAAATTGATGCATGTGAAATTTCCTTGTGACATGCCATTAGAAAACAATGTTTTTTTGTTTTTCAAAAGAAGTTAATGGATACACAGAATCCCCTAACTTTTTTTTTTTTCATTCGTTATCAATTAATAGCATTGGTATTATCTCTGGATCTGTGCAAACACTACAATCTTTTGGACACATTTTTTGTATGTAGTTATCCAATTTGTTTTGTTTTTATTTTATTTTATTTATTTTTTGGGGGTGGGACCTTGAGTGGTTCCCACAGGTACCACTCGAACAGAAAAATGAAAATAACGGATAGTGTTTTCATCCAACACCCAACAGCAAAATTTCACTGTTTAGTCACCATTATGACAGCAGTCTCACTCCCATGTGTAACCGGACTACAGCGACATTGGCAGTGGGAATGAGAACAGCTATCTTACAAGTGGCCAATAAAAACAAATTAGAACAAGTTTTGTTTGTGTGAACAATGGTTTCAAAAGCAATAACTTTCCTACAATCAACAAATAAACTCAAGTATCCCTTTTTGCAATTTTTTAAGCTGTTTGGGGTTGTTAATAACTCCTGAAAGGGACCCACTGTTTTTTTTCCTTCATCATTCGTCTATCTCTCCTTATGTGGAAAATATTGTCAATTTGTATGGTCTCCCAAACAGTGTTTTGAATGGAATAAGACCCTTACGTGCTTGTAATGTATGTATAGTTAGACTAAATCTATTATTGTGTCCAAATTGCCCCTACGTGTGATTGTGAGTGCGGCTGTTTGTCTCCATGTGACCTGCAATTGGCTAGCAACCAGGTCAGGGTGTACCTTGCCTCCTGCCCGTTGACAGCTGGGATAGGCTCCAGCCCTCCCCTTGACCCTTGTGAGGATAAGCAGCTAAGAAAATGGATGGAGGGATGAATGGATGTGTAGCTTGAGGAAACTGACCATGTTTTGAATGCACATTCCCTTGTGGATTATGTCGCACACAGATCAAACAAGCCCTACAAAAAAGTTTTTTTGCATACAAGTTAAATCCATGGATCATTTAATGCCTTTGTACCAGGGCTACCACTCCCCCTGTTGAGACCTGAGACTTCACATGGCTCAAGATTGCCGCCCACTTAAAAAATGTTTTTGGTAGAATTTTATTTTGTATCTGTGCTGACATAATTCCCATTTTGTAATGTAGTACCTTATTTTTTACACTTTTTTAGTTCTGCTGGTCAGCTTGTTGTTGCATTTGTTTAACACATCATCTCAAAGTATGTCTCCATTTGTTCCATGGTCAGCTAATCCCATAAAGGTTTTGGCTGCTGCTTCTTTTGCTGTTTTATCTGTAAATCCATTTCCTAATGATTCTTTGTCTGTATTTGATGTGTGTTCTGCACATTTACATGTGGCTATTTCTTTTGGTAATTGAACTGCTATGAGCAAATTTTGTAGTAGCTCTGCATGCGTCACTGTGTTCCCTGTAGTTGTCGCTATTCCTCTATTTTTCCAGTATTGTCTGTATAGATTTTGATACCACCGTGAATACGGCATTATCTGGTCTCAGATTGTTTAAGACTGTCCAATAAGATATTGTCTGCACAGTTCAGTCGTCCCAATCCAAATCTGGTTATTTTTCTGTATATCTCCTGCTCGGAGGCTGCCACGTTAAATAGAGCAGAGCAAAGCATTTCTTTATTGGAAGCAGATGTATGATAATTATAATCACAATTATTCCTACAAAAACACACATATGATTGGAGGTTGAGTGCAATGGTGAATCAGCAGGTATGCTAATATTCTGTGTGCAATGTGGCAGGACAATTGAAGGTCTTATTCCATTTGTTTAATATATTTGTTTTCAGGACACATGTCACCGATGCATTTTTTTTCTTCATAAATTCTGCTTCATTGTATGGCTTTTTGGCCCTTGCAGTATACCAAGCCAGATAACACGATATAAGCATTCATCTCGGGATGCTTGCTTTTTTTTTTTTCAAACTGCATATGCTTTTCTGTCATATAAGTTACGACTGTTTTGGAAATTCCAGGTTGATGTCAGCATGGAGTTAGCTGAAGTGAAGATTTGAGGCTTTGAAATGTTATAGATGTATGACTCAAAAGGCAGAGTGACTCGCCATTGCAGAAAAAAAGTTCTCTCGCTCTGGTAAAAACGTTCTGTGTTCATCCACATTTTCCTGTAACTGTGCATTTTTCCAATTTTTAGACCCTTTCCTGCTACAATCACCTGACTGTGGTCAAGGGACATCAGATTTGAGCCCCTTCCTGTTTGCAGTGGTAATGGATAGGCTGACAGATGAGGTTAGACTGGAATCCCCTTGGACAATGACGTTCGCAGATGATATTGTAATATGTGAAAACAGGGAGCAGGTGGAGGAAGAATGAAAGAAAGAACATGTCCAGAGGCGAGAGAGTGAGTATATTAGTAGAAGGGTGCTGAGTATGGAGCTGCCAGGCAAAAGAGAGAGAGGAAGACCAAAGAGAAGGTTGATGGATGTTGTGAGGGAAGATATTAGGCCAGTTGAAGTTAGAGAGGAAGCTCCAGGAGATAAGCTAAGATGCAAAAAGATGACACGCTGCAGCGACTCTTTACGGGACAAGCGAAAAGGAAAATAATAAGAAGATATTCTAACAATGACGCCAAATTGTCTGGCCACCCAAAGTGAGGCGTCCGGTCAAGCAGGTCAGGAGGTCAGCCAGAATGCCAATCACCAGGGCCCCCAGGGAGTAAATTGGGTGGACTACCTCAAGAAGGAACCCAAATGCATAGCAGGAACCAGATGGGAACAGGTGATGGCTCCGGACGAAGAGCTCCCAAGACATGGTTGGGAGCCAGTGGCTGCCTCAGGTCGATCGACGTTGAGACATGGACGTGAGGCAGCCATGATTCGGTTGCTGCTGAAGGGTGGCCATTGGACAGCCAGGGATCAGTCATCGTTGAGGCATGGGCGTGGCTCGCCGGCGGCTCGGTTGCCAACGAGGCGTGGGCATGGCTCGGCGGCGGCTTGGTCGCCACTGTGACGTGAGTGTGCCTCGGCAGAAAGTTGGTTGTCACCACAACGTGGGCGTCTCTCAGCAGCGGGTCGGTTGATACCGTGACGTTAGCATAGTTTTGCAGAGAGTCTGTTTTCACCGCAACGTGAATGTGGCTTGGCAGCGAGCTGGTCCTCACCGTGACATGGGCATGACTCGGCAGCGGGTCTGTCGCGACCGCGACGTGAGCATGGCTTGGCAACGGCTAGTTCGTCACTGATGCATGGGTTTGAATCAGCTGTAACCATCCCGGAATGAGATTGTTTAATCTCCGCTGAATCCTCTCTATGAGATTGGCAAATTCGTAGATCGTCGCCTTAGAGTTGGCCGGCTCGGTTGTCGGTGAAGTGTCAGCGGAAGTTGGCTGAGGCTCGACCAGCGGCGGACGGACGTTGGCTGTGGCTTGGCTGTCACTTGAGCGAAAGCATGATGCCGCTGTGGCTTGGTTGTCACTGTGGAGTGGGAGATAGTCAATTTTTGCTTGGTTGTCGGCGAAGCGTTGGCGGAGGTCGACTCAGGCTTGATCTCCGGCAAGACGCGACAGTCCTCTGTGGCTTAGTCACCAGCGAAGCGTGGGCAGATGTCGGCTGTGGCTTGGTCGCAGAGCAGCAGGAGGCAAAAGGCAGCACCCTACTTGGGGTTCTCCTCTGACCGCCATGCGCATGGCCCAGATAAATGGTTAAGCAGTTCCCCCAGAAAGGATTAGCGGAAGTGGACTTGGACGCAGGGGGTGAAGGCACTTGGGGGCTGGAAGCATGGGGCAGCAAAACAAACTGACTGGGACTGATCACTGGGAGAGGAAAATCAGGAGTAATTGTTAGAGTCAGAATTAGGCTGCTGGTCATATAAATTTAGGTCTTCCTTGTAATCTGAAAAATCTGAGTCCAACAAGTAATTTGGTAGTGAGTGTGTCGTGGTCGGGAGGTAATCAGGCCACCTGGGTGGTGCAGATTGATGCGGTAGGCGAGGACAACATAATCCGTTATGTTGGCCCACCCGGATAGAAGATGCTTGGTCCTCGGGCAGGTGGCGTGCCCAGCGGCGTGGCCGGCAACAACATGTCTTCCCTGTTAGGTCCTGTAGTGGCCAGTTCGTTGTGTCATGGTCCAGTGACACAGGGGAGGACCCAAATACAGGAGTTCCAGGCAACAACATAATATTCAAAGTGACTTTATTCCAGGAAAAGGTCAAAACTAAAAGGCAGTCCAAAACAAGGCAGAGTCACAAAAACGCGAGCGTAGGCAATCTCCAAAAAGCATGAAACGAGGTCCGATGATTCTGAGGCAAACTAAGTAACGTGACAAGACGTGGTCAAACTAAAGGGCATACAATCACTGTGACTAAGGATTGCTCTAATTTATGTACAGTAGCAGAGTGTCCCAGAATGCAGGCAAGCATGCACAATGAACTGGCAAATGCCAGTAACAAATTCTAAACCTAAATGCCTAGTCAATTAGAGTGCCGAATGCAAAACAGCTGTGACAGGTCTCAGAGGTGGCACCGCCCAGAGCATGGCCATGGCTCATGACAAATACTCAGATATAGAAGAGCGTCTCGTAAGAGGAATTGCCTTATTTAGCACGGGTCATGGTACTTTAGAGACCGCAAATTTGGGCCATTGTTCAGGGATGTTGATTAATCAGTTGATTGGATTGTTTTTTTTTTTTTCATCAAACATGTCATCATTAGTGATCATGTGCTTTCACCATTTTTATGTCCCACTACTTCTGGTTAATATTGCCTAGGTGCCGGCCCATTTTGTTGGTTTTCTTGTATTACTTCAAAAGGAAGAGGCTCATCTTATTCAACACAGAACACTACTCCTTTCAAAATAATAACAATGTCAGTCCTTAGAAAGCAAAGCAATAAAGCATCTATAAATCATATATAATATATAACTTTTGATCCGAGAATTATATCATATCTTTTGTTTTTCTCTACTTTCATCTGGCCCTCTGTTTACTTTATAAATTAGCATAGTGACTTGGAATATCAATGGCTGATGAGTTTTTTTTTTTCATTTCTAAGGATAAGTAATTACACAAAGTTGACCATTTCTTCCTGATTTTTGACAGCTCTTATAGTAAATCAAGAAACAGATAATGGAACATATTGAGAAGAGCTCAAGGCAGGGTAGAGGATTTGTGCTTGTTATCCAAAATAAGAGCCAAGTAGCCCAACCTTTGGGAACATCCTCAGGGTTCAGGCATATACTTTCCCTCTGTCTTTCTCTGAGACAATGCTGTTAGTGTTTAGATTTTTTTTTTTTTCGGATTTGGTCTCATTGATGTGCAAATATTGGTTGTGAGGGAAGGTCATCTAGTAGAGGAAGTGATGCCTGCTCTCTCTGAGGCTATCTTGTCTCCTAATCCGGTGAGCTCACACACAGCATGTTCCTCTCATGAGGTCAGCATGACTCGTGCTGCCGCAGGAGACAAAGGATTGATGGGTGTTGTAAGGAGGAGGGAGGGAATGGTGGGGATTACAGGTTTGGTTCTGGGGAAAGAGGTGGAGTGGACACTACAATATCCTTAATGTGTATCTGCGTGGGATCGATGGATCGATGTGTATTTTGCATGGGGGGGGGGTTGTTGGATCTCATCATCACCCACTTCTCTCACTCCACCAGACTTGGTATATTGGTCATTTTCATATATTGGTTTTAAGTAGGTAAATGTCTCCCGCGCTGAAACAGTCGTGCTTTAAATCCCATTTTCAAAACTTTGTTGATGATTTGATGATTTAGACATTCATAGTAAATTCCCAAATGAGAGAACATATCATTATGGCCCACTGAAATACACATTCTTTATAACGGCCAAGAGCTTAATAATAACTTTGTGAGTTGCACAATTTTCATGAAGCCCTTCGAACTCCAGGGCTAACTCCTCAAACCCATTTCATGCTTGTCTTCATACAATTGTAATCAGAGTAAAATGACACAATAGTTTCAACACTTTCATAAATTCATACATATCTCAGAATTCATCCAGTCATTTTCTGAGCCACTTATCCACACAAAGGTTGCGGGAGTGCTGGAGGCTATCCCAACTATCAACGGTCAGGAGGTGGGGTACACCCTGAACTGGCTAAAAGCCAATCGCAGATATTTCAGAATTACCGGTAGTACCATTTATTGTATTTTGTGGTCTGTTATCGTCTAAATGTACTTCTAGAAGACTGGACCGCAACAGTAACACAGGCAGGAGAGTACTTCAAGTATTTTTTGGCAGGAAAGGGAAGAAGGAGACTTGGTAGAACCACAAAGCACAGGTAATCATACAAGGAATGAGGTTGGCTCAGAAGAAGAGACTCACTCAAATGTCTCTGGAAAGGAGACAAGAACACATGGAGATGAGATGTACAGTACGATGATGGTAGAAGTGGCAAAGGCCAAACAAGAGGTATTTGATGACATCTATGCCAGTACGTAAACTAATGAAGGAGAGAAAGATGGATACAGCTTGGCAAGGCCAAGAATTAGAAATGGGATGGAATGCACAGCATGTTAGTTTGATAGAGAAGGAAATGTGTTGACTGGTGCCAATATTGGGGTGGAGAGATGGAAAAATAATTGAGGAGTTGACAAATTTTAAAAATAGGAGTGAAGGAAGAAGAGAAGAGACAAGAGTCGTGGACTTAGAAATAAAAATCATTAGTAAGGCCGAAGTTCACTCACATTCATTCACAGGTTTCATAGATTATGGATTAAATCACAAAATTAAAAATGTTTTTCATACATCTAAATCAGAGGAAAATTACAGTAAAGTTATGATTTAATTTCAGTCAGACATTTTTTCTAGCTAGCAATAGCAGAAGAAGCATAGATGTACTACACTCAAGCCACTATTTTTGAGAACGGTTACAGAGAAAAAAGATAAAGGCCTACTTTGAAACTGTATGAACATAGCTGCCATAAAACTACTACTGAAACCTGGGAATGACTCCACTCATCCAGCTAATTATAAATAGCTGTCATTAATAAATCCATCCATCATCTGTGACGCTTATCCTTACAACGGTCACAGGAGTGCTGGAGCCTATGCCAGCTATCTTTGGGCATGAGGTGCGGTACACCTTGAACTTGTTGCTCGCCAGTCAAAGCGGACATAGAAACAACCATTTGCAGTCCAAATCACAATCCTATTAACGCAAGTTTTTGGTAGGCGGGAGGAAAGAAAACCCACATGGGGACGGGGAGAACACGCAAACTCCACATGGCGGGGCGGAATTTGAATCCCAGTCCTCAGAAATTAGCAGTTGTCTACCTTTCTGCCATCACTAATTAATGTTCATCCATTTATTTTCTGAGACACTTATCATAATAAAGGTCGTGGCAGTGCTGGAGCCTATCCCAGCTATCATCAGGTAAGAGGCAGGGCAGACCCTGAACTGGTTACCATCCAATGGCAGGACACATGCAGACAGACAACAGTTATGCTCACAATCACACCTAGTGTCAAGAACGAGACTCGAGGGCGGACCCAAATGCACGACTCAGGTGACAGGTAAGCAGTGAGGAATAAGCCTTTATTCATTCCAGTGTCACTTACCAGGAAGTCAGTCCAAACAAGAAGCAGGATCAGTGACGGCAGGCTTACGGGGTAGGTCGGGAGACAGGCGTTGGTCGGTACACGCGAGGTTGGCGTCAGGAGTACAGAAGTGCGGGAACGAACCATGAAAGGCAACAATCTGGCGAAGACCAGTTGTCACCAGGGTCCTAGAAATACCGAGTATAATCAGTCAGGATGAGGCTCAGGTGTGGGCACCGGGCAGGCATCACGTCCCTGCTCAGGTTGGACCACCAGAACCGTTGTTCAACGACTGAGCCCGGGTGGCAGACCGCCTTATTGGTGTGGGCCCAGTCAATGACATCCCCCGCAGCGATGGTACCACAAACAGGCGACCGGGAGTACATCCAGCGGGGCCCAGCATGTCCCTCAGGGCCTCCTTCACTCGTGTCTCGACCACCCAGGAGAAACCGGACACGTAGCAGGATCGGAACGCTCGCAGGTTCTGCGCGATCCCCCTCGTGGATCCACGAGAATGCTTGCCATTCTTAGAACCTGGGCGGAAAGACAAGGTGAAGTGAAAACGGATGAAGAACAGAGCCCACCTGGGCTGACGAGAGTTCAGCCGCTTTGCGGACCTCAGATATTCCAGGTTCTTATGATCGGTGAGGACCACAAACGGAACTTGGGACCCCTCCAGCCAGTACCGCCACTCCTCCATCGCCGTCTGGGCCGCTGCTACTCCTCTGTCGCCGTCTTGACCGCCGCCCCACGTCATAGTTCCGCTCCGCCGGCGTCAGTCTTTTTAACAGGAAGGCGCACGGGTGAATCCTCCCATCCCTGGTGCTCCTCTGCGACAGGATAGCTCCAATTCCCGAGTCCGACGCGTCCACCTCAACCACGAACTGCCGGTCCGGGTCCGGCACTATGAGGTGGTGAAACTTGCCTTGAGCTTGTCGAAGGCCTCCTGACAGGTCCCGGTCTACTCGAAGGTGTTCCGTGGGGATCTGAGAGCGTGCAGAGGGGCGGAAACAGAATTGAAGTTCCGTATGAATTTCCGGTAGAAGTTCGCGAAGCCAAACCTCTGCACGTCCTTCCTGCAAGCGGGAGTGGGGCACCGAAGGACCGCGTCGACCTTCCCGGGATCCATTCGAATTCCCCTTCTGCCAGGATGAACCCCAAGAAGGACACGGTGGATCGGTGGAATTCGTACTTTTCCATCTTCACGAACAGCTGATGCTGCAGCAGCTGCTGAAGCACCTCTCTGACATGTCTGATGTGGGAGGTCAGGTCCAAAGAAAAAATCAAGACGTCATCAAGGTACACAAACACCTTTTTATTCAGATGTTCCCGGAGTACGTCGTTGATGAAACTTTGGAAAACGGCCGGAGCATTCGTCAGTCCAAACGGCATCACCAAGTATTCATAATGGCCTGTGGGGGTGTTGAACGCCGTCTTCCATTCGTCCCCCTCCTGGATCCGTACCAGATGGTATGCACTACACAGGTCCAACTAGGTGAAGATCCGGGGCCCCTGAAGAAGTTCGAACGCCATCACAATCAGGGGCAGAGGGTACCTGTTCTTCACGGTGATGTCATTGAGTCCTCGGTAGTCGATGCAGGCCCGTAGCGAAGCGTCCTGCTTCTTAACAAAGAAGAACCCTGCATCGGCTGGTGAGGACGACAGGCAAATGAGGCCGTCTGCCAGCGACTCCTCGATGTACTCCCTCATGGCCTGGTGCTCCGGTCCTGTTAGAGAAAACAACGTCCCTCGAGAGGGTGATGTGCCAGGGAGGAGTTTGATGGCGCTATCATACGGGTGATGCGGTGGCATGGATCTCGCTTTAGTTTATGAGAACACCTCCTTCAGGTCATGATAGCAGGAAGGTACCGGGGTTAACTCCGGAGCGGTACCTAGCTCCTTCGACTGTACGGGCGAGCGTCATCCGACAGAGGAACTTGCCGTTAGCAGCGTAAGCGTTGTGGAACAGCTGTGTCGAAAAAAGGTCGCCGCGCCTCACACCTCGACCACACGGGGATTGATCAAATTAGCATCCAAACCTGAGTCGATGAACACTGACACAGTACAGGAGCGGCCCTCCGTGCTTAGGGTGAGTTGGAGAAGTGACCGACTTGACTCCGCCACAGTATACCGCACACTCACTGGAGTGGAGGTCCCAAGGCCGGGACGATTCGGTCGGACCGGGCAATGGGCGATTAAGTGTCCCAAGCGTCCGCAGCGAGTCCATTTGTCGCTGGACGACAAGTCTTTGGTTGACCTTCAGTGCCAACACGATGAGGGCGTCCAACGAGGAAGGGAGATCCACAGCGATGAGGAGACCGCGGATCTGCTGGGAGAGACCATGGAAGAACTTTTCGTGGAGGGCGTCCTTGTTCCATCGGCTCTCGGCTGCCCGGATCCAGATCTCGATGGCCTATTCGGAAACACGATGACGACCCTGGCGTAGCGTCATGAGCGAAGCCGCCGCTTAGCATTCCAGCCCCGCATACCTGTGTCAAGGTACAAACGAAGGCCGTCCAGGAACGACACATCTCCGAGTTGCGGCTCCATTCCACCGTGGCCCGCACCTCCGCCCTTCCCATCATGTGAGATATGACAAAGGCAATCTGGGAGCGGTCTGTAGGGAAGGCGGACGACTGTAATTCGAAATCGAGGTCGCACTGAGAGAGAAAGGGCTTGACGTTACCAGAGTTGCCCGAAAAGTGTTCTGGTCGGGAGAGAGGTGTTATGCTGGTACACTGCATCTCCGCAGCGGGCGGAACAGACGGAACGAGCTGAACTGGAGCAGCAGCCGGATGGCTGCCATCGGCGTTGCAGCAGGACTAGCTTGGGAGGCTCCAGCCTCTGATTCGTCACCTGGAGGGGCTGCCCTCAACAAGGCGTCTGCCCTGGACTGGCAATGAGCGGCGGATGGCTTCAGAGTCGGCTGGGTCCATGTTATGGCCAGATCGTTCTGTCAAGAAAAGGACTCGACCGCAGTGCCCGGAGAAAACCTATGCAGGCACAGTGACAACATGCAAACTCCACACAGGCGGGGCTGAGATTGAACCCCGAACCTCAGAACTGTGAGGCCAATGCTTTACAGCAGCGCCTCTGTCCCACTAATTAATATGGACATCACAATCATTTAAAGGCTTCAGCAAACAGATGATAAATCCATTGTAAACTGGTATTATGAAAGCTCAGAGTTCCACCAACAATGTCTTATCATTAGATGCAGGAAAAGATTGCTTTTCTCTTTTTGCAATACTTCACAAATTTGGCTTTGGTGATACGTACAGTATGTTCACTGCAGTGTTTTACAACTCATCCAAAGAAACTATGACCACAAGTTAAATCACATCCCAAAGTTTCACTTTACAAAGAGGAGCTGGATGAGACCCCTGCTATTTGCATGATTAATCAAACTACTGGTAATACTGACACGGCCGAATACGAGTATAAGTAACAAGAACCCAAGTTATCACTGTGTTTTTAACCTCATTAAGACATTTTTGTATTTTTCTCCATTGTTTTAAATGTTAGGGTTAAATAATATTTTTTTGTTTTTCTTTTCGATTCTTTTAATCAGCTTTCGGCCATGTTACGCTGAGAGTGCCCAATCTCATCAGATCTCGGAAGCTAACCGGGTTTGACCCTGGTTAGTACTTGGATGCGAGACCGCATGGGAATACCAGGTGCTGTAAGCTACTCTCCCCGGGTAAATGCAGAAGGGTTGCTTCAGGAAGCGTATGCGGCGTAAAAACTGTGCCAAACAAATATGCGTTCATTCAAGATGACACGCTGTGGCAACTTCTAACTGGACAAGCCAGAAGAAAAAGAAAATGCTTTTAATCATGTTACACACTTTGAGTTACCATGTGTATGCTCTGTATAAAAACATTTGCTATCATTTTGCTTGGGTATAAAAGGTATCTTCTTCCCTGTGTAAGAACACAAATCCATATTTATAGTATCAAAGGTATCTGCTCTCTTGTGTCACAACATAAAATCATCCATCCATCCATCCATCCATCCATCCATCCATCCATCCATCCATCCATCCATCCATTTTCTTCAAGGCTTATCCTCACGAGGGTCGTGGGGAGTGCTGAAGCCTATCCCAGCTGTCAATGGGCCGGAGGCGGGGTACACCCTGAACTGGTTGCCAGCCAATCGCACAATGAGACAAACAGACACACTCACAATCACACCTAGGGGATTTTTAAGTGTACAATTAATGTTGCATGTTTTTGGAATGTGGGAGGAAACCGCAGTGCCCGGAGGAGACTCGTTGGGGTACTTCAGTCGGGCTTTAAGTCCTTGGGAGTGGGTGACGTTCACCTGGCTGGGTCCCCCACGGGTATTGAGAGATCCAGACCCACCCTTCCTTGATGTCCAGCACAGGACTACTAACTTACTAACTAACTAACTACTTACTACTAACTACGCTTACTAATATGCATGTGATATAAGCATTTATTCGGTAATAATAATTAATATTAATAACCATAGGATATAGTGTTTATTCTGAATAAACACTATTTCACATGCTTATTAGTCAACTGGTGTATGGAGGTCAAAAGTACACAGAAACTTGACTTACGTAGAAGTAAAATACTAATATTTAACAACTTAAGTAAAAGTAAAAAGCACTGATCCAAATATGTACTCAAGTACAGTTTAAGTAAAAACTACAGGCTCTGAAATGTACTCAAAAGTATTTTTAAAAGTAAATAGAATGTCTCTTGCAGGATGCTAATAAGATAAATAATAATATAATAGCTAATAAAGCTATTAAAACCAAGATAATTAATTTGGAATCTCATTCATCACTGTTATTACACACACACACATGCACGCACTAATATATTTCACCCCCCAAAAAATAGCTTTTGTATTGTATGCTTCATGTGTGATGTGTCCAAGACTTATAAAACAGTAATTTTTGCAATCGGTTTGGTTCCTCAAATGCGGTCTCACAAATCATGCTCATAGGTCAACTCTTACAGGTCAACATTATTCCACATTTTAAATTGCACATCAGACAACAGTCATTTAACTAAGACAGGGCTACAAAGTAGGAAAATAATAGAAAGTGGGGCACAAAAAAGCTTCTAAAGCAATTGTGCTGCTGGTAAAAAAAAAAATAGTTAATTAATTAAGACAAAATCTAGACTTTAAGGCAGGGTTCTTCTGCTGCTTTGAACAGAATAAAAAAATAATAATTATTACTCCATCCATTTTATGCAACTCTAAAGTTAAGACTTCAGCATTTGCTTGAGCTTCAAGCGAAGCATGTTTTCCAAATTCCAAATTCTCAGGGAGTAGCTTAGCCCTCTTGGGTCTAAAAATCATCCCTGCTGTGCTGAAAAGCCTCTAACAGGCAGCTGAGACAGACACAGTGGCGTGTTGAACTGAAAACACAGATGGAAATGTTTTCAGGATGTGTTTGGAATTGGTTGGACTGGTCAGGTAAGACTCTAGTTGCTTAGTGTTACCTTCTCATTGATCTTTACACTTGATTGCTAAGAAGAAGTCCTTGTCCTCCAACAACAGAGAATCACTTGATTTGGCTCCACTATTTTTCTCCCTCAGGTGAGCTTTAATGTAGTCAAGGCTATGGGCTCTATGGGCTGATACATACAAGAGAAGGGGATAGAGAAGCAAGAGAATGGTGGGGAAGCAAGGGAATATGGAATGGAGGTGTGGAGGATGAGGTAGAGTAGAATTGTTGGATTATAGGGCACATTTTTTTCAGAATGTATGTAGAGATGTGGAGTGTGAATTTTAGGGTTAAAATACAATATTAGATATCAGTTTTATGGATGCTTTCATCAGTGGTTCACCGTGTCCTGAACTGCTGAATAAGAATGGCAGCAGCAATCCGTTCTGGACCAGCGAGTATCTCTCCGAAGTGATGCTCAAGCCCTGCTTGAAGAGCATCCAACAATGGCCTACAATACTTGGAGGCAATGTAACAATTCTGGAGCTTGATCTTGAGTAGAGGAGACCCACGCTCTGGCAGGGACTTTTTGGCTTTTGGGGTTTTTGCTTTTTGCTCACCATTTTTGCTCATTGTTTGGAATGCTTTTGCTGTTTTTATTTTTGGTCCACAAGCAGCTTTTCTCCATCTGAGGATTGCCTGTGGGTTTTGATCTGCTGAGGGCGACTTGGACCTCACTGATTAAGCTGAACGGTTTCACCATCCCCGAGGTGACGTGGTCCCGTCGACGAGCAGCTGACGCCGGAACTTATTTACCCATGCTCGAAGGAGACAGAAATGGATACCATGCGCCTGCTCCGAACCTCCTGCGAGCACCTGTGCTCTAACAGAAACCGGAAGCTCAACCCACCTGCCTTGATTGGGGTCACACTTGTAAATGGTTAGCATGGTCACCCTTGCAGCCTACTGAAAGTACAGACTGGTGAATATCTGGGTTAAACTAACAAGAAAAGAGATTCCTACAAAGCGCGTGTCCATCCCATGTTCACAGACTCCTCCCTTCATGCCCCAACTCAGCCTCCTAAGCCAATGTTTGTCTGTCCTCGTCTTATCATGTCTATTGTGGTAGATTCCTGTGTTAGCTTTAAAATGTATTTAAAATTCAATCCATGCATCCTCCTTTTTGTATATGAGTGAGAACAAACAGATGAGCCTCTGAAATGGAGAACTTTGAACTGATTTATGTGTAGCTAACTTTTATGGGATATGAGTCATATCAACAACGAATAAAAAGGTTTTTTGTCATTTCTGTTAGGCACAGAAAATGAGCGATGTGGTGCCCCACAAGTAAAAAATTATATTTAGAACGCATAATCTAACAATTGGGAAAGAGTAGTGGGGGCAAGACTCAGGACAGAAGCAAGTATCTACGAGTAACAGTATGGTTTCATGCCTAGAAGGAGTACCACAGATGCATTATTTGCCTTGGGAATGTACTTGGAAAAGTACGGAAAAGGTCAGAAGGAGCTACATTATATCTTTGCAGACCTAGAGAAAGCCAATGACAGAGTACCAAGAGAGGAACTGTGGTACTGCATGCGCAAGTCTGGTGTGGCGGAGAAGTATGTTAGAATAGTACAGGACATGTATGAGGGCAGCAGAACAGCGGTGAGATATGCCATTGATGTGTCAGAAGAGTTTAAGGTGGAGGTGGGACTGCACCAGGGATCTGCGCAGTCTCTTCCTGTTTGCGGTAGTAATGGATAGGCTGAGAGATGAGGTTAGACTGGAATCCCCTTGGACCATAATGTTCCCAGATGATATTGTGATATGCAGTGAAAGCAGGGAGCAGGTGGAGGAACAATTAGAAAGATGGAGGCATGGAGTGGAAAGGAGAGGAATGAACATTAGCTGAAGTAAAATGGAACATATGTGCATGAATGACAGGGTGGAGGGGTAAGAGTGAGGCTACAGGCAGAAGAGATAGTGAGGGTGGGTGACTTCAAATACTTGGTGTCAACAATCCAAAGCAATGGTGAGTGTGGTCACGAATTGAAGAAACGGGTCCAAGCGGGGATGGAACAGTTGGCGGAAGGTGTCTGGTGTTCTATGTGACAGAAGAGTATCCGCCAGGATGAAGGGCAAAGTTTTTAAAACAGTGGTGAGGCCGGACATGATGTACGAATTAGAGATGGTGGCAGTGAAGAAACAACAGGAAGCAGAACTGGATGTGGCAGAAATGAAGATGTTGAGGTTCTCGCTCGGACTGTGGAGGTTGGATAGGATTAGAATTTAGCTATTTAGAGGGACAGCCAAAGTTGAATGTTTTGGAGACAAGGTTTGAGAGAGCAGACTTCAATAGTTTAGACATATCCAGAGGCGAGAGAGTGAGTATATTGGTAGAAGGTTGCTGAGTATGGAGCTGCCAGGCAATAGAGCGTGAGGAAGACCAAAGAAAAGGTTGATGGATGTTGTGAGGGAAGACAAGAGGGCAGTGGGTGTTAGAAAGGAAGATGCACGAGTTAGGCTTAGGTAGAAAAAGATGACACACTGTGGCAACCCCAAATGGGACAAGCTGAAAAGAAAAGAAGAAGAAGATAACAATTACGCCAAATTGGAAGTGACACGGGTGTCCCTCCCGGTGACTTCCCATTCCAAGTTATTTAAATTTTGTTTAATCTGCTAATCACTACAATATACTTGTGCATGAATGAGAGGGGTGGGATGGGAAGAGTAAAGCTACAGGAAGAACTGATAGCGAGGGTGGAGAACTTTAAATATTTGGAGTCAACAGTCCGGAACAGTGGTGAGTGTGGTAAGGAAGTGAAGAAACAGGTCAAAACAGGTTGGGATAGGTGGAGGAAGGTGTCAGGTTTCTTATGTTCCAGAGGTGTCTCTGCTAGAATGAAGGGAAAAGAAAAAGAAAAAAACTGATGAGGCCAGTCATAATGTACAGTTTAGAGACAGTGGGCCTGAAAAAACAACAGGGAGTAGAGCTGGAGATGGGGAAATGAAGATGTTGAGGTTCTCTCTGGGAGTGATCAGGTTGGATTGCATTAGAAATGAGCTCATTGGAGGGTCAGTCAAGGTGAGATGGTTTAGAGACCAAGTTATAGAGAGCAGACTTTGATGGTTTGGACATGTGCGGAGGAGAGACAATGAGTATGTATAAAAAGCTGATTGAAGGATATAGTGAGCAAAGACGTGGGGCCACTTGATCTTTGACAGGAGCTTGCAGGAGAAAAAGAAAAAATGATACGCTGCGATAACCCCTAATTGGAGAAGATAAATAGAAATGAAGATTGTGAATGCACTTCAGCTTCCTGATCTTTCTGGTGTAGGACTATTTGTAAAAGAGCCAAAAAAGGACCTCTGAACACAAAAAGATGCATTTGTGTTAGTTTTCATGTAAAAGGCATCTCAAGCTATAAGAGAAAAATCCTAAACATACAAAAATGGGATTATTATCTTCAAATCATGAAACCTCATTTTGAACACCTAACGATCAAGGTAATAGGCATTAAAACTTTCAAAAAATGTTACTTTAGAATTAGTTTTTCTCAGGAAATTTTATGACGTTTTTATGGATAATAACTGCCATTGCCACCTATCATAATTCACATGCTCATGGTGAAATGAATAGATTTTCTAAAGGAATTCAGTAGGTCATGTCTTCACAGCTATTGATAAGATTTCATGAAAATGATCCATGAAATTCGAATTAAAAACTCCAAACTTGTAAAGGTGACCCCTGAACATAATCGCATGACCTGCAGCATATTAGAGTGACCGTTGCCGGACATGAGGAGAACAACTTATCATTTTAGTCCCATTTGAAGGTTGTGTCATTTATTGTGTTCAGTGCTCAGTGTTTCATTTGATGCAATGTGGGGTATGAGAGTATTGTGTGCACCCTTCTGGGTCATGTTTCCCCATGTTTGAAAATAAATAAGATTTTTTTCTGTTCAATGCCACAAGGATGATTCAAACAAAATATAATATTGCTCCTTGAATGCTTTGCTGTTATAGATAAGATTCTGACAAAGTCTTTTAAAAGATAATTACAGTTCTTAAAAGGGACCAATATGGGAAAAATACTTTACTACAGAGCTTTCAATGAATGTGTCCCTGTTAAGAATTTATGGTCATGGAACACTCCTTAGAATGTTCAAATTCAGACATGGTGAATAGATGGATTACAGGCCTCTTTAGAAACACTCAGACCTGAGGGAGTCCTTTATAGCCTATGAAGTGTGAAACAAGCCAACCATTTGGTCAGTAATGTTCAATGGAGGCTCAAAGCACCGACTTGTTTTCTGTGAGACCTGTGGACATCTCATGAAGCTCTGGTAGGCCACTTTATGTGGTGAAGGGGTTAGGTGGTGAAGGGGGGGGGGGGCAATAAAGCCTCACACTAGAGGCAGATCCTCCCAGCGTAGCAGTCCTTGTTAATCACAGTAAACAGTTGGAAATCCTTTCAAAGGGGATTATATCAGGGTCAGGAGCATTTGGACCTTAATTACCCTTGACATAATGTTTGACCATTCTGTTACCACTGGGGAGGGGAACACTTATTCAGGGGATGTGGGCCTAAGGGTCACAGAGGTTACCGATGTCAACATTGACACAACATCCTACCCCCAGCCAATTTACTGAATGTTTAGTCAAGCAAGTGAAAGAGTTTTAAAAATACATTTATCAACAGTGACATGCAAGGAGCCATATCCAAAATCATTTGTTAGAAAGGTAAACAATAACAATGTTACTCGTAAACAATTACGATGTTACTGGTAGATTGCGTGCTGTGTCTTGGAGAATCTTGCACGTCAGGACTCAGCAGTGTGGTGCAGATGTAATTCGCTGGGGACACTACAACAGAAAGGGTAATATGTCTCTGGTTCTAATCTTCAAACTCACAGCATACATATGTACATGAAACTACAGAATTCTTGCTTTAGTTGTCTCAACCAAACAAGTGAATATTTATTGTCAGAGAAATCAGACCTTAAAAGGATTTGGGTTTTCCTTGAACCATCTGCTGTACATTTGTTGTTGCAAGTCACTCTTTTGCTTCCATTACATTTTTGTAAATTGTACCCTCACAACTGTAAGATCTGACTTAATCAAATTAATTTCTTGAAAATAATATGCAATTTTTTCCGAAAATATTTTGAAAAAGTCAATAGAGTGAATTATATTTTGGTATGGATGAAAAATAAAAAAATACAATCACATTGTATAGTCATATACAGGTACATAGAGTGGTAAAAAAATGTATACATATAATTTTCAATATCATATACGATGGCTCATGTTACACATTTGTATTTCTTACAGTAATATGCGCCACCAACCTGAACTTTGAACTCTGACCTCCTCGGGGGGGTGGGGGAAGCTTTATGTTTAACGATCGTTAGCATTGCATATTTGTTGCTTTTGTACCAATCATCAGAAAGGACTGCCAGTGAGTTTGTTTTAACTTACATTGGCTAATTGTGCAGCTGCTTTTAAAAGAAATGTTTCACCACTCCGTCCGATGACACGGCCAAACTGGAAGCAAAACAACGTGAGCTGAAGCTACGTAGTACAATTGTATGATAATTTAAAAAAAAGAAAAAAAAGGGATAGCACACACAACTGAAATGATCGCTTTTTTAAAAGTGCCATTACGCTCATTTCTATGTAGTTTGAGCTTTTGTTTTGATCCCAACCTGACGCTATGAAGAGATATTGTTGTCAAATGGGGGCAAGAGGCCGTGCTATGAGCACGTTGGACCTTCCCCTCAACGCGCTGACAATAATGAGAAATAAAGGGAACCAAGACTCTTGATTCAAAAAATGTTTCCTCACAAATGCCATGGATGTCACAGAGGATAACATGCTGTGGGAGCAAGATGGGATCACTGTTCATGAATGCAGGAGCACCAGAACTCGACCATCATCAATGATGAGTTTGACGGTGACGCACAAAAGGTAGCTGCAATGGATATTTTTCAGATTGGAGATGAGTCAAATGCTTCTTTTGAAGTCTTGCCCAAGGATTTGTAATGTAGTGTATTAACTGCATTATGCACAAACGTTTTATGCAAAAATATTTAATGCAAAAAATGGTTTAAGTTAAACAGTCTTATTTATTTAAGACTATAATATGTGTTTAAAGTTTTAATAAAATGTTATGCCATCACTGAGCATTTATTTTAGTTCGTTGAGGGATTCCGTTCTGACAATTGCAGGGACGAGGACAAGCATGTCCTGTGGCCTGTCCCAAGATATACAGTATATTACCGCTGTATCAGTACATGCACAAAGATTATTATTGATTGTTGTACAGATGATTTTTTTGAAAACCAATACAAGTACAAATAACAAAAGTACAAACCTAGCAAAGTAGAAATACAGATAATTTCTATTTTGAGCAGATGGAAAGCAGCAAATTGGTGGTGCGCATTGTACATTGGTAGAATGGTTTTCCTTTGTACAGATGATTTTTTTTGAAAACCAATACAAGTACAAACAATAAAAGTACAAACCTAGCAAAATAGAAATACAGATCATTTCTATTTTGAGCATATGCAAAACGACTCATTTAGTGGGCGGACCTCTGACGTCCCAAAATCTGGGGTGGGCTGTTTTGAAACGACGATAAGATGGAAGTCTTTTGTATTCACGCTGAAGATAAACCCATTCGTTTTGAGAATTCCTCAGTGATTGTAAACTGAAACCAATCCATAAAAACAGTGAAGAAGCGTACGATGTAGCCAGTTTAGACACCAGAACAGATTGCTGTTGCTCAAGGGACAAAATGTGAACTTGGATCGGCGCTGAACCTGGACACACTTCGACAGGGT
Organism: Syngnathoides biaculeatus; assembly: GCF_019802595.1. Classification (NCBI taxonomy): domain Eukaryota; kingdom Metazoa; phylum Chordata; class Actinopteri; order Syngnathiformes; family Syngnathidae; genus Syngnathoides; species Syngnathoides biaculeatus. The sequence goes on from NC_084653.1 coordinate 3,015,821, forward strand.
CACCCACACACACGCAAAGTACCAAAAATGTGGAGAGCTTTTGTTAAAATTATGTATTTATATGTATTTTTTTTCTCAAAATGTTGAACATTGTTTACATGGTTGAATGATAGAAGTACATGTTGTATTTAGCGAACAATATTTTATTACTGCAAATACTTTGACCATTCACAACTAGAAAAACAAGATAATGAGTACAAATGGCGGTACGGTGGAGCAGCTGGAAAGCATTGCCCTCACAGTGCTGAGGATGCATGTTCAATCTCAGCCTTCCCAGTATGGAGTTTACATGTTCTCCCCGTGCCTACATGGGTTTTTTTCCGGGCACTCACGTTTCCTCCCATGTCCCAGAAACATGCAACATTATTAGGAGACTCTAAATTGCCCCTCGATGTGATTGTGAGTGCGGCTGTTTGTCTCCATGTCTCCTGAGATTGGCAGGCAGACACCTGGGATAGGCTCCAGGAGTCCCGCAACCCTTGTGAGAATAAGCGGCTTATTAAATGGAGGGATGGATACAAACCTTTTTTTATTTACTTATTTTGTGCAGGTTTTTTTTATTTCAATAAAATGTTACGTAGCATTAAAACAAGCAGTACAGGTATTACATACTAGTCACTCACAGGAGACCTGTTTGCAACTCATGAAAAATAATTTGTCCACCATGAAATCAAATGAACTAAAGGTATGCTTTAGCCATAATTTTTTTTCCATTTTAAAAATGTTGAACCTATTTTTCTATATTAATTACCAATGTTGCAGGAAGCATCTTTTGCACAAGAGGTTGACATCAAACCAGTAAATGCTTAATCTCCATCTTTGGTACATTCCAAAAGTTGCCATAAACAAAAAGAGCCTGTTCATGATAAAGGAACACAGATATCTTTCATGAAGTGCCATTCTTGTTCCAAAGCTATTAATGTGGCCTGCAAACTGGTTGATAAAAGTAGCCAAACTAACAGTACCCACACAGTCCAACCTGACATGGCAATGGACAGGGGAACTCAGACTGATCGTATAGGCTCTTTTTCATTTGTTGAGAATGAGTGTAGCACTCCCCTAAAGCAGAACCAGAATACTGTTATGTCAATGTTCACCCCAATTAACCCACTGGATCTAAGTGAGGAAGAAAACCTGAATGATGTAAAACTACACAGAAAAACGACCTGTTTAATATTAAACCATTTTCTTAGCTGCATATAGCTCATGGGGGTTGTGGGAGTGCTGGAGCCTTTCCCAGCTGTCAACCGGTAGGAAGCAGGGGACACCCGAAACTGGTTGCCAACCAATCGCAGGGCACATCGAAACAAACAGTTTCACTCACAATCACACCTAGGAGCAAGTTAGGGTGTTGAATTAAGGTGCATGTTTTTGGGATGTCGGAGAAAGCTGGAGTTCCCCGAATAAACACATGCAGTTACGGAGAAAACATTGCAAACTCCACACAGGCAGAGCCAGGAACGAACCCGGGACCTTAGAACTGTGAGGCCAATGCTTTACCAGCTGATCCACCATGCCAGTTGTGGAAAATCCATTTGCTGACGATACTGTTGCCTGAATTGGAGATAGGCAACCTCAAGTAACTATGGGTTCAAACAGCTGGCAATAAACCCTGGGTGCGGTGTCATGCACTGCAGATGGTCTGGATAATCTGCCATTTTCAGGTGAATATGTTGACTCTCTGTTGTTTGCAGACATAATTTCATAACAAAACAACGCAAGTGCAGAAGTGCACTTGATGGATGTGCTATTTATTTACCCTACAAATATTCAAAAGGAGTGATGGAACAATTTATTAATTATATTGATGTATAAGACGGCACGGTGGTGCAGCTGGAAAGCATTAGCCTCATAGTTCTGAGGTCCTGGTTTCAATTCCGGACCCACCTGTGTGGAGTTTGCATGTTCTTCCCATGCCTGCGTGGGGTTTCTCCGGGCACTCCGGTTCCCTTCCACATCCCAAAAACATGCAACATTAATTGGACATTCTATATTGCCCCTAGGTTTGGTTGTGAGTGTGGCTGTTTTTCTCGAAGGCCCCTGCGATTGACTGGCAACGAGTTCAGGGTGTACCCTGCTTCCTGCCCGTTGACAGCTGGAATAGACTCCAGAAATCCCTGCGACTCTTGTGAGGATAAGTGGCTAAGAAAATGGATGGATGGATGGATGTATCAATTTATACTCCTACGAGTCCTCCTGATTTTGTCTGTGGTTGCCAAGGTAGCCTTCTGGGTGTTTAATTCAAATTTAAATAATTTAATTAGATAATCAACTGAATGTACAGATACTTGGAAATAATACACTGGATTTAAGAGTGTCAGGCTTTTTGTGGAAGTGTGTAGGTCTTATAGCTTCAAAAATGCTTGATTTTTCAGGTAGGATTTGGGAATTAGCTATGTCAAGGCTATTTTAGTGTTCAGCTCATTTCTTCTTCATTTCCTTTTCTAGTACACATCTCTTCACTGCTTTCCGTAGAGCCCCTAGTGGTTGGATGAGACAAATGATATGTGTGTTGGTTTGTAAGCACGTTTGTAAGCGAGTTCAAGACAACCATCTGGTCTAGTGGATGGCAGTTGAAAAAGAGGCTAGTGAGAAATTTTCATTTAGGATGTGTGTGACTTTGAAGCCTTTCAAGCTGGTTAGCCTAGGTTACCTAGCTGCTCACAACAATACCAAAAAAAAAAAAAAAAAAAAAAGAAACCGAGGGAAAAATGAAGCACAGTGGAAGAGAACTCATGACAATGTGACCTACTGGACGTTGTTTCAGGCTCACTTTTGTGCTCCAAAGAGCAGCTTGCTTCATTTTATTTACATCTCTACTCTATGTGTTAATAACAAAAGACTAAAAGATTTTCTGAATGAAAATCTCACAGTGCTTCTTATCAAACTATTTTTGTCTAACTGGTCAGAGCAGATATTCTCAAATTTTGTCCAACTAGGGGCACCTTACATTGGGAATATTTTTCCAAGGACTGGCTCATAATTCTAACACACCATTAAAATGTCGTTTTCTAAAGAAGAAATGCTCTTTGTTACTTGGACAACGCAACACCGCAAAAATCTACCTCGAAAATCTAAAGTCGCATTGAAAGACAATGAGGTCAGGATTCAAGTTGCAAGGTGGACCCAGATGCAGAGAGGACAGCGAGGTGAGTTTGTGAACAAAAGGTAATTGACCCCTCCGTACAGGGCACTTAACCACGCCTCCTGAAGTGACGTCACGCCACGTGTGCTGACGTCAGACAAACAATTAGGAAAAATATCGGCACAACAAGAAAGGAATAGAGCGAAACTGTCCGATTTACCGGCTGATTTCTCACTTGCATTCTTAGCTAACAGTGAAATATCGTTGAAAAGCAGACAGCAGGGTTCAAGTATTTCAGCGAGGGGTATTTCAATGGTATTTACATGCATATCGACGGAGAAACCATTGATATTAGCACAAGATCTTTCCAGAGTCAGAGGAAGACCGAGAAGCCACATAATATATTATAACCCAAAGACGAATTCGTCATTGACAGTTTCCTATTTTCGTGTTACATATCACACTTGTGTGCAGAATCTGTATATGTATTTGTATAGCCGTTTGTGAACCACCGTATGAAGGAAAAGAAGGCGAGGCTTGATTTACGAGTTGTTTCTCTCGTTTTCTTTGTGTAACGTCACGCGCTCCCATCAATAATTATTCTTGAATTAGTGCCTAGACATTTTTCGTACTCAGTCTTCTGTTCCGGTTGATTTTAGATGGATTCAGTTGATGACGCGGTCTTACACAAAGTTTGATCCATCAAAGACATTTTTGTACTGGGTCTTCGATTTTGGAAAGGGTACGAATTGAACTCCACCAACTAGCCTTTCAGGATACCTGTCGTCACTATTATAAAGTCCGTGACTACACCTCTTAACCATATCTATTGTTAAAGAACCCAAATACGCGATAAAACGCCAACAGAAGCTTTACTGGACCATCCAGCCAGCGTTGTGTGAGATTTGAGTCCGAGATTATGCAGATCTCTGGCCTCTGATTGGTCAGTGACGCGGATCGCGCAACATCCACGGAGGGGTCAATTGTAGCTTGTAACCAAACATAAGAACTCTGAAAACTAAATCCAGGTTTGGCAGGGTTCCAACGAGGACCAGTCTGGCAGGTTAGAAGTCCGGATTGTCGGTTGGGCGCAAGAGGTGAGCACTGGTTTCCAGAGAGCAATGACAGATGGCAGAACAAGAATGAGGTATAGATCAACATATGAGGTCTTCGGAAGGCAAAAAATGGGCAAGGTGGCTAGGCTACCAACTCGACAAAGAACGTTGAGAGTCTGGTGATGAGTTGGAGTCCCACAGCATCTTAAGAGTAGTCAGACATAAATAGGATGATAAGTGGCAGCTGCCAGACTCCAACACATCATCCCTGCAAAGCACTGATGACAACCACACACACATAAGGGGTGGACTGAAGGTGCTGAAACAGCAACCCTGACAGTTCCCTGGCCTCCCACAGGCATCATCCAATGCATGAGCTAGGCAACCGGGCTGGGCACGATGGAAGTCACGGATCAACAACTGATACATGACCGAACACGTAGCGATCCAACTCCACTCCTCCAGACTGTAGCCCTCCAAGTCAACCAGGTACTGGAGGGGGGCAACCCCTGCCACAAGAATCCAGGAGCCTGTTCACGGCCCAAGCAGGAGGACCACCAACCGCAAGAACACAGCACTACAAGGAGAACCGTGTGATCACTTGCAATTAAAAACCCCAGGTAGGAAGCCCCATCTCAACAACCCACAACCTCAAATCCATCATTACAGTTGTTAATGTACAGCTTTGCTTGTGTATGTGAGTCATGTAATCTCCCCAAAGACTGACAAAAAATATAAAAACAGAAACAATAACAGAGATCATGTACCCGAAGTGTCCACACGGGTAGGTGCCATCTTAATTATTCGTTTTGTAGATTATTAGTTAGTTAACCCCTTTTTCCTGGCTGCATTTTCAGTAAACATCTGAATAATTTTAAAAATTAAAAAATAAACAGAGGAATATTTCAAACTTTTTAAAATTTCATTACAATGACAACACAGTACATCAACAACTACCAAAAGAGTCCCATTGGAATGAATTGGCCAATGGAAAAAGTTTAAAATATTCTTACAAATGAGTTATTATCTGATTCGTCTTGCCCAACATAGTATAGGGAAATCAGGGTGTGATTTATGCAAATTGCAGTATGTGGGCAGGAACCCATCATTTAGATTGAATACCAATTCACAAACATACATGCAGTAGTGAGAAGAAAATTGGTCAGTGTATAATTGTCATGAATCCGACGGTAATTTTGTTGATATGCTGAACTTGTGATCAGAGTAAGAAACCTTTTCATGCATTTATTAGTGAATGAGGCGCAATAACATTGTTTAGCAGTAACAGCATGTCTCGCTCCTTTCTCAGTGTCTACAGCTCTGGCATCCATTTGGGATTACAAAGTTACAATAAATTGTGTAACATTATACCTGTTTTATGGGAAGGTTTCATTGTGACATAATTCTGTCAACGAATCAAAATGTATACATGAATGTAATCAGAGTCAGAAAAATGCGTAATTTTAGTGCCACAAGGGACATCAGCAACATATAAGGCATTCATTAGAGTCTCAAAAGGGGTTTCAGAAAAAAACATTTTCCTTCATAAAGATGACAAGAGGGCTAAATATGTACAGTGCGGTGGTCTTCTACAAGTTGTTTTATGGTTTCCCCAGAGAGTTACTTGACTTTGGTCAAAGGGAAATAATGAGCACATATGTTGTTGCATTTAAACAGATTTTTTTCCAAATCTCTGCCGAGACAAGAGAAGAGGCTTCACTCCTAAAGTCATAAATCCATAATTGCCTCTATTAAGTGTAAAGTTTGCCTGTGTTTTTTAAATATTTTTTTATTGATTTGAATTCTACAATAGTCGATGGATGAAAGTAATATCGTAGTTGTAGTAGTACTTAGAGCATGGTAAATTAAAAACATTTACCAACTCTCGCCTGCATGGTTCTATTGCAAAAGTCGGCATTAGCATGTTAAGGTTTCCACTGCCACATTCCAAAACACTTATAACATTAATCACCAAATTATTTAACTCCTAGAGGGTTTTGAGAGAAAAAGAGCGGAAAGGACAGAATCATGTTTTGTCATCAGGCTTTTCTTCCAAGGTCATTGGCCAAGAGAAGTTAAAACCTTGATGGAGAATGAACATATTGTATGCCAGTTGAGCACAAGTAACAATTCCATACTTGTTGGAGAAAATCTCTTTATGACTGAACAACAATTGTAACACTCAACACTTGTAACCTAAACATTGAGAAGCTAATCTTGGAAGGCCTGTGAGAAATTTGTGAACAAAAGTAGATGAATCACATGAGCCTGTTATTGTATACAATAAAAAAATACCATTATTGACATCATGTTCAGATGTTGAAGATGCATGGCAATATTTTTTTAAGTACAATTACACCACTTATAATGTTTCTGAATCTACAATTGTGTAAACTTAGCATTCCATTTAAATCAACCAATCCGATACATTGTAGTTATGCTTCTTCAGCAAGCTGTATGGTGGATACAAAATGGTTTGTGTAGAGCGCCTTTCACCCAAAGCTAGCTGGGATAGGCTCCGGCTCTCCCGTGACCCTTGTGAGGATGAGTGGCTTGGATAATGAATAAATTACCATAATGGACAGAAAGTAGAACCACTTGTAAGTGGCATTACAAACTAAACATAGAGGTAAGACTTAACCAAAGGTCAAACTAGAAACTTCACACACACAAATCACAATGATTTGGGACAAAATTCACATCATTCTCTGACAGTTTCACAAACACTAACCTTGTGTCTCATCAGTTGGTAGGTAAATGAGTCAATGTTTTACAGATCATTTGATTCCATTCATGACATTTTTTCATTTTACTTTCATTTTTACTGATGTTGCGTGAAATTATTTTTTGTGCCAAAATGCTGGGTCCCGGTACGAACCCTTCTAAAAGGCTACATTATTAAAACAGGAAGTCAAGCCAAAATTTTCTGTAGGAATAATTGTGAATATAATTATTATACATCTGCTTCCAATAAAGAAATGCTGTGCTCTGCTTTAGATAACGTGGCAGACAGACGCACCTGTTGTCCGTGAAAGAAATGATGACCACACATGTACTCAGCAATCTTCCACACACATGCACACACACGCACACACACACACACTCATGAAGAAACACTCATGAAGAAACACTTTGTTTCCAACTATGTTTTGCTCCGACAAGCCTCGAGAATACTAGTCCCTATTTGAGTAGACAAGTTGTTCAATAAAACCCAGAAAAGGGCAGCATGTGTCCTGTACTTACTTGAGCTCCATGAAACATGTACATGTGTAAAAGTGTGAGTAGAGGTTTGCTACCTCATTTGAACAGCAAATTAAATGTGGCAACTGTTTGGGGATGCAGAAGCAATAATTCTCCACACTTGTGGTATTAGTTTGAGAATTAACAGAAAGTAATTGTGACCCTATTTAGGGGGAAATCAGTATAGTCAACCAAGGTGAACCACTGACTCCAACAGGGGAAAAACAAACAGAAATATAGTTGATACATCGAGATCTGAAACAAAAATTAATGTGTAAGGACTGGAAGTTTGTAGAAAGCCAATGTCCTTCTAAAATTAAACATGTACATTTTTGGATAACACAATATGGCTTTGCTGGCTAGCTCAACACACACAAAAAACTCAAAGTATATATAGTTAACCTGCAGGATAAAATAAGAAACAGACACAAAAATGATTTAAAAAAAAAAAATAGACTCAAGATGATGTGAAAATGGCCATAAAGTTGATGAAATAGAATTTGTCCAGGGAATGGAAGACTTTAGAAAGTCTTACCACTTAAATGGTGTGGATGTACAACAAATTTAGATGACAGCAATGAAGGGAGATTGGCTTAGCATCAGGGGGGGATTGGAATCCAAAAGATAAAAATGCAGTACTTTCTCACAGCATCAGGGAACTTAATCATTGAGTTCAAGGGTTAATAGAGCGCACTTCTGCTAGATTTCGACAAAGAGCAAATTATTCTGCCATTGGATGAGCAAAACAAAACAACGATGAAACATTTGAAGAATATAGGATGAGAATGACTGCATGTTTGAAAGCAAACAGCGGCATTCCTGAAGATAACACTCCAGGGAGTGTGTATCAAGAGCAATTAAAAAAATGCTCTCCATGCGAATTCAAATAACAAAACAATGGAATGAAAAACATTGGGGTGACAAACTAACTGGCAGCCTGTAACAATACGTTAACCAAGCACTACACACAGAAAGAGGGCTTCAAAATAAGAAAAAGAAAGTTGACACTTTTCTGACGGAGGAAGGAGGAATTTATGAAGCTTTATACGGAACATTTAATAATCGTGGCCGCAGATGTGAAAGAGGAAGGGAAAGAGTAATGGGGAGGGAACCCGAATTTGATCAAAAACAAATTATTTGCTGGTGTTGTGGAGGAAAAGGTCACATTTCACGTGACTCCCCTAAAAACAAAACACCCTCCACCGCATGAACTAGAGCAGCCATCTTCTCATAAAAAATGTCACAACCTATGCTACCATTTTGCCCCATACGTTTGTTGGGAAGAGATGGCTTGCTGAAATTAGGACTGGGCTTTGTTCCCTCTTCGACAGGAAATATAGAAGTAAAAAGAAAAAAAGGAATTACTGGGAGGAAAGTTGAATGTCTAAACCCAGCACTCTATTACACCTTAGATATTCCAAACAAACCTCCTACAAGAACAGGAGATCTATTGCTGCAAACAGCTCAAGACATGATTGAACAACCACAAAATGAAATAGAAAGTAGCCCTGGTACAAAGGCATTACATACAAGACATACTTTGAAATGATGTGTTAAACAAAATGCAACAACAAGCTTACCAGCAGAACTAAAAATGTGGAAAAAATAAGGTACTACATTACATAATGGGAATTATGTCAGCACAGATACAAAATAAAATGCTACCAAAAAATTTTTTAAGTGGGCAGCAATCTTGAGCCATGGGAAGTCTCAGGTCTCAACAGGGTGAATGGTAGCCCTGGTACAAAGGCATTACATGATCCATGGATTTAACTTGTATGCAAAAAAACTTTTTTTTGTAGGGCTTGTTTGAACTGTGCTCGACATAACCCACAGGGGAATGTGTGTCCAAAACATGGTCAGTTTCCTCCAGCTACATATCCATTTCAGTAAATACACATTTCATTGAAGTAAACAAAAGTGAGGGAAAGCAATACTGTTTAGTCATCATCGATGCTCTTTCAAAATGGGTAGAAATATTCCCAGCTAAACAACCTGGTGCACTAACAGTAGCTAAACCATTAAACAAAGACATACCAATGGAACACACTTTGTAAACAAAGTGGTCAACAAAATAGGATTCATGTTCCACATTAACTTGAAACACCACTGTTCTTACCATTCACAAAGTGAGAGAAAGAATAGTACAATTTAGAACAGACAAGAAATGCATGGAACAAACACAGACCATGGACACAATGGATAGATCTATACAAACTATACATACATTACAAGCACAACAGGTCTCATTCCATTCAAAACAGTTTGGGAGACTGTACAAATTACCAATATTTTCCACAGAATGAGAGAATGGCGAATGATGAAGAAAAAAAACCTCACACAAGTGGGAAGGTCCTTTTCAGGAGTTATTAACAACCCCAAAGAACTTGCAAAATTGCAAAAAGAAATACTTGACTTCATTTGTCAATTGTAAAAAGGTTATTGATTTTGAAACCATTGTTAATATTAAAAAGTATATATATATTTTTTTGGGCCACTTGTAAGATAGTTGTTCTCCCAAGGTCCCAGAAAAAGAAATTGGATAACTACATACAAAAAAACTAATTTGAGTTCATTAAAATGACACAGTAGATCCGTAAATGTAAAACCACATTCTTGTGACACTAATCAGGCCATGAGAGTTGCAAGTGTTACAAGATGTGTACCGGCGAATGGAAGTAGGGGTAATGTGTCTTCCAAAAATCCTCAATTCCCTGTGTAGATTTGTGTGGGTCACAAACTACAATAACCTGCCTTTAAAACAGTTTTCAGGTTAAAGGGAGTGACTGCTTATTTAAATACTAAATTAGATGTAAAAAAAATAGTTTCAAATCACAACAGGCATTTGTGGACAAAATGCTACTCGGCTCCTGATAGTAAAACAAGCAGAAAAAACCTGTTCAAAAGAGTGTTGTTTGCACGGGTCCACTGATAATACCAGTGCTATTACCTGATAACGAATGCAAAAAAAAGGGAGGCGGCTTTCTGCGTATCCATTAACGTCTTTTGAAAAACAATGAACATTGTTTTCTAATAACTTGTCACCAGGAAATTTCACATGCATCAAATTGACATGAACTGGAAAAAAATTGAGAAATTTATCAGCATTGATGTGTAAAACCATTTTTGTGATTGGTAATTCATTCAAGCCATTTTCACAGAGAGACATCTGATGGTGGTGTGGCGGTAAAAGTGTTTTGAAGTTACTGTGCTTTAATAATTATATTATTGCCATTTGTCTATTCGTCCTATGTCTATTTATGAATTAACATCTACTGTACATGCAGTTTTACCTGAACACTGGAATAGACTGAGGAGGAGCTGAATAACATGGACAAAATAGCAGAATGAAACATGTGGATACACCTTTCAGACTGTAAAAAGGTCATCCCAGCTGAGTACCCAAAAGGAAAGTTGAGCAAAGTCCATCATAAGGTGGGTGGAGATTTATAGCATCTGAAAATACCCGAAGGCTGGTAAAGATTTAAAAGACACCTGACTCATTTAGGGGTGACTTGGTCGACATGACTTCAAAATGGCAAAATACTGTAAAAGATGATATTGGGCTGCAACGTTGGCAGCCGTAATGATGTTGTTGTTCATATGGTGCCTTTGGGCACCTGTAAAGCTGACAAAAACACATAACAACAGAACCGATAATTTTACTCAGTCAACTATGCCTACCACACATAAGATAAAGAGCCGCAACCTCATTTCAAATAACATTGATAAACAGCTATGCGGCAGTCACCGAGGCATGAGGAGAGGACTCCATGTGTGCCTCCCAATGAATCAGTTAACACTATTTTAATTCATTGGTCTAACTGAAAACTCAAACATAGGGACTCTAAAAGGAATAAGTTATAGATCAAATAAATGGTATCTAACAAATAATGTACGAGAATCCAGGTGGAACACTCTGGTGGCGGATGAAGGTAACAGATGGACCCCCTACTTGGGAACATCTTCATATTCTCGGAATCATAAATACCTAATGACCTTCGCGAAGACAGAAACAGGCCTTACAATACAGTTAAATTTAACTAAAGATTTAATTATTCCCCCGGCTGTTAAGCCTTGTACCAGATCTTGCTGGGGTTTCCATCTATGGGCTTATGCTAAATGAAACCCCCAACCACTGCTATTGCCCCGACAATATTCAAAATTGTCAGAAGTATATCCCCTATTGGCACAACAGGGTAATGACAGTGATATTGTTGACCACGGTAATGACATTATTACTTCTCTTCCAGACCTGTTCTCTGATCCAGAAGATTACAAGTGATTAGTGCTATATTTTCCTCCGAGTGTAACTTTGCTCTGCTCCTTTTTAGAAACTGTTTCTGCCTGCAATGAAGAATGCTTTGCTCTTCTCCGATTAAAAAACTGTCTCTACCTACAATGAAGAATGCCTTGCTCTGCTCAAGATAATGTGGCAGAAAATGTTGGATAAACGGGGGAAATGTAAGAATAATTGTGAATATAACTATCATACATCTGGTTCCAGTAAAGAAATGCTTTGCTCTGCTTTAGATAATGTGGCAGATGCTTAACAGGAGATAGCACAAGAACAAGAACATCCAATCATCAGAACTGTTAGAACCAGGCGCACCTGTTGTCTGTTAAAGAAATGATGACCACACATGTACTCAGCAATCTTCCATACACATGCTCACACACAGGCACACACACACACGCACACACAGACACACACACACACACACTCATGAACAAACACATTGTTTCCAACTATGTTTTGCTCCCCCATCTCCTTTTTGTAGGATCCATGTAAATAAGGGTGTTTTGAAACCAAATAAACAGAGGTGCTGAGGAGAGGATAATCAGAGAGTGCAGTGGTCAATTATACAAGACAGTTCCTCTCCTCTCGCCTCACGGGCTGTCAAACCTGAACTGGTGTCTTTGCTTCCTTTTTGTTCTGTTCAGTGAATGTCAAATTGGTAAACCTGACACTGGTGTGGAAAAAACAATTGCAAAAAATATTTTAGTAATGCAAAATTTGACTTTTAGATGAGAAAATAAATAATGAATATTAAGTCACTTGTGTTAGTTCTATAGTTTTGATATTCATCCGTAGCCTCTAAATGCCAGAAGATCTTTGCACGACTGCAACTCTTGTACAAATTGAATGTGGTATCAGGATGGCACCGACTGCTGGAGACAAATTCATTGTGTTGTTTCATACTTTTTCATTAAACCTGATTCTGATTCTGATTGTAGTCTATCCCTTTTCTGAGCCAATTAAAGTGCTGTGAAAAAGTATTTGCATATTTTTGCATGTCAATCACACATAAAGATATCAAATTAATCCATTCGTTTTCTTTGCCGGTTATTCTCACAAGGGTCGTAGGGAGTGTTGGAGCCTATCCCAGCTTTCAATGGGCAGGAGGCGGGGTAGACGCTGAACTGGTTGCCAGCCAATCACAGGGCGTATCGAGACAAACATCCGCACTCACAATCACACCTAGGGGCAATTTAGAGTGTCCAATTAATGTTGCATGTTTTTGGGATGTGGGAGGAAACTGGAGTGCCCGGAGAAAACACACGCTGGCACGGGGAGAACATGCAAACTCCACACAGGTGAATCCTCAGAACTGTGAGGCCAACGCTTTCCAGCTGCTCCACCATGCCGCCCAAGTATCAAATCATCAAACCAATTTTAATATAACTCAGAAACAACCCAAGGAAATACAAAATTCAGTTTTCACATAAATTCAATTTCCATCCATCCATTTTCTTTGCTGCTTATCCTCATGAGGGTCACAGGGAAATCTGGAGCCTATCCCTGTTGTCAACCTACACACTGAACTGGTTGCCAGCCATTCGCAGGGCACATAGTGTCATGGTCCTGCCATCCTCCCCAGGCTGGGTGTGGTCAGCCAATTAGTCGGCACACACCTGCACCCTGATTTGGGCTGAGTACACCCGGTACTTATAGGACACGGGGGACAACTAGTCCGCCGCCAGATCGATGAGCTTCATGTCCCGTTCCAGCACTCTCGTATCCCTGATCGACAACCTGTGTGTACTGACCTTCGCCTGTTCTCCAACTCACCCCGTAAGCTTGACTCCCTCGACACTTCTGCCTGCTTTGAACGTTCTCCTGTATACCTGACCTGCTGTGTCCCTCGCCTGTCCCCGGACCATCCAAGTAAGCCTGCCTCTTCTGCTACTGCTGCTCTTACGGACTGACTTTCTGATCATAGACCTCAGACTGAAATAAGGCTTTTGTACTCTACCTGCTTGCCTCTGGAGTCGTCAATTTGGGCCCGCCCTCGAGCCTCATCGTGACACAGAGACAAACAGCCGAACTCACAATCACACCAAGAGACAATTTAGAGTGTCCAATTAATGTTGATTGTTTTTGGGATGTGGGAAGAAACAGGAGTGCCCGGAAAAAACCCATGCAGGCATGGGGAGAACATGCAAACTTCACACAGGCGGGTTCAGGATTGAACCCGGGACCTTAGAATTGTGAGGCCAGCACTTTCCAGCTGCTCCACTGTGCTGCCTAAATTCAATTTATAAAGACGAAAAAAATACAAACCTTCTGACCCTGGTGCCTATCCCAGCTATATTTGGGCAGAGACCAGGTTGCCAGCCAATCGCAGGGGATGCAAAGAATCAACCATTCGCACTTCAAATTCATACTGAGGGGAAACTTAGAATCTTCAGTTAATATAACATGCCTGGTTTTCGGGAAGGATCTGGGAGGAAACAATAGAGAAAATCCATGCAGGTAGAACTGTGGGTCTGAGACTCTGACCAGTCATCCACAGTCCCACAGGTTTGCTATTGATACCAAATTATTATTTTTAATTACTTTAAAAAAATACCCCAGAGACAAATGCTCATTTTAGTTCATGCTGCAGCCTGCAAAGAGAAGGAAAATTTGGGCACCCTTGATCTAAACCATGAAAACTTTTTTTTCTTTTTTTCTTTTTTATACATTCCCCCCAAAATAATCCTAATCTTTTGTAATCAGAATCAAAATGAGGAATCAGAACGGGAATCACTGCCTAACACTTGTTAAAACATTTTGTTCCACTTTTTTTTTTGTGGTCGTGACAGCAAAGGCTTATTGAAATTAACATTTTCTGCGCTACGCTGGTCACTGATGGTCTGATGGATGACATGACTTTGGTGTTAGCAGCATTAGTTCACTTCTCACTCAGTGACAGTAACAGTGTGAATGTGAGTGTGTCTATATGTGCTCTGACACTGACTGATGACCAGTTCAAGGTGTAATCTGCCTGGAGTCAGACACTAACCTGGCTAAATAATGTTGAAAATGGATGGATGGATGGATGGATGGATGGATGGATGGATGATGGATGGATGGATGTTCCTAACTTAGCCCCTGGACCTGACCAGTGCAGTTCCTTAGTCTGGTTAAATAGGAGTGTTGTTATAGGATGGGCATCCGATATAAAAAAAAAAAAACAATAATAATCTGAATAATAAAGCTGATTCTGATTCTAATAAAGATGATTCTAATTCTGATATTAATGCCAAAACAATTGTCACATCAGTCTACGACACACCCAGGAGGAGTTCTTCTTTTCCTTCTATTTTGCCTTCACCACCTCCACCTTTGTCCTACGTCACATCTCAATGTATTCCTGTCACATCTCCTCAATCCTCTCAGTGTCCCACTTCTTCTTCACTAATCTCTTTCCTTGTATGACTTCCTGTATTTTGGGGTTCCACCACCAAGTCTCCTTCTCCCCTTTCTTACCAGAAGACACCCCAAGTACTCTCCTGCCTGTCTCTGTGATCAACTTGACTGTAGTTGTCCAGTCTTCTGGGAGCTCCTCCTGTCCATCGAGAGCCTGTGTCACCTCTTTCCAAAAGGCCGCACAACATTCTTCCTTTCTCAGCTTCGACCACATGTTTCTCTGCTCTACCTTTGTCTTCTTCATCTTCACCAGAATCATTCTACACACCACAATCCTTTGCTGTCGAGCAACACTCTCCCCTAAATTTACAGTTAGTAACTTCCTTCAGATTACATCGTCTACACAAAATATAATCCATCCATGTGCTTCTACCTCCGCTCTTGTAGGTCATTCTATTTTCCTGCCTCTTCTGGAAAAAAAGTGTTCACTACTGTCATTTCCATCCTTTTTCCTATGTCCACCGCCATCTGTTCCTGAAAGTTCCTTTCCTGGATGCCGTACTTACCCATCACTTTTTCATCGGCCCGGTTTTCTCCACCAACATGTCCAATACAATCTGCACCAATCACAACTCTCTCTGTCTGGGTTGCTCAGAACTGCTTAATCTAGTTCCTTCCAGAATTTCTCTTTCAACTCTCGGTCACATCCTACCTGTGGGGCATAGCCACTAACCACATTATACATAACACCCTCAATTTCAAATTTTAGTCTCATCACTCGATCTGATACTCTTTTCACCTCCAAGACATTCTTAGCCAGCTCTTCTTTTAAAATAACCCCTACTCCATTTCTCTTCCCATCTACTCCATGGTAAAATAATTTAAACCCTGTTCCTAAACTTCTAGCCATACTACCTTTCAACCTGCTCTCTTAGATACACAATAAATCAACCATTCTCCTAATCATCATGTCAATCAACTCCTGAGCTTTTTCTGCCATAGTCCGAACATTCAAATACTCTACTCTTATTTGTAGGCTTTGTGCATTCCTCTTCTTCTGCCAATGAATCCACTTTTCTCCTCCTCTTCTTTGTCTTCGACCCACAGTAGCTGAATTTCCAACAATGCCCTGCGTAAGTAGATGGATGGATGGATGTTTCAACTCAAAAGTATAGTTGTGAAATAAAGTGTATTGTCTAGTTCCTAATTTTATTTGTATTTTTTTGCTGTAAGCTGTTTTACTCACCTCTTTCATTCTTATTCGTGTTTACATTCCACCCCAGGCGAGCATAAATGCAGTAATGCTAATGCTCACCGAGCAGGTAAACTAGATTGAGAAAAAAACCCAGATTCAACGCTTATTATCCTAGGAGATTTTAACATAGCTAAACGTAACCATGAACTCCCAAAATATAGGCAGCACGTAAAATATCCAGTGAGAAAATAACTCTGGACCACTGTTGTACTTCCATTAAACATGCATATCACACAAATCCCCATGCTCCTCTTGGCTCCTCTGATCACTGGTTATTCTACTTAATACCTACCTACAGGCAAGCACTTCAGTGCGCAAAGCCTTTGGTAAAGTCTGTTAAAACGTGGACCAACAAGGCAAAAGTAGAACTTCAAAGCTGCTTTGAAAATTCAGCGAGGAGCCTTGATAAATTCATCCTAACCAGAACCTCTTTCAGGTACTCTATTTCCAGCCATCCATCCATTTTCTTCACTGCTTATCCTCACAAGGGTCACGGAGAGTGCTGGAGCCTATCCCAGTTGTCAACGGGCAGGAGGCGATGTACACCCCTGAACTGATTGCCAGCCAAATGCAGGGCACATCGAGACAAACAGCCGCACTCACAATCACACCCAGGGGCAATTTAGAGTGTCCAATTAATGTTGCATGTTTTGGGGATATGGGAGGAAACTGAAGTGCCCGGAGGAAACCCACGCAGGCACAGGGAGAACATGCAAACTCCACACAGGCGGGTCCGGCATTGAACCCGGGCCCTTACAACTGTGACGCCAACGTTTTACCAGCTGACCCACCTTGCCGTTCTCTTTTTTTTTTTTTTTCTTTTTTGTGGTTTGTATCTTTTTGTGAAGTATCTGTAATTTTGTTGATAGGTTCTGTAGCAAATGGGACTCTGTCATACGGTCACTCGTTCTCTCTGGAGGTTGGAGGTGATGTCACGTAGTTTTCGGCTCTTCCTTACGGCCGTCACTGCATTTTTATCATTAACAACTCCTCGTTTACTTGTATACCCATTCTACATCAGTTACTTAATAGACCGGTGCTTTGTTTTTAATTTAGGACATAAAAATATATATATTACTCGATACAGACAATGTTTGTACACATTTCTGACTAACATTAAATTTAATCTAATTTTCATAAATATCATAGCACACACAGGAAAAGCCCAAATGTCAAACTCAGTGTAAACAATCACTACTAACTGTATATCACTCTAAATCACACATTATTTGTATTACACTACACTTGCTATGTCATCAAAAGCCTTTTCTTTTTCCTACTATTTTGTGCATAACATGAGGTGAAAATGTGTGGGGTCCAAATTTGCGACATCTCTGTGATTTGTTGATTGAAAACAAGCATGCACCTTACATAATGACCAAATTAGATCTCTGTGTTTGTGTTACAAATTATTCAAGTACCCACCCAATCAACTCATCTGAAGAGCGACAGGATTTTTTCTGAGTTATAAGCCAGTCTCAGCTGTCAGCAAGCCATATTTACACACATTGGCTGAAATACGTATTGACTGCATCACCATTTTTGTGATTAAATATATTTCCAAAGGTGCTACTGTCATGAAACTCTCACAAGATGTAAAAAAAAAGTAGAACAAATGAGACAGACTTCACAATAGTTTAGAAACAGTCAGATGGTATTGATTCAAGGCACCCCGTTGATAGTTTCAGCTGTTAAATCGTTTTGAGAGTGATTGACTTATTGGGCCTTGAGACCTTTAGAGCGCAACGTCTCCAACATGCCTATGCAGCCAATGGCAAGTTTTTGTGCCGGATAACTCACCGCACCCAGAAATTAGCGTTCCCAGACACACACACACTGAACGCTTGCGTTTTCACATTTTCCATTCACAGAGCAGTGACATCATCCTGGGGAGCCCCTGGCTCAAGCAACATAACCCTCTCGTTGACAGACCATCCGGACAAATCATGTCTTGGGGTTCCAAATGCGGCAGCATGTGCTTTATATTCTCTGAGAAGGGGGGCTCGCAGGTCGCTACGGAACCCCCACGGGACTTGCAGCAGAAGCCGGACTTAACCCTGGTGCCTCGCTGCTACTCTGATCTAAAGGAGGTGTTCTCTGAAGCAAAGGACAAGACCCTTCCGTCTCACAGGCTGTATGACTGCGCTATTAATTTATTGCCCGGCACCTCACCCCCGCGAGGGAGACTCTTCTCTCTTGCAGGCCCAGAACACCAAGCCATGAGGGACTATGTGGAGGAGTCGCTGGTGGTGGGCCTCATCTGACCTTTGTCATCACCCGCCGGAGCCGGATTGTTCTTCGTTGAGAAAAAGGACAAATCCCTGTGTCCCTGCATTGACCACCAGGGGCTTGATGTCATCACCGTAAAGAACAGGTATCCTCTTCGCCTAATCCACCACAGCCTTTGAACTGCTGAAAGGAGGCAGGATATTTACTAAGCTGGACCTGGGGAACACGTACCACCTGATGAACGGGAAGCCGATGTGCTGTCGCATATATACGAGGGGGAGAGAACCGAGGCTGATCACGCCCCGATTCTTCCTGACACTTGCTTTGTCTCGACATTCAGTTGGGAGATTGAGGTCCAAGTGAAAGAAGCCCTTCAAGACTCCCACAACCCGGCAGGTTGCCCCACCGACAGGCTATATGGTGTGCCCCCTCTGAGGGGGAAGGTAATTGACTGGGCCCATACAAATCGCACAGTGTGTCACCTGGGCATGGCAAAGATGCGGTGAGTCGTGGAACATCCCCTTTGGTGGCGGAACATCAAAAGAGATGTCCGAGAATATGTCAATGCGTGCCCGGGTTCCACTGCGAACAAACCCTCCTGGCAATGGCCCACGGAAGGGCTACGTCCGCTGCCCGTTCCTCGACGTCCATGGTCCCACATCTCCTTAGATTTGTGACTGGTCTTCCGACTTCACAAGGTCACACCACCGTTCTTTTAGTCGTGGACCGGTTCTCCAAGATGGTCCACTTCATCCTGCAGCTGAAAATCCCCTCCGCTAAGCAGACCACCAAGCTTCTGTTGGACAAAATATTTCGGTATCACGGCTTGCCTACCAATGTGGTGTCGGAAACAGGCCCCCAATTCATTTTGGAGGGAGTTTTTCTCCCTTATCAGGGCTACAGCGAGGTTCTGGGTGGGACAGCACCCAGAATCCAATGGCCAGACCGAACGAGTCAATCAGGACATGGAAACCAAGTCTTCGATGCCTGGCCTCTCGCGACCCCACCTCATGGATTTTGCAGCTCAGCTGGGTGGAATACTGACACAACTCCCTTCCCTCGGCATCCATTGGTATGTTGCCCTTCCATTTGGTGCATGGTCCCCCCCCCCCTTTTCCCGTCTCTAGACGCTAACTCACCGGTGCTATCAGCATTGGCCATGGTAAGGCGCTGTAAGCAGACCTAGGAGCAAGCCAGAAGAATGCTCCTACATATGGGGCACACCTATCAGGCCACGGGGGACCGCAGGAGGTTGAGGGCACTGAATCGTAGGACAGCGCACCTGGCTGTCGGTGAGCGGCGGATGAAGTCTTGCAAGCTGGCTCCCAGGTTGATCAGCCCTTTCCCTGTCACTAAGGTGATCAACCCGGTTGCAGTATCTTTGAAACTCCCGAGATCGATGCAGTTCCTTCCAACCTTTCATGTCAGTCTGCTCAAGCCAGCTCGCCGGCTCCTGTCGAAGGGGAGTCCAGTACCTGGTAGACTGGGAGGGCTACGGTCCTGAAGAACGATCATGAATCCTGTCGCGGTTTGTGGTCGATCCCTTCCTCATCAGAAACTTTCACGCCTCTCACCCCGAGGCGCCTGGACTGTCTGGGGCCGGCCGATAATGGTGTGGGGGGTACTGTCATCACCCTGCTGGTCCCTGTCCTGGCTGTACCAGTCCCCGATGCGGCACGTACCTGCCGCAATAAGCGGAGTTGCACACCTGGGCCTCGTCTCAGGTAGTCACGTCCCATTTATTTCGAACCACACGTACGGTCTGGCCTCTGCCAGAATGTTGCCTCATGCCTCGTTCCTGCAATTTCCTGATTCTGTTCCTGCCCTCTTGTGTACCGACTCCTGCCTGCCTACTGACCTGCCTCTTGCGCCTGCCGATTCCATTACTGCTGCTTCTGTGGACTGCCTGTTGGGTTCTCGACACCTGTCTGAATAAAGACACTTCCCAAACTACCTCTGACCCTCCTGAGTTGTGCATTTGGGTTCAACCCGGTGTTCTTGTCGCGACTGTCTACACCTCATGTTGCCTTATCTCTTATTTATCTGATTGTTTGGAAGCAACTGCCACCTTTCATCCTTGAGTTGAATAAACATTGCCAGTTTTTAATTTCAGGTTAGGTAACTTAACCCCTTGTCTATTTAGATAGAAGCAGCCTGCTTTGTAATGTCTACGGTCCCCCCAAAAAACACTGATACCATCAATGAAACTAATGGATAGTGCAGCACACCACTTATTGAAGTGACGGAGTCTTGAGAAACATTCATCTCCAAATCGTAAAAGTGGG
Source organism: Syngnathoides biaculeatus (assembly GCF_019802595.1). Classification (NCBI taxonomy): domain Eukaryota; kingdom Metazoa; phylum Chordata; class Actinopteri; order Syngnathiformes; family Syngnathidae; genus Syngnathoides; species Syngnathoides biaculeatus. Next base: position 3,036,606 of record NC_084653.1, read on the forward strand.
ACAAGTCTGCTTTTAAAACCCTCAGCATCCAATTATTGCACTTTTATTAGGAGATCAATGAAATCTCACTTGCTGCTTGAGAAAGTCCAGGGCCCCTGTGTGTATAATTTAAGATTTCACAGTTGGGTACTGATGATTGATCACCAGGATTTTTTGGATAGATATCATACATATATATATATGGCAAAAACGTTTCACATCCTAGACAGCTCCATCACCAACTATTAACATTTCGATTCCTATTTTTTTTTTTGTATGATATAATTTCATTCCTTTCAATGGTAGTGGGGAATGTGCATTATTGGCCAGGGTCTTGTGAAAGTGGCTCAAATCTGTTTGTAAGTCTAATGTCAATGTTTTACATTGACTCATTTTCTTTTTTCTTCCTCTTTGCTGTAGCGACCCTTTATGGCCACTCACTTTGGGTTGATGCAACCCTATGCAGGGATTCCTCGTTAATCTGCTGGTGTTGTGTCCTCCCCTTTAAATATTCTCAATTCCAGGGAGAACTGCTGGATGAGGTTACTCTTTCTCGAATCCACATCTGTCCTCTTTATTGAGCTTGGTGGCTTTTTTTTTTTAGCACATTTCTGCTCATCATTTTGAAACATCGGTGCACTGAGATCATTCCCCGACTCTCCATTTACATCTTCATACGCTTCAAGACGATGGATTTTTGTTCACATCCTCTGCAGCAGTCCGTGATAGTCGGCAGTTGAAAAGGGCAGTTTCTTGATGGCTGCTCTTATTGCTAACACCAGGCTTGTGCTAATCAACAGGCCACTCTCACGATATGGCGAGAGGGCATCAGGAAAAATTTGGACTCACTGTCTACAAAAAAGTACAGTTCCACAGGATTAAAAGTATTCAGGAGTTACTCTTCTTAATATCTTTGAGAAGAAAAACACATTTATCAGGAAGAAAAAAAATGTAAACAGAGGCAAACTCAGCAGAGCAAGGAAAAAACGTGTCTGGACTGTACAAAAGCTAGAAGACAAATATGCCCATGTCACTTACAAGGCATAAAAGAACAACAATTTAAAATAGGGACTCCTGGGTATTTTCAACCCAAATTCTCTTGCAATTCTGATAAAAAAAGGACATTAAAGTCCAAATGACACCAAAAGCATGATTTTTAGTATGTTTTTAATTTTTAAAAAAGCCGGCCGGAATGGACCCATACGTTTTTTCACTACACAACATGATTTTCACGTGTATGGCTTTTTGTAACTCCCACCATGAAAATCCTCTCAAGGGATTTGTTTTGGAGAAGAAGCAGGAAGTGATGTTAATTGCGGTTGCTCACACAGGCGGATTTGTGTGTTTATACCAGTTTTACCCACAGGAAGATAGCTCTTTGTTCCTTCATGTTAGCCAAAATGTCGGCTTGTTGTATTGCTGGACATTGCTCGAACACTCGGCAGGAAGGATTCACTCTTCATAATTTTCCAAAAGACCCGGTTCGTCGTGAAAAATGGACTGCACAGGTGTAAAGGATGAGAGCGTCGTGGGTTCCAAATTACAGGTAGGTGTGCATAGAGCAGACCTCAACAACCTTTTTGAGGCTGAGGGCTACTTCGTGAGCACCAATCGTATGAAGGGCTACGTGACCTGTTTGCGGCTAATTTCTGACTCAGTTTATTACACGTATATAAAATATTTTTGTTTTAATTTATTGTCGTAAATGACATTACAGGTATTTTAAAATTTTAATTCATGTAAGCAAGTCAGATTCAGAATTTAAAGCACAAATAATAGTAACAATTTGTGGCCTTTGGTATTTTTAGAACATACCTCGCGGGTGCCTTATATGGTCCTCGCGGGCTACCATTCGCCCGCATTGGTGAACCCTGGCATAGAGCTATTAAAACAAAGAATAGTTTGGGTGGATGACGTAATCCTTCTTTCAGCGAGCGACGACAACGCTCGTGGCGCCCGGCCACGCTGGCTCATCGTGGTGCCGTGCCGGGCCAGGCCGCTACAGTGTTGTCGTCGCGCACGGCTGAGTACGCTACATACTGTCATTCATCCTGTCGGGGAGTCTGTTATTCGTTAGAAGTGATCTGCATATTATCTAAATATGGCTCGAAATGATAGGGTAATATTGCCCCGGTCACTTCATTCGATTGTGAGACGTTTTCTTCGAAAAGAGCTTCCGTGTCAGAAGGGGCATCGGAAAAATCCGAAAATCTTTGTTGTTCGTCTCCCATAGCATGTGTCATAGCGTCTTCTCAATGGTAACTGTACCAGTGTGACAGCTGTAAATGACGTAGCAGGGTATATGGCTACCACTTGGATGTCGAGTGAGACCTTTGCAACTTTGCGCATGAATGATACGCTCATCAGTTCATGGCTAAATAAACAAAACAATAACTTCACAAATGCTTACCAGTCCCGTGTTTCCAAAACAAGCATGTCCTCCAAGCTGAGTCTGACTGCAGGCTCATCTCCTTCATTGCTAGCAATTTCGAATGTGTGTGCTGTCTAACTGCCTCCAATTGATAACCTTTAATGCCTTCATAAAGCTCATATTCTTCACTGTCTTCGTAGAACCCTTCAGAACCATGTTCCTTGCTCGAATTACTGGGAAATCCATCGTTGTTCTAGCATGGGAGTCAAAGGGCGCCGTTATATGCAGCGCAACGTGTGACATTACACTCCTACTCAGGTCTTTCCGCTCTGTCCGTCCATCCATCCATCCATCCATCCATCCATCCATTATCTACAGCTTTTCCAGGTCAGGTAGCGGGGGAAGTAGCTTCAGCAGGGATACCCAGACTTCCCTTTCACCAGCCACTTCTTCCAGCTCTTCCGGGGGGATCCCGAGGCGTTTCCAAGCCAGTCGAGAGACATAGTCTCTCCAGCATGTCCTGGGTCGTCCTCGGAGTCGCTTTCCATTGGTACATGCCAGGAACACCTCACCAGGGATGCGTCCAGGAGGCATCCGAATGAGATGCCCCAGCCACTTCATCTGGCTCCTCTCGATGCAGAGGAGTAGCGGCTCGACACTGAGCCTCTCCCGGATGCGAAGGAAACTCATTTCAGCCACTTGTATCCGGGATCTTGTTTTTTCGGTCACGACCCACAGTTCATGCCCATAGGTGAGGGTAGGAACGTAGATCGACTGGTCTTTCTGCTCCATTTCAGTCTTTTTCCGGTGAATTCAGCAATGTGCAATCATTTTTTGCCAATAATCGAAGAATAAAAATGTTTCCTTCAAAACGGATTTCAGATTCAATGCATTAAAGACCTTCCATAAACTTTAATGTTTACCGTTGTCGCCATCATGAAATAACACTCCATACTTACGCGTACAGTGTTACAATCCCATGTTATTAACACCTCCTATCACAGATCGATCAGTTCAAATTCCCATATAGAGCAAATAACCAAGTACATTGCACTGAGCGAACAGAAGATGTGAATAAGATACGTATAAAAATGAAGATATGAGATTGAGAAAATTTGATGACTAACTGTACAGAGGGTGTACTCTGAATTTAATTTTGAAAATTAATTAAAGTGAATAAATTTTACTGATCTGAGTGAAAATTTACTATGAGCATTTGAGTCATGGGCAGTTCTTAGCCATCAAAAACTAACAATTGTTCACAAAAATTAAATCTTCCCAGGTTGTGTTTTTAAAACCTTAAATGCTGAAATGTGTTTGTCCTACATGAGTGAAATGAAGTTTTAGGACTTGGAACATGTTTTCTGAAGATCCTAATTTTACTTTGGGATATGTAAGATATTTTGTCAGTTGCTTAATTCCAAGAAAACTAACAAATGCATTTAAGTGTCTTCAAAGTTCTGTTTCTTGGTTCTTTTTCATCCAGTCCTTTTTCACTGAAGCTGTCTCTCGTTCACACCACATTTTGTTGTTGCAATACACTGGAGGGATCTGACAATAGAAGTGACTAGGTGAGACAAACATTTTGCATTCACACAATAGAAAACACCAAAATAAAAGCTCATAGTTCTCAGATATGAATGCATATGTACAGTATGAATTTGTGAAAGTGTCTGAATTATTGTTTATCCCTCCCATTACCACGATAGGATAAAGACAACACGTAGATTTTTGAAATTCACAAATTTTCTATGATGTTTGCATTTACATTTATATACTTTTGTCTTTACCATTAATAAAAAAAAATGCTTCAATGGGCCATGGCCTTTTGAATTTTCAATAAGGGCTGGCTTTACTATGAATTCCAAAAATGTTAATTATTCACAACTTTTATGAAATTGGACTATAGGCATGACAGTTTCAGCATGCAAGACATTTACCCATATAAAACCAAGGCAGCATAACAAAAATTAAAAAAAATTTCGTGACTTTATCATTATTGATCAAATCTTATGAAAAAGACCAATATCATACAACATAACGGTGGTACAATATTATACTTAGTATAGTACAATAAACAATGCATATTGATATTTGCGCAGAACAAAATTACAGCACAAAATGAAACATGTCTCAAGCGATTTGGAAAACTATACATAAACATCTGATTACATGCTACTTGTAGACCTGAAAACATTCACAATTTTAATGACATTTACAATTCAACAAAAAAGAATTGACGATTGTGAACTCAAGACTAAAGACTATCAGTTCAGCAACAGTCTGAAATAACCATGAACAATACAAATAGTATATTTAACCGAGTTGTATCAATCGGTCTCTCTTACTTTATCATGACATGTTCCCTGATGTGTGCATGCGGCAACGCCTCCATTCCTGGCATTCCTTCCTGTAACATATAAACGGGACACTACCGAATGGATCAACAAGACAACATTCTTTAGGCAAGTTTTAACAAAGAATACTGTACTCCTACTGTAAGTGGGGCACTTTCGGGAACAGTTTGAGATAAAGTCATGACAATTGCTAAACATTACTCCGGATGCTAATATATAATTTTAAAGTTAGTTTTTCATGAAGGCATAATGTTTCACATTCAAGGACGTTATGCTGAACTAAGAACACTATTATACAATGTCAAGAATTGTTGTGTATTTCATGCCTTCCCTTGTGTAATGTGATCATTGATTTGTGGTAGTTTGTTTCTGCTCTTGGCCGGGAAAATATTTGAGTGACAAAACCACTTGACACGCCAAAAGTAGTTTGCACTGGACTGTGTTCATTACATTGGGGCTGTTTTTTCAGCACCCAAGGATTACAATTAACTGGCCACTCCTGGTGCAGCTTAATGACCAAGTACTGAAAAAGCCAGCAGCGTGGAGACTTCCTGAGCAGTGCCGGTTTATGCCTAATTGGGTCTGGCACAGCAATCCTCACTGCTTATCTCATAGCCAACTGAAAATCATCAGCCATGAAGTGTGATCAAAACATGCTGATTTCAGATAATTCTTACAGCGCAACACACGATTAAAAGGCTTAATTTTCTGGTAATTTGGGCATTTCTACCTTTCTTTAGGTCAAACAAGCATGCTTAATGCACTACGTATACATAAAGTACACGATATGAAATGCAGCTCAATACTAACTTTCAGTCATCAGTTTAAGTCATGATGACCATTTTAAAAAATATAACACTTTCAAAGGGAATGAGGGATCTTCTTTGTTATAAGAGGTCCTGAACTACACAGTCAAATGGGGCGGGGGTGGGATTTTTGGAAGGGAGGTCCAGGAGATTTGGGTAAACCATCTGCTAACCAAAGCTTTTGGGAAAGACCACTAAGATTTAGGATATTTTAATCTCTGCAGGTGGGATTGTCATAACACCCATGGTTTTCTCTCCAAGGAGAGGCAAACCTCAAGGATAATAAATAAACAAAAAAAAAAGGTTTTGTAAAGAATGGCAAACCAAAATTGAGTGGATTCAGTTGTTTTTTTCTTTTTTGTTTTTAAATTCTTTACTTTTCTCTACTGATTCATGACTCGGTAAGTTAGGAAGTAAGGATGGCTTCATAAACTAAATAAAAATAAATGTACAGGAATGATTCACATATTTCTAAGGTGGAATTTCACATTCTATGGTGATCGCTATTGAAAACTAGATAACTCGCCACATGAACCATGACAAGGAGAAGACATTCATTTGGGAATCTTCGGAAGTAAGAGTGCTCTCTCCCTAGATGCCAGGTTTTATTGCCTCAGCAGCCCTCTTCACTGGGTTTAGCAGTGATTTACCTCCTTTTGCTTACTTGTTTGTTTATCCTGATTGTACACCAGAGGTTTAAGATACCAGGTGCTTTGAGATGTACAGTTGTCCTCATCTGTATTGAGATCTGTGACAGAGCTATACCCCGAGTGATGACAATTATTCATGATGGCTGTTCCAGGATTTTAGTATAACTGTAATCGGCATACTATTCTTGACGAAAATACACTGACTTTTCCTTTTCCTTTGACTGTTAAAACATAGATTTATTTTGACACCTTCATAATGCCCAAAAATATTACTTCTGACAAACTAGAAGGATTCCTGTTTTTAACTAAGACATTTGAATGAGTTTTCTTTAGTCTGTTAACTGATTACATTATATCTAACTGTAAAAGTTCATTACACATAACGGGAATTTAAACGACTGGCAACTGATGCTGTGATGACTGGAGACTATGTCGCCTAATATATAGTTAAAAATTGAAGAAAAGAAAAGAAAAGAAAAAAAAGAAAAGAAAAGAATTGACTATTGTCTGTGCACGACAGCTTCTCCCTAATCTGACTTTGATTTTAAATGACCCCACAAGACTTCGCCTACTCACTACTAATTTAATGAATTCATTATCTGAAGACTTTATATAGAATAACAGATTGTAGAAATGTTATTGACATATTTCAACACAATATCAGAAAAATATAGACAAAGAATGTGCCAAATGACACAAACAATAAAAAATTAAGACAAAATATTGGACTTTGGTATAAATGACAGAATATGAAACATTTGTATTCTATTGTTGTGTTGCAAATGTTTTATCATCCATCAATCAATCAAATTATAATTTAGAAATTTGAATGTACCAAGCTTACGAAATTTACGGAAACCCTTATTGTCAAAAGGCGCCATAGCCAGAATCAACATTCTCGATTTGGCATGGTGAGGAAAGGGTTATCTATGTGTATAGTGATTTTTTTTTTCTACTTTTGTTTTGTTCTGCTGATATTTTTTCTAATGCAATATATTCTATGATGACAGACATCCACTTCTTCTTTTTCTTTTGGCTTGTCCCGTTGGGGGTCACCACAGTGTGTTTTTTCCATCTAAGCCTATCTCATGCATCCTACTCTCTAACACTCACTGTCCTCATGTCCTCCCTCAGAACATCCATCAACATTTTCTTTGGTCTTCCTCTCGTTCTTTTGGCTGGCACCCCCATCCTCAGCACCCTTCTACCATACCAACACACTCCCTCTCTCGCCTCTGAACATGTCCAAACCATCGAAGTCTGCTCTCTCTAACCTTGTCTCAAAAACATCCAACTTTGGCTGTCCCTATAATGAGCTCATTTCTAATCCTACCCAACCTATTCACACACCAAGCGAGAACCTCAGCATCTTCATTTCTGCTCCCTCAAGTTCTGCTTCCTATTGTTTTTTCAAAGCCACCGTCTCTAATCCATACATCATGGCTGGCCTCACCACTGTTTTATAAATTTTCCCTTCATCCTGGCGGATACTCTTCTGTCACATAGACCACCAGACACCTTCCGCCAACTGTTTCACCCCGCTTGGACCCGTTTCTTCACTTCCTTACCACACTCTCCATTGCTCTGGATTGTTGATCCCAAGTATTTGAAGTCGTCCATCTTCGCTATTTCTTCTCCCTGGAGCTTCACTCTTCCTCCTCCGCCCCTCTCATTCACGCACATTTATTCTGTTTTACTTTGGCTAATCTTCATTCCTCTCCTTTCCAGTGCGTTTCTCCATCTTTCTAACTTCCTCCACCGGTTCCCTGCTTTCACTGCAGATAACAATATCATCTGTAAACATCATAGTCCAAAGGGATTCCAGTCTAACCTCATCTGTCAGCCTATCCATTACCAACGCAAACAGGAAGGGGGTCAGCCTGGATCTCTGATGCAGTCCCATCTCCACCTTAAATTCTTCTGACACACCAACGGCACATCTCACCACTGTTCTGCTGCCCTCATACATGTTCTGCACTATTCTAACATATTTCTCAGCCACACCAGACTGGCACATGCAGTAAGTACCACAGTTCCTCTCTTGGTACTGTCATAGGCTTTCTCTAGGTCTACAAAGATACAATGTAGGTCCTTCTGACCTACTCTGTACTTTTCCACGAGCATCCTCAGGGCAAATAATGCATCTGTGGTATAGAAATAGATGACATGCATCCACTAGTTGATGTTATTCGCTTTTGTTTTTCCAGTTTAATAGAATTGTTTTCTTATTCGTCACTAATGCGTCAAGTAATGGTATTTATTCGTGAGGTCGATTTATGCTTAAGTCACCAAACCAGTGCAGGCACGAGGGGAACATGCAAACTCCACAGAGGGGGGTAAGGATTTGAACCCCGGTCCTCGGATCTGTTAGGCCATTGCTTTAGAGATGCACCACCGTGCCACCTTGATTTAGTCCATAAAATTAATTTATAAAATTTTGAGAAGTTGGGTGTGAAGGTGGTAAAATTCAATACCATATATATATTTATTTATGTGTGTGTGTGTGTGTGTGTGTGTGTGTGTGTGTGTGTGTGTGTGTGTGTGTGTGTGTGTGTGTGTGTGTGTGTGTGTGTGTGTGTAACTGAAGACCAAGACCACTGAATTGGTATCCATTGACAAAACAGCATGAAGATTGTTGTCCTGGGTATTTTTGGTACATTGTGCGCATAGAAAAGCCCATTTTATGCATCATGTACTGAATAAAGTATGTTCTCTGGACCACTTTATCGTGTATAAAATGTAAAATGTAAATTTGTATTTTTTGTGATTCTAAACGTTTCATATCTGTATCCAGTAGTTACAGTTCGGAGACATGGAAAAATGTCTTCTTCCCATTTGGTAGTTGATACGTGCATTGATTTAGTCCATCCATACATTTTCTGATCCCCTTATCCTCGCAAGGGTCACGGGAGTGCTGGAGCCAATCTCAGCTGTCATCGAGCAGGAGGCGAGGTACACCCTGAACTGGTTGCCAGCCAATCGCAGGGCTCGTGAAGACAGACAACAGTCGCACTCACAATCACACGTAAGGGCAATTTAGAGTGTACAATTGCTGCATGTTTTTAGGTTTTGAGGAAACCAGACTGCCCGAAGAAAACCAATGCAGGCACAAGGGGAGCATGCAAACTCCACACGGGGGGGCAGGGATTTGAACCCCAGTAACTGTTAGGCCATTGTTTTACATTTGTACCACCGTGTCACCTTGATTTAGTCCATAAAATAATTTTAAAACTTTTGAGAGATTTCTTTTTTGTTTTTGGGAGAATCTTCTTCACAGGCTTGACTTTATTGCTGCTTGTAGTTAATTATATTGAATAACATTTTCTCCGGAGTCCTGCATTTGGGTTCTCCTCCGTTCCCATGGGTCGTGACAGAACGATCTGGCCAACACAGGACCCAGCAGGAAAGACCAACGCGAGGTAAAGTGACTGCCAAAGGACAAAGCTTGTTCTATCTGGGAAGGCTCCATGATGTCGTCCCCTTCTTCCGTGTCACACGCACTGCCTGTGTGTCATGATTATGTCCCAACCACAACCCGCTCACCACCTTATATTTTTTTGGACTCTGATTTTTCGGACTTTGAGGAAGACCTTGATTAAAATGACCAGCTGCCTGACTACGATTCAGATTTTGACTGTGAATTTCCTCTACCTAATTTTTGTCCCAGTCAGTTTGTTTCACCTCCCCGTGTCCCCAGCTCCCAAGTGTCTTCGCCCGGTAGGTCCAGTCCTCCTCCTCCAATCCTTTTTTGAGAACCCGCTTGGCCATTTACAGTGGTCCTCTGCATGGCGGCCAGAGGAGATGCCCAAGCAGGGTGCCTCCTTGTACCTCCCACTACGCGCTGACAAAGACACCGTCCTCGTCCATCCACTCCTCACCGGCAACGACCAAACCAGCAGACCCGGAGCTGGTGGCAAAACTTCCAGCCCAGAGGGAGGAGAGGTCACACAATCCTGAGGTGCAGCGACTCGAGGATCACGAGGTTTTCTACCCTGAAATGCGGGCGGAAATAGAGTGGAAGAGCGCCAAACTGGCGGCCCTCACGGTCCAGGTTCGGCGGGGATTACATAACCAGCCGAGCTACACCCACGTTGCGGTTGCAGCAGACTCGCTGGTGACTCACGCCCATGCTGCGGTGACAACTGACAAACCTAACAAATCATGCTCACACCGCAGTAGCAACGGACCTGCTACCGAGCATAGTTCACGTTGCTGTGGCAATGGATCCACCGCCCCGTCATTCCCACGTTGTGGTTGCAACAGATTCACTACAAGCTCACGCTGCGGTAGCCACTGATCCCCTACCGAGCCAAGCTCACGTTGCAGTGGAAACAGATCCGCCACCTCGCCACGCCCGCGTCGCGGTTTTAACAGATTCACTGCAAAGCTCATGCTCCAGTAGCCACTGATCCGCTACCGAGCCGAGCTCACGTTGCAGTGGAAACAGATCCACCACCTCGCCATGCTCATGTCGCGGTTTTGACAGACGCGCTGCTGACCGATTCTCACGCCACGGTATCGATCGACTCCTTTCCGAACCGAGCTCACGTCACTGGTGGTAACAGATTCGCTGCCGCATCTCACCTACGTCGCGGTGGCGACAGGCTTCCGGGCGACTGTCGTAGGAAAAGGATGGAATTGGCAATCGAAGATAGGCCTGTCAGACCGCCTTCAACGTGTGTTTTCCGAAAGAACAAGACTCAGAAACGAATTGCCGGCGACCAGCCAGCAGCCATCCCACGCCCCTGTCTCGACGGCGGCAGGAGCTGGGGAGTTCTGGTGGGCCAACCCGGAACTGGAAAGGCATCAGGATTACCATGATTGTGATCCTTCCACCCGCCCCTGGATATGTTGATTTTTGCGTGCGTGTTTCTTCTGTTTAGGCACGTCTGGGATCCACGCCTTAGAGGGCGGGTACTGTCATGGTCCTGTGGGTCCAGCCCCAGCTGTGCGGGTCCCCGCACAGCTGCACTGATAAGGAGGCACACACCTGCACTTAATCGGCAGTGATTACCCCCTGTATATATAGGACCCAGTGGATGGTCTGGCTCGGCAAGATCGCTCGTTCCCGCACTTCCGCATTCCTGACGCCAACCTCCCATGTACTGACCAATACCTGTCTCCCAAATTACCCTGTAAGCCTGACTCAATGCAGAGGAGAAGCAACTCAACACTGATCCCCTCTTGGATGACTGAGCTTCTCACCCTATCTCTTAGGGAGAGCCCAGACACTATTGGAAGGAAACTCATTTTGGACGCTTGTATCCGGGATCGTGTTCGTTCGGCCATACTGGGACCTAATTGAGAGATCAGGATCAGAGTTGATCATTTGAACAGACCGAGCACTAAATGTAAATTTAAATAAAAATAGCTCAGAAATTTTTCAAAATTGCAATGAAACATTAAATACAAGTGTTGCATGGGGTAGTCATGCTACACCCTCTACACAGTTGTACTCCGCATGGAAAACTTTAGCCCTTTATGTGGATGCGATTATTGGATTCACGAAGCATTTATGGCTTTTAAGAATTGTGGAAATAAATGGGAGTTTTGGACTTGCCTGTTGTTGTTGCAGTCTATTTGTTCCAATTTTGTAATTGGTGAGGTAAATAATAGTGCTTAAACCCCAGGTGTCATCCCTATAAATATTCTAAAATATATATTGTAATGAAAAATACATATAACAGTATTCACTTCAATGTCTATACGACAAAAAAAAAAAGTGAGTGGAGAGCCTTTCAAGCATTTTTAAGATGTAGTTTTTCTGACTCATTTTGATTAGTTCACCATCTTGTTCAAACTCAATATCCAAGAAGTATCATATTTCTACTAAATCCTTCATATTGAATCTGGACTTCAGTGTGTTTTTGAATTTGTTTAGGATGTCATTGTTATTGCTGCAATTATTAAATCATCTACCCAAATGATGACCAAGATTGCATCATCTTCAAACTGTTTTCTATATACAAAGTGGTCAAATAGATTTCTGACTAAGTTATCTTTTACTAAGTGATCATGTAGAAGCTGATACCAATTTCTCCCAGATTATTTTAATTTGCACACCAGCTTCTCTCCTTTCTCAGATGTCATTTCAAAAACATCTGGTTGCTCTAAGAAAATGTCTTACTCTGTAGGAACTATAGGTTTTAACATCCATTTGGTGAACAATGAGCTAATTTTGATGACTGATGTAATGTTTGCTGTCGGGGCAAATGTTTTGTGATAATCGATACCCTCTGTTTGACTGTAACCTTTAGCTACATATCTAGCTTTAAAGATTTTACCCCCTTTAGTGCATCCTTTGATGGCATATCCCCATATTCCTCCAACTGCCTTGTGGCCTTCAGGTAAATGAGTCAAATCAAATGTTTCATTTTCTTTAAGTGAGCGGAGTTCTTCCCTCATAGCGTTTTCCCATCTGGACGCCTCAGGTGACAATAAGTTTACAGTAAGTTTGGGGGACTCCACACACAGACCTACAGATATAATCAATATTTGTGTGAGTTACATCATTGTCTTTAAAGTGGGACTGACATCCCTATAAACATTCTAAAATAGATATTGTAATGAAAAATACATATAACAGTATTCACTTCAATGTTTATAGGAAAAAAAAGTGAGCAGAGAGCGTGTCATTCATGCACAAAGTTGCGCAATTGAGTGTCCCAAGTGGTCGTCATATTAGTGGCGTCCTCTGTCCTTGACGTTATCGTCACTTCCGCCGTTGAAAACGTGCAGTGCCTGCTACTATGGAAGCCGAACAACAGAGATATTTGCATTTTTCCGACGCCCCTTCTGACATCGAAGCTCTTTTCCAAAAGGACAACACCACACAACCGAGTGAAGTTACCGGGGCAATATTACACGATTGTTTCGAGCCCTCAGGGCGATATTACACTATTGTTTCGAGTCATATTCAGATGATATCCAATCACGGCCAAACCGCATCCCGTCCAATGCACTCCCGCGGCGGAGATGAGCCATTGCGGTGCTGCTTTAGGGGGGTGCTCGCAGTCGAGCCAGGGCGCTTTATGCGCGCACGCGACTGAGTAATGCATTCTCGGCTGGGTTCTTCAGAGCCATCCCCGTCGCAAAGCCCGACGCACAGCCTTCGCAGAAGCTGTGACCGCCGAACACGGCGCCTCAGCCGGTGTGGCTGAGTTTCAGTGCCCTGGTGGCATATATATATATATATATATATATATATATATATATATATATATATATATATCCATATATATACAGAAAGAGACGGCATCAAGTATTTTAGTCTCTAATTATTGAAGAACCTGGAAGTACAAGTGCAATAAACCCTTTTCAGATTAAGGACCATGGTCTTAAATATTGAGGTGTTGATTCTCACACACGGCTGCGAACTGCTCCAGTGAACGTTGGAGATCAAGGCTTGATGAAGCCAACAGAATCTCATCATATTGGTCAGGCCACCAAGACCCACTTTCCCTCTATATGCCTCTGCTGCGTCTCCGTTGCACCGAGAAATTCTGTCCATAAAAGTTATGAACAAAAAATCGGTGACAAAGGCCAGCCTTGGCGGAGTCCAACTCTCACTGGAAACGAGTCCGACACATTGCCGGGAATGTGGACAAAACTCTGACAGCTGTCGTACAGGGACCGAACAGTCTGTGTCAGGGGTTCGGAACCCCCATATCCTCGAAGAACCCCCCACAGGACTCACCTTGGGACACGGTCAAACAGCTTCTTCATGTGAACAAAACACATGTAGACTGGTTGGGTGAACTCCCAAGCACCCTCGAGGATCTTGCCAAGTTTGTAGAGCAGGTCCACTGTTCCACAGCCAGGACGAAAAACACATTACTCCTCCTGAATCTGAGATTCAACTTCCCGATGGACCCTCCTCTCTAGCACCCGTGAATAGACCTTATTGGGGAGGCTGAGGAGTATGATCCCTCTGTAGTTGGAACACACCCTCCTGTCCCACTTCTTCAAAAGCTAAAGCTACTGCCACCACGACCCCACCTTGAAAAGCAGTAGAAGATGGATGGATGGAAGGATGGATGGACAACCTGGAAAGGTGATGTACCATTGAGCGTTGCTGGACAGGAAGAGACTGGAAGGTAGTGATAGCATGTTTTAATGTGACATTTTGATTCGCATTTGAGTCAATGTGATGTTTTGTCCATTTTGCGGTCAACACTTCAGCCATTTGAAGCACACAATACTTCCCGGTTACTATTTTCAACGATATGCGCATGCAAACCCCCCTGCAATCCCCTCCCGCCATCCCTGCTGCCGGTCGAACGCAAGAAGCTGAGTGCTTGAAAAGTACAACTTGGGGAAGAAAAAAAAAGTCTGGCCACGCCTGCTGTTTATTCTCTACATCGAAACCAACTCCTCAGAAAAGCATCAAATCTCCGCGCTTTATACATAATGGGACTGTTATTGTTCGTCGTCAACACCACACTCCTCCCAACACATTGACTTCTGCCTGTGTGTATTCTGGCTCAAACGCTTGAACATTGTTATTTTTGTTTTGTTTGCTCAATGGCGGGAGTAGTATCAGCACGGAGCATCGACTTGCTTTTATACTCGCTTTGTTGGCTCTGAGCCCACAACACATCCTGGTTACTATTTACTATTTATTCTTCAGCCAGGCTCATTAAAATCTCTGAATGAGAGAGGAATTTCGATCATACTTTTGCAATTTAGAGATGTTTCTTGGTGAAATCTGTGGATAACTCTGGCATTAAAAGAAACACTGAACCCTCATCTACTAACTTTTAATGTGTGCTCCCATTCTGATTAGTTTCGACAAAGTGTTCCTTTAAGGTCACTCACCTGCAACATTGCAACATCTTCTTTTTCTTTCGGCTTGTCCCGTTAGGGAGCGCCACAGCCTGTCATCTTTTCCATCTAACCCTATCTCGAGCATCTTCCTCTCTCACACCCACTGTCATCATCTACTCCCTCACAACATCCATCAACCTTTTCTTTGGTGTTCTTCTCGCTCTTTTGCCTGGCAACTCCATCCTCAGCACCCTTCTACCAATATAATCACTCTCTCAACTCTGGATATGTCCAAACAATCGAAGTCTGCTCTCTCGAGCCTTTTCTACAAAACATCCGACTTTGGCTGTCCCTCTCATGAGCTCATTTCTAATATTATCCAACCTGCTCACTCCGAGCGAGAACCTTAAAATCTTCATTTCTGCTACCTCAAGTTCTGCTTCCTGTTGAAGTCGTCCACCCTCGCTATTTTTTTTCCCTGGAGCTTCACTATTTCCCCTAGCCCCCTCTCATTTCTGGACATATATTCTGTTTGACTTGGTCTAATCTTCATTCCTCTCCTTTGCAGTGCATGCCTCCATCTTTCTAATTGTTCCTCCGCCTGCTCCCTGCTTTCACTGCATATCACAATATCATCGGTGAACATCATGGTCCAAGGGGATTGCAGTCTACCCTCATCTGTCAGCCTATCCATTACCACAGCAAACAGGAAGGGGCTCAGAGCGGATCCCTGATGCAGTCCCACCTCCACTTTAAATTTTTCTGCAGAACATCTCACCGCTGTTCTGCTGCCCTCATACATGTCCTGTACTATTTTAACATATTTCCCCGCCACACCAGACTTGCACATGCAGTACCACAGTTCCTCTCTTGGTGCTCTGTATTAGACTTTCTCTAGGTCTACAAAGACACAATGTAGCTCCTTCTGACCTTCTCAGTACTTTTTCACAAACATCCTCAGGGCAAATAATGCATCTGTGAAACTCTTTCTAGGCATGAAACCAGGCTGTTGCTCACAGATACTTACTTCTGTCCTGAATCTACCCTCCACTACTCTTTCCCACAACTTCATTGTGTGGCTCATCAGCTTTATTCCTCTATAGTTTCCACAGTTCTGAACATTACCTTTTTTCTTAAAAATGGGAACTAGCACACTTTTCCTCCATTCTTCTGGCATCTTTTCACCCGCTAGTATTCTATTGAATAATTTGTTCAAAAACCCCACAGCCACCTTTCCAAATTGCTTCCATACCTCAACTGGTATGTCCAGGACCATCTGTCTCTCCATTTTTATTTTGTTCAGTGCCTTTCTAACTTCCCCCTTACAAATCATTGCCACTTCCCGGTCATTCATGCTTGCCTCTTCTACTCTACCTTCTCTCCCATTTTCTTCATTCATTAACTTCTCAAAGTACTCTTTCCATCTACTTAACACACTACTGGCACCAGTCAACATATTTCCACCGCCATCCTTAATCTCCTTTACTTGCTGCACATCCGTCCCATCTCTATCCCTCTGTCTGGCCAACTTGTAGAGATCCTTTTCTCCTCCTTTTGTATCCAACCTGGTGTACATGTCTTCATATGCCTCTTGCTTAGCCTTTGCCACCTCTACCTTTGCCCAACGTCGCATCTCGATGTACTCCTTTCACCTCTCCTCAGACCTCTCAGTGTCCCACTTCTTCTTCGCTAATCTCTTTCCTTGTATGACTCCCTGTATTTTGGGGTTCCACCACCGTTTCCTTCTCCCCTTTCCTACCAGAAGACACCCCAAGTACTCTCCTGCCTGCCTCTCTGAATACCTTGGCAGTAGTATTCCAGTTTTCTGGGAGCTCTCCCTGTCCATCTTGAGCTTGTCTCACCTCTTTCTGTAAGGCCACACAAATTCTTCCTTTCTCAACTTCCACCACCTGATTCTCTGCACTACATGTGTCTTCTTAATCTTCATACCCGCTACCAGAGTCATCCTACACACCACCATCCTATGCTATCGAGCTACAACCCCACTACCTTACAGTCAGTAACCTCCTTCTGATTACATTGCACAAAATATAATGCACCTGCGTGCTTGTACCTACAATGTTTTAGGTCACTCTATGTTCTTGTCTCTGCACATTGCACATTGCACAATGTTGCAACATGTTGATCGTAAACACTGTCCTTGAAGAAGAACGCGTAGCAGTCCTCTTCCAAAAAAGCCTTTTTCATCCATGCAAAAAACACGCGTCCACCATCTAGGAAAGTCTTTCTTCACCTCCAACAAGCAGCACCATACAGAGGCATGTTTCTGAGGCTGTATATTTTTTGGGAATTTGGAGGACATCCCAGTAGGTACCACGGTGCACGTGAAATTTGCTCTACAAAGTGTTTGATTACTCCCGCTGGATTCTTAAAAGGATACATGTGCTCCCAAATAGGAGCCTGTTCCTCTCGCTGGTTCCCTAAAAGTATAAACATGCACACGTAGTCACCACTTCTCAGGCGCCGTGGAGGAAGATTTCACTGGGTCACAACGTTGAGGTCGAACACAACACTAAGATACAGTTCATATGTGAGCTGGTCAACAGCGCGGATGAGACAATGTGCACAACAAGGAAATGGATGGGATAAGCAAAGTTGCTGTGTGAGGCTTTGATGATGATGATGATTTTTGCTTCATTGTTCCACATGTTTCGCTGGGGACATGCCTTGCATCAATCCGAATTGTATCAATGTGTCTCACGTGATATAGTACGTACTGTAAGGCGATCTGGGGGAAGGTTGAAAAAAAAGCGATGCACTGAATCCGCAATTGGTGAATTAGAGAGGGATTAATTGGAGACTCTACATTGATTGCTAGCGCAACTGTTTTTTCGTGCCGTTCGATTGGCTGGAAATGACTTCAGGGTGTACCCCGCCATCTGCCCGATGACAGCTGCGATAGGCTCCACCACTCCCGCAACCCTTGTGAGGATAAGTGGGTCAGAAAATTAATTGGATGGATGGATGGATGGATGGATGGATGGATGGATGGATGGATGGATGGATGGATGGATGGATGGATGGATGGATGGATGGATGGATGGATGGATGGATGGATGTTCAATCTATCATACATGTATTCACCTGTGTGGTATATAAAGTTCATGTGGAGATGCCTCCTGGACAGGATGCTGTTTTGGAAGGGCAAATCCTGTCTCACACACTCAATCAAGTCCTTCTGAATAACATCATGAAAACAATAACTCAATAGAGACTGATGCTCATGACTCCCGTTGAAGTGGCCTTTCGATGGTCTGCAAACAGCTGCATCCATTAGTAGACATGCACCAAACACATGAGTTTAGAATTAATTAAAAAGTTATTCATCAATAAATTACTTCAGGAAGCCCAGTTAGCTCCCTTTTCTGAGTGTAGACCACCACGACTCAATCCGCTTCATGGTTGTTGATAAGCCAAACGTGTGACTGGACGCTCCAGAAAAGTAGTCATTGTGGTGGTCTCATAAAGTACACTGAAATGCAACTATGGTTCCATTCTCCGGACCACAATCCATTCAAATTCTCATGGGAATAAGGCAGAGATTCTCCACAAATGACTGGAAATAATTGTCGATCGCTGCTGGGTTATTATTTATTGGTCCACACATAAGCCACAAAAGTCTATGTGAAAATCCATCAACGCATTCAGAAAGGCCCGACCAAATGGCGTTAGTTTGTTGTAAACTATTCCACATGTAATTTGGTCCCAGGGAGTGGTACGTTCTTATAAATCTTTGCCATGCTCTCCTCTCACACCCTTGAGGATGGAGCTCCATTCGCAAATTCATCACACAATCCCTCTTAACTTTCAAATTGTCCTTTGGTCTAAATACTTGCCACATCAGATGCCCAAGCCACCTCATCTGGCTCCTCTCAATGCAGAGGAGTAGCGGCTTGCAACTGAGCCCCTCCCGGATGACCGAGCTTCCCACCCTATCTCTACGGAGGAAACTAATTTCGGCCGCTTGTATCTGGATCTTGCTCTTTCGGTCACGACCCACAGCTCATGCCCTTAAGTGAGGGTAGGAATGTAGATCGACTGGTAAATTGAGATCCTCGCCTTTCGACTTAGCTCCCTCTTTACCACAACGGACTGATACAAAGTCCGCATCACTGCAGACACTGCACAGATCCGTCTGTCGACCTCCCACTCCATTCTTCCCTCACTCGTGAACAAGAGCCCAAGATACTTGAATTCCTCCACTTGGGGAAGGATCTCATTCTCGACCTGGAGAGGGCACGCCACCCTTTTCCGACTGAGGACCATAGTCTCAGATTTTGAGGTGCTGATTCTCATGCCGGCCGCTTCACACTCAGCTGCGAATCGCTCCAGTGAGAGCTGGAGATCACGGCTTGATGTAGCCAACAGAACCAAATCATCTGCAAAGAGTAGAAATGCGATGCTGAGGCCACCAAACCGGACACCCTCTATGCCTCAACTGCCCCTGGAAATTCTGTCCATAAAAATTATGAACAAAATCGGTGACAAAGGGCAGCCTTGGCGGAGTCCAACTCTCACTGGAAACAAGTTCGACGTATTGCCAGCAATGAGGACCAAACTCTGACAGCGGTTGTACAGGGACCGAACAGCTCGTATCAAGGGATTCGGTACCCCATATTCCTGAAGAACCTCCCACAGGACTCCCCGAGGGACACGGTTCAACGCCTTCTCCAAGTCCACAAAACACACGTAGACTGGTTGGGCGAACTCCCATGCACCCTAGCGGATCCTGCTGAGGGTGTAGAGCTGGTCCACTGTTCCACGGCAAGGACAAAAACCATATTGTTCCTCCTGAATCCGAGACTGGACTTCCTGACGGACCCTCCTCTCCAGTACCCCTGAGTAGACCTTACCAGGGAGACTGAGGAGTGTTATCCTTCTATAGTTGGAACACAACCTCCGTCCACCCTTTTTGAAAAGGGGGACCACCACCCCAGTCTGCCAATCCAGAGGCACTGTCCCCAATGTCCACCCGATAGTGAAGAGGCGTGTCAACCAGGACAGCCCCACAACATCCAGAGCCTTTCAGAACTAATCCTCCCCCGGTGGCCTGCCACCAAGGAGCTTTTTAACCACCTCAGTGACCTCAACCCCAGAGATAGAACAGCCCGCCTCAGAGCACCCAGAATCAGCTTCCTTGTGGAAAGGCATATTGGTGGAATTGAGGAGGACTTTGAAGTATTCTCCCCATCGACTCACAACATCCCGAGTTGAGGTCAGCAGCGCCCCGTCCCCACTATACACAGTGTTGACGGTGCACTGCTTCCCCCTCCTGAGACGCCGGACCGTGGACCAGAATTTCCTCGAAGCCATCCTGAGGTCGTTCTCCATGTCCTCACCGAACTCCTCCCATGCCCGGGTTTTGCCTCAGCGACCACCAAAGCCACATTCTGCTTGGCCAGCCGATACCTATCAGCTGCCTCGGGAATCTCACAGGCCAGAAATGCCTGATAGGATCCTTCAGCTTGACAGCATCCCTCACTATTGGTGTCCACCAACATGTTCGTGGGTTTCCGCCACGACAGGCACCTCAGGGCTACAGCTCCTGTCGGCCACCTCAGCAATGGAGGCGCGGAACATCGTCCACTCGGATTCAATGTCCCTCGCCTCCTCCGGGACGTGAGCAAAGTTCTTTCAGAGAAAAATTCCTTCTGACATCTGCCAGCCGTTCCCAGCAGACCATCACAATATGTTTGGGCTTGCCTCGTCAGACTGGCATCTTCGCCCACCATCGGAGCCAACTCACCACCAGGTGGTGATCACTTGACATCTCCGCCCCTCTCTTCACCCCAGTGTCCAAGACATGCGGTCGCAAGTCCAATGACACGACCACAAAGTCGATCATTGAACTTCGACCCAGGGTGTCCTGGTGCCAAGTAGAAATGTAAACACCCTTATGCCTGAACATTGTGTTTGTTATGGATAATCCGTGACGAACACAGAAGTCCAATAAAAGAACACCGCTCGAGTTCTGATAGGGGGGCGTTCTTCCCAATCACGCCCTTCTAGGTCTCACTGTCTTTGCCCATGTGGGCATTGAAGTCCCCCAGCAGAATGATGGAGTCATCAGAGGGGGCGCTCTCCAGCAGTCCAGCAACTGTGCATCGATAACGCCAGGCTCAATATTTTTTTCCCATCAATCCATTTTCTGAGCCGTATATCCTCATGAGGATCGCGGGAGTGCTGGACCCAATCCCACTTTAAATCGGGCATGAGGCAGTGTACACCCTGAACTGGTTTCCAGGAAATAATAGGGCACATGCAGATAACAGAATGACTTTTATTATCCAAGTGTGTAAAAACACGGAACTTTTCTCCAGCAGTTGGAGCGTCCTGGTATGACATACAGAACAAAGAACAACAAAGCAACAAGAACAAAGAACAAGAGACATTTCTGTTTATAGGAACTATTCCTGATAAGAATCGTGCAAAATGTAAAACCTTCATTTAGAACAGGTAAGAGATACATAATTTTGTTAACATCCCACATTGTGTTAAATTTGTACTGAGTGGCTTTACCCGTTCGCGCTTCCCGTTATAGACCAGTGCAATGACAATTGTGCAAAGGGAGCAGTTTAAAATGATGAATCGTGCGATAGTCTAAAAAAAGTATATTACAAATACTGATTGGACCAGCCGGATGTCAATGTGTGTCCTAAAAATGGCACAAGGCAGAAAAATAGTAGTTTCATTGATCAAGAATTAAATGACTTCAATGCCAGAGGGAAACAAAACTGTTTGAATGCCTGCTACTTTTGACTTTCATTGATCTGTAGTGCTTTCCGATGGAAGGAGCAGGAAGAGCTGGTGGCCAGGATGTGGAGGATCCGAAAGGATCCTGCTTGCTCTGGACCTAGTTCACGTTCCATGCGTTGTGTGGAAAGAGGAGTGGAGGCTAGACTAAAGACAGAAGTAAGTATCTGTGAGCAACAGTATGGTTTCATGCCTAGAAAGAGTACCACAGATGTGTTATTTGTCTTGAGGATGCTAATGGAAAAGAACAGAGAAGGTCAGAAGGAACAACATTGTGTCTTTGTGGATCTCGAGAAAGCCTATGACAGAGTACCAAGAGAGGCTGACAGATGAGGTAAGACTGGAATCTCCTTGGACCATGTTGTTCACACATTTTGTGATCTGCAGTAAAAACAGGGAGCAGGTGGAGTAACAATTAGAAAGATTGAGGCATGCACGAGAAAGGGGAGAAATGAAGATTTGCCAAAGTAAAACACAATACATGTGTGTGACTGAGAAAAGTGGAGGGGGAAGAGTGAGGCTCCAGGGAGAAGAGATAGTGAGGATGGACGACTTAAAATACTTGAGGTCAACAATCCAGAGCAATAGTGAGTGTAGTCAGGAAGTGAAGAAACTGGTCCAAGCAGGTTGGAACAACAGTTTGTGTTCAAGAGAAAGATGCAGGAGATAGACTTACATGGAAAAAGATTACACTCTCTGGCAACCTCTAACGGGAGAAGTCAAAAGGAAAAGAAGAAGAAGAATATGAAAACCTGATAAAAATAAAATACATTCTCCAAGAAGCACCACGGTGGCACAGCTGTAGCGTGTGGGAAAGTCCTTAATCCACCATCAGATGCAAAAGGAAAGTCCAAGGAAGGAGGGTTTCTCAATGAAACTACCCGGGATGATGGTATTAAAGGCTGAGTTAAAGTGAGAAGAAGAGCATCCTCACATAGTTAGTTCCCCTGGTGTTCTATGTGGTTCAGTGCTGTGTGAAGAACTATTGTTGTAGCATTGTTGGTGGACTTGTTTCCTCTGAGCAAACTGGTGGGAAACTGGGGGGGATCAAGTAAGGGAGGGAGGGAGTCCCCTATGTGACATGCAACCAGCCTCTCAAAGCACTTAATGATCACAGGAATGAGTGCAACTGACCTGTAATCATTCACAGTGTCAATCGCTGTCTTTTTGGGGATGGGGATGATTGTTGCAGATTTCAGGCAGGAGGGGATGGTTGATTTTTGCAGGAAACAGTTGCAGATTTTTGTGAAAACACTGGTCATCTGATTAGCACAGACTTTCAGTACCTTTCTAGCCACTCAACTGGGGCAATAGTCTTCCTGGAGTGTACAGTCCTGAACACACATCTAACTGCATGTTCCTGAAGTGTCAGTATCCTACTGATGGGAGGTGGTTGTGGTGAGACTTTATCTGGGTAAATACATTGTTTAATTACTCTGTTAGTGCTTCGTACGTGTTTCTGGCACACTTCTAGTTATTTTTGTTGTAGTTTGTGATATGTTGTAATCCCTCCCACATCTTTATTTTTTTAAGTTATTTTCCTTGAAGCGCTTCTGAATGTTCCTTTGATGCCTCTCATTAAGTCAGCTCTGGCAGCAATATATTGTGCCTTGTCCCCTGACTTGAAGGTGGTGTTACGACATCTCAGGAGTACCTGAGCTTCCCTTGTCATCCAGGGTTTTTGAATGGGAAAAACCAGGATCCATCTATTGACAGTTACAGTGTCTATACAGTTTTTGACATACAAAATAACAGTATATGTGTGTTCCTGGAGGTTCTGGTGCTCAAACAATTGCCAAACAGTACGTGAAAAATGTCCTTCAGATGAGAGAGCGCATACTCGGGCCATGTTGTAATTGTCTTTGTTTGTGGTTTTGTTTGTCTTAGTTGGGGGATGTTTGTGGGGGTGAGGCAAATGCAAACATAATTGGATCTAGCAAGATCAGGGAGGGGGTGGCCCTGTGTAACATGTTTAATGTTGGAGTAAAAATGTATCCCCTCTGGTAAGACACTTCACATCCTGGACGGATTTGTGGAGAAGAGTGTAAACATGCTTGATGGACGTCAAAAGCAACAATAAATACTCCATCAGGGTGGACAAGCTGCTGTTTGTTTACAGTAGCGAGCAGATGGCTAAAAGCTGTGCTAATGTTAGTATCCTGTGGGATACAAACAGCTATCATAATGACTACTGTGAGCTCCCTCGGTAGATAAAATTTTTGCATGAGACTGTTAGAGCCTCTAAATTAGAAGAGCAGTGGGTGTCGATGATCCTCATATTACAACACCAGTTGTTGTACACATAAACACAAAACCCCCTTCTTTTGCTCTTAGCAGAGAATTTGGTTCTTTCCTGCCGGGAAGTGTACGGTCCATGAGCGACGCTGCAGCATCTGGGATTCACGGATGAAGCCATTCCGGACAAAACAGGTCCTGACAATTTGTAACACTAATTCATTTATTTTGTGGGGAATGGATCTGGCGTTGGTCAGAAAGTTCCTCGGTAACAGTGGTGTTTAAAGTTCCTTCCTTAGGTCAGCAGCCAGGGCTGACTGACATCCTTGCTTTTGCTTTTGCTACATCCGCCATCTCCATCTCTCGCAGGGTAAACCGACTATCCACAAAGATCCCTGTGGTCTCGCGATGTTCTCAGGGATATTGTTATTTTTCTCAATAGTTGTTTGTGATTGATAGTTTGTGTTTCATTCCTTGATTAATCAGGTCCTGGAAGCTACAGGCGAATGTGGCTTTCTAAAAATCTACAATTAACATCAAAAGATCCGTCCATACATTTTCTGAGCCACTTATTCTCACAAGGATTGCGTGAGTGCTGGAGGCAATCCTAACTGTAATTGGGCAGAAGGCAGGGTACACCCTGAACTGCTTGCCAGCCAATTCCAGGGCACATGGACACAGACAACAGTTGCACTCACAATCACATCTAGGGGCAATTTAGTGTGTCCAATTAATGCATGTTTTTGGGAAGAAAAGTGGAGTGAAACTCACGCAGGCACGGGGAGAACATAAAAACTACACACAGGTGGGGTCGGGGTTTGAACACTTGTCTTTGTCATGCTCCTGGATTCCAGCCAGGGCTGGGCGTGGCCAGCTAATCAGAAGGTGCACACCTGCGCCTCATGACCTTTGATTAAGACCCAGTACATATAGGACCCGGGGGACGACAGAGACTCTGCTAGATCGTTGCCTCTCATGCCTCGTTCCCGCACTACCGTACTCCTGACGTCTACCTCCCGTGTACCGACCAACGCCTGTCTCCCGACCTACCCCGTAAGCCTGCCGTTACTGATATTGCTGCTTGTTTGGACTGACTCCCTGGTAACCGACATTGGAACGAATAAAGGCTTATTCCGCACTGCTTACCTCTCACCTGAGTCGTGCATTTGGGTCCACCCCTGAGTCTCGTCCGTGACAGAACCATCTAGCCAAGAACATGGACCCAGCCGACTCTGAAGCCATTCGCCGTGCGCTGCAAGTGCAGGGCAAACGCCTGGGTGAGCAAGAGGCTGCTCTCCAGGGTATGACTCACCAGATCCAGGAGCTCTGCACCCAGCTGCAACCGTGGCTAGCCTCCCAAGCTAGCGCGGGCGCTCCTGTGCCTCCCCGTGCCACCATCACTCCGCTCTCTCGACCAGAGCGGTTCTCAGGCGACCCCGGTAACGTCAAGCCCTTCCTGGCGCAGTGCGATCTCCACTTTGAGCTGCAAGCTTCCGCTTTTCCCACGGACCGCTCCCGGATCGCCTTCGTCATTTCCCACATGACAGGGAGGGCGGAGGCATGGGCCACCGCCGAGTGGAGCCGTAACTCGGAGACCTGCCGCTCATGGGCGAGCTTCGTCTGCGCGCTCACCCAGGTGTTCCAGTATGCGGCTCCGGAACGCCAGGCGGCATCGTCACTCATGACAATTCGCCAGGGGCGTCGCCGCGTGTCCGACTACGCCATCGAGTTCCGGATTCTGGCTGCCGAGAGACGCTGGAATGAGGAAGCCCTCCATGACGCGTTTTACGAGGGACTGTCCCCACAGATCCGTGGTCACCTCGTGGCCATGGATCTTCCGCCTTCACTTAACTCCCTCATCGCATTGGCCCTCAAGGTGGACCAGCGCCTCACCGTGCAAAGACAGATGGAGGGCCTGAGGGAGGAGGAGAGGGAGAGTCGCAGTCCGGTTGTTTCCGCTTCCCGGCCACCCGTGTTGTCAGCTTCACCGGAAGGCATGCAAGTGGAGGGGCTTGGCAGCTCAGCGGAGGAGCGCTTACGTCGGCGACGAGAGGGACGCTGTTTTTACTGCGGGCGTTTGGGACACTTGATCGCCCGTTGCCCGACTCGACCAGGGCATTCTTACATCAGGATCGCTACTCCGGTGAGTGTGCGGTGCACCGCGACGGGGTCAGGGAGGTCCCTTCTTCACCTCACCTTGGGAACGGACTCCCATTCATGCTCTGTGATGGCTTTCATTGATTCTGGGTCGGAAGCAAATCTGATAAATCCCCGCGTGGTCGAGGAGCTGGGGGCAGCAACCTTTCCCACGCAACGTTTTCGTCACGCCTATGCCGCCAACGGCAAGTTCCTTTGTCGGGTTACACATCGCACTCAGATGCTACGTATGAGCTTTCCGGAGCGTATTAGCTTTCATGTCTTCGACGCACGTAGTAGCGACATCATCTTGGGCAGCCCGTGGCTCAAAGAACATAATCCGCACATAGATTGGGCCACGGGTCAGATCAAGACTTGGGGAGAGGACTGTCTCAGTCGCTGTGTCGCTGTCCGGAGAGACAGGGGTATTCAAGTTGCGCCGGTTCGGCTAACAGAACCTAGTACCGCCCTGGACCTGACCGCAGTGCCCTCCTGCTACCATGACCTACGGGAGGTCTTCTCTGAATCTAAAGCAAAGTCTCTGCCACCACATCGGTCATACGACTGCGCGATTGAACTCCTGCCAGGCACCTCTCCTCCCAGAGGGAAACTGTTCTCTTTAACCGGACCAGAGCATCAAGCCATGAGGGACTACATCGAGGACTCGCTGGCAGCCGGACTCATTCGCCCCTCATCCTCACCAGCCAGTGCGGGGTTTTTTTTTTGTCAAGAAGAAGGACTCCACGCTGCGACCCTGCATCGACTACCGAGGCCAGAACGACATCACAGTCAAGAACAGGTACCCTTTGCCGCTTATCTCTACAGCATTCGAACTCCTCCAGGGAGCCCGGATCTTCACCAAGCTCGACTTGCGCAGCGCTTACCACCTGGTGCGGATTCGGGAAGGGGATGAGTGGAAGACGGCGTTCAACACCCCCACATGGCACTATGAGTATCTGGTGATGCCCTTCGGACTGACTAACGCTCCGGCCGTCTTTCAGAACTTCATTAACGACGTGCTTCGGGAGTTCCTGAACAGATCTGTCTTTGTTTATCTGGATGATATTCTCATCTTTTCAGCAGACCTAACCTCTCACATTCAACAAGTCAGAGAGGTGCTCCGGCGTCTGCAGCAGCACCAATTATACGTGAATATGGAGAAGTGTGAGTTCCATCGGGCATCCGTGTCCTTCCTGGGCTTCGTCCTGGCTGAGGGAGAGATACGGATGGATCCCGGGAAGGTCGACGCGGTGCTGCGGTGGCCTACCCACACCGACAGGAGCGACGTACAGAGGTTTCTGGGATTTGCCAATTTCTATAGGAAATTCATAAGGAACTTCAGTTCCGTGGCCGCTCCTCTGCATTCGCTCACCTCGCCACATACCCTCTTCGACTGGTCTGGGACCTGCCAGGAGGCCTTCAGCAGGCTCAAGGCAAGTTTCACTACTGCGCCCGTTCTCATTATTCCGGACCCAGATAACCAGTTTGTGGTGGAGGTGGATGCATCGAATTCAGGAATCAGAGCAGTCTTGTCGCAGAGGAGTCCCAGGGATGGAAGGATCCACCCGTGCGCGTTCCTGTCTAGAAAGTTGACCCCGGCAGAGAGGAACTACGACGTGGGAGATAGGGAACTGCTGGCGGTCAAGAGCGCGTTGGAGGAGTGGCGGCACTGGCTGGAGGGCTCACAAGTACCGTTCGTTGTCTTCACGGACCATAAGAACCTTGAATACCTGAAGTCGGCGAAGAGGTTGAACGCCCGTCAGGCCAGGTGGGCCCTATTTTTCACCCGCTTCCACTTTAAGGTGTGTTTCCACCCAGGCTCCAAAAACGGCAAGCCGGATGCACTCTCGCGGATCCACGAGGGAGGGCGCACGGATTCAGACGCCGCTACTATCCTGCCAGCGGGGTGCTTCGTGGCCGGTTTCACCTGGGCGATCGAGTCGCGGGTGAAGGAGGCTCTGGGAGAGACACCGTCACCCGCGGTTTGTCCGTCGGGCCGCCTGTTCGTCATCCCATCTCTGCGGGGAGACGTCATCAACTGGGCCCATACCAACAAGACGGTCTGCCACCCGGGTATGGCGAAGACACGTTCAGTGGTCGAACAAAGGTTCTGGTGGCCTAACCTCAGCAAGGACGTAAGGGAGTTCGTCAACGCCTGCCCGGTGTGTGCTGCCAATAAGACTTCCCGCCTACGGCCTGTTGGTGAGTTGCAACCCCTGTCCATCCCCTTTCGTCCGTGGTCACACATCGCGCTGGACTTCGTCACCGGCCTGCCGCCTTCTCAAGGGAACACAGTGGTGCTGTCCATAGTGGACCGTTTTTCCAAAATGGTCCACTTCGTGCCGCTTCCGAAGATCCCGTCGGCCAAGCAGACAGCCCAGTTGGTATTAGACGAGGTCGTCCGTTACCACGGCCTACCCCAGGACATCGTTTCGGACAGGGGTCCGCAATTCAGCGCCCATTTCTGGAAGGAGTTCTGCAACCTCATCGGCGCTTCAGCAAGTCGGACATCGGGTCATCACCCAGAGTCTAACGGCCAGACTGAGAGGATTAACCAGGAATTAGAGACCGGTCTTCGATGTCTGGCATCCAGGGACCAGAGCACGTGGAGCCAGCACATCAAGTGGGTGGAGTATGCCCACAATTCTCTACCCTCCGCTTCAACAGGTATGGCTCCACTCCATGTCGTGCATGGGTATCCTCCGTCCCTGTTTCCTCCACTGGTCACAGAATCCACAGTTCCGTCGGCCCTGGCCGTGGTGCGACGCTGCAAACGGACCTGGGAAGCAGCTCGGAGGACACTGCTGCGCATGAGCAGCGCCTACAAGGCCGCAGCAGACCGCAAGAGGAGGGCCGCACCAGAGCTCAGAGTGGGACAGCGAGTGTGGCTCTCCAACAAAGATCTCCCGCTGCGGACGGAATCCCGCAAACTTGCTCCCAGGTTCGTTGGCCCGTTCCCGGTTTCCAAAGTTATTAACCCGGTCGCCGTCTCGTTGAAACTGCCCAGGTCGATGAGGGTGCACCCTACGTTCCACGTCAGCAGACTTCGCCCGAATCGCACATCGTCGCTGGCTCCTCCGCTCAAATCCCCCCCCCCCCCCCGCATGGTCGACGGTGGGTTGGTGTACACTGTGCGCCGGTTGCTGTCTTCCCGTCGCAGAGGAAGGGGGGTCCAGTACCTGGTGGACTGGGAGGGATATGGCCCGGAGGAGCGCTCTTGGATCCCCTCCCGCTTCGTCGTGGACCGCTCCCTCATCAGGGACTTTCACGCGGCTCACCCTGATGCTCCTGGGCCGTCCAGGGGGGGGTTCTGTCATGCTCCTGGATTCCAGCCAGGGCTGGGCGTGGCCAGCTAATCTGAAGGTGCACACCTGCGCCTCATGACCTTTGATTAAGACCCAGTACATATAGGACCCTGGGGACGGCAGAGACTCTGCTAGATCGTTGCCTCTCATGCCTCGTTCCCGCACTACCGTACTCCTGACGTCTACCTCCCGTGTACCGACCAACGCCTGTCTCCCGACCTACCCCGTAAGCCTGCCGTTACTGATCTTGCTGCTAACCGACATTGGAACGAATAAAGGCTTATTCCGCACTGCTTACCTCTCACCTGAGTCGTCCATTTGGGTCCACCCCCGAGTCTCATCCGTGATAGTCTTCAGAACTGTGCGGCCAACGCTTGGCAGCTGCTTTACCATGCCGCCAACACCAAAATAACGAGCGCACCAAACTGGAGCGCTACGAGCCACTGCATCTGTTTATGCCGCCATCATCAAAGAGAGTAAAAGGATTCCAGTTTGGTGGCCTCCATAATGCATCCCTGCTTTTTGCAGATGATGTGATTCAGTTGGCTTCATCCAGTCGTGATCTCCAATTGTCACTGGAGCGGTTCGCTTCATACGGTGTGTATGGCATATATATGCCGCTTATTGGGCGGCACGGTGGAGCAGCTGAAAATCGTTGACCTCATAGTTCTGAGGACCCGGGTTCAATCAAGTTTGTATGTTCTCCCCTGCCTCCGTGGGTTTTTTCTGGGGACTCCAACTTCCTCCCACATCCCAAAAACATGCAACATTAATGGGATACTCTAAATTGCCACTAGGTGTGATTGTGAGTGCGAATGTTGTCTGTCTCCATGTGCCCTGCAATTGGCTGGCACCCAGTTCAGGGTGTATCCTGACTCCTGCCCAGCAATCCTGTGATCCTTGTGAGGATAAGAGGCAAAGAAAACGGAATGATGGATGCCTCTCATAAACATAGCTCATTTTTACTGAGTGTTGTTATTCACTGCATACTATGATAAATTTCTATGAATGCATCTTATCTTGGAATGAAGATAATGCAACTTTTATTCATTCGCATGTTAAAGCTCGATATCCATTTGGAGTTATAAATGTCCAGAAAGTTCCCACCTCCAGCAGTTTACTTCACACTAGGCAGACTTGTTCATGTTAATGAGGTGCAATGGCGGCCTGCTTGGTTGTAAAGGTCAAGGCTGCATGTATCTGTGTTGTAGTGGAAGTCAGTGATGAGCCAGTGCACTTTGGTTAGATGAGATTTTGTACTTTAATGCTGTTTTCACAATGCATTCACTTTAAATTGGAAGGTGTAATTGTAGAGCTGAGAGTTCAGCCAGAGCGCGCAGGATGTTGTCATGTCTGAAGCGAACTTTCACGGAGTAGTTGCGGCATTCCCCAATAAAAATAATTAAATGCATGGCAGCAATTGCTTCCACTCCAAAAAAGTGTGCACTATAAGTTTTTGGTGTTCAATTTCAAACTCCCATCACGTCTGTTTGTGGTTTACCTTAGGTACATACAAATGTAAGGAAATTTTGGTATCAACAACAAACCTTTATCCCTCCCTGGTACCTTACACACAGAACAGGGAACAGGCAGATGACAACAAAATGTTGGTTAAGATAACCAAACTAAAAAAGGTACACTGTAGTAACAGTAAATTGGTGTGTTATGTGACAGAAGAGTCTCTGCCAGGATGAGGGGCAAAGTTTATCAAACGATGGTGAAACCGGCCATGATGTACGGATTAGAGACGGTGGCACTGAAGAAACAACAGGAAGCAGAACTGGAGGTGGCAGAAATTAAGATGGTGAGGTTCTCTCTAGGAGTGAGCAGGTTGGATAGGATTAGAAATGAGCTCATTAGAGAGACAGCTAAAGTTGGATGTTTTGGAGACAAGGTTTGAGAGAGCAGACTTAGATGGTTTGGACATGTCCAGAGGCGAAAGAGTGAACCTGCAGCCAGTGACTCCTCAACGTATGCTTGATGCTCCGGACCTGAAAGAGAATATAGTCTCCCGTGAGAGGGTGAGGAGCCGGGCAGCAGGTCAAAGGTGCAGTCTTATAGCCTGTGAGGAGGAAGCGACTTAGCCTTACACTTGGAAAATACTTCCCTCAGGTCATGGTAACAGGATGGGACTGAAGATAGGTCAGGCTCATCTCACGGGGTTTGAGCGCCTCTTCCTGGGACGAGAGGCACATACGTGGGCACTTGGCTCCCTCGGAACTGATTTGTCCAGTTGACCAGTCAATATGGGGGTTATGTATTGTCAGCCAGGGACCCCCCATGATTATGTTATGCCCCATGGTGTCAAAAACATGGAAGCTGTTGCATTCCAAATGTGAATCCGGAAATGTCAGGGATGACAGTCCAAACAAGCAGAAGTAACAGTAGTGGCAGGCTTACGAGGTTGGTCAGGGGACAGACGTGGGTCTGTACACGGAAGGTAGATGTCAGGCAAACGGGAGTACGGGATCGAGGCATCAAAGGCAACGATATGGCGAAGGATTAGTCGTCCCACGGGTCCTGTATGTACTGGGTGTCATCAGTGGTCATGAGGCGCAGGTGTGCGCCTTCTGATTAGCTGGCCACGCCCAGACCGGGCTGGATGCCAGGAGCATGACAGCAGTGGGTCACTGTGTGTCCCGACTGACATCAGTTGAAGCAGAGTCCCTACCTCTGCCGGGGTAGACGATACTCTGGTGACAGCCAGGGGCGGGCTAACTGCATGGGCTTCTCCGCCTAATCAAATGTACCTTGAGAAGTGTTGGCATCCCTGATACGTGAAGGTGTGTGTCTCCGCCAGGAGCTGTCCTGCTCCCGATCCATGAGTTGCTTTTCTATTTCTAAAGAGAGAGGGATGAGTGCATCCAGGTCTGTCGGCAAGTCTGGTGAGATGAGCTGGTCCTTTAATGTGGGGGACAGCCCTTGAAAGAATGAATCTAGGAGTGCCCTGTTTTCCCTCTGGCTGCAAGAATGTAGAAGTCAATGGCGTTATCCGAGACCCAGCGCTTGCCTTGCCTCAGGATGAGTTCCCTAAGAAACGCTCCAGATGGGAGAGCGGAGATCAGAAACCCGAATGTGTGCCAGGGACTAGCGAGGGGACTGGCTCGTGGATATGGGAGGATCCAGCGGCAGCTACTGGAGCCGGGCTGGCATCGGCTATGCTGGGGAAGGGTGCGCACAGGGAACTAAGCCAGGCAAATACCTCTCGAAACTGGTTGCTCAGCTGTTCCAACAATTGAGCAACCATCTAGAGATGTTTACTGTGTTCGTCGAAACACCGTCCTTCAGCCTGGAGGGTGTTGCGCAGCCGACCCGAGTCGGCTGGATCCATGTGCTGGCCAGATCATTCTGTCATGACCAGAACACGAGGCTGAACCCCAAATGTGCGACTCATGAGACCAGGTACAGTTCGGGAAGCGTCGAGACACAGGCAGACAGTCCAAATAAGCAGCTGTCCCAAAATAAGCAGGTGTGAAGGCTGGGTCATTCGGTACACAGAGTAGCAAGGACATAGGCAAAGGTGTCATGATCCTGCCGCTCCATGCGGGCTGATTAGTCTGTGTAATTATATCACCCCGATGACAATTGGTCCACGCCAGTTCGTTGAGCTTCATGTCCCGTTCCACCACACTCGTATCCCTGATCGACAACCTGTGTGTACCGACCTTCGCCTGTTCTCCGACCAACCTTGTAAGCCTGACTCCTTCGTTACTTCTGCCTGCTTTGATTGTTCTCCTGTGTACCGACTCCTGCCTGCCCGCTCACCTGCTCTCTTCGCTCGACGTCCCAACTACCGCTGCTGCACCGGACTGCCTGCTCGATCCCCGACTTCGGCATGTAATAAATGTTTCTCCTTGAACTACCTTGCATCTTCCAAGTCCTGCATTTGGGTCCTACTCTCGTTCCGATGCGACGTGACAGAACGAGCTCAACGAACTGGCGAGGACCAATCGTCATCGGGGTGATATAAATACACAGACTAATCAGCCCGCATGAGACGCAGGTATGCGCCCCAATCAGCGTACCTGCGCAGGCACCCGCACAGCTCGTGCTGGAGCGGCAGGATCATGACAAAAGGGTTGCGGGAACGTGACATAGTAAAACAATGATCTTGCAAGGATCAGACCGCACACGTGACAATATATACATGGACCGTAATCACCAAAACGAGACGCAGGCGAGCACATCTCCTCATCGGAGCAGGTGCATGCCACATCGGGAACAGACACACCTATGACAGAAGAGGCATGGCTTAATCAAAAGAGAGGGATTATTTTTCAACTCTGATGTAATACCAAATTTCAAAGGTCTTTCATTTTCAAATTTCAACGTCACCTCTTAATGAAACGTCTTGGGTGCCATCCTGACCTCATCTACTACCTCCCAAAAGTAGGTTTAATAGGGATTATTTTATACAACTATTTTAAATCAAAAGCCTTTAACCCTTTCAATCGAAATTGTAATTTGTAGTTCAATGGTGTTGCGTTTATATTGTATATATTATATTATTATTACATGATATTATATTATATTGTAAAGTGACACTCTCTTATAGATCACCCTATGTTCCTGCCTCTTCTAGAAAAAAAGTGTTCACTAGTGCCATTTCCATCCTTTTTGCAAAGTCTAGCACCATCTGTCCCTCAAAGTTAATTTCTTGGATGGTATCCTTTAGTGATGAAAGTAATCCCGATTTTACTGGAATTCCAGATTTTCAAATTTTCATGAAAATTCCTCTGAAAAATTATAGAAAAATTGCCTAAAATTAATCCGGACATTAGTTGACAACATTGAACGAACACGCGTTTGAGTTCATTGTTTTGCTTTCACGAGCGTAGCCATGTTGAGGCACTAACACTAGTAGCAGTAACGCCCCCTCCCCTCGCATTCTCATGACCTCACCATATCTCGGAGATTTTCGAAATTTCAGCGAGAATGGAAGCCACAAAGGGTGCACGTGTGCACACAAAAGGCAGATTAATCATTGAATGTCGAGTATTTGAATAGCGTTTTGTGTAAACTAATTCATGCGTGATTGGCCTGGTCCAGCTCCAGCGCAATGTTCAAACAGGTAGACAGGCAAGCTGACATACATGCAATAGACGCGAGTGTTAGGAATACATTCAAGTGGTCATGGCTTGAGGATTTTTTTGTCCGACTACATTAGAAAGGTCAACAAACCTGGTAAGTCAGTTAAAATCATACATAAATCATATTATATATTCATATTACACAACTATTAGTATTACTAGACCTATATCTCAGATAGTGAGCAATCTGGTCGCCTGTATCAGTACAATGCGTCGTAAGAAGTTTGAGACTTAAACGTTAATGGTAATTACTCCAGATCAACTTTTTTAACATGTTTTGCTATACGGTGTAGGAATTCTAGGATATATATTTTGTGTATATTCTATATCCATGCTATAATATGCATAATGTGGGGAAAAGGATAATTTTAGAACCCATTTGTATTTTCAGTAACTTTCAGAAAACTTAACTTTCATCTCTAATACTTACCCATAACTTCTTTATCACCTGTTTCCTTCACTAACATGTACATTACAGTCTGCACCAATTACAACTCACTCTAAGTGTCAGGGATGCGCAGGACTACTTTATCTAGTTCCTTACAGAATTTCTTTTTCACCTCTACATCACATCTTACTTGTGGGGCATAGGTCTTTACTTCCTTTCCACCTGTTCTCTTGGATGCACAGTATATCAACCTTTCTCCTAATCATTATGTCAAACAACTCCTGAGCTTTTCCTGTCATAGTTCCAACATTCAAACACTGTTTCAGGCTGTGTGCATTCCTCTTCTTCTTCTGCCAGATGCCGTTTCTGGGAAACACTCTGTATTTGTCTTGGTTTGGGACCATCCTACAGATTACACAGGTTTGTGCCCCCATCGGGTTGCAATGCAATGCATAAAAATGTAAAAAACATAAATGGAAATTAAATTTTGGGAATACTTTACATCTGTACTGGTGTAGTTGTGTTGGCACGGTATCACAAATAGTTGTAGTCATGTTTCATTTGCATTTGATTTATCTTAAATCGTTGGCGGCTTCAATTGGTGAAATGTCAGTTTGCCTTTTTTGAGTGAACTTATGTCTTCTTCTGACATGGCTGAGGAACTACAAATTTGTGGTGAAGTCTTGGCCCACTATCACTATTTGTGCTAGAAAATGTCAATTCATGTCAGCTGGTAGGTGTTTACAAGTAAAGTAATATGTTTTTGTGAATGCAAATTTGCTAAAAATGTGTGAAATATGAGTCATTCAAAACGTTAGCATTTGTTAGAACTCTATGCTAGTGGCTGCTTGTTCGTGTTAATTAACTATTTTGAACCTGCTAGACACTGTGTGGTAAGGTTGAACCCAAATGGACCATCGCATAAAAATAATGATTTGCTGATGTAACCCCTCACTGTGTGAGATAGGCCATAATGAGAACCTGAACAGCAAATAGTTATGCCTGTATAGGCATTTGATCCTGTATATAATACTTTATCATATTTCTTAAACAATAGAAAGACAGGCTAATAATCTGTCTTGTGTCAAACGTCAAGACCCTCAAGTTCTTGGGAATTACAGTCTCACAGGACCTGAAGTGGGAGACATCATTTTCCATCCTCAAAAAAGCCCAGCAAAGGATATACTTCTTTGAGGTTCAGAGGAAGCACGGTCTGTCACAAGAGCTGCTGAGGCAGTTTTACAAAGCGGTCATGTAATCAATACTGTGTTGCTCCACTACAGTCTATCATTATATGTGTGCCTGTTTTCATGTGCTTGACTGACTCAAAATTAGCCATTAGCCAGAAGAAATAGCTGCTAGTGACAGCTATGCCTGGGAAGATGTCAGGAGTTTCTGTTAAAATCAGACATGAACGATCCCACTGCATAGTATGTCGTTCCTATGGTAAACAAACACGTGGGGTACTTGTACAATAGTGTTCAAAACAATAGCAGTTCATCCATCCCTCCAACCATTTTCTTAGCCTCTTATCCTCACAAGGGTCGTGGAAGTGCTGAAGCCTATCCTAGGTGTCATCGGGCAGGAAGGAGGGTACACCCTGAACTAGTTGCCAGCCAATCACAGGGGACATTGAGACAAACAACAGCCACACTCACAATCATACCTAGGGGCAATTTAAAGTCTCCAATTAATGCATGTTTTTGGGATGTGGGAGGAAACTGGAGTGCCCGAAGAAAACCCACACAGGCACGGGGAGAACATGCAAACTCCACACAGGCGGGGCCGGAATTTGAACCCTGGTCCTCAGAACTGTGAGGCCAATGCTGTATTGCCGTGCCACCGTGCTTCCTCAATTAAATCAGTTAAACCCAATTGAGATGCTGTGGCGTGACCTTAAACAGGCCGTTCATGCTAGAAAAGCCTTCAATATGGTGGAGTTGAAACAATTCTGCAAAGAAGAGTGGGACAAAATTCTTCCAGAGCGATGTGAAAGACTCATTACTGATTGTTGCAAAGGGTTGATTTCAACCCCAAAGCCTCAGACATCGCTTTGTTACCTGTTCAGGACTCATCTTTCCCAAATTTGTGGTTAGTCACAGTGAGTTTGTGATTTAATAAGGGGGAGGGTCAGAATTTTTTTTTTTTGCCTTAATAAATTTAATTGTCATTTGTAAACTGCATTTTTTGATTTCCCTGTGTTGTCTCTGAATGATATTAAAATCCATTTGATGATTTGAAACCTTTGTGTGTGATAGATATGCAAAAAAAAAACGAAAAACTGGAGGGGGCAAATACTTTTATCATGGCACTTTTAGTCATCAGTTATTATCCAAGCCGCTTATCCTCAAAAGTTTTGTGGGAAAGCTGGGGCCTATCCCAGCTAGTTTCAAGGCAAAAGGTAGACTACACCCTGAACTGGTCGCAAGTCAGTTGCAAGGAAGATACG
Source organism: Syngnathoides biaculeatus (assembly GCF_019802595.1). Classification (NCBI taxonomy): domain Eukaryota; kingdom Metazoa; phylum Chordata; class Actinopteri; order Syngnathiformes; family Syngnathidae; genus Syngnathoides; species Syngnathoides biaculeatus. The sequence continues at coordinate 3,073,912 of NC_084653.1, forward strand.
GTCTCTACACCATCACTGAGTGGGAATCGATCCCATGCTGCCCGCACCAAAGGCAGGCGTGTGTACCACTACACCAGGCCCTTTAAGTGTTCCTTCTGAAATGTTCTTATCTCATTTGAAATACTGTATCGGATATATTTTACCTGGAGGATGTTGCTGATTTCAGGACTTTGCCAGGGTGGCATTCTCTGTGGGGCGGCACTCCAACCCCAGGTGAGGTTTGGCCAGGGTTTCTACAATTCTGGAACGTGGCAGAGGACACACAGTGATGCGTAAGTTATTTTTCAGGTGGCAATCGACTGGCAGCAGTAGGTTTAATACTCTTTAAAATTGTAAGGAAGGTTGGCAATATTTACTCATGACTTGACCCTTTCCACAACTGTCAAATTTGAACTATTTGTTGTTTTCCTTAGGAACAGACAATTGCTCTCAAAGTTTAGAAGGTTATCCTGATGAGTTGAGGCTTTTAGGCATTTTTGATATTACTTTATTGAGTGTCTTTTATGTCTTGGAGTGTATTTAGCACGACTCCCTGAGAAGGGTTGCATCAGGAAGGGGATCTGGCATAAAAATTGTGCCAAACATATATATGCGTTCATCTGAGATGACACGCTGTCGCGACCCCGAAAGGGACAAGCCAAAAGAAACTTATGGATGTTCAACTATATAATAAATATTATATATATACATATAATATCCTGAAATGAATGTAATTGGAGTCAAGAAGACAATTAAAATGGTTGATCGAACAACATCTCTGTGTCCATTACAGAAACCTGCCCCCTACCTTGTGTGTTTGTTTCACAATGCTCAACATTTTCCGAAAACCTTTGAGTCATTCGCTGGAGTCATAGCTGTTTCCTGAGCTGTTTCCATAACCAGACTGACCTAGGGGGCTTAAAGAAATAAAATCTTACGTTGTTAAAAAAGAAAAAAATTCCTCTGAATTTTCTTTGAGTGCATGGCTAAGTTAGTCGGTATGTGGTAACTTGAAAAAGAAGCAAAGACAAAAAAATGGCTCAAATGCTTCCTCTATTATTTTCTTACTGCATCATAGTGTTCATGATATTCCACACTACCCCTTCTTTCTTTGTGGAGCAACTAAAACTGTAATAAAAAGCTTTGTTGGGTGCTGCGACTGTAGGAAGTGCCAGACCCCCTGCCAATTATGACAGGCTGGTATCAGTAGTGAAACCAGATAAATGGCAATACACGTGGGAGTGAAGATTAAGACTGAAAGACACCCATTCAACCACCAACACTCTCCCCATGAATGTAACCTATACAAGATGGACTATATAAGGATCACACATTCACTATTGTTGTTGAGATTTTTAAGTATATTTTGCAAGTACAATAATAATGTAACATTTTCTTGGTGTTGATGATATTGTTGATAATTATATCCCTATGTTTGCTGTTGAGTGGCTGGTGCTAGCTGAAAAGGAACGCCCACCAATATTGTATATCCGTTTTAAAATATCCTTTCCTGTCACATAGGCAAAGGGAGAAAGGAACCCGACACGACAAAGATCTGTCAATTATGACCATCTACTGTAGTTAAAATCACCCTCTAAACCAGTGTTAATAACTACAGTAAAGATCTGAGTTCATACTCGGTAGTTCAACAGTAATTTAACACATAACCCAAAATGGGTTGTGAATTTTAAATGATTGTGCCTGTCCTTGAGTGAAAAATTTGTGCACAAAGAAACAAGTTATTTCCCTTTCATAGCCTCCTTTATGCTTTTTTCTTTCCATTGCTCTTGTTCTACAGAAATAAGGTGTCAAAGTCATTGTCTCACAAGTGTTAAATATATCGCATCAAATGCTGGTTTCATCATGCATTTAATCAACTGGACGCATAAGGCTGTGTCGCTGTCTGAAAGCCCAAAGTATCCTGTGTGCTTCACTGAGTTCTGTGTGAAAGCCATCCAGGCGTCCATTGATTTTTTTTAATCGCATGCCATTACGACGATGTCCTGGCGCCTATCCCAGCATAGTTTGAGTGATTGGTTGGATCCACCCTGAACTGGTCACCAGCAAATTCTGGGGTTATTAAAAAAAAACAAAACAACTCACATTCACACCTTTGAGCAATTTAGAGTGGATGGATGTAATTAACCTACCATGCATCTTTTTGGGACTGTAGGAGGAAACTGAAGTATCCAGAGCGAACTCACAAAGGCACAGGGCGAACATGCAAACGAAATGGATAGATTCCACATTGAAGCACCATATTTTCGAATTCCATACAAGCAGGACTATACACTCGCAATTCAATTAAATTAATCAATCAATTAAAGTAACCATGCTCGCAAAAGGTAGCTGTCAATTATTCTCACAGATCCATCTATACAGGAAGGCCAGATTTTAACCCAGGTACTCAGAATGATTGACAGCTCCCTTTTGACCAATCATCGAGGGTCATTTTCTGAACTCCGCCCATGCCGCCCAGAGCTGCTTATCCTTTAGCCACAAACAAAGGTATGGTTACTTTAAGCCTCAGAATTGCGAGTGTATAGTCCTGCTTATATCCGATTCGGAAATATGGTGCTTCGATGTGGCTGGGGTACGTGTAATGTGAATGAATGTGTAATGGAGACGAGCGCTATCCAGAGAGTTTACTGGGAGGATATCTAGTGTGCTTTTCCACCCTAAAGCATAATTTAGATGAATGCAAACGGTAGATTAAGGTTTGTGGCTGACCTCACGACCAGCTCAACGTATCAAAGATAAATCACCACAAAACTGTCTGTTCCAAGGAAAGCTATTCAATTAGTCAGGGAAACACCTATAAAGGAAGGAGGAAGCACTACCTGAGCCGGGCGACACTCAAAGCTTCCAGCCGCACCTCGGCTCTGCTCTCAAGTGTTCTTATCCATGATTAAACACATCACGTTAATACAAATATTTTGGGCCTACATTTACGTGTACAATACATACGTTCAGACCGATAGAAGACATGCATACTGCCATAATTTATGTAAATTAATTATCCACTATGAACATAGATATAATTTTGAATCGACATGTTTATGTAGTGTAAGAATACAAACTTACCCTCCTTTGCATGAATAATAGGCATCAGAAATCTTATCGCATTCGATGTCCAACATTAGTTTATGGGGTGGTTGATTCTTGAACGGCCAACACATTGCAGAAAACTTCAACTGGCGTTACCGTTTGTGAAACCTTAACATGATGAATATATCTCTGTTGAAAGTAATTCAGGCTTTTCTATACACTCTTTGTTGATATTTCTGATACCATGGGCAGAAAGGAAATAGAAATACTATGGGGAATTCGCTCTAATGAATCGCTCATAACATACTTCAGCCATACTGCATCCGCCATTTTGATCGGTAGCTTTGGGTGCAAAACAACAATATCTAAGTAGCCGTGGCTTAGGCGACCTGCTCGGATCTATCCATTGTGAGCTGGATACACTAGCTGGTTGGTCACCATGATGCCTGTGTATAAGGCACAGGTGGATGAATTTGTGTTCTGTTAGTAATGCTAAAGAGGCAAGGAGAAAAAAAAAATATTACTATTATCATACTTAGAGATCTATTTGTTTTGATTTCTATCTGTATATTTGTAGTGAGTATGAAATTGATTGCATGATTTACAATGACAAAAAAACCAATTCATTCAATTAGTTACTTTTAAAATTTTTGCATTGTTGAGAAACAAATAACAGGATTGTCATCAATGGTGTTATACACACATGCGCTAATGATGACACACAGCACCTGTAGATATAGTACTTCATTTGTCTTTCAAACAAATTATATGATTACATCCACTCACTTATTTTTTCCCCCAAGTATTTTGGGTTGCAATTTCAGACAAACGTTTTTTTTTTTTTTACATTTTCTACACTTTGTCAATTTAAGGTTGCGTCTTACTCACAATCTTCTGTTTTCTTGCGAAAGCTTTTTTTCTGAAATACAAGTAAAATTAATCATTCATGCAGTCATGCCAAATATTAATTTGTTTTTGTTTTTGTTGTTGGATGGCTTTCAAGCTCCTGGTCCCACCAGCTGTGATGAATGTCACAAGGTTAGTAGTGCCTTGAGCCACACAGATAATCAGCTTCATTAGTGCTGCCGCTAAAACCAATTTAAGAGCAGACCAGAGGGATCAGACAGGCCAGCTGTCCACACCAACGCTTTGGCAGGCACCCTGGCCTCAGCCAACACCAAAACAACAAGGAGCCAACTGTGTTTCCTGCCAAGTCATCTTTGCATGCAGGCTTATCACCATATCTTTCCCCACTGGGGATTGTTAAAGGATTATCGTTTCTCATTTTATCTTAACCTATCTTATCTCAGAGTGTGGGAGAGTTTTTCTATATGTAGCAGTACTGTACAGTGACGGAAATGTATCCATATTAATTGTTGAAGTCATTCATTTAAAAGCGAAACATCAAAATATAGTCAAGTTTGTGAAACACGGTTTATTATATGTATGCTAGCTTCAAGTTATAGAGATGGATTGGTGATGTTTTTGTCTGTGTGCTTGCTTGTTGGTCTTTGCTAAGGCCTGTTAACTCATCAAGCAGTCAAAACATCCTGGACTCATGAAGTTTATGACCTGACAGTGACCCACCACTGTTTCCATTTACAGAACAGCTTACAATCGGCCTCTGCTGCTAATTAAAAAAATAGCTGAAGCATGCTAACTTGATATTAGCGTGTTTACCCGACACTTAGGTCCAGGCACAATGTCAATCTTACAGTCATTGTATTCATATCTGCCTTGGCAAGGTGTAATTTTCTGGTCTTGTCACATTCCCACAGGGGCATTGTGGACAAAGCCTCTTTTCCAGGTTTTCTCATTGTATAAAAGTGCCGCTAACACCAAAATGTAAATTTAAAATTGGTATTGTTATCAAACTACATGTAATATTAATCACTTTGGTGATAAAACAAGTCGGAAAAATTGAGCTGGGAGTGTTTTATTAAAGCACAAAGTTGCGAAAGTATGACTCGACATCTCAGTGGCGGCCATATTGTATGTGATGTCATGTGACGTCTCCTGCAGGTATCACACTGGGGCAGTTGCCACTGACAATACGCTGTGTCAAATCCAATGGCAGATGAACAAGAGCGATTTTTGGATTTTTCTGATTCCCCTTCTGAGACTGGAGCTCTTTTTGAGGAAGAGAACATCTCAGAAGTGAGTGAAGCGACCGGGGCCATCTTATCATATCATCTCAAGCCATATTAAGACAGTAGGTGGATCACTTACCCACAAAAAAACAGACTCCCCGAAAGACTAACGAGGAGGATGAGGGACCCGATGAATATTCAAAGTGACTTGGCCATAATTGTTCCATTTCATAACCCTTTAACAAGTCGTGTGTATGCAGTGTACTCAGGAGGACCCATGCCAGGTGAAGTAAACACAGGGGTGCCCAGACACCGGTGTCCGGTGGGGGGGAGAGCTCCTTTCTCCTCCCTGCCCGACCCATCTCCATGTCGGGGGAAACGGCGGCCCGTGCCACCGCTAAGAGCGGCCCATGCACATCGACACATTGAAACATTCTGAGACTCCATTACGTTGTCGGACGTAGATTTCTAGAATGATGCTATAAGGACAAGGATGGCTGTCGAGGGAGCTTTTTATTTATATTGCTGTTTTCAGACAAGTACACAATTACACGGATGCCACACCCCCTTCCGTCACATTTCTGGAACATTCGCTGGAAATAATTTTTGAATTTGGAAGTTTGGAAGATTCACTTAACTATGGTGACTATACATCATTTGGCTAGTTAGCTTGTGTTACATGCTACCAAACTGTCTGTGTACTTCTAGTTTATTGTTGTTTTGTGTTTTATTGTATTTTGTGATTAAATTGTCTTAAATGCAATACATGTACTTTGTTATATTTTGCTGGTTTGACCAAAGGGATTTATTCTAAATTCACACCCAATGTATGCAATAAACAGTGAGACAAATTAGCTCCCCCTCCCCCCAAATATTATTATTTTTAATAGCTCTATACACCCCTACCTATGATTTGGAACCCATAAAGATCTTGTCCTTTGGACCTGTGGAATCCATTTTTCACGACGACTTGGGTCTTTTGGAAACGTGCAAAGAGTGAATCCATCCTCCCGAGTGTTCAAGCAAAATCCAGCTACACAACGAGCTGGCATTTTGGCTAACATGCAGAAAAAAACCCACATAATTTCTCACCGGTACAAGAGGTAAAGACACTTGACTCCGCTGCTGTAGCTGTCTGCAAAATACATCACTGCGGTTTTTTTCTTCAACCCAAAACTCTCGAGAGATTTTTCGTAGCAGGAGATGAAAAAAAATCGATAAATGGCAACATTCTAACATGCTGTGAACAAATGGATGAGTCCATTCCGGCTGATTTTTTTTGTGGTTAACATAATACAAAATTTCATGTTTTAGGTTTCAGTGGCACTTCAAATAACCAATAAAATAAAAGACAATATGGGTAACTTTATCCATCCTCTGTTCTGCTAATTCTCATGAGTATCCAACGTTAAGCCTTTTAGATTGGTAATCCAATGGTAAACCAAATTGGAGTGGCCCTTTCTGAACTTGTACTACTGACTCCATACTTTTATATTGTAATAATGTATCCATCCATCCATCTATTTTCTGAGCCACTTATCCTCACATGGGTCGCGGGAGTGCTGGAGCCAATCTCAGATGTCATCGGACAGGAGGCAGGGTCTACCCTGAATTGGTTGCCAGCCTATCACAGGGCACATGGAGACAGACAACAGTCGCACTCACAATCACAACTAGGGACAATTTTAGAATCTCCAATTCATGCGTGTTTTGGGGATGTGGGAGGAAACCAGAGTGCCCTGAGAAATCCCACACAGGCACAGGGAGAACATGCGAACGCCATACAGACAGGGCCGGTATTTGAATCCCAGTCAACAGAATTATGAGGCCAACGCTCTACAGCTGTGCCACCGTATCTATAGTGCCGATATACTGTATTATTTGTACTACTTTGAGAACGTATTAGTCCTTTTGCATTCATGGCAATGAATCTGTACTAATCTGAGAAAAATTAAGGCATTACAATTCCACAAATTAATAATAATCCTTGAAAGAAGAAATCATTTATGAAATTAGGAAAATATTTAGTTACTGTTTTATCTCATGTCTTGATGTGTGTGTACTGTACTCTATACTATACATTATCAGTGATATGTACGTGCAACATGCAAGGTACGTTAAAGGAAGACTAAATTGTCCTTAAGTGTTATTGTGTGTGAATGGTTGTTTATACGTATGTGGATTAATGAATATTATGTTTTATATTGGTGATGATATGTATGTGTTGAAAAGACCCTCTTGAAAATAAGATGATGCATCCCAAGCGGCTATTCTTTCAAAAAATACCGGCTAGCCTACATGAACAAATAATTCACAATAATTTTGATTCACTCCACATGCCGGCCGGATATCCTGTAGTATTGAACTGCAAGTCCGACAAGTGTCATAACAGTGCTGTAAAGTGTTATGGCATTGTCTTTCTTTTTTGAAAATAATGTCCTCATTACCACATAGAGCAGTAATTGTCCACACATTTTTTTACATATTCTGGCAATGAAGCTTCACTTTGTATCGCTGCCTTTGTTCCATGCAAACATTCCGTAATGCTGTTGTCACTTACTGTATATGAATTTTAAACATATGAAGCTAGCAGCATTACCTTCGTTAGCTTTGGCTAACGTCTTGAGGTTGACCCAATTTTGTGCTATTCATCCAGTCAGGTGGTACCACCAGTCACCGTTTCTCCTTGCGTGCTCACAATATCCTGTCTTGGATCCATTTTTGTAGGCCAAAAATTTTCTGTAAAAAGTTTGTACCTAACAGAGCATGCCAGCGTCTATATATAGGCGGTGGCCCGAGACAGCGGAGCAGGGGCCTCAGACCACCATTAATGTCTGATCCTGTTCAGTAGAGTCGTGGGTGTGCTTGCGTTTATCTGAGCTGACTATCCGAATTGATAAACCATGAATTGGTCACCAGCAAATCAGGGCACATACAGTATAGACCAGAGGTCGGTAACCTTAAAACTCAAAGAGCTATTTCACCACAGTTTCCACCACATCCCACTTGAGGTCATAGACTGATCTGTCTAACAATGCTGCTTATGTTGTAAGTACCACGTCTTCTTTTAGGTCCCCCTCTACAGAGTCCTCCTATGGCATTGTGAGCACTATGTTGCAGCAGTCTTCAGTGAAGCGTATGCGTCTGGTAATGTAATTTCAGGTGTGAAAATTAATTGTCTCCCATGGAATGATAGCGGTGTCATGTTGGGTCAGCTGGTAAATCGTTGGCCTCACAGTTCTGAGGTCCCGGGTTCAATCCCGGACCCGCCTGTGTGGAGTTTGCCTGTTCTCCCCGTGCCTGCCTGGGTTTCCTCCTGGCACTCCGGTTTCCTCCCACATTCCAAAAACATGCAACATTAATTGGACACTCAAAATTGCCCCTCAGTGTGATTGTGAGTGTGACTGTTTGTCTCTGTGCCTTGTGATTGGCTGGGAACCAATTCAGGGTGTACCCCGCCTCCTGCCCGTTGACAACTGGGATAGGCTCAACCACTCCCCGCAACCCGCAACAGTCGCACACACAATCACACCTAGGAGCAATTTAGAGTCTCCAATGAATCCATGTATTTGGGCTGTGGGAAGAAACCAGAGTGGCTGAAGAAAACCCATGTAGGCATGGGGGGAACATGCAAACTCCACCCAGGCGGCACCGGAATTGAACCCTGTACCTCATAACTATGAGGACAACGCTTTATAGCGGCATCACCATGCTGCGCTCTGATGATAAATCTCATTTTATTTGCATCCAATTCCCATAGAGACGAAGCAATCAGAATCGGCTTTATTGGCCAAGGTAGTAACAACACTCAAGGAATTTTTTCCCGGCAATCAGTGCCGCCCTGGTGCAACATTCAGAACAAAGAACAACAAACTGGCAAGAACAAAAAACAAGAGATATTCTGTTAATAGGGAGTATTCTTTATAAGACTTACAGATGAGTCTTCTTCATTTAGAACATCTAAGAGATAAGAGTGAGTCATTGCCCCACATTATGTTCACCTTGTACAGAGTCCCCTTACCCGTTCATGGTTCCCATTATAGACCAGTGCAATGACAATTGTGCAATAGGAGCAGGTTATAGTGATGAATCCTGCAATAGTCTACAGAATATATTACTAATACTAATATTGATTGGACCAGCAGGATGTGAGGGTGGGTCCCAGCAATGGCACAAGGCAGAAAACGGTAGATTCGCTGATCAAGAATTTAATGACTTATTTTCCAGAGGGAAAAAAAACTGTTAGAATGCCTGCTAATTTTGACTTGCATTGATCATTACCGTTTACCCGACGGAAGGAGCTGGAAGAGCTGGTGTCTGGGATTTGGATTGGTGCAACTGGTGTGCAAGTCTTTAAGAGTGACAACGGTGGTCCCGATACTCTGTTCATTTGTTTTGATTGTCCATTGCAGTTGGGTGTTTGTTCTATTTGGTCGCACCCCCAAACTAGACTGTGATGGAGGTACAGAGTACTGATTTTATGACCGCTGTGTAGAACTGTCTCAGCAGCTCTTGTGAAAAGCTGTGCTTACTCGAGTAATGTACCATAATTTCTCTCAAATAATGCATATATGTTTCCAAAAATATTTTTCAAAAGTCAATGGAGTGCATTATATTCAGGTATGGATGGCAAATGAAAAATACAGTCACATTGTATTGTCGTATACAGGTATATTAAGTGTTAAAAATAAAAGATATACATATCCATTTTGATGTGATATTCGATGTCTTATGTTACACATTTATATATGAAGAGTTTGTTTTCAAAACGAGACATAAGCATTTTTTTCAGATTTACAAAACTCGCGCCAAAATTATCCAGCTCCGAATGGATGTCTCGTTTTGAAAACAAACTCTTCATATATTACACAAACTTCAGCTCTATAACTTCCTCAGGGGAGCTTTTCATTTTTCCATAGTTAGCGTAGCATATTTGTTGCTACTGCACCAAACAGCAGAAACGACTGCCTGTGATTTTGTTTTAACTTCAATGAAAACGAAAAATGTCGACTAAAAGGGCTAGTTGTACTGTCGCTTTTAAAATCGCTCCTGGCCGATGACACGAGAAACACGGAAGCAGCGCGGCAGTCCAAAACAACGAGAGCCCAATGGCTTCAGGTCATTATCAAAACAATGTAAGCTCAAACTACGTAGTACGAGCGTAATGGGCACAGTTTAAAAAAAAAAAAAATGGGAGGGCCACCCACACAATGCTCGCTTCTTTAAAAATGTGCCCATTGGGCTCATTTCTACATAGTTTGAGCTCTCGTTGTTTGGATAGTGACCTGACACCATAGGAAAGCTGCTACAGATTTTTGCTGAATGGAGAGCGAGAGGCTGTGCCGGAGAACCAAACCTCTTGGGATTCAAAAAAATTCCTCACAAACGCCATGGATGGCAGAGAGAATTACATGCTGTGGGAGCAAGATGGGATGTTCATGATCCAATCCAGGAGGCACCGGAACTGGACCAAGTCATCAATGATGAGTTCCACAAGGATGCATCAAAGGTAGCTACTATGGATCTTTTTATGATTGGAGATTAGTGAGATGCTTCTTTTGAAGGCTTGGCCAGGGATGTGTAATGTTGTGGATAAACTGCACTGTGCACAAACATTTTATGGACAAATATTTAATGCAAAAAATGTTTAAGTTACACAGTGTTCAATAGTTTTTTTAAGACTGTAATACATGTTATCAACAGCATTAATAAAATGTTATTCCATCATTCCATCATTTATTTTACTTGCTTGAGGGATTGTGTTCTGACAATTACAGGACCAGGACAAGTGTGTCATGTAGCCTGTTCTGAGATACCGTATATATTACTTCTGCATCAGTACATGCACAAAGATTATTATTAATGATTGTTGTACAGTTTTGTTCCTGTGTCCGACACTCCGCCTCCGACTCCTTTTCTCCGGCGCTACACCATCGATCGTTAATTGACTCCGTGGTAATGGGGTAGTTTCTACACAATATTGACAAACAAGCTTGTTGAATATGGCTTTCAACAACGCACTCGTGTAAGTTAAATTTTTGTTCTTTTTTTGTAAAAATGTTTTAATGTTAACATTCTTGAAAAAAGTGGAAATGATATTGAAAAAATAGCGCAATTTGGAATACCGGAACCAGAAGAAATTATTGGAAATTTTAACCAATTTCGAAAGTCCGATTACGGTTTCGGTTTTAAACAATCGAAAAACGGTAAAAACCGATTAATTGTAACCGTTTGCAATCCCTAGTGACAACGGAGTGAAGCGCCCCGGCTCGATGGTGTTGTTCATCGCGTACTGTGGCGGCTATGAACAACCCCCTAAAGCAGCATGGCTCGGCTCCGTGATGAGCCGTCTCGGCGCCGAAAATGAGCCACACCAGCCGGCTGCAATGAGCCGCGATTGCTCATCTCCGCCGCGGAAGATCGGACGGGGAGGCGGTTTGGCCGTGATCCCAAATCATCTGAATATGGCTCGAAACAATAGTGTAATATTGCCCGGTAACTTCACTCGGTTGTGTGGTGGTCTCCTTTTCGAAAATAGCTTCCATATCAGAAGGGGTGTGTTTGTCTCCCATAGTAGGGGGCACCGCGTGTTTTCATTGGCGAATGTCTGGGTGAGAGGATGCAGCCAATATGGCGACCACTTGGATGTCATAGAATGACACTTTCTGCAAATTTGCGCATGGATGACGCACTCTACGCTCACATTTATTTTTTCGTATAGACATTGAAATGAATAATGCTATATGTATTTTTCATTACAATATCTATTTTAGAATGTTTATAGGGATGACACTTGACCTTTAAAGACCACGACAAAAATCTTAAAAACTCTGGAGGACAAGAGACTCCAAATTCTATAGATGCCAAGAAGAAGAAAAAAAAATTCAAAGATTGTAAACACACGTACATGACGAGAAATGTCTTGGGAAGAGTTAAGTGAAAGAAAGTACAGTAATTGGTTGATAGAGGAAGGCGTGACAAAGACAAACAAAAAATGAATGATAAAGAGCAGCATGACACAATGGAAAACAAAGACTCACACATGCAGAATCCCTAAGCCTCCTTAAGATAACAAAGACAAAATCCATAAAATGAAAATTTAGAGGCCTGAGTATCCTTTCCACCAAGAAAATCTTAATTCTAATCTTGTTTAGAAGGGGAATAAAAAAGAATAATCTCATTCATTCACACAAGGAGTAAATTAATTCCTTGACCATAACAAAAACAAACTGTAGTGTAAAACTCTTATCGTCGATTTAAGTATTTGATACCACAGATTTGTAATACTGAACTATGAGCCATTAATTCAACACCACCACCACCACCCCTCCCACACACACACACACACACACACACACACACTCAGACACAAGCTGTTAAGTATGTCTCAGGGCAACAGGAAGTTTTATAATAGCACATTTAAAGATCATTTCATCAATTAAAAAGCCTGAAGAGAAAAATAAATGTTCAATTGTCTCATGATGAAGAGACTTATGAAAAGGATTTGGAAAATCTTCACCCAAGTCTAATTTTGCTCTGGGTCACTGACACAGAGCACAATTTGTGCTAAGAAAAGAATAAAAAAGGCAATGTTTTAGAAGTTTGTGTTGACATGGCACATACTTTGGGCAAAATTCTTTCATTGGTGCAAGAGGAGAAAAAGGCACACATTTGTGTGCAGGGTAAAGCATTTCTAAAATGTGGGTGCTCTCTGTCAAATCTGGATTTTGTCCTATACTCCTGTCAGCTAAAACCCATTACCTCCTACGTGCTTCAGAGCCTATTTGTCAGGGGCATGGCTAAGCCATTGCCTTAGGTGGAGCTCCCTCCAGCCGCAGCTTCACAGCTACACTATATTGACACTAATTAGACCAAGCATATAAGCCTTGAGTTTGTCACTCTCATTTGCTAGTTCGTTGTGTTTGAGACTGTAGTAGTCTGTGTGAGTGTATGAGTCTCTTGTTATGTATTAGCCTCGTTGTCACGGCCAGCGCTCCTGTGACACCAAAGATAAGTCAAGTCTTGTTTTTCCCTAGAAGTAATCCGACCTCGTTTTCATGTTTTTGGATCTTGCCTATTGCCACGTATTTTTGTACCTCCGCCTTTATTGGACTGCTTATCTGTGTATGGCCTCTGCCTGGAATAAAACCACCCTCAACATCATGTCCCTGCCTCATAGTCCAGCATTTGGGTTCGCATGCTCATGACAGAACAAACTGGCCATTCATGGACCCAACAGACTCAACGCCGATAAACGCGAAACTTGAAGTCCAGAGGGATGAAGAATTCACTGCCCTTCGAAAAATTTGTTGCCTACCATCGCAGTTCCAAGGATCAATGGGAACGGAGGAATTCAATGATGAACTAGGAGTTTCCAGTTCTCATGGACCGGATTCAGTAGAGATTAATCGACCGGCTCCTGCCCCTTGTTTTTTTCCGGTGACACCCGACTCATGGCGTTCACCTCTCCCACCTGTCTCGGCAGTGCCTGACCCCCAGCCACCTCTTGCTCATGCTGCGGCGGTGACCACGCCCCAGCCACCTCTTGCTCGTGTCTCGGTGGCCCCTGATGCCCAGCCGCCTCTTCCTCCTGTCGTGGCGGCACCTGACTCCCAGCCACCTCCCACTCCGTTCACGGCGGTGACCAAGTAGCAGCCCCATCTCGCTCCTGTCGTGGTGGCGGCCGAGCCACAGCCAAATCTCCCTCATGCCTAGATGGCTAAGTCAAGTCTTGTTTTGCCGAGAAGTAATTCAACCTCATTTTCATGTTTTTGGACCTGACCTCTTGCCACGTATTTTTGTGCCTCTGCCTTTTTTAGACTGTTTATCTGTATATGACCTCTGCCTGGAATAAAACCACCCTCAACATCATGTCCCTGCCTTGGAGTCGTGCATTTGGGTTCGCATGCTCATGACAGAACAAACTGGCCATTCATGGACACATGCTCATGATACGATTAAACTATGTGCACCTGAAACTGATGATGCAGGCCATGGTGCACACTCTTTTTAATTGAACCTGCTACGGGTTGTTCAGTCCCTGTAAGACCGGTCTCAAGAGTTTGGTCTACATTGCTGGCAGTAAGTCAGACTTGTTTCCGGTGAGGCTTGGACTGCAACAATGCTGCCCTTTGTCACCGATTGTGTTCATAACGTTTATGGACAGAATTTCTGGGCACAGCCGAGATATAGAGGGAGTCTGGTTTGGTGGCCTCTGTACTGCATCTCTGCTTTTTGCAGATGTGTGGTTCTTTTGGCTTCATCAAGCCGTGCTCTCCAACTCTAAATGGAGTGGTTTGCAGCCGAGTGTGAAGCGGTTGGGATGAGAATCAACACCGCCAAATCTGAGACCATGGTCCTCAGTCAAAAAAGGGTGATGGGCCCTCTTCAAGGTCAGGGATGAGATCTTGCCCCAAGTGTAGGAGTTCAAGTATCTTGGGGCCTAGTTCACGAGTCAGGAAAAAATGAAACGCGAGATCGACAGCCAAATTGGTGCAGCGTCTACAGCAAACTTTGCATCGGTCCGTTCTGGTAAAGAAAGACCCAAGTTGAAAGGTGAAGCTCTCAATTTACCAGTCTATCTTTGTTCTTACGCTCACCTATAATCACGAACTGTGAACAAGATCCCAGATACAAGTGGCTTAAATGAGATTCTTCCTTGGAGGTAGGGTGCGAACCTCGGTCATCTGGGAGGGTGTCAGAGTCGAGCTGCTGACTCTGCATTGAGAGTTGCCAGATGAGGTGGCTGGGGCATCTGATTTTGATGCCTCCCAGATATCTCACTGGTGAAGTGTTCTGGGTATGTCCGACCGGGAGAAGACCCAGGGACAACCCAGGCTGGCCTGGGACTGCCTCGAGATACCCCCAGAGGAACTGAAGGTAGTGGCTGGGAAAAGGGAAGTCTGAATGTCCCTGCTAAAGCGACTGCCCCCACGACCTGACCCAGATAAGCAATAGAAGATGGATGAATGGATTTATTTTTCACCCTGTCCTGTTCAGCTGCATGACCTTGCAGAATAGTGGAGCCGTATGCCTTAATGTTTCAACAGTTTTGCTGTGTTTTGAAAAACTTATTCTGCTTGCTTTTTTTAATTATTATTATTGTGATGTTTATTGAAAAGGCAGCTGTTTATCTTTCAAGTCTCAAATCCATTCATGTTCAATGTTCCATAATTATCAGGGATACTCCACTGTCAATGAATCACTGTTTATTGGTGTTTGGTGGTAATTCACATATAAATGACAAAAATGCAAATACATAATTAGTAAATTAAAATATAATAATAATAATAATGAAACAAATTGGCGTGCTGATGTACAACCTTAAAAAAGATAGTTTGTGATACATCTCATACTAGCCAAGATTAAAATAAACTAAACGTAATGGGTCTTATTCACCGATCATGCATAAAAAAATGATTGTTTAAATTGTGCATGCCCGGAAAACCTCACCAGGGAGTCATCCTGGAGCCATCCTAAACAGATGTCGGAATCACCTCATTTGGATCATTTCAATGTGTAGGAGCAGAAATTCTCAGCCATCCCGGACAACTGAGCTTCTCACTCTATCTCTAAGGGAGACACCCTATGAAGGAAACTCATTTTGGCCTCTTGTATCTGGCATCGTGTTCTTTTGGTCATGATCCACAGCTCATGTTGATAGGTGAGTTTAGGAATGTAGATCGACCGATAAATAAAGAGCTTCGGTTTTCGGCTTTACTTCTTTTTCACCGCAGCAGACCAATAAAATGTCTGCATCACCAAGCAGTTCTTTCCCTCTGGCAATTAAGTCATTAAATTCTTGATCAGTGAACCTACTATTTTTCTTCCTTGTGCCATGTTAGGATTCTCACTCATATGCTGTAGGTCCAGTCAGTATTAGTATTAGTAATATATACACAGTATATTTTTACATTTATTTTTACATTTTGTAGACCGCACGATTCGTCACTTTTAAATGCTCCCTTTGCACAAATGACATTGTAACGGTCTATAACAGGAACCGCGAATGGGTAAAGGCACTCTGTGCAAGCTTAACACAATGTGGGACGTTAACACACTTACTTCTTACTTGTTCTAAATTAACAAGATTTTAAATTTTGCATGACCCTTATCAGGAATAGTTACTATGAACAGAAATTTCTTATTCTTTGTTCTTGTTGCTATGTTGTTCCTTGTTCTTTGCTCTTAATGTCCAGAGTAGCACCGACTGTATGTATTTATTTTGGTTGTTCCCGTTAGGGGTCAAAGCTGAATCTAATTCTGATTCTGACTTGGGGCAGAATTTCATCCCCAACCTGGAGAGGCCACGCCACCCTTTTATGACTGAGGACCATGATCTCAGATTTGGAGATGCTGTTTCTACTTCTTGCTGCTTCACAATCAGCTCTGAACTGCTCCACTGAGAGTTGGAGATTATTGCTCGATGAAGCCATCAGAACCACACCATCTACAAAAAGCAAATATTAAATGCTCAGTCCATCAAATCTAGAAATTCTGTCCATATAAGGTATGAACAGATATCAGTGACAAAGGGCAGCCTTTGCAGTGTCCAGCCCTCACCAAAAACAAGTCTGACGTACTGTCTACAATGCGGAAAAAACTCTGACACTGGTTGTACAGGGATCGAGCATCCTTTCTAGTCTGTTTCTAATTTCCCATCTAGAGCTTGCTGTTAGTTCATGCAGTTCTCATCTGGATTCATGTCAATCTTCAGTTTTGGTTCACATTCTCAAAAATATATAAATGAAAAATACAAGTAAAATACAAAACGAGACATTTTTCATTTCCCTTATTGGTCACAACTTTCTAAACATGAAGATATTTTAATGAGGGCAGTGGTGAGCTAATCTTCATTAATATCCACATTGCAGTAGCTAGATACAACTGGTTAAAAAAAAAAAACTTTACACAACGTAGCACTCTATTGATGCCTATTTACGTCTTGTCTCATAGTTTTGTGCCTATGAGAATCTGAGCGTGGTCCCTTGTGCTTGCCTGAAGGCATTTATGTGTTTGGCTATGCAGTATGTGAACAGCAGATTCTTCTAAACCGGAGGCACAGATCTCACTTAATCTGTAGTTAACTGCTGTTTAAACAACCTCCATAAATGTTAAACATTTCTGCCATTGCCAAATTCAATAGGAGCCATTTTACTTCATGCAAAAACAGGCCGCCAAGGCAAGGCCCGCCTGACTTGCATTTAATGTGTAAAGAAGGCAGTCATTATCAGCCTCACAATGACACAATTCACTCAGACTGTGTGTCTGCGATTCCATTTGGTTTGTGTCAGGACCCTAGTTCTGCTGATGGATATCTTATTAGAAGAGTTAATCAAGAACTAAAGCATGAAGAATTGATGTGTTCATGCTGTTTTGTTTGGACAGTACCCAATGTGTTTCCTTTGGTAATGTTTCATATAGAAGATGTGATTAAACTGCATCTGAAGTGTGACGATGCTATGGGAAAACTGGAACTTGACAGTTAAATTTTTCCTCATGGTTAAATATTTGAAGAGGTTTATTTGTTTAGCTCCACCAATGCAAGGAATCAATGATAAGACAATGTGTCTCTTTAACAATTAATTTGTCAACTAATTAACAATACATTGATTGGTCAAGAAAGAAACCACTGACCTTCAGGGCTGACTACCATTTGACCTTGAGAAAAGGTGTTTGCTTCTCTGAGTGCTCTCTTTTAGCCTCAGTGTGCCATTGTATTTTCTGGATGCTTTAAAAATGATAAAAACGATATAATCAGAAGCTTTTGTGCACTTATTAATACATCAGGGCAGGTGTTTTACATGTCCATTGTTTAAAGGTAGTATGTCATATTGTTGGCTTCTTTGCAAACCACGGTGTGTGAATAAATCAATGACAATGTAAAAAATAAGTCAGATTTTCTGTCTGCATTCCACCTGACCAAGGAGTCACGAAAGATATTTAGCCCCAAAGTTCTTCTTCTTTTCCTTTCAGCTTGTTCCGTTTGGGGTCACCACAGCATGCCATCTCAGATGAATACATATTTTTTGGCAGAGTTTTTACACCGGATGCCTTTCCTGATGCAACCCCCTCTGCATTTTAGCTGGGGAGAGAAGCTTACAGCACCTGGTATTCCCAAGCGGTCTCCCATTCAAGTATTAACTAGGACCAAACCCGCTCAACTTTTGAGATCTGACAAGATTGGGCGTTCTCAGGGTAGCATGGCCATATGCTTTAGCCCCAAAGTTAGAGACAAATAAAGCTGGATGCAAGGAGATGCAGGCGCCGTTGCTCAGGTGGTTGAGTGGTCATTTCTCAACCCAAGATCGTGAACCCCCATTTGTTCCTGATGCTGCACCATTGGTCCTTGGATGAGTTGTTAATTTCCTATCATAACAATACATGCAATTAATCGTGGCTGGGCGAATAAGTGACTTCACTGAGACTACCTGAAATTTAAAAAGTGCTATTCAGATGAATCATATTTAATATATAACGACCTTTTGTTTCAGTTTTGTGAAAGTGTAATTTGCCAAAAATGTTATATTTTAAAGATTAAAATGTACTTACAGTATTTCAAAATTATAAATGTTTACCAAAGTACAATAAACCAATTGTGAATACAAGCTATGTTTCAATGATTTTTCTTTCCTTAAAATTAATATATTTGTATTCACGCCATCACCACTCCTTCTAAAATTGTGAGTTCAGTCACTGTTTCATACAATAAAAATGGAGATTTTAAGATGCAAAGTGTGTGCTCAACTTTACAACCCTAAACATGAATATCAACACTTTTTAAGACAACACAAATTGTAATAGTATCACTGTGGCCACTCTTGTTGAGTGGACACATACACACCCCCACTGTAGCAAGACTTTCTCCACTCAATACTTTAGGGCGAACACAGTGATTTACTGTTCCTCTCAGCAGTGTTATAAACGCTGCTCCGTTTGATAATGAGCTTCTGACACTCTGCATGTTTCCAGTGTGTTTTTCTTTGGCTCACTGGCGACAGCTGCCTCATTGCTGCCCCCATTAAAAAGGCATTTCTAATGACAGAAGTCCATTTAGTCAGGCATACACACTAATATTTGAAACTGTTTCAAAAGGTAAGAATTTTCTTTGAATCTATTTTAAAATCACCTCAAATCCATTTGCAAAGATTTTATTTTAAAATTGTCCTTTTCAGATAGTTATCTTCTTTCTTTTGTGTTATAAACTTTTTTGTTTTACAAATTGTTTGAGACCCTTTGTGTTTACCACTTCCCCCAAAAATTACCGCCCACTTATCATTATCCAGCCTACCATTTTTGATCCTGCTTATCCTCACTAGGGTCTTCAGCAAACCTACCAAATCTCCAAAACGTGTGGTAGGTTGATTGAATCGTGCATAAGTGTGATTGTGAGTGTGAAGGTTTGTGTGTTTATAGGTGCCCTGGCTAGTGAGCAGTTCAGGATGTACCCTGGCTCTCCCCCGAAATCAACGTTCAGCATGCATGTGACCCAAGTGAAGAAAAGTGGTACAGAAACTAACATCAGATGAGTCTGTTACTTTTACATATTACTGATCATGGGTGAGTTGAAGCTTTTGCAAACTGACCTTTGGAGAGAAGTCCAATACACCATGGACTGGTTGCCAGTTATTTGGAGACAGACATTAAATGATATTATCTCGGTGTCATACCTGTGCTGAAAGTACAGTATCTCACAATACACATAAATATACATACACCCATCCATCCATTATCTGAGCTGCTTATCCTCCCGAGGGTCATGGAAGTGCTGGAGCCAATCCCAGCTGTCATTGGCCAGGAGGCTTTGTCCACCCTGAAGTGGTTGCCAGCCAATTGCAGGGCACATAGAGACAGACAACTTTCACACTAATGATAACACCTAGGGGAAATTTAGAGTTTCCATTTAATGCGTGTTTTTGGAATATGGGAGGAAACCACAGTGCCCGGAGAAAACCCTCACGGGTAAGGGGAAAACATGCAGACTCTACACAGGCAAGGCCGGGAATGAACCCCGCTCCTCAGAACAGTGAGGTCAACGCTGAACAGCTGTGCCACTGTGCCACTCAAATACATACATACATACAGTGGAGAAAATGAGTATTTGAACACCCTGCTATATTGCATGTTCTCACACTTGGAAATCATGGAGGGGTCTGAAATTATCATCATAGATGCATGTCCACTGTGAGAGAGATAATTTAAAAAGAAAAATCCAGAAATCACAATGTATGATTTTTTTAGCGATTTATTTGTGATACAGCTGCAAATAAGTATTTGAACACCTGACTATCAGCTAGAATTCTGACCCTCAAAGACCTGTTTGTCCGGCTTTAAATGTCCACCTCCACGACTTGTATTATCCTGAATCAGATGTACTTGTGTAGGGTCGTGAGCTGCATAAAGTCACCTGTCCACCCCATACAATCAATAATACTCATTTAACATGGCCAAGACTAAAGAGCTGTCCAAAGATATCAGATACAAAATTCTACAACTCCACACGGCTTGAAAGGGCGATGGAGAAATTGCCAAGCAGTTTGGTGGAAAAAGTTCCACTGTTGGAGTAATCATTAGAAAATGGAAGAAGCTAAACATGACAGTCATTCTCAGTCAGAGTGGAGCCCCATGCAAGATATCACCTCGTGGGGTCTCAATGATCCTTAGAAAGGGGAGGAATCAGCCCAGGACTACACGACAGGACTTAGTCAATGACCTGAAATGAGCTAGGACAACTGTTTCCAAGGTGACTGTTGGTAATGCACTAAGACGTCATGGTTTGAAATCATGCATGGCACGGAAGGTTCCCTTGCTCAAACCAGCACATGACAAGGCCCGTCTTAAATTTGCCAATGACCATTTGGATGATACAGAGGAGTCATAGGAAAAGGTTTTGTGGTCAGGTGAGACCAAAATTGAACTTTTTGGTCATAATTCCACTAACCGTGTTTGGAGGAAGACAAATAATGAGTTCCATCCCAAGAACACCATCCCTACTGTGAAGCATGGGGGTGGCAGCATGATGCTTTGGGGGTGTTTTTCTGCACACGGGACAGGACGACTGCACTGCATTAAGGAGAGGATGACCGCGGCCATGTATTATGAGATTTTGGGGAACAACAACTTTCCCTCAGTCAGAAAATTGCAGATGGGTCGTGGGTGGGTCTTTCAACTTGACAATGACCCGAAGCACACAGCCAGGAAAACAAAGGAGT
This sequence comes from Syngnathoides biaculeatus, assembly GCF_019802595.1. Lineage (NCBI taxonomy): Eukaryota > Metazoa > Chordata > Actinopteri > Syngnathiformes > Syngnathidae > Syngnathoides > Syngnathoides biaculeatus. The sequence goes on from NC_084653.1 coordinate 3,095,240, forward strand.
GGCTCCGTAAGAAGCATATCAAGGTTCTGGCGTGGCCTAGCCAGTCTCTAGACCTAAACCCAATAGAAAATCTTTGGAGGGAGCTGAAAATCCGTGTTTCTCAGGGACAGCCCAGAAACCTGTCTGATCAAGAGAAGATCTGTGTGGTGGAGTGGGCCAAAATCCCTCCTGCACTGTGTGAAAACCTAGTGAATAACTACAGGAAACGTTTGACCTCTGAAATTGCAAACCAAGGCTGCTGTACCAAATATTAACATTAAGACAAATAATTCATTAAAAAAATCATACATTTCTGGATTTTTCTTTTAAGATGATCTCTCTCACAGTGGACATGCACCTACGATGAAAATTTCACCCCTCCATGATTTCTCAGTGGGAGAACTTGCACAACAGCAGGGTGATCAAATAATTATTTTTCTTCACTGTAGTGATGGACCCAATCAGATGTTTTGAATACAAACACCAATATTTAAATACATGACCCTTGGTTTTACACAAACTCGCATTCATTAACTATGATTGGAAAAAAAAAAAATAGGACAGGGAGTCCTCTCCTCCGTACACAGAGTCAACTCGTCATTATAAATATTTCTTGATAATTTGACATTGAGAAGAATAATTCCTACCTGAAATGAAATGATCGCTACACAGGCGTGTATATTTCGTTGTGCACCATCCATCCCGTTTAAATGCCAAAATCCATTGATCTTTTCTTGTCTTTTCAGCTGGTATTCCATTGAGTGATCTATTTGAAGAACCGTATCGTCTATTATGACAACCAACAGCACAACAGGTCTCTGCATTATAAAATATTTGCTCCGATTTAATGACTCCAGCACTATCGAGCAGCTTTGTTTGACCGGCAATATGGCACCGTGCAAACGGTGACGTCAGGTGCATGATCTCTATATTGGTAGAAGGGTGCGAAGGATGGAGCTGCCAGCCAAAAGAGCGAGAGGAAGACCAAAGAGAAGGTTGATGGATGTTGTGAGGGAAGACATGAAGGCACTTTGTGTCAGAAAGGAAGATGCAGAAGATAGGCTTAGATGGAAAAAGATGACATGCTGTGGTGACCCCAAATGGGCGAAGCCGAAAAGAAAAGCAGAATTAAATCATTAAATTCTTGATCAGCGAACCTACTATTTTCTGTCACGTGCCGTTGTTAGGACACATGCTCATTTCCCGCTGGTCCAATCAGTAGTAGTATTCGTAATCTATTCTGGAGACTACCGCACAATTTGTCCTTTTATCCTGCTCCCTTTCCACAATTTTCCTTGCACTGGTCTATAAGAGGTACTGTGAACAGTAAGGGCAGGTGTCTTTATGCAGCCTACGACCTCACACAGGTGCACTGATTCAGGATAATACATGGAGTGGAGGTGGACTTTTAAAGGCGGACTAACAGGTCTGTGAGGGTCACAATTCTAGCTGATAGATGTGTTCAAATACTTGTTTGCAGCTGTATCACACAAATAAATCGTTAAAAAAATCATACATTGTGATTTCTCATCTCTTTTTATTCACTGTACATACACACATACATACATACAAAAACATTGTGCTATGCCTTCACTGTTTGTGTACCTCAGTCTTGAGCTTAGATATTCTCTCCAACAATTTAAATCACCCACCGCCACCATTTTGTATTCAATAATACCACCATATAAGTTTGGTAACCTCCACTCTATTGTTCATCCATTGTATTTTTACTTGTTTTCAAGCATTTTTCCATGTCGAATTGGGTCTTGTGATTGCAGAAGCAGATAGACCATCTGAAGCCTTGGGTCATATCTACTGTGGTGGATTCTAGCTTTCACATCCACATTAAGTGTGTAATGACAGTGATTAGTGTGTTGTTACCGTAGAAAGAGTTTACAGATCATTTCTTTTTATTCATGTGTTCTGGTGATGCCTTTTACTAATTCCCATTCCATGATATTTCAACATAAATCTCAATTTATTACTGCAAAAACTTAAATTTTAGAATCGTTTTTAAAAAATAAAAAAGCAACTACACATGGATACACAGCAAGGACTCTTGTGGGGTCAGGAGGGTGCAGGTGTTTGACCAGCTTTCAGCACATCATTGTTATTTCCCAGTCTGGGTGAACTGCTACTACTGACCTGGCTATTCGGCAGCAGTGCCTGGCAGGCCTGCCCCCCACCCTCCATCACACCAGGATCTCCAGATTTTCATGGTCGATGACTGCCAGTCAGGGTTGTGGGGGGGACCTGGCATTCAGAAATGGTGGAGTAAGTGAGTTCTCACTCACTTCATGGCGGTGCTCCTGAGGCTAGGCCACCAGGCTGGATTACTGCTTGGTATGGGGGCTCCCTTCTCATCCCTCTCAGCTGCTCCCTGGGTTTCCCCTCATTCCCTCCCCCCATCTCATCGTTCCCTTTTTGGGTGCCCCAGCCTCAAAGTCCTTTTTCAATAGTGCAGTTGCCAAAGACTTAGGTGGTGGAATTCACATTTCATCTCTTGTTGGAATTGCATTTCATCTCTCTCTCCTGAATCCCAAACCTACTCTCTGTTCTATTTGGCTTTTAGGAATGTTTGACCTCATCAATCAGATAATCCTTGTTTAAGTTTATGTTTGAGTTATTGATGTTGCAACTTTGGAACTTAAAGATTTCAACTTTTGTAACTTTGAATGTGACCAAATATATTTTATGTACGTTTTCTTTTTTTTTTTTAACATTTGTGTTTTACATGTCAAGGAAATATTTGTGAACTTTTGTTCTACATCAAGAGTGAGTAGGGTGTTCAAATACTTATTTTCTTCATTGTATGTGGGATTTATTCTTGATGGAGAACAGATCCAGCAACAAAGTATTTGTATGTGTCCAGATTCCTCTGTGTAAATCTCGACAATTTATTCACAAGATACATGTGTATATCCAGTTGTCCAAGACAAGCGGCAGCAAATTAACAGTCAAATTTCTTATCGGCGAAAACATCAACTTCGGCATTAAATATGGATCCTCTATGCCAAGTGTCTTTAATTTTTCCACGTACCGTCATTTATGATCATTTTCTAAATGTTGAACGGTAAAGGACAAAACTCTGGGTGTCGTGCTATAAGACATATTTTTGTTTCGTCTCAACGGAATTAACATTCAACAATGCTTTGTTTGACCGCCAATATGGCGACGCAAACAAAAATCACATGATTTTATGACATAGGTGCACGATCTCTATACTCACTCTCTCGCCTCTGGACATGTCCAAACCATTGAAGTCTGCTCTCTTGAACCTTGTCTCCAAAAGATCCAACTTTTGCTGTCCCTCTAATGAGCTCACTTTTAATCCTATCCAACTTGCTCCCTCCCAGCTAGAACCTCAACATCTTCATTTCTGCCACCTCCAGTTCTGCTTCCTGTTATCTCTTCAGCGCCACCGACTCTAATCCTTACATCATTGCTGGCCTCACCAGTTTTTGTCACAAGCGTGCGACATGGGGCTGGACCCAGATGCAGGACTCCGAGGCAGGGACATGATGTTGAGGGTGGTTTTATTCCAAGCAGAGGCCATACACAGATAAGCAGTCCAAAAAAGGCAGAGGCACAAAAACACGGGGGAACACGCAAGGTCAAAAAACATGAAAACGATGTCAGATTACTTCTAGGCAAAAACAGGACTTGATTTGGCTGCAATGGTACAGGAACGCTGGCAGCGACAACAAGGCAAAAATAACACAAGAGACTCGTATACTCACTCAGACTACTGGAGTATCTAGCAAAACGAACTGGCAACTGAGAATGACAAACTCAAGGCTTATATGCCTGGCCTAATTGGTCTCAATATGGTGCAGGTGTGGAGCTGCTGCTGGAGCCAGCTCCGCCCAGGGCAGTGGCTTGGCCATGCCCCCGACAGAGCAACCTCCCAAGGCAAGGATCCCAAATGTGACAAAACACACACAAAAAAATGACGGGGTGCCCGTGGAGAGCGCAAATCTCCACCCAGTCTGTCTGGTGGATATCCAGGCCACCCAAAGTGAGGAGCTTGGTAGTTCAGGAGGTTGGCTAGGACGCTAAGCACCAGGGTGTCTATGGGGCGACTCAGGCGGACGTCCACGAGGGGGGTCCCAATGGCAACGCAGGAACCAAACAGGAGCAGGTGACAACTAAGGACGAAGCCCCGCTCTGATGTGGTTGGGAGACGGCGGCTGCTGATGGTCGAGCACCGCCAAGGGGTGGGCGAGAGGCGGCTCGAGGTCGAGGGCCGCCGAGGCTTGGGCAAGAGGCAGCAGAGGGTCGAGGGCTGCCGATGCTTGGGCAAGAAGCGGCTGGGGGTCGAAGAGCGCTGAGGCTTGGCGAGAGGCGGCTAAGGGTTGAGCGCCCCAGAGGCTTGGGCAAAAAGCGGCCGTGGCTCGAGTACCGCCAAGGCTTGGGCGAGAGGCGGCCGTGGTTTAGACGCCTCCAAGGCATGGGTGAGAGGTGGCTGGGGTTCAGGCGCCACAGAGGCATGGGCAAGAGGCAGCCGGGGTTCAGGTGCCTCCGAGGCAGGGGCAAGAGGCGGCCAGTGTTCAGGCGCAGTCAGGATAGGACAGAGGCGGCTGCCACTGAAGCAGGAGTGAGAGGCAGCTGTGGATCAGTCGTGCTGAGACAGGAGCGAGAGGCGGATGTGGATTGGTCGCCGCCAAGACAGGAGTGAGAGGCAGCTGTGTATCAGTCACCGCCGAGACAGGAATGAGAGGCGGCTGTGGATTGCTCGCTGCCGAGACAGGAGCAAGAGATGAAGGCCACGAACAGGGCGTCGCCAGAACAAAAACAAGGAGCTTCGGCTGGTCGATTAATCTCTGCTGAATCCAGTCCATGAGAACCGTAAATTCCACCACGACCATTGATCCTTCAAACTGTGGTTGTAGGACTGTAGTAATTATAATATGTGATTATAATTATCATACATCTGCTTCCAAAAAAGAAATCATTTTCTCTGCTCTAGATAGCGTGGCAGCCGCTGAGCAGGAAATAGCGCAAGAACAAGAACATCTAATCATCAGAACTGTGAGAACAGAAGCACTTGTTGTCTCTTAAAGAAATGATGACCACACATGTACTCACACACACGAACAAACAAGTACACCTTGTTTCCAACTATGTCGTGCTCACCCGTCTCATTTTTGTAACATCCATGTAAATAATCAGAGTGCAGTGGTGAATTGTACGAGACAGTTCCTCTTCTCTCTCCTCACGAGCTGTCAAACATGAACTGGTGTCTTTTCTTCCTTTTTGTCCTGTTTAATCAATGTCTAATTGGTGCGTCCCTATGGGGCACAAACCAGTGCAATCTGTAGGCCGGTCTGAAGCCTGGATAAATGCAGAGGGTTGCGTCAGGAAGGGCATCCGGCGTAAAAACTGTGCGAAACAAATATCAGCGTTCATCTAAAGAATCCCATACCGGATCGGTCGTGGCCCGGGTTAACAACGCCCGCCCCCGGCACTGCTAACCTGCAGGGCGTTGGTGGAATTTCAGCTACTGTGGGTCGAAGACAAAGAAGAGGAGGAAACCGGATCCGTCATCAGAAGAAAAAGAGGAATGCACAGAGCCTACAAGTAAGTGTAGGGACTTTTAATGTTGGGACTATGACAGGAAAAGCTCAGGAGTTGGTTGACATGATGATTAGTAGAAAGGTTGATATACTGTGCATCCAAGAGAGCAGGTGGAAAGGAAGTAAGGTTAGAAGTTTAGGAGCAGGGTTTAAATTATTCTATCATGGAGTAGATGGGAAGAGAAATGGTAGGGGTTATTTTAAAGGAAGAGCTGGCTAAGAATGTCTTGGAGGTGAAAAGAGTATCAGAACGAGTGATGAGCCTAAATTTGAAATTGAGGGTGTTATATATAATGTGGTTAGCGGCGATGCCCCACAGGTAGGAGGTGACCGAGAGTTGAAAGAGAAATTCTGGAAGGAACTAGATGAAGTAGTTCTGAGCATCCCAGACAGCGAGAGAGTTGTGATTGGTGCAGATTGTAATGGACATATTGGTAAAGGAAACAGCGATGATGAAGAAGTGTCCCCTAATGGGTCAAGCCGAAAGCAAAAGAAGAAGAATAAATGTCTAATTGGTAAACCTGACAGATACAATTTCTTCAGCCCGCTGCGCTAGAAGGGGAGCGAATTCTTCTTCCCTCTGTTCTTGACGTTTCGCCTCTTTCGGCTTTGAGTTCACTGGGTCAGTTCATTCTGTCATAGCATGCGACATGGGGCTGGACACAAATGCAGGACTCTGTGGCAGGACCATGATGTTGAGGGTGGTTGTATTCCAGGCACAGGTCATACACAGATAAGCAGTCCAAAAAAGGCAGAGGCACAAAAACATGGGGCAAAAAAGGTCAAAAAACGTGAAAACGAGGTCGGATTACTTCTAGGCAAAAACAAGACTTGGCTTGGCTGCGGAGGCACAGGAACGGTGGAGGTGACAACGAGGCATATAGGCAATAGTCTCGTGTACTCAGAATTCTGCAGTCTCTAGCAAAACAAACTGGCAACTGAGAATGACAAACTCAATGCTTATATGCCTGGCCTAGTTAGTCTCAATACGGTGCAGGTGTGGAGCTGCTGCCAAAGGCAGCTCAGCCCAGGGCAGTGGCTTGGCAATACCCCTGAAAGTTCTATAAACTTTTATTAATATTCTTCCAACCTCTCCCAATCTCATTCACACACATATATTCTGTTTTACTTCATCTAATGTTCATTCCTCTCCTTTCTATTGCATGCCACCATCTTTCTAATTGTTCCTCCATCTGTTCCCTGCTTTCACTGCAAATCATACTATTATCTGCAAAAATCCTGGTCCGTGGGGATTCCAGTTTAACCTCATCTGTCATCTTATCCATGACCACATCAAACAGGAAGGGCTCAGAGCTGAACCCTGATGCAGTCCCACCTCCACCTTAAATTCTTCTGTCACACCTATGGCACACCTCACCACTTTTCTGCTGCCCTCATACATGTCCTGTAGTATTCTGACATATTTCCCCACCACTTACGCATGCAGTACTACAGTTCCTCCTTTGGGACTCCGAAATAGGCTTTCTCTCGATCCACAAAGTTCCTTTCCTGGATGTCGTACTTACCCATCACGTTTTTCAACACCCCTGTTCACCCCTGTTTTCTTTCCCAACATGGGGGACCAGTCACCTTCTCAAATAGACGGGTTAAAAGAGAATGAATACGAGGAATGCAACAGCATCCACAGAGGGTGAGAAGAGAGGTGAAGACAGCCAGAGAGATGAAGATTGATGAAATGACACCCTTCCATTTACCAAACACCTTCATCCAATTATCCCACATAGACGTATCAAAAGCAGAGTGTTCCTTCATTTTCTTAGTAAGGGTTCTAAGTCCATCTATGGCCTTAGTGAGGCGTCTGCCAGGTTGGGTGTTACTCGGCAAACACCTCCTTTCTCGGCCAACGGTGCATTTTATGAAATTCTATTTTGGAAAACCATAATAGATGTAGCCTTAAGTTGATCATGTAAAGCATTAGGTCCTTCAAGGTTGAAATTGCCCAATCGTTGCACATGATAATGTATGTAATTGATACCGTCGACATTTTAGGGTGCCATCACATGCGAAGTTTGGTTAGCATGGCTCATGGGCCATAGAGTGAGTTTCGGTCAAAACATCACAGAGTAAAGGTCCATCAGGTAACACTGGGTGGCCATAGGGGCCTAACCAGAGGCCATCAGGGGCACGGTGGCTCCGCCAGCACACCAGATAGTCTTTTGTTCAGGAGAGGCATTGTGCTGTATTTTAACCAATTCACTATGAGACAGAGGTTCGGGCAGGTAAGGAGAGGATTTGTCAGATAATTGAACAAGCATCTGTGGGGCATAGCCCTCAGCCTGATTGGCAGTCAAGTTGGCAGTATTATTGCCGAGGGCTGTGGTTGAAGTGGATTTGGAGTGGCCAGGGACCTTGATGATAATGATAGCCACCACCGAAGGTTTGGCCAGGGCTTTGTCTAATCGTTGGATCAGTGTCAAATGTGCAATAGGGGTACCTTTGGCTGTATTAAAGTCATTCCGTTTCCATGCAGACAGGTCCAACACACCAGCCGAGACACTGTAAGCTGACTCAGAATAGACATTGACAGATTGTCCGACCATCAGTTCCAGTGCGAGACAGAGTTTTAGCACTTCTGCTGCATGGGCTGAGGGAGCAGATGTTAGTACGGAAGAGGAAACAGTTAAAAATTTACCTGCGGGCTGCTGTTCCACCACGGCAGCCACTGCAGTCAAAGAGCGATCCAGCTTACGGTAACAGCAACCATCAGTGAACAGGACCCTGCCGTTAGTCAGAGGTTGGACAGAGAGATCACCACATGGACGAAGAGAACCAGTCACAGCAATTTCACAGCAGTGTGGGTCTATATGCAATTCATCGGTCATGTTAATAACAGTGTGGACATATGGTATGTTTGGTACTGTGAGAATTTTCAACAGGTGTGTTTGCCTCGGAGAAGATAGTGTGAATGCTGATGAGGCAGCGTGGGAAGTCACCGAGTGGTCAGTAAGGACCACAAGGGGATATGACATTACCATGTGTGTGGTTTTTTTTTTTTTTTGGATAACTTTGGCAAGACCAGCTGCAAACCGAGTGCATTCAGGACTTTTGTCTTGGAATGGATCAAGTGGAATGCTACAATACGTCTGGACATGGCGTTTTCCATCCCTCTCCTAGTACAATGTAGCATTCACAATGGTAGGTGTGACAGTTTAATCTAAGTGAAACGGGATGGTGAACTTCGGAGCAGCCAAAAATGGTGCTGATACGAAATCATGTACAAGAGTGGTATAGACAGAGTCTAAATCTGTGGACCACTCCAATTTGGAAGGAAGGGTTCTGTAACCTTGGTTTTTCACCATGTGTCTGAGGGGAGCGGTGCGATCTGCAAAGCATGGAAGATAGTAGCTGCACAAACCAAGAAAAGCAAGCATCTCCTTCACCGTGTCAGGACGTTTGTGCTGTAGAATAGAAGAAAGATGCTCCGAGGCCATAGTGGATCCTTCAGAGGACACCACTCTGCCCAACAAGGTCACCAATTTGCGACAACACTGAAGCTTTTTTCTGGAGGCTTTGAGTCACAGCTCATGCAAATGGAGCAAAACAAGTTTAGTTAGAGACAAGCACGACTCTGCTGTTGGGGCTGCCAACAGGAGATCATCAACATACATCAGGAATTTACATCTGTCTGGGAGTTTTAGATCCTGCAGCAATGATTTCAAACATTGATTAAAAATTCCAGGTGAATTTTTGAAGCCTTGTGGCAACCTGGTGTACTGCAAATTGTGTCCCTGATATCTGAATGCAAACAAGCTTCTACACTCGAGTGCAAGTGGGACACAGAAGAATGCATTTGCCAAATCAATCGCTGTGAAGTATTTCAAATCAGGTGATATTGTAGACAACATTCTGTGGGGGTCTGTTTCAGGTAACAGTGGTGTGGTTCTTACATCATTAACTGCTCTCAAATCATGTGCCATGCGATAAGTGTCACCATCTGCTTTTGGAACTGGCCTGAGTGGTGTACACCACAAGGAGGGGGATGTTTCCAGGACTGCAGAATCCAACAGACCAGTGAGAGTATCCTCCATCCCAACGTTAGCAGGCACTGCCCAAAGATATTGAGGTCTGTAAACATGAGATCCTGGAAAAACAGTGATTTTATTGTCTGGTGTCTTAGTACAGTATCCAATATCAAACGGGTCCAGAGGACCAAACTAATTTAGGCAGTTTGTTTAACATTGACTCGGCATCATCATGGTCAGAGTTGTCACGTCCGTATTCTCTAGTTAGGGTGTCATGTTCTAATATGGTCATTTTAGTTGTCAGAGGTGCGTCGGGAACAATTATGTGGTATCCATCTGCAGATTTGGAGGTCTGTACATTAGGGAGTGGTGTGTCCTCCCAGTCAGTCGTTTGAGTCTGTCGTTTCACCATATGTCCCAGCTCCCGGGCCTTGTGTCCTGGAGACAGACCAAGAGAAATGTACTGACTCTACCTCCATTTTGAACCATGTCATTTGATCTGGTGTAAGACGCTCTCTTGCCGCGTATGTGGATGTAATATCCCAAGCATCACCTTGTATACATGCAAAGTTTTCCATGTATACTCGATCGTGATTGCGGACGTAGTATAGTGTGCAATGGTATGGATATAGTGGAGGCAGGTAAGCCCTAAAAGTGTTTAACCAGGGTTTCCACAACATAAATTGATGTATGAGACCAGGTTTGAGCGGTATTCCGGTTAAAGTCAGGCACAAAAAAGTTGGACACTCACAGGTGTCATAAGCCATTGTCCAGAGTGGCAGACGGTGTCAGCTTCCCGCATTGATTCTCCATTTTGGAAAGAAACAACAAGTCCTTCAAAGCCGCAAAAGATGGAGGCACGTGCCTTAATAAATATGTCACGTCCTAACAAGTTCACTGGTGTTTGTGGTGAATGTACAAATGAATGGTGGAAGGTCTGTCCAAGCCAAGATTGTCGGTAGGGGTTGAGTCCATTGCAGGGCTTTTTGAGTCCCTGAGAAGCCCATCAATTGCATAGTGTGTTGTGACAATAACGTATCTGGGAGCGGATGTTGTGTGAGGAGTTTGTTTCCCCTGTGTCAACGAGAGTGTTCACTTTTCACTCCGGAACAGAGATGGGGATCATGGCACCTGCATCGCCAAACCCTTGGCTTCCCGGGCACCCCTCGTGGTACTGTCTAACCTGTTCCTGTTCATCCTGCTGCCAAGGTGGGCCGCCAAAGCTGTCGTTTCTGCCGCTGCCTTGGCCTTCTTGGTTTTTGAACCAGCCACCACGCCCTCGCATTGGACCTTGAGATGGAAGAGCTGTAGCACAGTCTTTAATCCAGTGATTGAGAGAACCACAACCAAAACATCCTTGATCACGTTGATGTTGTTGCACTCTGCCGCGGCCCCCTCGACGCCTTCCTTCATATCCACCTCGGCTATTACCCCGGAACCCACCAACTTGTCTAGGTGGTTGTGCCTGCCAAAAAAATACATCTTGTGTGGTTTTGGACTTTTCCTTCTCTTGCATATGCCACTTGTAATTTAAGAAGTTGTTTTTTGGAGTTTAGTAATTTCATTATCCTCATCCTGTTGTTGGCTTGAATAAATTTTGAGGTGATGCACGAAGTGTCATCCAAATGTAGGCTCATCTCTGGACAGGAGGTCAGGGTCAGCTTTAAGAGTGGTCTGTACTGGTTCACGGAGTCCTGCAGGGATCGCAGTCCTGAACATAGCCTCCTCCGAACCACACTGTCCAAAGTGACGTCCAGTCGACTCAGTCCAAAGTTTAATAGATATAGTCAAGTGCTCAAGTGGCTGTAACAAAGGGGAAAGAAGTGGGTGAGGCTATAACAGGAGTGGGGAACCTCTCTCTGACAGCTGCAGCCAGATGCTCGAATTGTGCCCTCAATATAGTTCCATTGGGTACGTTAAGTGTGCCTGCAGCTATCTCAATTTCTTGTTGTTCAATACATGCATGACCTAGATGCTGCTTGTCTCCAGTTTCCCATGCAGAGTGTATACCCCTGTACAAATTTCCACAAAACTAGACAGCCATGCATTACCACCAGAAGAGAGATGAGGCAAGCGAGCAGTAAGACAATCAACATCTTTAAGATTAAAAAGCTTGTGTATTGGACCTGCCGGAGCCTCTATCATAGGCATCATTGTAGCGTTTTGTTTGGTTGTTTGTTTGTTTTTTACCCGTGCACTCTGACGTACGGGAGGGAGAACTAAAGGTTTTTCGTTACGCAAATCGGCATTGGCCTGAGGCGGGGGGTATGTCTTCTATGCCCTCCCCTTTTTCCTCTTCCTCATCGTCCTCTATGCCTGTGTGTGTGTGTGGTGTATTTAAGTGTGATTCAGGGCACGTGCATGTGTGCGTGTTTGATGTGCCTGGTTCCTCATTTCCAATTCTTTTTACTTGTGTCCACATATGAAATACAACTTTTCTCAGCCTCATGTTTTCTTCCTCCATCATGGGCTCCCTGATGCCATCAATGTCAGATGCCACGTTACCTGCGATTCTTACGGGTAGTTTCCTGGTCCCGTTCTAACATCCGTCTCTCCTGTATATGGTGAAGAGAATGTTGGATACAGGGGCACGGTTGGCACTGGTCCGGGAGTAACTGTACCATCTTCTTTACTTACTTTGCCTTCGTTCGACTTACCATTACCCTTTTTTCTTCAATGTTCCCATCGCCGTCACCGTCATTAAATACGCAATGCGCCTTTTTCTGTTCACCTCTTTAAGTTCCATGAGCCCTTGTCTAATTGGTAGTTTACCTCTTTCACCTGTTTTACATAGCCTCTGTCAATTTACTATAACTTTATCGTCACTTTGTCCCAATTGCGAATTTTACCCAAATTGTGCTTTTGCCACAATTTTAATGTGCGATTCAATTCTTTATCTTGTTTCTTTTTATCAACATTAGCCATCATTTGCCGCTCAATTTCAATGTACATTTCATCATTAGTCAGAATATATTCAGCACATTCCCGATCAAATTCACCACGAATGATCATTTATTTAATTTAGTGGTCACTGTTCTTCGACTAAATCCAACTGAATTCCTATCATGCAACAAATTAGAAAGCCAAAACTAATCTGGGTTTTTTTTTCGTACGCCGCCTTGCGACGTCCCAAGCTCAAACCGGCGGCAAACCCTCTGTTTTTAAGGGATCCTATCCCCGTTAGGTGTAACAGGTAAAGCACACAGTGTAATTGTACATCTACAATATATGTCAGCTACGAAAGGATATACAACTTCTCTTGTTCTCACTTCTTTATCTCTTATTCTCACTTCTTTATCTCTTATTCAACAACTCACACGAGGCATGAACAATCTGATACCAATAACTTCTCGAATTTAGGCAGTTCAATATACGGAATTCGACAGTAACAGGCTTCTGCTTACCTTTGGTTTTATGTGTGTCGCGACCTGGAGAAGTCAGAATTACAGACGCTCACGTGTTCACTGATCGAGGAAGAGATGGCCAATGATTAGACAAAGTTAAGAGCAAATGTATTTATTACAAAGGAATGTGCCATACAGACGTCCGGGTCTTATCGAGGCATCTGCTGCACACAAGACATGTGTCTTCTGACAAGATGGCCTGAGAGGAAGACAAAAGCTGCCCGGTAACACAAGGTTTTTATATGTATGGGTCCATGGTAAAAGCACCTGCCGCCCCCAAGTCTGATCCCGGGCCGGGATGGTAACTTTCCGCTCCTTATCTGGTGTGGTTCATCTCCACGGCAAAGCCTGAGAGAGGAGGATGCCACCAGCCGGTTTTCTGCGTACAAAGATCATGGATCGCCACCACACTGCACAACACATCGTTGTCTGATTAGCAAACGGAGAACACTTTATCTGTTGATTCAATGTGTAAGGTCATATTAAAGCAAATAATGAAAGTGCAATAAAAGTAAAATAGTCTTCATTACTGATTGGATGACCGCTGTATAAAACTGTCTCAGCAGGTCTTGTTAAAGGCCGTGCTTCCTCAGAAGCTGAAAGAACTACATATTTTCTGGGATTTTTTGAGGATAGAGTTCTTGTTCGTCTCTCACTTCAGGTCCTGTGAGACTGTAATTCCCAAGACTTGAAGGTCTCACTGGTTGACACAAGACAGTTGGACAGCATCAGGGGCAGATATGGTGAAGGATGTCTCCTCAAGTCCACAATAATCTCTACAATCTGTAGAGGGTTCAACGCCAGGTTTTGTTGGCCACACTATAAAGCTCCATTTCCGCCACTTCCTGTCGAAATGCAGACTCGTCACAGCCTTTGATGAGGCTGATGACTGTGATGTCCTCTGCAAACTTCAGGGAGTTGACAGTCGGGTGCCTCAAGATGCCGTTGTTTGTGTAGAGCGAGAAAAGGAGAGGGGAGAGAACACAACCTTGGGGTTCCCTGGTGCTGATAGTGCACTTGGATGAGGTGGTGTCCCCCCAGCCTCACCTACTCTGTCCTGCCCATCAGGAAGTTGTAGATCCACTGGGAGATGGCAGGTAATACGCTGAGCTGGAGAAGTATGGACGAGAGGAATTCAGGGATGATGGTGTTAAACGCAGAGCTGAAGTCCACCAACAGGGTCCTTGCATAGGTTCCCTCGCTTTCAAGGCAAAAGGCATGCAGTCATGAAGACCTGTGACTGCTGCTTTGTTGGGGATTAGTATGATGGCAAAAGTGTTTGAAGCAGGTTGGTACTTCACACAGTTCGAGATACCTGTTGACGATCTTTGTGAAGACAGGAGCAAGTTGGTCTGCACAGACTTTGCGGCAGCAGAGGGGACACAAGGTCTGGGCCCTGCCTAACGTCCCTTTTATGGATATTAAATGGTGGAGTGGAATGTGGTACGGTTTGGTGGGTGGGTGGTGTGAAAGTGTCCTTTTCAAATCTGCAGTATAAACGGAGGTCGTCAGATTACCCACTATTGTTTTCTACTGGGGGGTTGTCGCTTGTAATTAGTGAGAGATTGTAATCCCTACCAGTGATTTGGAGTCATTAGCGCCTAGTTGTTTTTCCAGTTTAGCTGCATAGTCCCTCTTTGCAATATTAATTTCTTAAGTCATCTGATTTCTAGTGCGATTGTAAAGGGCCCTCTCCCCTCTGCGATATGGAACTTCTTTAGCCTGGCAGAGTTGCTTATGTCTGGCTCTAAACCATGGCTTGTTGTTACTGAATGTGCAAAAACTTTTTGTTGGTACACAGATCTCATCGAAACTGAGGTTAATCTTAGGGCTGTTCCAATATCCGTGAATTAATCTAGGCTGCTCGGTGACATTCACACACAAAGACACACTTTCAAAGAGACTCCAGTCTATGCAGTTAAAGGAGCTTTGAAGTTCTAAAAGCCTCGTACCTCGATCTTCAATCTAATTAATGCAGATGGAAACCGGAGATTCTTGTTCAAATCCGTACAAAAATTTCAAATTGTCATGTCATAAATGATAACATGGAGATATTGCCAGCGTTTTTGACATACCAAACATCGACAAGAGTTGAAAAACACATTAACCTTGATTTCTGGTTCCAAAACTAGTTCATAAATATGATGAGGCGATTAAAGATTTTTATGGTTTCAGTCATAACGGCCCTCTGAGGGAAATCATAAACTACAATGTGGCCCACAACAAAAATGGGTTTGACACCCATGCTTTCGATGATCAGGGCTTATAACTGTCACGATGCGGGGCTCAAGGGTGGACCCAAATGCACGACTCCAGAGACAGCAGACAGTACAGAGGAAACCTTTATTCGGTCCGAGGTCTGAGATCAGGTAGACAGTCCAAACAATCCGCAGTACCAGTACGGATGGACTTACGAGGGTGGTCAGTGGACAGGCGTGGGTCGGTGCACGGAGATCAGAAGTCAGGAAAGCAGGAGTGCGGGAACAAGACATCAAGAGCAACGATCTAGCAGAGTATTAGTCGTCCCCCGGGTCCTATATGTACTGGGTCTAATCAGTGTTCATGAGGCGCAGGTGTGCACCTTCTGATTAGCTGGCCACGCCCAGCCCGGGCTGGAATCCAGGAGCATGACAATAACTTCAAGTCCAAAATCTTTACATTGGCTTCCAGTTAGTTTTAGAATAGATTTTAAAGTTCTGCTACGGCTCTATAAATCACGAAATGATTTAGGTCCTGAATACATGAAAAAAAAATGCTGACGGAATACAAACCCAGTAGAGCACTGAGAGCAACAGGCTCAGGTCAAAGTGTGGAGAGTTCAAAGCAAACATGGTGACAAACATGGCAGTATTTACCTATTTTGTTGCACACAAAAGAATAGATTGCCAACAGAGGTGGTATCAGCCCAAGTGTGAATGCTTTTAACTCCAGGTTGACAACTCTTCTTTCTCTCATGCTTTTTAGACTGGTTACACTTTTTAATGATTTTTCTTGCACTGTACACTGTTTTTAATTGGACTTTTATTTTCATGTTTTAATATATATTTTCTGTTGTCATTTATAGTTTGTACTCCGTGTTTCAAATGTATTTCTTTGTATTCAAATGCTTTGAATCATGTAAAGCACACTGAGTTACATTGTGTATGAAATGTATGATTGTAGGAATAATTGTGATCATAATTATCATACATTTGCTTCCAATAAAAAAATGCTTTGCTCTGCCCCAGATAACATGGCAGCCTCCTAGCAGGAGATAGCAAGAACAAAAACATCTCATCATCAGAACTGTTAGAACTGCTGCCTGTTAAAGAAATGATGACCACACATGTATTCAGCAATCTTCCACACATGCACACACACGAACAAACATTTACACCTTGTTTCAAACTGTTTTGCTTGTCGTCTCCTTTTTGTAACATCCATGTAAATAAGGGGCGTCTCAAAACTAAATAAATAGAGGTGCCGAGGAGAGGATAATCAGAGAGTGCAGTGGTGAATTGTACGAGACAGTTCCTCTCCTCTCGAGACTTGAACTGGCGTCTTTGCTTCCTTTTTTGTCCTGTTTAATAAATGTCTGATTGGTGAACCTGACATTTACTTGGTCCTTCGAGCCGGATCTCAAGATACCTGAGGTTTCCAGGGGTCGAGTCAACGTCCAGGCAAAGACCGTGGCCACGGCACTTGAGACCCTTTCCGGGATTGGGCCTCGACTTTGCGCCTGGAGGCTGAGGGTTGATGAGAAGCCGAAGGAAGTGAAGACATCTCTGGTGAGCAGGAAACTCCCACACTCATAAGGAATGAGTGAATGCGCGTCTGGGTGACTGCGGCAGAACCAAACCTCGAGAATACTAGTCACTATCGAGTAGACTAATTAGTCTATAAAACTGAGAAAAGGGCAAGGTGTGTCCTGTACGTGAGCTCCGTGAAACGTGTGCATGTGTAAAAGTGTGAGTAGAGGTTCGCTACCTCATTTGAACAGGAAATTGAGTGACAACTGTTTGAGGATGCAGAGGTATGAATTCTCCACCACTTGTGGTAGAAGCTTGAGAATTACCTCAAACGGAACGTAATTGTCACCCTGTTCAGGGGGAAGTCAGTATAGTCACCCTAGGTGAACCACTGACTCCAACAGGGGAAAAACAAATAGCAAAATAGTTGATAAACAGCAAAATAACATCTGAAAAAAATAATAATAATGATGTGTAAGGACTAGAAATTTGTAGAAAGCAAATGTCCTACTAAAACAAAACATCTAAATTTGTGGATAACACAATATGACTTTGCTAGCCAGCTCAACATACACACAAAAAATATATATAGTTAACCTGCAGGATAAAATAAGAGAAACACACACACACACGCAAAAAAAAAACAAAAAACTAAAAAAAGCTGGACTCAAGATGATGTGAAAATGGCCATAAAAGGTATCACATCTCATAAAGTTGATGTAAGATAATTCATCCAGGGAACGCAAGACTTGAGAAAATCTTACCACTTAAATGGTGTGGAAGTACAATAAATTTGGATGACAGCAAAGTACTTTCTCACAGCAGCAGGGGGTTTGAGGGTTAATATCGCGCACCTCTGCTAGATTTAGAAAAAAAACAAATTGTTCTGCCATTGGAAACGCAAAATAAAACAACAATGAACCATTTGAAGAATATAGAATTGGAATAAATGCATGTTTTAAAGCAAACAGAAGCATTCCTGAAGATCACACTCCAGGGAGTGTGTATCAAGGGCAATTAAAAAAATGCTCTTCATGTGAATTCAAATAATCCTATAAAACAATGGATTGAAAAACATTGGGTTGACAAACCGACTGGCAACCTGTAACAATACGTTAACCAAGCACTACACGCAGAAAGAGTGCTATAAAATAAGAAAAAGAAAATTGACACCTTTCTGACAGAGAAAGGAGAAATTTATGGAGCTTTATGCGAAACATTTAATAATTGTGGCCGCAGATGAGGAAACAGAGCAGCCATCTCCCCATCAAAAATGTCACAACCAATGCTCCCAAAATGCAACTTTTTAATTTGTCCCATTCGTTTTTTTTTTTTGGGAAGACATGGCTTACTGAAACTAGGACTGCGCTTAATTCCCTCTCTGACAGGAAAAATAGAAGTAAAAAGAAATAAAAGGAATTACTGGGAGGACAGTTAAATATCTTACAAAATAGGAATCCAGCACTCTATTATTACACCTTCGATATTCCAAACAAACCTCCCACAAGAACAGGAGATTTCTTGCTGCAAACAGCTCAAGACATGATTGAACAACCACAAAATGACATTGGAAGTGACTCATTGCATGTGACAATGTAGTATAACGTGAACTTATAACAGCGCACACCAGACAAAATCATGATTATCTGTACTCAGATGGTATATCAGTCGTGGTGACAGGAACAAGACTGACTGACAAACTAAATGCACTACACAAGGAATGGACACCACCAAACATGTCATTACAACAGGAGTGGAAGAGTTTGGGACAATTTGTTTTGGTAGTACGAAATGTTCCTGATTGGACAGAAAAATAACAAGATATGGATTGGGACGACAGAACTGTACAGACAATATCTTATTGGACAGTCTTAAACAATCTGAGACCAGATGCTGCTGTATTCACGGTGGTATCACAATCTACACAGACAAAACTGAAAAAATAGAGGAATAGCGACAACTACAGGGAACACAGTGACACATGCAGAGCTACTACAAAATTTGCTCAAGCAGTTCAATTACCAAAAGAAATAGCCATATGTAAATCTGCAGTACACACATCAAAAACAGACAAAGAATCATTAGGAAATGGATTTACAGATAAAACAGCAAAAGAAGCAGCAGCCAAAACCTTTATGGGATTAGCTGACCATGAAACAAATGAAGATGTACTTTGAGATGATGTGTTAAACAAAATGCAACAAAAAAGCTTACCAGCAGAACTAAAAATGTGGAAAAAACAAGGTACTGCATCCATTTTCTTAGGCGCTTATCCTCACAAGGGTCGCGGGGAGGGCTGGAGCCTATCCCAGCTGTCAACGGGCAGGAAACAAGATACACCCTGACCTGGTTGCCACCCAATTGCAGGTCACATGGAGACAAACAGCTGCACTCACAATCACACGTAGGGGCAATTTGGACACAATGATAGATTTAGTCTAACTATACATACATTACAAGCACATAAGAGTCTCATTCCATTCAAAACACTGTTTGGGAGACCATACAAATGACCAATAATTTCCACACAATGAGAGATAGACAAATAATGAAGGGGAAAAAAAACAAGTGGGTCCCTTTCAGGAGTTATTAAGAACCCCAAACAGCTTAAAAAATATCAAAAAGGTGTACTTGAATTAATTTTTTGATTGTAGGAAAGTTATTGCTTTTGAAACCATTGTTCACACAAACAAAACTTGTTCTAATTTGTTTTTATTGGCCACTTGTAAGATAGCTGTTCTCATTCCCACTGCCAAGGTCGCTGTAGTCCGGTTACACATCGGAGTGAGACTGCTGTCATAATGGTGACTAAACAGTGAAATTTTGCTGTTGGGTGTTGGATGAAAACGGTATTCGTTATTTTCATTTTTTTGTTCGAGTGGCACCTGTTTGAACCACTCAAGGTCCCACCCCAAAATAAAAAATAGATAAAATAAAATAAAAAACAAATTGGATAACTACATACAAAAAATGTGTTCAAAAGATTGTGTTGTTTGCACAGATCCAGATATAATACCAATGCTATTAATTGATAACAAATGCAAAAAAAAAACAAAAAGTTGGGGGATTCTGTGTATCCATTAACTTCTCTTGAAAAAACAAAAAACTGTTTTCTAATGGTGTGTCACTAGGAAATTTCACATGCATCAATTTGATAGTACTAGAAACAAATTTTATCCGCATTTTTGTGCCATCGTCATGGTGGTGCGGCAGTAACTGTCTTTTTGATTTTTTTACGCCGTATGCCTTTCCTGATGCAACCCTTCTGAATTTATTCGGAGAGAGAGCTGGAGCCAATCCCAGCTAACTTCGGGCAGCGGCAGACTACACCCCGAACAGGTCACCAGCCAGTCGCAGTGCAGATGTCGACACCATCACTGAGCGGGAATCGATCTCACGCTGCCTTCACTCAAAATGTCCCTCTGAGGGAAACCCGAACTACATTGTGGCCCTCAAGAGAAATGAGTCCGACATCCCTGCACTACACCATCAAAAAAAAAAAAAAAAAAGTAACAAGTTACTGTGCTTTAATAACCTTATTACTGCCATTTGTTAATTCATCCTTTGTCTGTTTATGAATTACCCTCTACTGTACATGCAGTTTTATCTGAACACTGGCATAGACTGAGCAAGAGCTGAATGACATGGACAAAATAGCAGAAAGAAACACGTGGATACACCTTACACACTGTAAAAGGTCATCTCAGCTGAGGCACCCAAGGGGAAAGGTGAGCAAAGACCAGCATACGGTGGGTGCAGATTTATAGTATCTGAAAATACCTGAAGCTGGTGAAGATTTAAAAGAGACTTGACTCATTTAGGGGTGACTTGGTCGACAAGACTTCAAAATTGCTAAATAATATGATAGCATGTTGGGCTGCAAAAATGACAGCCGTAATGATATTTTTGTTCATATGCTACTTTTGGACACCTGTAAAGCTGACAAAAATACATAACAACAGAACTAATAATTATACTCAGTCAACTATGCTTACCACAGATAAGATAATGAAGCGCAACCTCATTTCAAATAACATTGGGAAAGAACTATGCAGGAGTCACCGAGGCATGACAGGAGGACTCCATGTGTGCCTCCCAGTGAATCAGTTCAGCACTTATTCAATTCCTTGGCAGAGTCTAATTGCTGGGGATTCCATCTTTGGGCTTATGCTAAATGAAACCCCCACTTTCTTCTCACCATTTGCCAATTTAATGCTACCTTAAACCCGAATTCCATACAAAAGAGTATGTATACTATGGAGGGAGTATTTTAACCGAAAAAGCCTGAGGAATATTTTTTCATTCGTATGATTATCTTTTTTTTTTACAAATAGGAAACAAAACTGGTTGTTATTAATGTAAAATGCAGCTAACAAGGTAAACTATAGTTACATCACATGCATGGGCCCTAGGCCACTAATGCGTGTCATTCCAACAGAAATCCCAACACAATGTACCCTGGAGGTAATGACTAAAACAACTCCTAACACCACTTGTCAGAAATGGAAAAGTGTTTGTCCAACAACTAAGGCAGTAAATGATAAACTGATATTTTCTACTAACGTTGCATTGGCTAATTTCTCCTGTGTTAGCTTTACAGGGACAGATTTTAAGGTGGGAAGTCTCAACAAAACATGGTGTCATGATATCCATCTACAAACTGCCCCACTGCTCCCATGCAGCGATTTGTTGTGGTGGTGTGTTGGTCAAAAGTTGTATGACATACTGATAAATGCAGCAGGAACGTGTACACTGGTATCACTGCTCTTATCTGTGACTGTGTTTCCATCCAAAGCAGAGGATATACAATTGGCCGCATCCATCTTTGGACCTCCCCTTGGGTTCTCCCGAAGCCGAAGGTCCCCTTGGAAAGATGGAGATCTGACATACATTGATGCAAATGGCATCCCAACTGCATACCAGATGAGTATAAATTGGTTAACGAGATTGCTGCAGGATGGGAATCCATCTTGTTATGGATAACTCTGAATAAAAACGTTGACAGAATCAACTACATACATTACAATGTACAGAAACTAGGTCATTATTCGGAAGCAGGCTTTATTGCCATAAGGGAACAACCAGCTGCAACCTCACTCATGACGTTCCAGAACCGCATAGCGGTCAACATGCTCCCGGCCCAGAAGGGTTGCGACTGCTCAATGTTCGGTGACCAGTGTTGTTTATTCCAAATATCACAGCACCTGATGGGTCACGCACAAAGGCCATTCAAGGCCTCCGCACCCTGAACCACAAGATGAAGGAGCACTCTGGTATAAGCACATCAGCCAAGTCTGAGTGGTCGGAAAAAAAAAAAAAAAGTTTGGCAAATCGAGAAATTTGGTGTTCTCTGTCCTTGTTTCTTTCGCTGTTTGCAGCTATTCTTGCATTGTGTGGATGTTGTTGTATTCCCTGCATAAAGGCATCACTTAACCAACTTATAACCACTGCTATTGCCCCGACAAATTCAAAATTGGCAGAAATATATCCACTATTGGCACAACAGAGTAATGACAGTGATATTGTTGACCACGATGATGATGTTATGACTTCTTTTCCAGAGCTGTTCTCTGATCCATAAGATTACAAGTAATTAGTGCTATATTTTCCTCCAACTGTAAGCCGAAAGACTGATCTATTAGATGATTTAAGGATTTGAGCAAATGTAGGATAAACAGGAGGATAATGTAGAAATAAGTGTAAATAGTATTAAGTAACTGCTTCTGACTGCAATGAAGAAATGCTTTGCTCTGCTCCAATTCAGTTACTGTTTCTGCCTGCAATGAATAAATGCTTTGCTCTGCTCCAATTCAGTTACTGTTTCTGCCTGCAATGAAGAAATGCTTTGCTCTGCTCCAATTCAGTAACTGTTTCTGCCTGCAATGAAGAAATGCTTTGCTCTGCTCCAATTCAGTTACTGTCTCTGCCTGCAATGAAGAAATATATCTAAATAAATTTCCTTTCCTTTGTTTTAAAAAGAGAAATCCTTATTTTTTGGAAAGAATTTTTGGTTGCTCAACTTTTTTTTTTTAGCCTGGTAAAAGCTGTTTCATGAAATGTGATCAAAGTTAATAAAAGTGATAAATTAACAATTCAAATGACAATTATTTTGTTGAACAAAATCTAACTAAAATCATCATCTTTACCCTTTAAAGGTAGAGATTTCTTTAAGTTTAGGGCACAAAACACATTCATTCAAGTTTTAAGGTGCTAAAAGTATGTCTTGTTACAGTGGCTGTTGTCACGCTAGAGCAGTTCCATTTTCTTCTTTTCCTTTCGGCTTGTCTCATTAGGGGTCACCACAGTGTGTCATCTTTTTCCATCTAAGCCTATCTCGTGTATCTTCTTCTCTAACACCCACTGTCCTCATGTCCTCCCTCACAACATCCATCAACCTTTTCTTTGGTCTCCTCTTGCTCTTTTGCCTGGCACCTCCACCCTCAGCACCCTACTACCAATATACTCACTCTCCTGTCTCTGAACATGTCCAAACCATCTAAGTCTCCTCTCTCTAACCTTGTCTCCAAAACGTCCAGCTTTCCCTCTAATGAGCTCATTTCTAATCCTATCCAACCTGTTCAGTCCAAGCGAGAACCTCAGCATCTTCATTTCTGCTACGGTAGAAAAATTCCTTGTGTGTTTTTTCCAAACAGCACTTGGCAAATAAAAATTATTCTCATTCTTATCTCTAGTTAAGGTCATTGCTGACAAAACTCATGGAAAATTGTAAGCGTTGGTGGGTCATATATCCAAGGGGCAAGTGTAATGGGTCTATTTAGGTTATCAGGGCGGACACAAAATCTGATGGGATATGGTTGGTGAAAGGATGTAAGACAGGGGTACTCAATGCGTCAACGGGTCGATCACGAGGCAGTCTTGGTCGATTGCGGTAAGGCTTGCCAAAAAAAAGACAAAAAAAAACGTCAGCCAATGGTCCCTCTCAACAACGTGCGTGCGCAATTGTGCACCGTTGATGCAGTCTCGCAGATATTCTGCGTTGCGCATTAAAAAAAAGATAATCTAATGCAAAATGAAAGTATATAGCTATTCATTTTGTGGCATTTTGCAATGTGATTCAATGAGTGAGGGATGACTGGTTGTTACATCCAATGGCACAATTCACATACATACTGTAAAAAATTAAAATAAGCCACTAGTTTCTTATCGGCAGCACACAGAAGTTTTTCTAACAACGACCCCTGCTCTGCCATACTCTCTTTTCCTAGTTTACCTTACACCCACCCTCTTAAAGACATACACTCATGCACTCATAATTACAAATGTTACAGTACTTACGCAGCCCATCAATGTGTTTTATAATGGATGAGATTTTCTCTTTTCTGAGTGTGAAAGGTCTGGTCTAACCCCAAAACAGAAAATGCAGGATATGATGGTGTGTAATTTTAAAATTCCACGTTGGCACAGCCTGATCCAGGATGAAAGCACAGACAATACAGTGCAGAAAAAGCTAATTCTGTATTTTAAATATAAGAGGCAACATAACATTAACCTTAAAATGGTTTGGTAGCACCATCATCATCATCCCCCCCACTCCACACCCTCACCCTGTCGTCGGTAGCTCGTGAGAGGCTGGCTGTTTGAAAAGCAGATCTTGGGGTAAAAAGTCTGGGCACCCCTGAAGTAAGCAGTGAAACTGTTTACATTTATTATTTTCTCCCCCAAAATAACCTGATGAGTTTTGATGATCTTTTATTAATACCAGGGGGACATTGCAGTGCCGTTGTACTGTATGTCACCCCTGCCATCCATTTAGGCAAGAGCATCATCTGTGAAATCACATTGTAAGCTTGAGTTCACAGGGGGCAGTTTTAACTTCAGCTTGGCAAAGGATATCCATTTTATCTGTCTGTGTTCAGGTTACATTGTGTTCCTCTGGTCTCTAATCCACATGTTGATCTGGAGCATGTCTCATAATGCCTACATTTAAGCAAAATCATTCTGCTTGGTTGAGGACATGATGATAGGGTACAGACAGCAAAAACTGCATTGAAAAAAAACAGCGTAGCGTCAGTCAATAAATGTATAATACAGCTTAGTGAGCAGGGTTCCAGTCATTTCTCTCCTATGGTGTATTTTTAGAATAACAGTAAATCCTCTGCTCTGTGTAATAGTTATCCTGTGGTTTGATTTAGGTGGATTATTGGATGGTGGTTGGCACCATGTGTGTGTGTGGACCTTGGTGGGTAGGCGTGTATGCAAGCGCGTGTGTGTGCATGTGTGAGTGAAAGATGAAAAACGCATCATTTTTTTTCACAAATTACAATTAAGTAGACCGTATAGATCATACTGTCTAGACTCTGGTAGTCTTTAATGGGATTCCATCAGATCATCACAATCATCCAGTGCAGTACTTGTAATATAGGCGAAACAGCTAGCATCACAGTTCCATTTTGAAGCTGCCAGATTCAGCGCCTCATTTAATGAGGCCCAGATTTATTGGTTTGCAGTACATTTCAAGAGGCATAAACTCAATGTTTACAAAGAGGTTGCACTTTGTTTGAGTTTTAATCAAATTCAATCCAGTACCCACATGGGAAAGACTGCTATGCAAGATTTAATTTGCGGGTATATCTCATTTTTGTGAATGACACTGTTGAAAACTTACTCGTGATAATAGATTAAATGCGAATTTCTGTACATTTATATAAGCAATGGCCTCACACAGTCTTGAACTCATTCCCACCAAACATCTTGAGGATGAGCTGCAACAAAGACTAAGAGAAAGGAACTTTGAACACCAGTGACCGATTTTGTATCAATAGCCTTGTCCGTGTAGATATATACGGCATGGTGGGCCACTAGTAAGCACATCTCCCTCACAGTTCTGAGGACCTGGGCTCAGATGTGCCCTGTGATTTATTCCAGCCCTCCTGTGACCCTTTTGAGGAGAAGTGGCTCAGGTAGTGGAGGGATGAATCAGGCTATCTACCCTTCAGAAAGGTAAAACAAAAGTAGGACTTGAGGTATCCAATTTGGCTGTCTCCATTACTAATGCAAAAATAAGTATTCATGACATCTATCCATCCATTTTCCAAGCTGCATATCCTTACAAGGATCATGGAAGTGCTGGAGCTTATCCCAGCTAACTTCAGGTGAAAGGCAGACTACACCCTGAACTGGTCATCAGTCAGTCGCAGGGAAAATATCAAAGCCATTACTGAGCGAAAATTGAGCCCACACTGCCCGCACCAAAGTCAGGCATGTGTACCACGACACCATTAGTGTATTAGTGTAAGCATATTGGATATTCCATCCATCCATCCATCCATCCATCCATTTTGGCGCTTATCCTCACAAGGCTCACGGGAGTGCTGGAGCCTATTCCAGCTCTCAACGGCCAGGAGGCAGTATACACCCTAAACTGATTGCCAGTCAATCGCAGGCAGATGGAGACAGACAACAGTCACACTCACAATCACACCTAGGGGCAATTTAGTCTCCAATTAATGCATGGTTTTGGGGTGTGGGAGGAAATTGGAGTGCCCGGAGAAAATCAACGCAGCCACGGGAAGAACATGCAAATTCCATGGGCGGGTTATTTTACAGCTGCACCACCGTGCTTTCTGGCCCCACAATTCTGAGGACGCATGTCCAATCCCAGCCCTGTGTGGAGTTCGCATGTTCTCCATGAGCCTGTATGGGTTTTCTCCAGGCGTTCCGGTTTCCTTCCACGTCCTAAGAACATGCAACATTAATTTGACACTCTAAATTGCCCCTACAGTGAAGAAAATAAGTATTTGAACACCCTGTTATATTGCAAATTCTCCCACTTAGAAATCATGGAGGGGTCGTAAATTTTCACTGTAGGTGTATGTCCACTGTGAAAGAGATTATCTAAAAATTAAAATCCAGAAATTACAATGTATGATTTTTTAACGATTTATTTGTGTGATACAGCTGCAAATGAGTATTTGAACACCTGTCCATCAGCTAGAATTCTGACCCTAAAAGGGCTGTTAGTCCGCCTTTAAAAGTCCTCCTCCACTCTATGTTATCCTGAATCAGATGCACCTGTGTGAGGTCGTTAGCTGCATAAAGACACCTGTCCACCCCATACAATCAGTAAGACTCAAACTTGTAACATGGCCAAGTTGTTTAGCTAGTTAGGTCGTGTTACACGCTACTAAACTGTCTTTGTACTTCTTTTCTGTTATTGTTTTGTCTTGTATTGTATTGTGTCTGATTAAATTGTCTTAAACGCAATACAAGTGCTTTGTTATATTTTGTCAGTTTGACCAAGGGGATTTATTCTAAATTCACACGTAACATATGCTTTAAACTGTGAGACAAATTAGTCCCCCCTAACTATTATTTTTTCTAATAGCTCTATACACACCTACCTGTCATTTGGAACACACAAAGCTATTGTCCTTTGCACCTGTGCAATCAATTTTTCACGACGGACTGGGTCTTTTTGGAATCGTGTGAGGAATGAATCCATCCTCTCGAGTGTTCGAGCCAAGTCCAGCAATACAACGAGCTGGCATTTTGCTAACACAGAAAAAAAACCCAGCTAATTTTGCGCCGGTGTAATATAACAGGTATAAACACTTCAACCCGCCACTGTAGGCATCTGCAAAAAACGTCACTTTCTGGTTCTTCTCCAAAACAAATCCCTCGAGAGAATTTTCATGGCGGGAGAAATCCATATACAGCTACATTCTAACGTGTTGCGAACAAACGGATGTGGAGCACTGAGATCAACAGACTGGCAACTGTTGTGGTGCTTTTCCTTCCTGGGTTAACAACATACTATAAATTATGTTTTAGGTGTCAGTGGTCCTTTAACTTTCACTGATAGCGTAGTGGTACACACAACTATCTTTCAGCACTTGGATCTCTGGTTCTTGGATTTATACATTAACATTCATTTTCTTATTCTGACTCTTGCACTCCAGGTTTTCACATTACAAAATGCAAATTTCATGTTTTGTTTTGTTCTTTCAACATATTCAAAAGATCATTCTTGCCTGCTTTACAAAAAAATGTCCTCTATACACCTTCTTCATCCTCATGCTTGGTAACAGTGGCAAGGGAATGCTACTTGCTTTTAAAATATTATGTTCTGATGCCTGAAGTGTCTTTTAATACTTGTTTGTGGCACATTTCATTCCTCACATTTCATTTTCTTGCAATTTGATCAATAAAGACACTCATAAAACAAAAAATGTCCATCCATCCATTTTCTGTGCCACTTATTCCCCCGAGGGTCCCCGGAGTGCTGGAGCCTATCCCAGCTGTCATCGACTAGGAGGCAGAGTCTACCCTGAACTGGTTACCAGTTAATCATAGGGCACACCGAGATAGACAACAGTCACACTCACAATCACGCCGTGGGGCAATTTAGAGTCTCCTATGAATGCTTGTTTTGGGGATGTGAGAGGAAACCGGAGTGCTAGGAGAAAACCCAATCAGGCATGGGGAAAACATGCAAACCCTGGTCCTCAGAACTGTGAGGCCAATGCTCTACAGCTGCACCACCGTGCCCGCTTTAAGTCCTATTTTCAAAAAGTTATTGGTGATTTCAATGTCTAAACATTCTTAGTAAAGGAAGTCTTAAAAACAGACCAATTTCAGTGACCCTTTGATATACACAAATACATTATACTGAAAATTTTGAAGCGGGTGGGGTGCCGCTGAAAACTTTAAAGCATGTCAGGGGTAGGATCTGGCTCTCCTGTGGGTGGGGTGGGGTTGGTGTTTGCTGGGCAGTGGTACCAGGCCCTTGCCCACCAGGTGCCCCGTTGGCAGGGCACTTCGGGGATATCGGCCTGGGTCCCATCGGATTTACTAGGTGGTTCTCAGGTGGGCCCCTTGGCCCAACACTTCCCTATATTGATCGGGAGGGATACGTTATACGATATGTAACGATTTATTTATTTCCATTATTTTTTCTTTCAAATTGTCTATAACGACAACTTAGTCTTTTGTCTTTTTTTTTCACCCTCTAGAAACCTTGTTCTGTTCGACTGATTGACTCTCAATAAACATCCATCTAACCATTTTCTGATCTGCTTATCCTCAAGAGGGTCATGGGAGCCCAGCTCTCATTGGACAGCAGGCAGGGTACACCCTGAACTGGTTACCAGCCAATATCAGGGCACATGGACACAGACAACCCTCACACTCACAATCACACCTAGGGGCAATTTAGAGTGTCCAATTAATGCATGTTTTTTGGGATGTGGGAGAAAATTGGAGTGCCTGGAGAAAACCCACACAGGCATGGGGAGAACGTCCAAACTCCACGCAGGCGGGGACGGGATTGAACCCTGTTCCACAGAACTGTGAGTCCAACGCTTTACAGCTGCACCACTGCCCAGCTCAATAAAAATCAATTATAATATAAATATATATATATATATATATTTTTTTTTTAAATCACAGACAAAGCCTTGAAACTCCAATGTGGCATAATAAGATTGTTCTGGCAGTAAAGGGGGAGGGGTCCATTCTGTTTGACCTGACAGCAAAACCGGACCAGAAAAAGTACAAATAGATTGACAAGACAACGAGGAACACCTGAAAAAGACAACTAGTTGGAGGGAGCTAATTAGTTGAGACGGGGGGGAAAAAGGCGAAATAATCATAAAAACTGTCTGAGTCAGACACAGGCAGAAAGGACAGAGAAGATGGAATGATAGCATTACTGGAGGGTGGTAGGTTTTGTGTGCAGGCTGAGGGTACCAGGAAGCAGATTGGTGTTCTGCCAGATGACGTTGGGTTCTGTTTCGATTTGTCCATTCTGTCACGTTTAGGGTCTTTGAAGGCGAGGCAGGCAAGGCAAAAATGTGAAAGACCAAAGAGCAGGGAATCAAGGAGGCAAAGCAGTAACAAAGTAACAAACCAATACTTAAATAAACCTAAAACTGGAAACAAAACATGACTAAGATGTGGCACAGAGAGACAATTACATCTTACATTGACAAAGACAATGCCAATGACAATGGACTGGCAAGAACTAAAAGAAACCAGGGAACAAGATACAAACAGATTGACAAGACGATGATGAACTCCTGGACAAGACAGGAGTGGCTGGAGGGAGCTGATTGGTGAAACATCAAACACAATCCAAAGCAAAACATTGACCCAGGTAGGTCGAGTGGTGGTACTTTTTGACCAGCTTGTTCAAAAGGTTTCCAGCACATGAGAAGATGCTTGAGGAATGGAGGAAAAGTGTGCCTGTAACCATTTTTTGTGAACAAGGGTCGTTTACAGCTGTGATTTACAGTACACGCATGTTTCATGCATAGAAAGAATACCACGGATGCATTATTTACCTTGAGGAATTTAATGGAAAAGTCAGAAGGAGCTACATTGTGTCTTGTGGATCTAGAGAAAGAATATGACAGAGTGCCCAGAGGAACTGTGGTATTGCAAGTGGAAGTCTGGCATGGCACGGAGGTTTGTTAGAATAATACAAGATGTGTGAGGGTCCCAGAACAGTGGTGTGCTGTAGGTGAGATAGAGGAATATAAGGCGGGGATGGGATTGCTACAGGGATCATTCTCAAGCCCCTTCATCTTCGTGGTGCTGATGTATAGGCTGACAGCTAATGTTAGACTGGAATTGCCTTAGACTAAGATGTTTGTGGACGGCATTGTGAAATACTATGAAAATAATGAGGAGGTGGAGAAATAGTTAAGGTGAAAGCATCAACTGGAAAGAAGAAGAATGAATATCAGTGAAAGTAAGAAAGAATAGATGTGCAAGAAGTAGAGGGGTGGAGGGAACAGAACAAAGCTATCGAAAGAAGAAATAGCAAGGTTGGATGACCTTAAATACCTGGGGTCAACAGTCCAGAGTAATGGTGACTATGGTCAGGAAGTGAAGAAGCAGTTTGGAAACATATGTTGGAAGGTGTCAGGTGTGATGTGTAACAGAAAAATCTCTGCTTGGATGAAGGGCAATGCTTATAGGACAGTGGGGAGGCCAGCCTTGATGTACGGATTCGAGACAGTGGCACTGAAGAAACAACAGGAAGGAGAGCTGGAGGGGGCTGAAATGTAGAAATGTAAAGGTTTGCTCTCGGAGTGACTAGCTTCAATAAAATTAGAAATGAGGTTATCAGAATGACGGCCAAGGTTAGATGTTTTGGAGATATTTAGAGAGAGCAGACTTCGATGGTTTGGACATGTTCAGAAGCGAGATCATGAATATACTGGTAGAGGATCATGACGATTGAGCTGTTGGGCAAAAGAGCCAGGGGAAGACCAAAGAAAATGTTGATTGATGTAGTGAGGTAAGAGATGAGAGCAGTTAGTGTTAGAAAGGAAGATGCAGGAGATAGGCTTTCATGGCAAAAGATAAGACTAACCTAACCCTGTGGTGACCCCAACGGGGCAAGCCAAAAGTAAAAGAAGAAGAGGACTTAACTGGTCTCGTGTTTGATTAATTAAAATGCTCAAAACATTTTCAGCCTCATTTGTTGTTGGCTTCCTATCCTTGAAGCAAAGCCATTTCTGAGCCAGGGGTTCTCACCATGCCACTGACTGTATATGTGTAACCTGGAATCAAACCCACTTGGCAAAGATTTATATCCAATTTCCCATGTCTCTGGATACTGCATGTCAGCCTTCTGCATAAATGAGGTAAAGAGGTGTAAAGCCACAGAGATGGTCACTTAGAGGTATAAAGATCCAGACCGGCTTGGACAGAATTTATTGTTGATGTCATGCTATTGTCTTCTAACCCTTTTTTTTTTCATTTTTTCCAGTAACTTCTTGTACATTATGTTGTCATTTACTTAAAGAAATAATATTTCTCTCCTCTCAAACAAAACTGTTTCAGGTCTAAAAGATATTTCGTTCTCACCTTTGTCCTTAAAATACTGGCACACAACACAGCACAATTGTAATGAGGTAATGTGATATGTGGACATGATATGGTGTTTTCTCTGTTGCGCTATGTATTCATCTTTTAAAAGATTTTTTTTTCACTGCAGACTAATCAGTGATTACCCCAAATGTTTTTTTTCTTTAACATATTTGAATGAGTCTGTAAACCAACATTGTGGGTTGCATGTGAATACAATTTTAAACACATGACACACAAATCTTGTGGGACATGGAGTTATGAAAGGAATTATGCAGACACTAAAATGTGTTTTGAGAGTATCTAAGTATGTGGACAATACATATTCCTGTATTTCGTTCCCATTCACCTGTCTGAGTCAAGACCATTCTGTCCCTTGTTAGCTTGTGTACATACTGTAGGTCGACATACTTTATTTTACATATCACCGCTCAAGAGAAAGACTACACCAAAAGCAAGAGAGTTAATAGTAAAACTCCATAACCTCTGACTCTCTATGAACCAAAGCCCTCAAATGTGGCACACAGACTTATTTCTAACCAAATTACACCCTCCTGTCAAATATGATTACGTTACAGTTAATGTTGTCCCATTCTGTGCTTGTAGAAGTCGCACGGGGCATGGTCAGGTCTTCCAGATGGATCATATTTGAGAAAGAAGATTTGTGAGGAAGGGAGCACAATACAATATCTTATCAGGAATATTTTATGTTCCCAGAAAGATTGCCCACTTAAGAAAAACAACTAGGTATCATAGTGTGGAGTAAGCATTGAGGAATTCAGCCATGGAGGTTCTTGTGGAATACATCAAAGGCCCTCTTGAATTACATCATAGGGTGGAAGTTGTAAAAAAAAAAAAAAAAAAAAAAAAAAAGAGGGGCCTTGATCTCCAGAATCTTAGCCCAATGTGATTTGAATGACTGGCTGAAAGTTAACAGAAAGATTATAGTCACTCTCCACAATAGAAAAAGTATCCGCTTTCAGAGGCAAATATCCATCGATCCATTTTCTAAGCCGCTTATCCTGATGAGGATCTCAGGAGTGCTGGAGCTAATTCTTGCTGTCATCAGGCCGGAGGCAGGGTACACCCTGATCTGGTTGTCAGCCAATCGCAGGGCATATGGAGACAGACAACAGTCACACTCACAATCCTACAAATCCAGGGGCAATTTGAAGTCTCCAATTAATGTATGTTTTGTGGATTAGGGAGGATATAGGAGTGCCCAGACAAAACACACTCAGGCACGGGAAGAACATGTAAACTCCACACAGGTGGGGCCAGGAATTGAACCCTGGTCCTCAGAACTGTGAGGCCAAAGTTCTACAGTTGCGCCGCCATGCCCCAGAGGCAAATATATCAATACTTAATGATATTTTAACTAATTAAAAATCTAAACGCTGATTTGTAATCCCTAAAGGGCAAATTCAACTCAAACACTTCCATAGCGTTTGAGTTGCACAACACAAAGAGATCCAGATCACACACATGCAGGCATGCAAGGTAAAATGTCCAAGTGAAAGGTGGCACACAACAAATGCTCCACCACTTGAGCCGGAGTGGGGGCAGTGTGTTGCTCAAGAGCACCACAACAGTTGCCAAGAAGTGAAGAGTCGCCATTATGAATTTTGTCCACTTTTGAATTAGGCCCTCCAGTTACAAACCTGAAGACCTTACAGATGAGTTATTCTCACCCAAAATGATTAATTTAGCAACGACCCCACTTGTCTGCTGTTGCTTTGAAATGCTTTAAAAAATAATATTCTTGCCTTGACACATCGCTATGTCAGAGCATCAAAGTGTTCATTTCAAGACACAGAACTTTCAAACAGTATAGTAAAAGACTTGTGAAATGTAGGACTGCTGGTGAGTAATGTGAGGGAAAGATGTAGAGATGAGGAAGAGTTTATCCCTGTCCCCTCATCTTCTGCCCTTTTATTCTCTGAGGCTCAGACCAGTGATCTGTATCTAGACTGGGCCTGCATATTTTAAAATGATCCCTCCCGGGGTTCCTCAAACTGCCTGTCTGTGTTTGGGCAAGCTTGAAAGCGAGCTGATAGTATTCAAAGTGCTTTGACCAAGGACTGACGCACACAGTCGCTGAATTTTATCTTTGCATCGGCACCTGGGAATGCAACTTTAGCACATGCCGGTCGTTTCATGTTTCTCCCAAAGCTGTCCCGGGTGCAAAATGTATTATAAATGAGTTTCTTTGGTTAGTAGCTTAGTGATTTAAGGAAAATACAGTGACAAAACGTGATGCACTGGAGGTCTTGAAAATTTACCGGTTGTGTTCCCTGAGTCTGTGCTAGACAGGCTGTCTTTTAATTGCTAACTCTTGCAGAAATCCTTGGGAATCAGACAGATGATAAGTTAATTTATCTAATGTGGAAATGTAGTTACTCTAATTTCAAACAGATTGTCCTGGCCATAGGACACCAGGATTTGCAGTGTGTTTAATTAAACACAACCTACAACCTATATTACTGTGAGGGAAATTGCAGGATTTTGCATGATTGCACAACTGACAGCCTCAGGTGTACATGTTGTTTTCTCGATTCATATTGTCAATACCTCACATGACTGCTCAGAAGTTTCAAGGGATTTTGTTGCCTCTTTGAAGACTGATATTTATAAGAATCAGCATGTAATGGTCAAGTATGGTTAAAAGAAATGAGGAATTTTAAGATAGCTGTCTTCTTTCACTAGAGTATATCCGTCCATCCATTTTTGTAGCCGCTTATCCTGACAAGGGTCGCAGGACTGCTGGAGCCTATCCCAGCAGTCATTGGGCAAAAGGCAGGATCGACCCTGAACTGGTTACCAGCCAATCGCAGGACAAATGGAGACAGACAACAGTCGCACTCACAATCACACCTGGGGTTCATTTAGAGTGTCCAATTAATTCATGTTTTTTTGGATGTGGGAGGAAACCGGAGTGCCCAGGGAAAACCCACGCAGGCACAGGGAGGACATGGAAACTCTAAATAGGCCAGGATTCGAACCATGGTCCTCAGAACTGTGAGGTTAACACTTTACAGCTGTTCCACCGTGCATCAGTACAAACCCTTATGGCATCTAATGTTTCTCTTTTGTCGGAATAAAATAGTGAATTTAATTTTCCCAGTGTTTCTTCTTAAAGAGCCCACACTTCTTTTTACCTTCGGACATTCTTCGTGGAGTCCCCATGGTCTTCCTGTGCTCAAGAGGGTTGAGCATATACAGTATCTGTGATTTATTGTTCATCTCGATGTGTTTGTCCTTTGTTTGGCTATGTATCTGACAACAAATACTATTTTTTCCTCTACAAAGTACTGAATCACGAAAGGTCAGCTCTACACACCTCAGTTTTCAGGAGTCGGTTTTAAACTTCGGAATAGTACCACATTAGGAATCTCAGAACAGTGACAAAGGCATACTGCGTTGAATAGAATGAGACTCTCAGAACTGCCTCACACTGCGCGATGCAGTCGAACCTGATTGGACTGGACCATCGCAAAAACGTGACAGCACCTTACACCCACACATTGAGTGAATGGATATATGGATGCATGCACATTCATTAGATTGTACTTCATCACATTTACTAAGCAATGTATTTAGGAATAATTAAGGAATAAGTGAGATGCTACAGACAATGGATGTGGGAAAGAATAAAACCAAGTGTGGATTTTTTTTTTTTAAATTCCACTGAAGTTGGGATGTTGTGTGGCATGTGAAAGAATGCATTGGATGCATCAGTTTCAAAGTCATTTCCAACAATAAAAAATATTTTATTAGTTCAACTGAATACTGTATGTTGTAGGTGAAAAAGCTTTTGCTAGTCATTTACAAATGGATTTTTGTACATTTTACACGTCCGAATTGAATTGTAATCAGGGTTTATTTTACTCGATTTTCCCAGTGAAAAATTATCATGGAGTGGAGCATTAACTACAGGGCAGTGGAAAAGGAGCATCATGGCTGTCTTAGCCTGAGTCTCCCAGGATTGGATGCAGCGCATGCTATGCCTCAAACAGGATAAGAGAGGTATAAATTATATAACAGGTTTTTAGGGGCGCCAGCATTTCAGGAAGGGGTTATTTAGTGCAGCGCCCAACCAGTGTGCTGTGGGACATTAGAGTGCCAGGAGAGCCCTTCTGTGTGCCGCAGGAAATGATCAAATGTTCTTTAATTGCTCAAAACATTTATTTACAACAAATATTGTATCTTTGTCCATCTTTCTAAGGCAGGGGCATACAAAGACAGACATAAATACACGCTCTTCTATTTTATGATAGAAAGTCAATAAAATTGAGTTGTGTATCCACCTTTTGTGAAATATTTGTTGGTGTGCCGAGAGATTTTTCAAATGTAAGATATGTGCCTTGGCTACATAAGAGTTGGGAATCACTGGTTTAGAGCACATGCTTAGTCTGGTGATAATGTT
The DNA here is from genome assembly GCF_019802595.1 of Syngnathoides biaculeatus. Taxonomy (NCBI): domain Eukaryota; kingdom Metazoa; phylum Chordata; class Actinopteri; order Syngnathiformes; family Syngnathidae; genus Syngnathoides; species Syngnathoides biaculeatus. The sequence continues at coordinate 3,131,171 of NC_084653.1, forward strand.
TGGATGTAGGACTTTTAAAATAATATTTTCAATTCATCCATCCATTTTTTGAGCCGCTTATCCTCACAAGGGTCACAAACCTATCCCAGCTGCCAACGGTCAGGAGGCGGGGTACACCCTGAACTGGTTGCCAGCCAATTGCAGGGCACATGGAGACAGACAGCAGTCAGACTCACAATCACACTTAGGGGCCATTTAGAGTCTCCAATTAATGTTGCATTTTTTTGGGATCTGGGAGGAAACCGGAGTGGCCGGAGAAAACCCATACAGGCATGGGGAGAACATACAAACTCCACAGAGGCAGGCCCAGCAGTTTAAGGAGGGAAGCCTGGACTTTCCTCTGACCTGCCACTTCGTCCAACTCTTGAAGCATTCCCAGGCCAGCTGGGAGATGTAATCGCTCCAGCGTATCCTGGGTCATCCTCAGGGGCTACTCCCTGTGGGACTTGCCCAGAACACCTGCCCAGGGAGGTATCTAGGAGGCATCCTCAACATTTGCCACCTTATCTAGCTCCTCTCAAAGCAGGGGAGCAGCGACTCGACCTCGAACCCCTCCTGGATGACTGAGCTTCTCACCCTGTCACTAAGGGAGAGAACACAGACATGCTGCGGAGGAAACTCATTCCGTTTGCTTGTATCTGGGCTGTGGTTCTTTCTGTCCCGACTCGCAGCTCGCGACCATAGGTGAGGGAAGACCAATAGAGAGTTCACATCACCGCAGACAGTGCACACATCTGCCTGTTTATTTTGAGCTCTATTCATCAATAAGAACCCAAGATAAATGAGCACCTCCATTTGGCGCAGGATCTTCTCCCAGACCCAGAGATGGCACTCCACCATTTTCCAACTGAGAACCATGGCCCGAGATTTGGTTTTGCAGTGATGATTTAGAAAATAAATGGATTGTTAAAAAAAAAAAAAAGATGCTTTGGTTAAGTTCAGTCTAGTCAGTAGTTTGATTAATTTTGTTTGGATTGGCTTTATGCTCAGGTGAAACATTATTTTGTCTTTGTTTCAGTTTTTTTTTTTTTTTTTGTGGAGTTCACAAAAGTAATCATCAGAACTTAATTATCTATCGAGTCATTTCATGTTAAAATTCCTTTCATGGGCAACACAATTACCAAGCAAAGAGAAATTCATAAACGTCTCCTTTCGAATCAAATTCATATGAAAATATCAAAATCAACTTTTCATATTCAAGGCCATTGGAAACCAGTTTCATTTTGTGATTAAATTGTCTGGGTTAAAAAAAAAAAACTGCTGGTGATGTAGAGAATTAAGTTAGAATGATGTGAATCTAAGCTCCAAAAGGAAAAACATCACCTGAGCATTAAAGCAACAAACAAATACGCTTTTGAATCAGTGTTTCAAAAGGTGGATGAGAAATTTAAAGTAAGAGATCACTGGTGCCTTCTAGTGTCAGTAAAATGAAATGCAGTTACAACATACTGGGAGTGTCAACAGAAGCATTTTAGTCCTATTTATCTTCTATGCAAAATAAATCCCGGCTACAGCTGTGACGTTCTCTATACTGCTTGATTTTATGAGTGCTCATCAATACAACAGCAATACAACGTTTAGCGACATCACAGCCGCCTTGAGACAGACTGTTGAAGTGAGATTACACAGTCAAATGTAAATTCCTGTCTGATGTATTTCTGTAGACTTGACCTACATACATTCTTGTACTTCAGACAACTGAAGTGCTCCACTGGAAGTTGACTCATCTAGCAGTGACTGCTGTGGTGAAGATTTGGATCCTCACTTGTCTGACTGAGGCACAATCTGCACAAATCTCGGGTCAAGAGTCAAGGCGTTATGTGGCAAGAGTGTAAATTTCTTATGAATCCCATAAGAGAAATCACAGAAAGCCCCAAAGGAAGTCATATTGAATGCAGCTATGTCATTGGTCACATTTAGGGAAGTAATCTGTTATTTTTTAATTGCTTTGAGGCCACCTGCCAAAGTGTCAAAAACCCAGAATATGATTATTTCCTGATGACGTCTTCCAAAATGCTTAAACAGGATGCTGTAAGCGGGTCCTTTGAGGTGGATCATGAGTCCCTGAATAAGGACAGCACTCTTCCTCCCCCTTACTTGGTTCCCCCCCCCCCCCCCCCACACACACACACACCCCATGGCTTTGAAGTGGTGGCAAACTGTCCACAAACAACATAAACTGCTCGGCTACAAACACTGTGATTTATCACCCAAGGGAAGGAAATGGCCACGGAGGCTCTTGTATTCATTTTATAGGGTTGTTTTGTCACTTTTGTACCTCCGGGTGGACACTCTTTGGTGCAAGCTACTTTGAGAAAACCAGTAAAAAGGATTCCCAGAACAAATGCCAATTCAAACACTTCAAAATCAGAAACTTTTGATGCACCAAAAAAAGAGACAGAATACCATTAATTTTAGTATAAGGGCACCAGGATATCATTTACCTCATGGTCGGTCACCACACAACAGCAATCAAACATTTGAAGGAAAACTACATAGAAAGTTTACCCAAAAATACATTTCAAAATTATTTTGAAGGTGCACTGGCTTGTAAAATGTTGAAGTCCATAATGATCCCGAAACAACACTGAAGACCGGGTTTCAAATTCTGGGCCTGCCTGTTATTTTTGTCTATGAGCCCTGTGATTGTCTGACAATTTACTCTGGCAGGGATCACAAACACAGTGTCATTGTCTTTCTGTGCCATGTCTAAGTCACCAATCACGTTTTGTTCCCAGTTAAGGTTTATTATTTTTGTAAGTGTTTTTCTGTTAATTTGGTTCTTAGTTGTGAAACTTTGTTTAGTGTTTCTTCTTGGATATTAAATATTATTCATTTGTGACTCCTGGACAATTGCCTCGCCTCCTTGCTTCCCTGTCCTTGGGTCCTCCATGTTTTTGCCTTGCCATTGTCGTCTTCAAATACCAAAGAACAGAATAATGTAAAAAGAATCAAACAATCCAATCCAATTGTATTAAATTATTACGAATACACTAACAGAAAATAAATAAAAAAGAAGGTAAAATATCCACCCATCCATTATCCAAGCCGCTTATACTCACAAGGATCACGGGTGAGCTGGAGCCTAACCAAGTACGAGAACTGAACTAGTCACTGGAATCGATTCCATGCTGCCTGCACCACAATCAGGCATGTGTACCACTACACCATCAATGACTCTGAAAGTAAATTAAGTAAAATTAGTTTCCTCCAAATCATGAGATGACAAGTGAAAAAGCGTCCCCCAGAGCGGTGTGTAAAACCGTCCGAGATATCGAGCCAACGATGGAGCAGTACAATCATCAGCTGTCTGTCGATGCAGAGGACTACAGGCATGGCCTCTCTGCGATCTATCGAACCATGTAGCCCACGGGATCGCCGGCTACAAACCCAACATCGTATTGAGCGGCTACCCGCCTCCAGTAGCCGAATCCGAAAGAAAACTCCTGCGGCCCGTGAGAGCAACGCTATCGCAACTCTCTTCAGGCCGGTGTCACAAGCTCAACAACTATCAGCATCGAGATGACAACAACATCGTCGATAAATCCCCATTGTGTGATGTCGCCCCACCCCTTCCCCCCCACGATACACATCCAACTGTGCTCAAAAACCGACCACGCTGACGGTGGAACACCTGTGGTGCCAATGTGGCTCACTTTCTGGACCTTGATAAGAAATAACAACCATCGTACTTGGCGACAACAACAACAAAGTAAAGTAATTTAAATGACAAAAAAATCTTGCTGCTCAGTCCATTAGTTCTGCATGTATATCAATAATGAATTTACCTTTCTGATTATTCATTAATTTAAGGGACTTGAAATAGTTATTAACTTCAATTGAGAATAATTTGAATACTGTAGTTGATTTTAGAAATTTATATTTGTGAATGTGAAATTTACCTAACAAAATCGATAGGTTACTAACTTTGCATATTTTTTTATCTTATCTTTAAAATGTAGTGGTATTTTTCTTTACAATTGTAATCGTACATTGCGTTTTACAAAAAAATTGTTTTTAAATTTCCTTCCAGAATGTTGCGCTCAAGGGACACTCATACACTGATGGGAATAACGGTGTTGAAATAAACTGTTAGTTTATTAGTTCGTAACGGGTAATCTAACTAATTACTCTGACTGTCAGGATAACGGCATTAGCATTATCAACACCCCGTTTCTGTACATTACTGAAGCTGTCATCCGACTTCGCGGACATCGACACAGGACTCAGGCGCAAGCGTGTGTCTTGTTGTGTGTGCGTGAGTGTTGCAGAGTGACAAGGGAGGGGACACTGATCTAACAAAAAAATTGGATCTATGGAAGTAGATGAGCGCAACCGGGATTTGAATTTGAAATGTTATGTGTATTTGAGTTTGAAATAGGATTTGAATTTCGAGTGCGAATTTGAAATAGGAATTGAATTTCGAGTGCCACCAGGATTTGAATTTGAATAGGATTTTAATTTGAAATGTTACGTGGATTTGAATTTGAAATGTTAAATTCAATCATTCGCTGTCTGAAATTCAACTTCAATGTTAAAATTCAACTTCGTTGTCAAAGGAAGACTTTTTCAAAACTAATGGGAATGGGAGCACACATTAAAAGTTGGTAGATGACGGTCCAGTGTTTCTTTTAATGCCAGAGTTAGCTGCAGATTTCACCGAGAAACATCTCTACATTGGAAAAGTATTTTCAAAATTCCTCTCTCACTCAGACATTCCAATGAGACCGGCTGGAAAACTGACAGCCAATCAGCGTTTGACACTCCTGCAGTGCTTCCTGTTCTGACGTCCCATTGCTCGCAGATATGTTTCACTGAACAGAGAACGTCCACTATCTGGCATTTTGTGGACGATTTTTGTGAAAAATAATTACAAACAAACTGTCATGCTCCTGGCATCCTCCCCAGGATGGGTGTGGTCAGCCAATCAGTCGGTACACACCTGCACCCTGTTTCGGCTGATTACACCCAGTACTTATAGGACACGGGGGACAACTAGTCCTCCGCCAGATCGTTGATTCACATGTCTCGTTCCCGCACTCCTGTATACCTGACCTACAATGTACCGACCCTCGCCTGTTCCCTGACCATCCTAGTAAGCCTGCCTCTTCTGATACTGTTGCTCTTCCTGACTGACTTGCTGATCATTGACCACGGACCGAATAAAGGCTTTCTGTACTCTACCTGCTTGCCTCTGGAGTCGTGCATTTGGGTCCGCCCTCGAGCCTCGTCCGTGACAGAACGATCTGGCGAGAACATGGATCCAGCCGACTCTGAAGCCATCCGCCGCTCGCTGCAAGTCCAGGGCAGACGCCTGGTCGAGCAGGAGGCTGCTCTCCAGGTAACGAATCAACGTCTCCATGAGATCTGTGCCCGGCTGGAACCGTGGCTAGCATCCCAAGCTAGTGCAGCTGCTACGCCAACGATGGTCATTCCGCCTGTCGCTCCGAGTCCACCCGTTCTGCCTGTTACAGAGCCCTCCCGTGCCGGCATAACTCAGCTCTCCCGAGCGGAACGTTTCTCAGGCGCCTCAGGCAACGTCATGACCTTCCTTGTGTAGTGCAACCTCCATTTCGAACTGCAGGCGTCCGCTTTCCCCACGGACCACTCCCGGGTTGCCTTCGTCATTTTCCACATGACGGGGAGAGCGGAGGCGTGGGCTACTGCAGAGTGGAGTCGCAACTCGGAGATCTGACGTTCATGGACGACGTTCGTCTGTGCGCTCATCCAATTATTCCAGTACGCGGCCTTTCTCATGACAATTCGCCAAAGCCGTCGCCGCATGTCAGACTACGCTATTGAATTCCGGATCCGGTGGAACGAGGAGGCCCTCCATGACCCCTTCTACCAAGGACTTTCCCCACAGATCCCTGGTCACCTCATTGCCGTGGATCTTCCTCCTTCACTGGACGCCCTCATCGCACTGGCCCTCATGGTGGATCAGCGCTTGGCTGTGCAGGGGCAGATGGACGGCATGATGGAGGAAGAGACGGAGAAAACTTAATTAATGACGTGCTTCGGGAGTTCCTGAATAAAACTGTATTTGTATACCTTGATGACATTCTTGTCTTTTCAGCAGACCTGACCTCTCACATCCAACAGGTCAGAGAAGTGCTCCGGCGTCTGTTTCAGCACCAGCTGTTCGTAAATATAGACAAGTGTGAGTTCCACCAAGCATCCGTGTCCTTCCTGGGTTTTGTCCTGGCAGAGGGGGAGATACGTATGGACCCCGGGAAGGTTGACGCGGTGCTGCGGTGCCCTACCCCCGCCAGGAGGAAGGACCTACAGAGGTTCTTAAGATTCGCTAATTTCTACGGGAAGTTCATAAGGAACTTCAGCTTCGTGGCCACTCCTCTGCACGCGCTCACCTCACCACACAACGTCTTCGAGTGGTCCAGGACCTCCCAGGAGGCCTTCAACAGGTTTAAGGCAAGTTTCACCGCCGCGCACATCCTCATTGTTCCGCATACAGATCACCAGTTTATGGTGGAGGATGACGCATCTAATTCGGGAATCAGAGCCATCTTGTCTCAGAGGAGTCCCAAGGATGTAAGGATCCACCGTGCGTGTTCATGTCGAGGAAGCTGACCCCGGCAGAGAGGAACTACGACGTAGGAGATCGAGAACTGCTGGCGGTCAAGACTGCGTTGGAGGAGTGGTGGCACTGGCTGGAGGGCTCGCAAGTGCCGTTCGTGGTCTTTACTGACCATAACAACCTAGAGTACCTGAAGATCGCGAAGCGGTTGAACGCCCGCCAGGCCAGTTGGCCCCTGTTCTTCACCCACTTCCACTTTACTCTGTCCTTCCGCCCAGGCTCCAAGAACGGCAAGCCGGACGCACTCTCACGGATCCACGCGGGGGAGCGCACGGAATCAGAGGACGCTCCTATCCGGCCAGAGGCGTGCTTCGTGTCCGGCTTCACCTGGGCGGTCGAGTTGCAGGTGAAGGAAGCCGCCACCCCGGATTGTCCGTCGGACCGCCTTTTCGTTGTTCCATCTCTGCGGGGAGACTTCGTCAACTGTGCCCATACCAACAAAACGGTCTGCCACCCGGGTATGGCAAAAGAGATTCTGGTGGTCTAACCTCAGTCAGACATGAAGGAATTCGTCAATGCCTTCCCGGTGTGTGCAGCCAATAAGACGTCCCGTTTACGACCGGTGGGTAAGTTGCGGTCTCTGTCCATCCCTTTCCCCCCGTGGTCACACATCGCATTGGACTTCGTCACTGACCTGCCGCCCTCTCAGAGTAACACAGTTGATCTGTCTGTGGTGGTCCGATTCTTCAAGAATGGTTCACTTCGTGCCACTTCCGAAGATCCCGTCAGCCAAGCAGACAGCCCAGCTGGTGTTGGACGAGGTTGTCTGCTACCATGGGTTCCCCTGGGATGTCGTCTCGGACAGAGGTCCACAATTCAGCGCCCGCTTCTGGAAAAAATTTTGCACCCTCATCGTCGGTTCGGCCAGTCTAACTTCGGGCCATCATCTGGAGTCTAACGGCCAAACAGAGAGATTAAATCAGGAATTAGAGACCGGACTTTGATGCTTAGCATCTAGGGACCAGAGCACGTGGAGCCAGCACCTCAAATGGGTTGAGTACGCTCACAACTCACTACCCTCCGCCTCAACAGGTAAGGCTCCACTCCACATTGTGCACGGCTATCCTCCCTCTCTGTTTCCCTCCTTGGCCACAGGATCCAAAGTGCCGTCGGCCCTGGCAGTGGTACGGCGCTGCAAACAGACCTGGGAGGAAGCCCGGAGGACACTGCTGCGCATGGGCAACATCTACAAGTCCACAGCAGACCGCAAGAGGAGAGCCGCACCAGAACTCAGGTTGGGGCAGCGAGTGTGGCTCACCACTAAGGATCTTCCGCTGGGGATGGAATCCCTCAAACTTGCTCCCAGGTTCATTGGTCCATTCCCGATCACCAAAATCATTAACCCGCTCGCTGTATCACTTAGACTACCTAGGTCGATGAGGGTGCACCCTACGTTCCACGTTGGAAGACTACGCCCGGATCGTCCTTCGCCACTGGCTCCTCCAGCCAACCCCACCCCTCTGCATGGTGAACGGTGGGCCGGTGTACACAGTGCGCCGGTTGCTGTCTGCCCGGCGCAGAGGAAAGGGGTTCCAGTACCTGGTGGATTGGGAGGGATACGGACCGGAGGACTGCTCTTGGGTCCCCTCGCACTTCATTGAGGACCCCTCCCACATCGAGGACTTCTGGGCCGGCCGTTGAAGGGGGGGGTAATGTCATGCTCCTGGCATCCTCCCCAGGCTGGGTGTGGTCAGCCAATTAGTCGGCACACAACACACCTGCACCCTGTTTTGGCTGATTATACCCAGTACTTATAGGACACGGGGGACAACTAGTCCTCCGCCAGATCGTTGATTCCCATGTCTCATTCCTGCACTCCCGTATACCGGACCTACCGTGTACCGACCCTCGCCTGTTCCCTGACCATCCTAGTCAGCGTGCCTCTTCTGATACTGCTGCTCTTCCTGACTGACTCGCTGATCAATGACCACGGACCGAATCAAGGCTTTCTGTACTCTACCTGCTTGCCTCTGGAGTCGTGCATTTGGGTCCGCCCTCGAGCCTCGTCCATGACACAAACTAAACAAAATTAGCATTATCTACAATGTTCAAGCCTGTGTGCTTGAGCCCGAATACACACATCCACCACTTGACATGTTATAGAGGGGGCGTGGCACTAACGACGAACAATAACAGTCCCACTATATGGACCGCGGAAATTTGAAATTTGGAGTTGGTTCCGATTATACAGCAAGCGGAGCCTGAGAATCTTTTTTTTTTTTTTTTTACCCCAAGCAGCAAGCCTCTCCCAAGCCACCTGCAGCAGCGGCGGTGGGGGTGGTGCGGCACACGCGGATCGCTGTAAATAGTAACCAGGAAGAGTTTTGTTCTGAGAGCTAGCAAAGCGAGTTGATGCTCGGTGTTATTACTATACCGACCATTGAGCAAACAAAATAAAAATAACAATGTACATTGTACGGTGTTCAAGCTTTTGAGCCAGAACACACACAAGCGGAATTTGGCGTGTTGGGAGGGACATGGCGGTGACGACGAACAATAACAGTCCCATGAAGTGGACCGTGGAGATTTTATGCTTTTCTGAGGAGTTGGTTTAGATGTAGAGAATATATAGCAGGTGGACTTTTTTTTAACACCAAGTTGTACTTTTCAAGCAGCAAAGCTTCTCGCAATCCACCAGCGGTGGCGGTGGTGGGTGGGCTGTAGCATGCGCAGATCGCCATAAACAGTAACCGAGAAGTGTTACAAATGTATATCCATCCATTTTCTTGGCCGCATGATGGTCAACGGTGTGCTGGAACCTATCTCAGCTGTCAACGGGCAGGAGGCAAGTTTACACACATGCAGACATGGGGAGAACAGGCAAACTCTACACACGGAAGTCCGGGATTGAACAGCTGTGCCTCATAACGTATGTTGTTGCTTTACCGTACCAGCACGAGAGGTGTAGCACCTCTCTAGAATAAAATACTTCGACGAGGTAGCCAGGAGTTCTTTTCTTACTCCAAAGTACGAAACTAATAAATTAACTCAATGTTAATTACTCTAAATGTCTATTACAATTTTACTCTTTACTTGTGTATTTAATTCTCTATCAAAAGTCTCTTAAATAATATTTCCCCTTAATGGGTTAATATTATCCTAATTTAAATAATAAAGCTACCAAATAAACTCACCACTATTTTTACTGTCTTGCAGATAGTCAAATAATAAACCTGGTTATGTAACAAAAAGTGTGAACATTTAATAACAAAATAAAGGATGGAAAAATCAAACATATATACACAACAGTCAAATAAACAAAGTCAATTTAACAGGTACACAATGCACATATGTGCAGGGCCCAAACAAATAATATAGCCGGCAAGCAAACAAAATTCAAACCCCAATGTCACTGTGGTGCTTCCCAAGGCAGGAGTGAAGAAATGTGAAGGTGTTTTTTCCTCTGTCCGGGGTCCTCACGGTCCTCGTCCCTTTTCCTTCCTTGAAGTCCAAACACAGCCTCGCGAGCTACATTAGCTCGACGCTAGCTCCCTTGTCCTCTCCTTCGTGGTCCAATACACAGGCCTGGCTACCTAGCGTTAGCTGGTTGCTATCGCCCAAGCCAAGTCCCATGCGTGCACTTAGCCCCTTTGATAGCTCCACCACGGTACGGTGTGATTTGAGTAATCCAATCAAACGACACACTATCCGAGTTGAACATTCAACAGTCCTTGTCGAACACATTGATCAACTTTTGATAAATGTCTACCGTTCACTTTCTTTCTCCTTTCATTGCCCTCCGGCCACCACTCCTACCTTGCACTCTGTCTAGCCTTTTTCTCTCCTTTTCCGAGTCTCCTCAGCACGTCACTTCCTGTCCATCTTAAACAATGATTTCAACAATAAAATGGCAAACAAAACTATTTCTTTTTCACAAATGAATCAAACACATTTAAATACAAATCCCTCCGAAAGAATATAAAGTCAGCACACACATTTTAACAGATATTCCATCCACACTGCATAAAGAAAACCTATAACTTAATTGCTACTCTATTATACTGAAATTTTACCTGTACCAACTTTTAACCGGGTTACAGAGGCTATGACTTAACGGCTAATAACCAGTAATGATTAAATGCATCGAAATTTCCCGGCTGATGAATGAGCCTCAACTGTGACAGCCACAGCTTTATCCTGTCAGGTTGACCCCACGGGAGGTTAAAGAAGGACAAATTTGGGTGCATTTTCTCAGTTATGGTGCAGAACAAGTCGGCATTTTGGCTTAGCTTGAACGAATACTCTGTCATGCTGATGTCAGGGAGTCAAGGATGTTTCTTCCGCATTTGGCTGGCACATATCCAGATTTTGGTTGGATTGCAAATATGTTCTTTATTTTCAATTTTTATTTTCGATCAATGTCCAAAATATATGGAATAATAATATTACTTCACATTGGAGGGTTTATTGTATATATGAATTTTGGGGAGAGACTTCCTTTAATTTGGGACGTGTTCAACAAAAAACAAAACAGAATACGATGAATTGAAAATCATGTCCAACTTCTATTTAATTGAATACGCTTCAAAGACACGACATTTAATGTTCAAACTGATAAACATTATTGTTTTTTTTAATTAAATGTTTTTCATTAACTTTGAATTTATGGGCGCAACATGTTCCGAAAAACCATGATCCTCAAAACAGTGAGGCTGATGCTTTAACCAGTCACTCCGCCATGCCGCAAAAATATTACAACATGTGAAAAATGAATGTATTTTAAAATGGTCAGATACTTTCAATCACCTTGTACAATATAACCACCTAAAGGATCAGAGTGGAACAACTTTGACCACCCAATGGGCAAAGTATTAAGTTGGAAGAAAACCTGTGGAATATTATATTAGTAGTGTAAATTATTGCACTTGTGATTATAAAAAAAGAAGGTATTTCCAATGCCATTTTGGAGCCGATTGAAGTTCAAGAACAAGCAGGCAAATTGCAGTTAGTTATTGGAGAGATGCTAGTCTGTCACAGTTGACCTTGGCCACCCCAAACTCAAGTAGTGCAGCATTCTTTGCACACCACTTTCATTCTGCATGTGTGCCTGCATGTGATCTGTGTAGTGTTGTTTTTTGTGTGGTGTGTTCTTAAGGGAAAGCATTCTGTGTAATAGATAGATAGATAGATAGATAGATAGATAGATAGATAGATAGATAGATAGATAGATAGATAGATAGATAGATAGATAGATAGATAGATAGATAGATATAGATAGATAGATAGATAGATAGATAGATAGATAGATATAGATAGATAGATAGATAGATAGATAGATAGATAGATAGATAGATAGATAGATAGAGTTCAACTTATTAGAACATCTGCCTTGCAGTTCTGAAAACTCACCTGTGTGGGGTTTGACTGTTTTCACCATACAGGGTAAGGGTTAGGGATTTTCTCCCGATACTCCTTTTCCCACGTGTTCTATGTGACAGAAGAGTCTCCACTAAGATGAAGGGCAAAGGAAGAGGAAGACCAAGGAAAAGGTTGATGGATGTTGTGAGGGAGGACATGAGGACAGTGGGTGTGAGAGAAGAGGATACACGAGATGGGCTTGGATGGAAAAAGATGACATGCTGTGGGGACCCTTAATGGGAAAAAGACTCCTGTTCCCTCAAACATGCCTAAAACATGCATGGTAGGTTAATTGAAAACAAAATTAAATGTGTCTATGTGATGACTAGCTCAGGTACAATAGAGGCCTATGACATGACGTCACAATCAGGTGATTTTCTGCCTCTCGCCATGTTGGAAGACAAGCAAGCGTACAAGCGGCCGTAGCTCCACACACAAGTGACGTTATTTTTCAAACTTGCACAAACCAGCCATCCTTCAGTTATGGTTAAATTGTGCTCTGAAGCTGTCCCAGTTACTCGGTAAATCGCCAGCCATCTTCATCTCCTCCGGAGGTGGAATGTTCACTTCTATGTTGAGGTCTTTAGCTTGGCCAGTTGCTAAATCCTTCTGCTGCTTCGGTCATTGCTTTTTTTGTGTGTGTGTGTCCTGCGGTGAAACGGCATATTAATCCAGGGTTTTGTCTCTTGTTCTAGCCACTCCTGACACCATGTTTGTGCGCGTGTCAACAAAGATGACATGAGACAGATTTGAATGCTCAGTAGTGCTTGTATTTAGTCGCCACTCTCCACATAACATTCCCATGCTTCCGCATAAGATACTGAAACAAACCATTGAGAAGGGGGTGGACACTACCATTCCTCACAGTTAGCTGCTCCAACAGAGCAGGCCCTGACGTAAACAAGTCAGGAGACAAGTCAGGATTCCAGCTGTTATAAAAAGGTAGGGAGAACAAACTGAAAAACTCTCTTCTCATCGTCAAAGGGTTTGGCTGTCAGCATTGTCCAGAGCAGAAGTAAATACTGCTAATCTGCCCCAGTATTGTGTCTGCTCAGATTATTTTGTCACTGGTAAGTGTTTTTTGTCAGTTGAGTGATAAATTTAAGTAAACAGGTGACCTAGATCTGCAAGCCCACAAAATGGTGTGTCAGGTATGGCTGCATGGTGTGTTGCCACTTGGAACATGTGAACATTGAAATTGATACTAAATGGGAAAACATGCTTCCACTTCTAATCATTTTAAATGAATACTGTTCTGAAACTTTTTTTTTTTGTGGTGTGGTCTGAATAATATCGTTATTGTTTGATACTGTACTGAGTTACATGAATGAAATTATAAAATAGCTTAGGACAGGGGACATTTTTTAACATCAGCATTCTTTCAACAACTTATTGAAATTTGAATATGATGTGTTCTGTTTTTTTAAGTAAGTTGGCCAAACAAAAAATAAATGTAACATTTTGTTATTTATGATTATTGTTTCAGGCAAGCCCGCACACCTGTATGATTCCACTATTCCGGACTGGGTTCCAACCAACAATCATATGGAAATCAGTAAAATATTCCCTCTTCACAGGAAATTGAAATAAAATGAGTCCCTTTATTCATAAAATAATGTGAAGAGCATTCTTAAGTGCATGTCTTTGTAGAATTATATAATACCCCAAGTGTGCTTTATAAGCTTAAGATAATGGACTTTGCATTCTTCCTTGAACATTTTGTTATTTAAAGATAATATCAACACCTCTAAATTGAAAACAAAGAAATCTGTTACATTTGGAAGGCATTTATTGCAATTCATGTAAGTTTGTACACACACACACACACACACACACATATATATCGGGTAGTGAGAATGTTGGTTATCCAAATACAGGCTGGAGATGAACAGTTTCTTCGAAGCTTTTACTTACAGAATATTCTGGGCACAAATGAGTGACAGACAATGGCTGTAGCAGATCAGAAGTGCAAAGCTACAGAGGACCGACAGCATTCCCCCAATATTCAGCAGGGTCCGGATCACAAACGCATAAAAGGAAAATAAAGAGCATCACAAATAAAGAGCATCACAAAGAGAACCGCATCATAAAACAAACTATCCTCATAATAATGACCAACCTGGTAATAACTGGCACATTCCCATGCCCCGGTCTCTCCAGTAAGGTTAACTGATGATTTGGCATGTGTGAGCAACGTGAGCAAAAGATACGCATCAATAAAGAATAATAAAAGAAGTACACACCAATAATACACTACAATATATATATACACACATATACATATATACACACACAGGTTTTTGTTTGAAATACAGTGGGTAACTGTTACCAGTAGAGCTAAACAGAATTTTCAGGGTACAGAACAGCCAGACTTGTTAGATGGAGAATGAGACAATGCAATTTTGAAGTATAATTGGTTTGTTTGTTTTCGCACTTACATAACATTGGGTACAGCACATTTATATGGTCAAAACATTGGGATAAGGCCAAATAAGAATAATGTTGTGTTTCTGGTAACAGACAAGAAACAAGAAAACTAGGGTCGGTAGGTAGGTAGGGATTTTTTTTTAAATTTTGTATTGACAACTATTGAGGACGTGTTTGCAACTTCCAGTATGCTTTCTCTTGTGTGACAGTCTTTGAGTCCTGTATTCTGATGTTGGCTTCAACCCAAAACAGCAGTGCAGCGACATGTGAACAAGCTTCTCCCAGGCCAGCCTTGCAGTTGCAATGTACAGCAACAATTTTCCCACTTTGTTCAGCAATCACCCATGGCCAAAGGGGCTTTTCTCTGAATGCTTGGGAATAGAGAACCTGTAAAGATAATACTGGCGTTTTTAACATACATGCATGTATCATGCACATTTAAGGCTTCTTTTTCTTCTTTTCCTTTCGGCTTATCCCATTAGGGGTCGCCACAGCGTGTCATCTTTTGCCATCTTAGCCTATCTCATGGTTCTTCCTCTCTTTCACCAACTGCTCTCATGTCTTCCCTCACAACATCCATCAGCCTTCTCTTTGGTCTTCCTCTCGCTCTTTTGCCTGGCAGCTCCATCCTCACCACCCTTCCACCAATATACTCACTCTCTCGCCTCTGAACATGTCCAAACCATCGTCTCTCGAATCTTGTCTCTAAAACATCCAACTTTGGCTGTCCTTCTAATGAGCTCATTTCTAATCCTATCCAACCTGCTCACTCTGAGCGAGAACCTTAACATCATTTCTGCTACCTCCAGTTCTGTTTCCTGTTGTTTCTTCAGTGCCACCGTCTCTAATCCGTACATCATGGCGGGCCTCTCCACTGTTTTGTAAACTTTGCCCTTCATCCTAGCAGGTACTCTTCTGTCACATAACACACTAGACACCTTCCGCCAGCTGTTCCAACCTGCTTGGACCCGTTTCTTCACTTCCTTACCACACTCACCATTGCGCTGGATTGTTGACCCCAAATATTTGAAGTCCTCCACCCTCGCGATCTCTTCTCCCTGTAGCCTCACTCTTCCCCCTCCACCTTTCTCATTCATGCACATATATTCTGTTTTACTTTGGCTAATCTTCATTCCTCTACTTTCCAGTGCTCGTCTCCATCTTTCTAATTGATCCTCTACATGCTCCCTGCTTTTGCTGCATATCACAATATCATCTGCGAAGATCATGGTCCAAGGGGATTCCAGTCTAACCTCAATCGGTCAGCCTATACATTACCACTGCAAACAGGAAGGGGCTCAGAGCTGATCCCTGAGGCAGTCCCACCTCCACCTTAAATTCTTCTGTCACACATAAGGCACACCTCACCATTGTTCTGTTGCCTTCATACATGTCCTGTACTGTTTTAACATATTTCTCTGCCACACCAGACTTACGCATGCAGTACCACAGTTCCTCTCTTGGTACTCTGTCATAGGCTTTCTCTAGATCCACAAAGACACAATGTAGCTCCTTCTGACCTTCTCTGTACTTTTCCACTAGCATCCTCAAGACAAATAATGCATCTGTGGTACTCTTTCTAGGCATGAAACCATACTGTTGCTCGCAGATACTTACTTCTGTCCTGAGTCTAGCCTCCACTACTCTTTCCCATAACTTCATTGTGTGGCTTATCAACTTTATTCCTCTATAATTCCCAAAGCTCTGAACATCCCATTTGTTCTTAAAAATGGGAACTAGAACACTTTTCCTCCATTCTTCAGGCATCTTTTCGCCCGCTAGTATTCTGTTGAATAAGTTGTTCAAAAACTCCACAGCCATCTCTCCAAATTGCTTCCATACCTCTACCGGTATGTCATCAGGACCAAGTGCCTTTCCATTTTTCATCCTTTGTAGTGCCTTTCTGACTTACCCCTTATTAATCACTCCCACTTCCTGGTCCTTCACACTTGCCTCTTCAACTCTTCCTTCTCTCTCATTTTCTTCATTCATCAACTTCTCAAAGTATTCTTTCCATCTATTTAGCACAGTACTGGCACCAGTCAACACATTTCCATCTCTATCCTTAATCACCCTTACCTGATGCACATCCTTCCCATCTCTATCCCTCTGTCTGGCCAACCTGTAGAGATCCTTTTCTCCTTCTTTTGTGTCCAACCTGGTGTACATGTCTTCATATGCCTCTTGTTGAGCCTTTGCCACCTCTACCTTTGCCCTACGTCACATCTCAATGTACTCCTTTCGCCTCTCCTCAGTGTCCCACTTCTTCTTCACGAATCTCTTTCCTTGGATGACTCCCTGTATTTTGGGGTTCCACCACCAAGTCTCGTTCTCCCCTTTCCTACCAAAAGACACACCAAGTACTCTCCTGCCTGTCTCTCTGATTACCTTGGCTTTCCAAAAGACCGCACAACATTCTTCCTTTCTCAGCTGCCACCACATGGTTCTCTGCTCTTCCTTTATCTTCTTAATCTTCCTACCAGCCACCAGAGTCATCCTACACACCACCATCCTATGCTGTTGAGCTACACTCTCCCCTACCACTACTTTACAGTTAGTAATCTCCTTCAGATTACATTGTCTGCACAAAATATAATCCACCTGCGTGCTTCTACTTCCACTCTTGTAGGTCACTATATCTTCCTCCCTCTTCTGGAAATAAGTTTTCACTACAGCCATCTCCATCCTTTTTGCAAAGTCCACCACCATCTGTCCCTCAAAGTTCCTTTCCTGGATGCCATACTTACCCATCACTTCTTCATTGCCCCCGTTTCTGTTACGTCCCATCGGAAAGAGAGAAGGACCCAAATGCAGGACTCAGAAGATGCAAGGTAGTTTAAAGAGACACGTTTATTATATGCAGAGGTAGGGGATCGAGCAGGCAGTCCGGTGCAGCAGCGGTAGTTGGGACGTCGGGCGAAGAGAGCAGATGAGCGGACAGGCAAGAGTCAGTACACAGGGGAACAATCAACGCAGGCAGAAGTATCAAAGGAGTCAGGCTTACAAGGTTGGTCGGAGAACATGCGAAGGTCGGTACACACAGGTTCGATCAGGGATACCGGAGCACACGAACGGGACATGAAGATCAACGAACTGGCGCCGGCCAGTTGTCATCGCGGTCATATAAATCCACAGCATAATCAGGCTGCATGAGGCGCAGGTGTGCACCCTCCAATCAGCGCACTTGCGCGGCTACCCGCACAGCTCGTGCTGGAGTGGCAGGATCATGAGTTTCCTTTACCAATATGTCCATTACAATCTGCACCAATCACAACTCTCTCGCTGTCTGGGATGCTCAGAACTACTTCATCTAGTTCCTTCCAGAATTTCTCTTTCAACTCTAGGTCACATCCAACCTGTGGAGCATAGCCGCTAACCACATTACACATAACACCCTCAATTTCAAATTTTTGTCTCATCACTTGATCTGATACTCTTTTCACCTCCAAGACATTCTTAGGTAGCTCTTCCTTTAAAATATATCAAGTAAAAAGAGATGGAAACATAACAAAAAGAAATTAATTATGGTCTTTCCTGCAAAGTGTTACTTAACTGTCAAATTATAAGTTGCAAATGATCATTAAATTACTCCTGGCCTCACAAACATTACATACATTTAAATATACATGAATTAAATAATTGGATTTGCTAAAAACCTGTTGTGGGAACGTTTACATTGAACTAAGAAAAGTCACAGTGTAATGAAATATAGATCATATGAAATGTAAACACTGACCTTTCCACTGACTAGTTGGTATCCATTTCTGACAACAGCTCCCATATCGCGAAACGAGCCACACACAAACTGATTGTATGGATCCCTGCTCTTGTAAGCTTTCAGGTCATCCATGGTAAAAACACTTGGAGTGAAGATAAAATAGTTCACAACGTCAGGGTAAATTACAGAAGGATAGTATGTCACATCTGTTGTCCATTCCTGTTTGGGTAACTCTTAGGGGTCAACTATATCAACCAGAGCAAGTTTCTCCTTGTAAAAATTCCTTTCGACAGCTGGCAGAGGGTCACCATGTTTACACTTGGCAGAAGGGCCTGCCATGCCTTGCTCGATGAAATTCCAAGCGAAGAAACAGTGACAAAACTATATAAGAACTGACTACATCTACAGCATTCGAACTTCCCGAGGGTTTGTTTGTCTTCCAACATCGCGAAAAGTTAATGGGCATGCACAGTAGTGACGTCAGTCGCAGCCCTCCATAGGTTCCAGCATGCCCACATAGTGGGGAAAAACTTTACAGAAAATGGATGGATAGAGGGATATTTAACCCATCTAACTGAAGATTTTTGTGACATTATTAAACTATTTTGTTCTCAGTGGAGGGTTAGGGAAAGAATTGAAGATATTCGTTGTAATTTGCAACACAAATGCAAACTTTTAATGTAGAAATGTTGATAGTAGTGTAATCAAATAGAGGCGAGCACCAGTTGCAATATCCTGACCAGCCGTTAGAGAGCAGCGTTCCCCAAGAAAGTACAAATGCTCAAACCTTGCATACTATTTATCACGGTTGAGTAATAGAGTCGTGCTCGTCATTGATAAGCAAGCATGAAGTGTAGGAATATCTCCTGAGGAAAATGAATGAATTGAGAACTTGTTTAATACATTATGGCGACTGATAAACTGTATTTTATGGACGCATGAAACAAAAACAGATTTTTAACCAATGTTTAACACAAATGTTGCAATGAATCCTTGGAGGAAAATGAAAACCCTCACAACAGTTAAGCTTGATGGAGGATCCATTATGCTGTTGGGCTGCTCAGCTAAATATGTTACTGGAGGCGTGGACTGGATCACAGGCATCATGAAATAAGAAAGTTATCAATAAATTATTATTGTGAAATATTCTTCCAGTTGAGCGATCCTGACAATAAACTTTTGGTACATTTATTTCTGACAATATCATACAGTCGATGGAAAAGATAAAGGCGTTTCAATAGTGGTTGAGCAGGACTGTAAGTTATGGTATCAAGTCTTCAAAGTGATGCTCAAATCAAATATATTATGTTGTAAAACACTGCAGTTTGTGTGTGTGTGTGTGTGTGTTTTGTTTGTATAATGCTGTTTTTAAATGCTGATTTTTTTTTTTTATTAAACAAAAAATTATCTAGGCCCTGTGTGTAAAGTAAATGAAGTAACTGACCTCTATCAATTTGGCAAGGGTTGCAAAAGCCACTTTTAAATCTTTAGGATTCCAGTGAACCAAATCAAGAGCCACTATCCTCAATTGGAGAAAATATGGAAAAGTGGTGAAACTTCCCAGAGGTGGCCAGCCTACAAGGATTACCAAGTTGACACAAAGGAACTCAAGCCAAATTCTAAAGAACTGTAAGCCTCCCTTGCCCCAGTTAAGATCACTGTTCATGACAACAATAAGAAAGACTGAACAGCTCTGGTATTAGTCCTCTTGAGGGTTGGGCTCTCTTCCACTCTGGAGTTGCCACAGTAAGAGGTGCTGAACAGATGTGGATATACCTATTGTCCCCTGGTTCAGAACCTGTAAGATGGGGTTCACCCCAGTGGAAGAGAGGGTAGTCTCCTTCTTCCTTCGGGTGGGGGCCTGTGTCCCTACTGTTGTTTATGCCTATGCACCAAACAACAGTTCAGAGTGCCTATCTTTTTTGGGGTGCTTAAAAGAAGTGCCAGAAAGCGCTCCATCAGGCACTCCATCATTCTGTTGGCGCACTTTAATGCTCACATGAGTAATGACAGTGAGACGTGGAAGGGCGTGATTGAAAAGAACAGCCCCTATAATGAGAACCTGAGTGGTATTCTGTCATTGGACTTCTTTGCTCATCATGGATTATCCATAACAAACACCATGTTCAAGCATAAGGGTGTCTGCATGTGCACTTGGCACCAGGACAACCTAGGTTGCAGTTCAATAATCGACTTTGTGATTGTGTTGTCTGACTTGCGACCGCATGTCTTGGACACTGATTACCACTCAATGGTGAGTTTTCTACAGTGGTGGGAGAAGATGCCAGTCCGACATGGCAGGCCGAAATGTATTGAAGGGGTCTGTTAGGAACGTGTGGCAGAATTCTTGTAGAAGGAGTTTCAACTCCCACCTCCAAAAGAAATTTACTCATGTTCTGGGTGGTGCGGGGGACATAAAGTCGCAGTGGACAATGTTACGCGCCTCCATTGCTGAGGCAGCAGATTGGAACTGTGGATATAAGGTGGGTGGTGCCTCTTGGGGCAGGAATACGCGAACCAGTTGGTGGACAAGGGTCAAGTTGAAGAAGGAGTCTTATCAGGAATTTTGTGCCTGTGTGACTCCTTATGCAATTGATGGGTATCGGATGGCCAAGCAGAATACAGCTTTGGTGATCGCTGAAAAAAAAAGCTTTTATCATGGGAAGAGGTTGGTGAAGCCATGGAGAAAGACTTTCAGACAGGTTTGAGGAAATTCTGGGCCAACCTTCAACATCTCAGGAGGCGGAAACAGTGCACTGTCAACACTGTGTTTTGTGAGGATGGCCTAATGCTAACCTCGACTCGGGATGTTGTGAGTCGGTGGGGAGAATACTTCGAAGACCTCCTCGAAACCACCAACACCTCTTCCCATGAAGAATGACAATCTTGGTTCTCTGAAGCGGGATTTCTCCTATCTCTAGTTGAGATCACTGAGGTGGTTAAAAAAGCTCCTCGGTGGCAAGCCTATGGGGGTGGATGAGATTTTATATATACATCCATCCATTTTCTTTGCCGCTTTTCCTCATGAGGGTCACGGGGAGAGCTGGAGCCTATCCCAGCTGTCAACGGGCAGGAGGGGGGAGACACCCTGAACTGGTTGCCAGCCAATCGCAGGGCACATGGAGACAAACACCAGTCACACTCACAATCACAACTAGGGGAAATTTAGAGTGTCCAATTAATGTTGCATGTTTTTGGGATGTGGGAAAAAACCCACGCAGGCACGGGGTGAACATGCAAACTCCACACAGGTGGCACCGGGATTGAACCCGGGTCCTCAGAACTGTGAGGCCAACGCTTTCACCAGCTGATCCACCGTGCCCCCCTTACATACAGTGAAGAAAATGAGTATTTGAACACCCTGCTATATTGCAAGTTCTTCCACTTAGAAATCATGGAGGGGTCTGAAATTTTCATCGTAGGCGCACGTCCATGGTGAGAGAGATAATCTAAAAAGAAAAATCCAGAAATCATAGTGTATGATTTTTTAATGATTTGCGTGATACAGCTGCAAATAAGTATTTGAACACCTGTATATCAGCTAGAATTCTGACCCTCAAAGACCTGTTAGTCCACCTTTAAAATTCCACCTACACTCTATGTATTATCCTGAATCAAATCAAACCTGAGTGAGGTCGTTAGCTGCATAAAGACACCTGTCGACCCCATACAATCAGTAAGACTCGAACTTGTAACATGGCCAAGACCAAAGAGCTGTCCAACGACACCAGAGATAAAATTGTACAACTCCACATGGCTGGAAAGGGCTACGAAGAAATTGCCAAACAGCTTGGTGAAAAAAGCTCCACTGTTGGAGCAATCATGAACATCAACATAACGGTCAATCTCAATCAGAGTGGAGCCCTGTGCAAGATATCACCTCGTGGGGTCCCAATGATCCTTAGAAAGGTGAGGAATCAGCCCAGGACTACACGACAGGACTTGGTTAATGACCTATAACCAGCACATATCAAGGCCTGTCTTAAGTTTGCCAATGACCATTTGGATGATACAGAGGAGTAATGGGAGAATGTTTCGTGGTCAGATGAGACCTAAATGGAACATTTTGGTCATAATTCCACTAACCGTGTTTGGAGGAAGACGAATGATGAGTTCCCTCCCAGGAACACCATCCCGACAGTAAAGCATGGGGGTGGTAGCATCATGCTTCGGGGGAGTTTTTCTGCAAATGGGACAGGACGACTGCACTGTCTTAAGGAGAGAATGACTGCGGCCATGTATTGGGAGATTTTGTGGAACAACCTCTTTCCCTCAGTCAGAGCATTGAAGATGGGTAGAGTGGCTGGGTCTTTTAACATGACAATGACCCGAAGCACTCAGCCAGGAAAACGAAGGAGTGGGTCCGTAAGAAGCATATCAAGGTTCTGGCATGGCCTAGCCAGTCTCCAGACTTAAACCCAATAAAAAACCTTTGGAGGGAGCTGGAACTCAGCGACAGCCCAGAAACCTGTCTGGTCTAGAGAAGATCTATGTGGAGGAGTGGGCCAAAATCCCTCCTGCATTGTGTGCAAATGTGGTGAACAATTACAGGAAACGTTTGACCTCTGTAATAGCAAACAAAGGCTACTGTACGAAATATAAACATTGGTTTTCTCTGGTGTTCAAATGCTTATTTGCAGCTGTATCACACAAATAAATCGCTAAAAAAAATCATACATTGTGATTTCTTGATTTTTCTTTTTAGATAACCAAAAGGTCCCCGGGATTGGGTGGCAATCAGTTCATGGTGTACCCCGCCTCATGCCAATGAAAGCTGGGTTAGCTCCAGCACTCCCGCGACCCTCGTGAGGATGAGCAGCTCAAAAAATGAATGGATAGATGACCAAAAGAAGGTTTGGTGAGTGAGTCTCAATTTACATGCACTTGCACATGCACTTTGGGAGTAGTGGGTCTTCAACATGTAATCTGAATTCCCTGGTAAAACAATCCCATTACAGCCTGTTTTGTGACATTAGAGAATTGTTCATTTGACCAAAATGTACCTCTTACACATTTAGTTGATAATGAGTTACACCATCAAAGCTTCTTGTCACAAAATAATTCATCAGGTAATATGATCAAGTGAAGTCTTTACAGTCTCAAATGTCAACCCTGTCACGCATAGATTTTCGCTCCACTTTTTTTCTCCTATAACTATCCATATCTATTTTTATTTAATCCCAAGCATCCTCTCTTCTACAATTTTGCAAGAACACTTTTTTTCAATCAGAATGCTCAACAAGGTCATTAAAATTCCTCCTTGTGAGTGGGTAGTTCCAAGTGTGGGAGGGCCAGTGGGCCTTACACCACCAGTCACCCTCTTTTGAGGACAATGCACAAGTACAGAGACACAGGGAGCAATAGAGGCCATTCATGTGTCCAGGATAGTTTTGAAAATGTGCACTCAAGTGTGATGCAACCCCAGTGAGAGAAAACAGGTGGCAGCAACTCTAGTCCTGACACCAACCAAGGTTGCACGTCTTCATTCAGACTAATTTTTTCCACTTCTTTTTGCGTCTTCATGTTTAAGCCGGCGGCATGCTGGAGCAACTGGTTAAGAGCGTTGGCGTCACAGTTATGAGGAGTGGGGTTCAAATCTTGGCCCCGCCTGTGTGGAGTTTGCATGTACTCCCCATGTCTGCATGGGTTTTCTCCAGGCACTCCAGTTTCCTCTCATATCCCAAAAACATGCATTCATTGGGGACTAAATTGCCCATAAGTGTGACTATTGTGTGTCTCTATGTGCCCTGCAATTAGCTGGCTATCAATTCAGGCTGTACACTGCCTCATGCCCAATGATAGCTGGGATAGGCTCCAGCACTCCCACGACCCTTGTGAGGATAAGCGGCAAAGATAATGGATGGACAGATGGGTGTTGAAGCCAAATTTACATGGACTTTACAAGACTTTCAAAGGTTTTCACTGCAGATCAAAGACCAGTGGGAGTCACCTCAAGATGTAGTTATTTCCTGTTTTTTTTTCCACATGCATTGAGTCATTCACAGATTTCAATGGACATGTTGGTGAAGGAAACAGGGGCGATGAAGAAATGATAGGTTAGTACGGCATTCAACAAAGCAATTTTGAGGGTCAGGTGGTGGTGGACTTTGCAAAAAGGATGGAATTGGCAGTGGTGAACACTCATTTCCAGAAGAGACAGGAACATAGAGTGACCTACAAGAGCGGAGGTAGAAGCACACAGATGGATTATATTTTGTACAGACGATTTAATCTGTAAGAGGTTACTGATTGTAAAGTAGTGGTGGGGGAGCATGTAGCTCGACAGCATAGGATGGTGGTGTGTAGGATGACCCTGGTAGCAAGAAGGCAGATTAAGAAGACAAAGGTAGAGCAGAGAATCAGGTGGTAGAAGTTGAGAAGGGAAGAATATGGTGTGGCCTTACGGAAAGAGGTGGGACAGTCTCTAGATGGACTGGAAGATCTTCCAGAAGACTGGAATATTACTGCCAAGGTACTCAGAGAGGCAGGCAGGAGAGTACTTGGGGTACCTTCTGGTAGGAAAGGGGAGAAGGAAACTTGGTGGTGGAACCCCAAAATACAGGAAGTCATCCAAGGAATGAGATTAGTGAAGATGAATGATTAGTAATGGGGAAGTTAGAAAGGCACTGAATTGAATGAAAAATTGAAAGACAGTTGGTGTTATGCTCCTGGCATCCTGCCCAGGCTGGGCATGGCTGATTACGTCCGGTACTTATAGAACCCGGTGACGACTGGTCCTCCGCCAGATCGTTGCGGTTCATGCCCCGTTCCAGCAGTCCCGTATCTCTGATCGTATTTCCGTGTGTACTGACCTCCGCCTGTCCTCTGACCAACCCCGTAAGACTGACTCCTTTGACACTTCTGCCTTCCTTGATCGATCTCCAGTGTACCGACTCCTGCCTGCCCGCTGACCTGCTCTCCACGCCCGACGTCCTGACTACAGCTGCTGCACCTGACTGCCTGCCCAATCCCCGACTTTTGAATAATAAACGTTTTTCCTGAATTACCTCTGTGTCTCCCGTATACTCCTGCATTTGAGTCCTACCTCCGTTCCAATGGGTCGTGACAGTTGGTCCTGATTACATACCAGTGGAGGTATGGAAGCAATTTGGAGAGGTGGATGTGGAGTTTTTGACCATCTTAATCAATAGAATACTAGCGGGAGAGAAGATGCCAGAAGAATGGAGGAAAAGTGTGCTAGTCCCCATTTTTAAGAACAAAGGCAATGTTCAGAGCTGTGGAAACTATATAGGAATAAAGATGATGAGCCACACAATTAAGTTATGGGAAAGCATAGTGGAGGGTAGACTCTGGACAGAAGTATCTGCAAGAAACGGTATGGTTTCATGCCTAGAAAGTGTACCAAAGATCCATTATTTGCCTTGAGCATGCTCGTGGAAAAGTACAGAGAAGGTCAGAATGAGCTATGTTGTGTCTTTGTAGACCTAGAGAAAGCCCATCACAGAGTACCAAGAGAGGAACTGTGGTACTCCATGCACAAGTCTGATGTGGTGGAGAAATATGTTAGAATACTACAGAACATGTATGAGGGCAGTAGAACAGCGGTGAGATGTGCCGTATGTGTGTCAGAAGAATTTAAGGTGGAGGTGGGACTGCATCAGGGATCCGCGCTGAGACGCTTCCTGTTTGCGGCAGCAATGGATAGGCTGACAGATGAGGTTGGACTGGAATCCTCTTAGACCATGATGTTCACAGATGATATTGTAATCTTCAGTGAAAGCAAGGAGCAGGCCAAGGAACAATTAGAAAGATGGAGGCACGTACTGGAAAGGAGAGGAATGAAGATTAGCTGAAGTCAAACAGAATATATATGCATGAATGAGAGGGACGGAGGAGGAAGAGTGAAGCTCCAAGGAGAAGAGATAGCGAGGGTGGATGACTTCAAATACTTGGGGTCTGCAATACAGAGCAATGGAGAGACAAGGAAGTGAAGAAACGGGTCCAAGCGGGGTGGAACAGTTGGCGGAAGGTGTCTGGTGTTCAATGTGACAGAAGAGTCTCCGCTAGGATGAAGGGCAATGTTTATAAAAAAGTGGGGCCATGATGTACGGATTAGAGACGGTGGCCCTGAAGAAAAAACAGGAAGCAGAACTGGAGGTAGCAGAAATGAAGATGCTGGGGTTCTCACTTGGAGTGAACAGGTTGGATAGGATTATCAATGAGCTCATTAGAGGGACAGCCAAAGTTGGATGTTTTGGAGACAAGGTTACAGAGAGCAGACTTTGATAGTTTGGACATGTTCAGAGGTGAGAGAGTGAGTATATTGGTAGAAGGGTCCTGAGAGTGGTTGTTAGAGAGGAAGATGCACGAGATGGGCTTAGATTGAAAAAGATGATACGTTGTGGCGACCCCTAACGGGACAAGCTGAAAGGAAAAGAAGAAGAAGAGTGAGTCATTTGTCTCTTCACATTTATTTTGTTTTCATGTTGCCACCAGTACATTTTGCAGCAGGCTCTCAGGTGTATTTTGTTCTTGCTGCTTTAAACTAAAATGCTGTGAAAAAGTCCAGGCCCCCTACTCAACTTCTTATACTTTTGCATAGCTTCACCAATTTAATATTTAGGCTCATCAAAAAAAATACCTAAATATCAGACAAATAAAACACAAGTGAACTTAAACTGCCATTTTTAAAAGATGAGTTCATTGATTATGTTAAAAAAAAATAAGACTAGTCAAAGTTACTTGGCCATGTGTGAACAGTAACCTAATAACTGGTTGGGCCATCCTCAGCAGGAGTGACTGAAATTGAGCTTTTTCTAAAACTGGCAATGAGTCCTTCATATCACTGTGGAAATATTTTGGCTAACTCAATCCAGAATTAACTAATTAATTAGTTTAAAATCAAATTTAAGTATTTTACAGCACGGTATGAAGTAAATAAATGCAGAATTTACTGCAATGTTAAAGAGTGGATCGACATTCAAAAATTTGATTAGGATCTGCAGAAAATTTTTTGGGGAAAATCATGAAACTTCATTTTCCACACCTCATGGTAAAGACAGTTTGGCATTAAAAGAATGTAAAATATTATTTTGGACTATTTTTTCTAAGAAACAGATCACATATTGATTATGTTAAATAGTCTCTTCAAATAATCTGTTTAATTCATTTCCAAAAGGAAATTCATAGGGCCAAGTCGTAAATGTTATTGACTTGGTCATCAAAATTTGATTGATCATCAATTAGATCAGTAATAATATCTGAAGTAACTTGTGGAATATAGCTGTAAAAGAAATGCCACGACACGTACATGCAGCAAAATGCATCAGCTGTGTGCTTATGTAGCAATCATAGAAAACCAGAGCTCCATGACAGAGCTGTGTCAACAACATTTTCCTTCAAATGAGCTGCTCACCCATTTCAACTGTTCCAGTTACACAGAAACCGATTTGGTGTTGCTACTCACTCTGTAGTCACTAATTGCTGTTACATTCTGTTCCGCCTTTCCCGCTCTGAGTTGTTTACATAGAGTGGCATGAACATTTGTGTAAACAGGACCAACCAACTACAACAAAAACAGATTTTTGAAATAAATTTAAAAAAAAAAAAAAATATATATATATATATATAGACATTTTTATGGCTGCTCATATATTCTAATGGTCATGCATGATCACATAATTGTACACTGCCTTTTGTCCAAAATCAGAGGGGATAGGTTTCAGTTGGAATGGATGGATGGGTAATAATCATAATAATAATTACTATTATTATGTCACAGTATACAATGATCAGAATATTGTAAAAAAAACATATACATGGATATACATATGTATGGATATAAAATAAAAATTGTTTATGTTTACTGTGTGTACGTGTGACGTGTGCCCTGCACACAAAGACACAACATTCTCCACACAGGCCAGAATTATAATTCGGGTCCTCAGAAACGTGAATCAGATATGTTAAGCAGTTGTTCATCGTGCTGCCCCATTCACTTTAAACGTGTAAATTATGCGTCCAATTGTGTCTTTTGAAAACTTAATGTGCTTCTTATATCCTTGCTTATCAAGACAAATTCTTCACCATTTTCCAAAGAAAAACTATCTTGATGGAAAAGGGCATTATAGTTGTTTTAAATATGCTTAATTTTTGCTGATGATCTTTTCAACATCTGCTTTTAAACTTTGTTCTAAAAAGTGGTATCTTGAATGGGTTGAATAATAATGTCAATGAGGAAATCACAAAAAAAATTTGTTGGTATACTATGATTCATATTTTAGTAGTACAGCCCATATTTTAGTAGTTTAAAATGCATTTGTTGATTTTACATTTCAGCGACACGATGACACAACTAGTGAGAGTGTTGGCCTCACAGTTCTGAGGACCGGGCTTCAAATCCTGGGCCTTCCTGTGTAGAGTATGCATGTTCGTTCCTTGCCTGCGTGGGTTTTCTCTGTGCACTCTGGTTTCCTACCACATCCCAAAAACATGCATGATAGGTTAATTGAAGACTCTAAATTGCCTTGAGGTATGATTGTGAGTATAAATGTTGTCTGTCTCCATGTGCCCTGCAATTGGCTGGAAACGAGTTCAGGGTTCAGAGTGCCTCATGCCCGTTGACACCCGGGAAGGCTCCAGCACTTCCGCAACTCTCATGGGGATAAGGGGCTCAAAAAATGAATGGATGGATGGATGGATGGATGGATGGATGGATATATATTTTGGGCGGCACGATTGCGTAGCTGGAAAGCGTTGGCCTCACAGTTCTGAGGACCCAGGTTCAATCCTGGCCCTCCCTGTGTGGAGTTTGCATGTTCTCCCCATGCCTACATGGGTTTTCTCTGGGCACTCTGGTTTCCTTCCATATTCCAAAAGCATGCAACATTAATTGGACACTCTAAATTGCCCCAAGGAGCCGGGTAGGCTCCAGTACTCCCGCGACCCTTGTGAGGAAAAGCGGCTTAGAAAATGGATGGATGGATGGTTATATATTTTGTATTTGTGTATGTGATGCTTGCTATGAGCACACCAAAACTTAGCACAAAAAAATCTAGTCTTCTTTTATACATGCTCGAGGTTGCTTTGTCGTCTTCTACCTACAACTGAGGTAGATTCTTCTTCTATGCAAGTTAAAGACATAATGTTCTACGACTACACATTGGAAGCATTTCCACATGCCCAAACCCCAGTGCATTGAACAGAACGGCCATGTTTTAACCATTACATTCAAAGATGTTTTTGTTGTACGTTTAACCTAATTTCTGCTAGCTCAAAAATAAATACCGGTAAATAAAAAAACAAACTTCTGGGTGCATCGTTAATTATGTTCACATCGCCAGAAAAAAAGTAGCGGCGGAAAATACGGTAGTTAGGATCATTAACAGTAACTCATGTAATTTGTGAAACACACATGGTTGACACGATGCTGTTCATGTCTTACCATTATTCACTTTTGTCCTTGTCCTTCCTGATGGTAGGAGTGTATTTTAGTGGGGTACTCCCATTTGCTCCATTAATGGGTCCATCCATCTATTCATATTCGGAGCTGCTTATATTCACAAGAGTCGCAGGATTGCTGGAGCCTATCCCAGCTGTCACAGGGCAGGAGGTGGGGAACACCCTGAACTGGTTGCCAGCCAATCGCAGGGCACATGGAGACAGAAAACAGTTGAACTTACAATCACACCTTGGGGCAATTCAAGAGTCTCCAATTCATGCATGTTTTTGCGAAGTCCCTGGAGAAAAACCACGTAGGCTTGGTGAGAACATGCAAACTCCACACAGACAGGGCTGAGATTTGAATCCTGGTGCTCAGAACTGTGAGGCCAACGCTCTAACAAGTTGCACAACTGTGCCGCCCCCTGGGTTCCATCCAAAAAGTTGTGGCAGAATTTAAGTGGTTATCACTGTTTATGATTTTTCCCACGGAAGTTTAAGCATGTTGTTCAAATTACATTTGTATAGGAATGCTATGAAATGAGTGTAATTATCTCTTGATTTCACGCATTTTTATGACCTGAATTTTAAATAGTCAACATTTTTGGCTGGCTGTTTCAGCATGGAAGATATTAATCATAAATACACACCTCCATCCATTCTTAATAGCACTTACCTTGTTCAAGGTCAAGGGTGCTGGAGCCTATTTCAACTGACTTGGTGTAAGGCAGGCTACACGATGAACTGGTCGCTAGCCAGTCACAGGGCACAAATAAACACAGACTACCACTCACAATGACATGTATTTACAGTACATTGTCACTGAGTGGGAACTGGCAAATGCACCACGACACTATCAGCAACTCCATTACACTCATTCATACACAGATAAACACTTTTCACTTTTGCACTTTTTGTTGTTTTGAGCCTGATTTGGTGTCCAAGGTTTGGCAATACCGGCCTCCCTTGACACAATGAAAAAAATCACTAACTCAATGAGACTTGTACACCAGTTATCAGATATTTAGGCCCATTCCTTGTGAGGAAATGGTTGTCGCTGGCTCACCTTTGAAGGGTGCCTCCACACTGATTTTCCATATAAATACTTCAATGTGTAGTGGGTCTAACTCTGCGTTGTTTTTTTTGGGGGGGGATGATGGATAAATGAGAAGACACAGGTTGGCTGGTCTCAACCTAGTTTAATCCTCTCTCTGTTCCTCCCGCCACACGATAAGTGTGGCTTCAAAATAAAGCATGCAGCCTACTTCCTGTGTTTCTCAGATTGTCCACCAACAATTCAACAGCATCCCCCCCAAACAAAAAACGTTTTTAAACACACAATTCCTTATAACATTAATAACACTGAGAAGAACGAAAAATAATAAATGACAGAGGAATTGCTGCCTTTCAAAATAAAAGTGCGCTTCCATGTCCTGTTCCTATTATAGCGCACAACAACATCACACCATTGCATATGCCAGACTAACCATAATTTTGATTAATTTAATTATTCACTAATTACATAACATTCACCGTATTAATTTTGTTTATCTGCCGTCAGCACCGTTGTGAGGTAATGACATCATAGACAGGCCACCTCAATCGAGTAACAATACAAACATACAAAATATACACACGCATGCAAGTATTCTGTGTGTTTATACAATCGATTGATTACCTTCTAAAAAGAAATTAAATCAATTTATTTTATCCGAGGACAGAATGAGGCAGTTTTATCGAAGAGGAATAAATACCGATCTGTGCATCCATTTTTTGAACATCATCACAAGGGTCATGGGATGAATGAATCATATTATTGAGGAATATTACTCCCCTCGTACCAACAATGTTGTTTATGTTAATGTAATGTCATAGATAAAATGGTCATCTTACAAATGTGGTTCCATTTCTACCTCGGCGTTTAAGGCTCAAAATGTCTTCTTGTTTTTTCAGTTGATTATTTTACATATTCTTGATACAAATGCAATAGTTTGCACTCCCTCCCTCCACGTTACACCTCACTTACCCACAGTAATGTATTTAGGTAGACGGCAATTATTTTGCTTTTGTACAAAATCAAAAGCACCCACTTTAATGTCACTGATAATTGAATTGGACAGGAATTCATTCGCAACATGCATTTCGTGTCTAGTTCACACCAATTCTCACTCAGTTAGCTAAGTAACTAAGTGAGGCTCTTCCTTTTATTAAGCACCTTGAGAATTTAATAATCAATGTTATTTTATCCAACTCCCTCCTTGACATATGTGCCCCTGCTGGATTGAGTTAGGCCGGCCCATCTGGTGCAGCAAATGTCCTAACTCACCAGGGAGCCTGGGAGGGAGCGAAAGGAGGAGGGCCGGATTGAAAACAGATCAGCAGCCCTGATGATTTCAACACCAGCGCATGTCCTTCTCCCAGCAACCGTTTTTAAATTCGTTGTGCTCCTGCGAACGTTGCCCCAAACTCTCACAAGTCTTGGCCGAAAGGCGCACGAGGCGAGTGCCACAAAGCGCACCTTTTACTGCTGTCGGGAGAGAAAAAAAAGAATTTGGACGCTACATCTTCGGTTCTGCTTTCAGAAAGGCGACCAACTCTGTGCTGTTTCTAAACTTTTCCCAACGAGTTTCCTGGCGGCGTACTGGCTTCTCCGAGGAATCGGAGTTTAAATCGGAAGAAAGAAGAGGGAGAGCAACAGTTTCGAAGTGAAAAGTAACCTCAGAGGAGGTAAGCAAAAGTTTGCAGTGATGCTGACAAGTCACTTACACTTACGTTACACTTACGAATAGGTCTTTCGTGCCTTCAAATCGCCAGAAATGCTTTTGCTTGCCGGGTGTCATGCTCATTTCCCTCGTTTTCTTTTTGCACTGCGTGTCAACAGCAGATGACGAAGCCAGCTTCACATTTTATTTGCACTTTCAACTTCTGACATCGTAATCCCCAATATTTTTGTCTTGTCCGTATGGCAAGAGATCTAATCAGAAACCGAGACGCACATCTAATTTAAATGGCACTTAAAACTATTGTGAATTCTTGTTTCCACTGACCTGCGCATATATAATGCATTATGTTAAGTTAAAATATTGACAAAAATCATGTATACTAAACTTAACATAACTGCTGTTCAAAGACTTTTCTTGTTGTCTGCATGAAAGCGCAAAAGTAATAACACAATCACAGTTCCTAATCTCTTAATGCTACTAAGCCAAAACACAAATAAACATCAGTGTGGGGAATGCAGCATTACTGCATAACAGAGTTGTGTACTTATTGTTGAAAGTTTTGAAGTTCGCTGTTTGCTTTTCAGCCTGAACAATCAACAAACACTTGACGTCTTTGTGCGCCCCTTTAGCAGCGATATTTGTTGTTGGCTTTTGCTATTATCTCTTCGACACTGCTAATCATATTCAAACTCATTTTTGGGCTTCGGACTTTCACTTTTTATCTAGATGTGTCAACTAAATTTAACATAGATTAGTTCAAGGCATTTCATAAATGGAGCAGGTCTACGATCATGCTCCTCACGTGTTAAAGAAAGCAGCTAAACCTAGGTCCTCAAAGTTCTGAGAATTACATTTATGGTGTTCCCAAGGTACAGTATTTCTCATAAAGCGTGACTTTACAAAAAAGAAAAAAAACGCTTGGATTTAGACTTTTTGGGCAACTCAGCATTAAACAGCATGAAAAACAATGTGCATTAAGGTCAAGAAGAGCAGCATTCGCACAACAACTACAATTAATCCAAGAAATAAGAATTCAAAGAAAAAAGCAAAACACTCAAGAAAGTCTTTTTAAAAAAAATGTAACTTAACATATAATATATTTGCCACAGTTTTCTAATGAGGAGAATGTGTGTGTTCCACTTCAGATTATGACCACTGTAGTCACGGCTGAGTTGATTTGCATTAGTGAAAGAGAGTTTTAGTTCATTATACTGTTGTGAAGAATCGAAGGTATCAACAGTTAAAGCCTACGGGGAGTGAAAGGAGTAAAGAATGGGTTAGTCTATTCAACTCATTTAGTCTGCATTCGGGGGCTCTGCTCTGGAGTGTTCAGAGACCAGTAGTGGTCATGTTACTTTCATCTTTTTCAGTCCATCGAGCGTGTTGAGTGTGTGTAGATGTGATGTGGATGTATTGTATGCTGCTGTTGTCACTGTTTCACACATCTCCGGTCTAAATATACCCTGCTTTATTGATCAACTCCCTTTCGGTCTATTTTTCGGGTGAAAAGTAGGGTGGGGTGCTTGGGTTGCAAGTGCATGTATGTGTGTATTGGATGGGGTAGAGCTCAAGGAGAAGGCAAGTGAGAGGAGGTGGAACCGCGTTTTTGAAAGCAAATACCGATGAAGTCTAGCGTACAGGGACAGGGAGGAGGGTTAGAGGAGCGGGTCAACACTATGTGACTGGAAGGTGGGGGAGGAGTACCCTCCTACTATCACCACCAACTCCTGCTGGGTGACCTCAAAAGGAAAAGGAAGGAGAAGCCATTCAAACCCAACCACTGCCTATCCAGTACTTCATTGAGCCGAGTCACCGGGCTATACCAATAAAGCCATTCAGCGGCCATTGTGAGAAAATACAGCTTGTGTGAAGGTTGTTGAGGCCACAGTGGTTTTGTTGAAAATTACGTGGGGTAGTCAATCGGTTCGTTTCATTTGATTTAATTTAACCTACTAACAAATGTTTTTCTCCACAAAAATGTGGTTCGTAGTTTAAATGCTTAATGGAAGGTTTATTTAAAAAAAAAAAAAAAGTTTTGTTTAAACCTGTCGTCTTCCATTCTGCCACTTTGGAAGTGAGATCATTGACAGATGCTCATTAGACGAAGAGAGCTGTTGAGTGAACTTCAAGTTTTGGAAGGGGAAACGCCACTAATCAATTTCAAAAGGTTCCATAATATGTATGGGAAAACTGCAATAGGCTACAGCACAGGGGAAGAACAAGAGCCTGTTTTGAGTGACTGTATCAAGCAAAGACACGGCAGAACATCCTCACCGATTTATCTTGGGAATAGTGCGAGCGTCAAGGCAGTGATCAGAGAAGATCGCAGACTCATCAATGATGACATCACCATCATGTATCATCATTGTTGACAACACCTGACAGGTTTTGTCAAGCTCTTGAAAATGTTTGGTGGTGGTTTCCTTTCCAAAGCAAGAAATTCAATCACAGCTCTCTGCTTGTGACATGCATCCAACAATGATGACGTTTCCAAAACATGAACACAAAAACAAATGACTTCATTGCAACAGGAAAAAAAACATTTGAATGCCTGCTAGTTTTGGTTTGCATTGATCGGAAGTGCATACCTGATTGAAGGAGCTAGAAGAGCTGGTACCCAGGATGGAGGGTCCAAAACAATCCTGCCTGCTCTGGACTTAGTTCGAGTGCCGTGCAAGTCTTCAAAAGTGGGTAGGGTGGCGCCGACAATCCATTCAGCATTTTTTAAATTTATTTGTGCATAGAGATGAAGGGCGTTTGCCAATTTC
Organism: Syngnathoides biaculeatus; assembly: GCF_019802595.1. Taxonomy (NCBI): domain Eukaryota; kingdom Metazoa; phylum Chordata; class Actinopteri; order Syngnathiformes; family Syngnathidae; genus Syngnathoides; species Syngnathoides biaculeatus. The sequence continues at coordinate 3,166,160 of NC_084653.1, forward strand.
CCTCCAGATTAAGTTTTACGGCGTGAAGAATCATCTTCAAATTTTGTAAAGGGATAGGTAGCAGTTGTAGGGTGGAAAATTTTGGTGCAGGAATGTTTCTCTGTTTGGCATCATTGATTCAATTACAGTGATTTGATTTAAACATTAGTTATTGCTTTGAAAATAAATGCAACTGAGTGAATTTCATTTTGAAACATGATTAAGAAGTCCAGAAAAGGGATAATCCAATATTTCACTTTTGTGAGATACTATTACAAACTTAACATGATTGCTGATACAGTATAAAACATTGAGAATAGTCATTCACATGAAAAACTACAGCCACAAAATTTGTGAATATATATTTTAATACATGAGTTTAAAATACTGTGTAGAGAAACCAGAGTATCACATACAGTCTGTATGCATGTGCAGGATTCAATAAATGAGACTGAATGGACGTGATGAATCCATTACTTGGTGCTGGGCTTAAGAGAAAGGGAAACGTGGAAGAGTGAGCAGGAGATTGTTGCTTACATTTATCTGTAGAGCACTTCATTTAATTCAGTCCCCTTTCCTTTTGGCATGTGGACAGCAGGGAACAACGCTTGCCTCTTTTAACACTTTCACTCTCCTTGAGAAGTCCTACTCATTCTTTCTCAAGTGTGAAGTTAAATAGACACCCATCATATCCTAGATGAGGAGAATGAGGTGGGGGGAATCAGAGTGAGCAGCTCTCTTACTTCCACCTCTTTAAACTGGAACAGCAATGAAAGAACACTCCAACCCTAGAAGGGAAACTGAGATCATCCAAGGACTGTCAAACTGCCTGCAAAACTGCAATATTTCGGAAATGGTATTGTCCTTTAAATACATTGTGTCTGACCGGTGGTTTAAATGCACCCATCTAGCCCTTTATTATGTGTATTACACGGTAAAATTAGACAAAACAAACAAACACATAAATTAAAAAAAAAAAAACCTTGTCAGTCTCTCGATGACTTTCTAACAGAGCCCCATTCATCGAATTCAGGGAGTGGGGTTATTCAGCTAAACTATACATTTAAAAAGGTCTGAGCAGCAGATACTGATCAACATTTTTCACATATCCCATGTACGTACTTGCAATCACACCTAAGTCATGCTGCTGCAATACCTTTTGGACAATTATATGTTTTCAGATTTGTGGGAGAAAGAAACAAATTTCATCAGCGGCGGCATCGTAGTCTTTTGGCTTTCAAAGCAACAGTGATGACTGCAGCTCTCATGTCTTTTGGGAAAAGCCTGCCCAGGTCATGGGAGGTCAGGTGGTTTGTGAAGGGGGATGGTTAAACACATTTCATTATCTTAACACAAGATTAACTCTCCAGACAATGGACAATAGCGAGTGTCAGATTCTGATATCCCTGTCCTCTTTCAAAATCGGTCGTAAATCCAAAGCATTTGAATATAAATTTGAATGTATAGTTGACATATTCCCTCACATTTCATTTTTGGAGTAGCTACATAGTGTTTCAGTAACATTTATACTGTGCTTTAATGTATTTATCAACCATGCATATTCGTACATACTACTACATTCCTATTTCTTTTTTTTTTGCTTGGTTACATAAAATTGGAGGTAGGTGAATTTTTATGTGAAAATAACTGACAATGGGTTAAAAAAGTTGTGTACATTTATACATTTGCAAATCCAAAATTGCAAGTATGTGGAGGTCCACTACACTACATGGACAAAGTAATTGAATGCATTTTCGAAATCAATCTGGGTTTGGGCTAGACCTTCCAGAGAAACTCAGATACTTCATCTAACCCAATGATTTCCAAACTTTATGGAACGAAGACACATATTTTACAATTGAAAAATCTCATGGCACAAAACAAATAAAAATGTCACAAATAGTGTATACATTTATTACTGTATGTCGCCGGCGAATGGTAGCCCGCGAGGACCATATAGGGCGCCAGTGAGGTATGTTCTAAAAATACCATAGGCCACAAATTGTTTCCATTATTTGTTCTTTAAATTCTGAATCTGCCTTGCTTACGTGATTTTAAATTTTAAAATAGCTGTCATGTCATTTACTACAATTAATTAAAACAAAAATATTTTATGTACGTTTAATGAACTCAGTCTGAAATTTGCCGCAAACAGGTCACATAGCCGTTCATACGATCGGTGCTCATAAAGTAGCCCTCAGCCTCAAAAATGTTGCTGAGCCCTGCTGTATGTACTCTCTGCCATCTCATTGAAGAGGATTTTTTAGTTCTCTCTGTTACGATTTCTCACTGGCACAAATAGATGAACAAAGATACATTATTTCAAATGAATAATTTTTTTGAGTAGCTACGTACAATTTAGTAATTTTGCATGACACAGCTAAAGAGCACTCATGGTATACTAATGAGAACACTGGTCAAGAATCACTGATCTTACCAATAGTAAATGGACTTCCACTTGAATAGCGGTTTTCTACCACTACCCACACTTTATGTGTGAGTGGGGCTTTAAAAAAAATAAAAAAGAAGAGCTTATGATCGCAAAAACTGGACAACATATTTGAGACAATTGTACATGGTTGTAAAATCAATAATATCTTTGGGCTAACAGACTGAACCAGACCAGAACCAAAAATTAAACAATATAACTTTGTGAAAAGAAAATAACCCATCTCTTACTGTCTCAAAGGAGTCAGGACAGTTCAATGATAGCTGTGCAGCCAGGCTAGAAGTGCAAGAAGTAAACGATACACAACACGACACGACACTACAGGTGTTATTGCGGTGTTGCCAATGTTTATTGAATGAGCACAATAGGAGTGAGTTCAATAAAGTACCATTGGCACACTGTTGATGTACTCACTTGTTGCCGGGGGTAAATGATCCATGGTTTACTGCTTTGTTAGGGTTCGGGTTAACATTTTATGTACTCTCAGACCTGCGTAGACTGTGTTTCCTGTGTATCTCTCTCTCTCTCTCTCTCTCTCTCTATGTATGTATGTATGTATGTATGTATGTATGTATATATATATATATATATATATATATATATATATATATATATATATATATATACACACACACATATAGATAGATAGATAGATAGATAGAGTGAAATCTCAGTTTTCGACCACAATCTGTTCCAGAAGAGGGTTCAAGAAGGGATTTATTGGAAAACCGAATCGATATTTCCCATTACAATTAATGAAAAACGAAATAATGGGTTCCAAGCCTAAAAAATGTGTATATTCATTTTTTGGCTAAAATGTATGCTTTAGTAGAAGAGTAGGCTAGGCTGGGAGTCCATTGCCATAGCTGTAGCGACTCGGCCCCCAGCCTTGTAAACTTTTTTTCATGTACAAAAGTGCAGAATAACTTTTAAACAACAATAATGAGGGAGAAAATAAGCAAAAAAATGTTTTTTTTATTTTTACAAAAAGTAACACGAAAACATTAACTTGTAACTCCAGTTAACGAAATCTTTGAAACAATCCCCAGCTAACTGTTGTTCATTTATGAAAATTAAAAGCAACTTTTCAACTTCCTCAGAGATCTGTGGCTTCTGCTTGGTCAACACGGTTGCTCCTTTAGCAACATCACTTGCTTTAAGGGTGTCCTTGTGTTTCAGAATGGTGCTTATCGCCGATTTCACCATGCCATACTCCTTTGATAGCTCAGAAACAGGCACACCAGATTTATATTTGGCTATCAATTCTTTCTTAAAGTCGATAGTTTTACGCACAACTTTCCTTTTTTCAGCACCAGCAGAAATTACTACTTCCACTTGCCTTCTTTGGAGCCATGATTGAGGGTTCATAGTCGTCAATAGGAAGAAAAAGTTACTACCGGGACACGTCCGCGTACAGAGGCTGCATTATACAGAATAACAAAGCGTGTTGTGGGTGGGTCAGCTGGTTGCGCCACACGCGTTATGTCATTTCCAGGTTTTTCCGGGGGACATTGGAGTTCACAATAAGAAAACGCGTTGTAGGTGGGTCAGCTCGTCGGGCCGTGCGCGTTATATTATTTCTGGTTTTTTTCACGGGGCGTTGCGTTCCACAATAACAAAGTTTGTCGGGCCGCGAGCATTATGTTATTTCCGTTGTTTTTCAGGGCATTCGGGTACCGGATTTTCGTTCAAAAAGAGAAGGAAAAAAATCTTTAAATTTTCGTTTGAAATTTATATGGAATATATATATATATATATATATATATCTCAAATAAATATATTGCGCTGCGATTGTCTGGCAACCAGCTCAGGGTGTAACCCCCCTCCTGCCGGGTCGCAGGAGTGCTGGAGCCTATCCCAGCTGTCACCGGACAGCAGGCGGGATACACCCTGAACTGGTTGCCAGCAAATTGCAGGGCACTTAGAGACAAACAGCCGCACTCATGATCACACCTCGGGGCAATTTAGAATGTGTAAATAATGTTGCAAGTTTTTGGGATGTTGGAGGAAACCGGAGTGCCCAGAGGAAACTCACCCAGACAAAGGGAGAACATGCAAACAACATCAAATATTCATTCACTCAGTGGGAGAAAAGAACGGAAAGGTCTCTTGTTCTTTGTTCTTGTTGCTATGTTGTTCCTTGTTCTATGTTCTGAATGTCGTACCAGAACAGCAACGACTCTCTGTGAAAAATTCCTTGTGTGTTTTTACACACTTGGCCATGTAAGCTGATTCTGATTAAGAGTGTGTATGTCAAGAATACTGAGTCTTCTTAGTTTTCTACATATCTGCTGCACCTACTTGCAACTTTTTGACATGTAGCAACAAAAAATATACTGGAAACATAGATTAATATGGTTAGTCACATTGGACTGATATTTTGAACACTACTGTATGTTCTGTTTGCCCAGGTTATTGATTGGGACCTCCGCCATGGAGGCTATTTTTGGCCAGTCTTTTGCTTATTCTTGGATCATCAACACTGATCTTAATTGAGGCGAGGGAGGCTTGCATATTCTGTAGAAGTTATCCTGAGTTCCTTTGTGGCATCCTGGAAGAGGTATTGCTGTTCTCTTGGGGTAATCTTTTGTTGTTGGCCACTAATGAGAAGGTCCATTACTTTTCCAGGTATTCTCCATCTGAGGATAATGGCTCTTCTTATGGTTTGCTGAAATCCTAAAGCTTGAAATGACTTTTGCAAGCCTTTACAGACTGATAGCTCTCAATTACTTTATTTCTCAAATGTTCTGAAATAGTTTTGGATTCTGTCATTTTTTTGCAACTTTTTTATACCACACGATTCGTCACATTAAACTGCTCCCTTTGCACATTTGACATTATTAACACACTTATTTGTATAGATTTTCATCTTTCACGTCTTATATTGAATAGTCCCTATAAACAGATATGTCTCTTGTTCTTTGTTCTTGTTGCTATGTGGTTCCTTGTTCTGTATGTCGTACCAGGGCAGCACCGACTGCTGGAGAAAAATTCCTTGTGTGTTTTTACACTTTTGGACATTAAATCTGATTCTGATTCTGCTCTGTATCTAATCCCTATCTGGACCTAATCCCTATCAGTATCTAATACCTATCTATTCCCTTCGGATAGCGGGGATCCACCACAGTCTTGTAATTTTTTTATATCCCTCCAATACTCAGTGACCAAACAGTGGCCAACAAGCCCCCAGTTTTGGTAAAAAAAAAATTGCCACTGGAGACTGACATACTGGTGCTCTTCTATCAGACCTTTTATGGCCTGAATGTTGTTAGTATGTGCATGCCAAATCGCATGCAAATAAGTACGTCTCATGCAATACTGTTACTGCAAGACAATTATCTTTGTATCATGAACAAGAAAATATCTGCATTATCAAGGATGGTATGATATGGCAAAGCTTGAGAAATACTATCTATTCTTCCATCCATCTATCCATCCATCCATTTCTTAACCACTTATCTTCAATAGGGTCATGAGTGTGCTGGCGCTTATCTCGGCTGACTTTGCATGATAGGTATGGTACAACTTGAACTGCTTGCCAGGCAAAAACGGTGTTTTTTTTCTCCAGTCTCCAGAAAAGGCCCCTCTTAAAGCTATTTCTATTTGATCCAGCTTTGTGTCTGCTTTGTCTATATGCAGCTAAGACCTTCTTTGATTGGTTGCATTAGTGTACAATACCGACTTGTGAGACCACAAGTGTGTTAACAGCACTGGCTAGGGAGTCGAGGGGGGAGGCGGAAATCTTTGTTAGTGATGTCGATACAGTAAGCTTGAGAAATTCAAATTACCTGAGTTCCGGCCTCTCTGCAAAAAAACGTATGGAACTCAGAAACGTGTGGATGATTTTCTTTAATATTTCACAATTTTACTGAGGCACCATAGAGCCAACATGACATCCCAATACTAGAAAAAGTTGGTTTGGTAAAATATGGCACCTTTAATATTGTGATTGTAGTGACCACAATTATCATGGTTACCAGTATTATCAGGAAATTGCCAAAAGAAACAAACAAGCTTTGACAAAATGACAAATAAACACAACAAACACAGTGGAACACAAATAGAGAATTTTTCAAGTTGTTTTAAATGAATAAAAGTCTAGAGAAAGAAAAAAGGAATATGCTGTACTTTGTGCTGACAAAATTCAAAGTCCTAATTCATAAATTAAAGTAGTTTCTATTCAAGATCTGAAAGGAATTGTTGTCAATTCGAGTACTTTCGCCAAGCCTTAGCTGTCCCTGGTCGAGACTTCAGTCAAGAATGTAAGGAAGCTCTGTCAGCTACTCAAGGGTTAAACTTTGTTATTTCTGGACTTCACAGCTAATATTCTTTATAAATAATAGTATATTGGTAAGGTTGACAACTTAAAATTTTATCGAAGCTCTTCAGTAAACCGTAAACAGTTTCATCCTTTGGGACAGCTCTATGATGCTTACTGAATGCTGCTGAAAGACTTTGGCACTTCCAAGTTACACTAATTAATTCAACTAGGAAAAGTTATCATTTATTGAATTTTAAGAATTGATTGAATTGTTTACATTTGCATTACAATGCTTAAAGGTCAACTGACATGTGAAGCATGAATTTTAGTATGTTTTTAATGAAAAAACGTAACTGGAATGGACCCATCCATTTTTTCACCACACGCCATGATGTTGGCGTATATGGATTTTTCTATCTCCCGCCATGAAAATCCTCTCGAGGCATTCGTTTTGGAGAAGAAGCAGGAAGCGACGTTTTTTTCCAGACGCCCACACTGGTGGCTTTGTGTGTTTATACCAGTTTTACCAGGGGGAAAGTAGCTGTTTTTTCCTGCGTGTTAGCCAAAATGCCATCTCGTTATGTTGCTGGATATTGCTCGAACACTCGGGAGGATGGATTCACTCTTCACAATTTTCCAAAACACCCGGTTCGTCGTGAAAAATTGATTGCACAGGTGTAAAGGACGAGAACTTTGTGGGTTCCAAATGACAGGTAGATGTGTATAGAGCTATTAAAAAAAATAATAGTTGGGGGGGATGACATAATCCTCTCAGAAGTAAGAAAAGATCTGCGTCATAATAACATAATAAAGTACGTAAGTCAGGGGTGCTAAATGTGTCGATGTGCTCGGCTGCGACATTCTTCATCGTCGCTTGCAGCCGCGGCATTGTTCGTCATCGCTCGTGGCTGCGGCGTTGTTGTTCATCGGCGCCGCGGAGGTGGATTGGGCGGTTTGGTCGGGTGCGGAAGGAGAAAGGAGCCCCTCCCCCCCACCAGCCAATTACTTCGCCCAGCATGAGTACAAGTACTGAGTACGCTACATACTGTCGGGCAGTCTGTGGTTAGTTAGAAGTGATCCGCATATCATCTAAATATGGCTCGAAACAATAGGGTAATATTGCCCCGGTCACTTCACCTGATTGTGAGTTGTTCTCTTCTTGCAGAAGAGCTTCCGTGTCAGAAGGGGCGTCGAAAAAATCAGAAAATCACTGTTGTTTGTCTCCCATAGCAGGTGGCACAGCATCTTCTCAATGGCAACTGTTCCAGTGTGACAGCTGTATATGACGTTGCAAGCAATATGGCTGCCACTGGGATGTCGAGTCAGACTTCTGCAACTTTGGACATGAATGACACGCTCTCTGCCCATTTTTTTACGTGTAGACATTGAAGTGAATAATATTATATGTAGTTTTCATAACGATATCTTTTAAAATGTATTTAGGCATGTTGGTTGAGCTTTAAGGATCCATTGCAATATAAAATCTCAAAGGGCATCCTTGTAGATTCCTTGTGTGGTAGTATACCATCAGCTTCACATATGTTTTCAGTTGGTTCAGGGAGACAGAGCTGAACTACAGGATATTGCTTCACAAGAAATGTTAGACACAAGGGTGGGGTAAGAACTCATCCAGGAGGGTGTTTTCGCTGCTGTTTTTGTTGCCCATTTGATTAAAATAATTATCTGCTCATGACGCTGTATTTCCTATAACCTAATAAGGTCAATAATCATAATGTAGAGAGAGTTAGGCGGAGGGACAGACTGAATGACTGTTTGAATTACTAATTCTAGCTCAAAAATATGTGCTGCTCAAGATGGTAGGAATACTCTTTACAATGTGGTAAAGCATCAACAAAGTTTTAGATTGTGATTTTTAAATTAGTTGCCTGCTTGGTACTGCCACAGCGAGGACTAAACATGAGCTAAAGATGGAAGCATTTGGTTAGCGAGGAGAACTCACATTGGGACAACAAATGGTATGGTAATTTAAAGGCTCATTAAATTATAGCACAATTCTATGGAAAAGCATGTGTGCTGGTCAGAGTTTATAATTTGATGGTATCAACATAAATAGCTTTACTTTACCTGAATTATTCAAGGAGCACATTGGATTTATATATACGTGTAAGAGCTACAGTACAGCTGAAGATTCCAATACTGGGTGACATCGCAGGCGTATCACGAACAATATCAAAATGAAGTAAAAATAATATTAAGAATCACCATCAATGTAACAAACCTGGTTGATGATTGTGGGAGTAATTATGGGTTATCGAATGCATTTGGTCTGTACGTATTGTGTATTAAAATTCAATTTCACATTGAAGGACTGTATGCCTAGGTGAGTAGTTGGTGATCAGGAGAGAAACACGGAACAAAGAATGTGTGTGGCAGATGAATGAGACCTCATTCAGAGAAGACACTTTAGGGCCAAAGACAAAGTGAACTTGTTTGTGTTGAATGCTTTGTGTGTGACCAATAATTTGTTGTTCTTCTTGAAGGAACCAACGTCTCTCTCTGTGCCTCTGTTGGGGGGTCGCAATATTCATGTTTTAATTCTGCCTCTGATACGTTTGATCATCCACAGAACAACAGTGCAATAGTATATTGGAAAAACAAATGTACATAAAGAAACGACCCATGTTACATATGAAGGCTATAAAGGTACTAATCTGAAGACAACTAAGCAACAACTAAAATCTTGGCAACAGCTTTAAATAAAATGTAATTATTTTCCTGTTTCAAGTTAGATCATGGATTATATTTTAGCGGTTAAGTCAGTTTTTCTTGTGAACGCATTATTGAATTAGGGTGGTTCGGGTGGGAACTGAATCTCAAAAATACTTTTTCATGCTTCTACTACTGTATATACAGTGCCGTGACAAAATATTTGCCCCCTACCAGATCACATACACCCACGGTATCAAATCGTGAAACCAATTTTAATATCATTCGGAGACAAAGAAAGGGAATACAAAATGCAGTTTTTAAATGACAATTCAATTTATTAAGGCACAAAAAAATTCAAACCTTTCTGATCTTCTGTGAAAAAATAATTGCCCCCCGAGCCTATGAACAGGTTACGCCACCATTGGCAACAATAACTGAAATCAAGTGTTTGCGATAATTGGTGATAAGTCTTTCCAATCGCTGTGGAGGAATTTTGTTCCACTCTTCTTTACAGAGTTGTGCCATTTTGGAGGGTTTTCTAATGAACTGCACATTTCAGGTTACACCACAGCATCTCAGTTGGATTTCAATCCGGACTTTGACTTGGCTTCTCGAAAACCTTTTTTTTTTTTTGAGCCATTCTGTGGTAGACTTGCTGGTCTGTTTCGGATTGTTATCCTGCTGCATTATCCAAGAGTGCTTGAGTTTGAGGGCACCAACTGGTGCCCGGACATTCTCCTTCAGGATTTTCTGGTACACAGCAGAATCCATTGTTCCATTAATCATAGCAAGTTGTCCTGGACCTGAGGCAGCAAAGCAGCCCCAGACCATCACACTGGCACCACCATTCTTGATTGTTGGCATAATGTTCTTTTTATCAAATGTTGTGCCATTTTTAGGCCAGATGTAACAGGCCGCACACCTTCCAAAAAGATACATTTTTGACTTGTCAGTCCACAGAATGTTTCTCCAAATATCTCGAGGCTCTTCAAGATGTTTTTTTAATTTTTTATAGCAAATGTGAGATGAGCCTTTGGATTCTTTGCTCTCAGCTGGGGTTTTCACCTGGGAACTCTCCAATGGATGTTATTTTTGGCCAGTGTGTTTCTTATAATAGAGTCATGAACACAGACATTAACAGAGAGTCGCAGGTCTTCAGATGTTGTCCAAGGTTCTTTTGTGATCTCCTGGATGACTAGTCGCTGCAGTCTTGGAGTAACTAGTTGGTTGTCAACTCCTGGGAAGGTTTACAACTGTTCCCAGGTTTTGCCATTTGTGGATGATGGATCTAACAGTGGTTCGTTGGTGCTCCAAACTCTTGGAAATGGCCTTGTAACTTTTTCCAGACTAATGGTTTTGAATCACATTTTTTCTCATTTCTTCTTGAATTTCTTTGGATTGTGGTGTGATGCATGATGCATTGATTCTTGAGATCCCGTAGCCTACTTTACGTTCTCTGATGGATTGTTCATCTTCTTTTTCTTTCGGCTTGTCCCGTTAGGGGTCAGCACAGCGTGTTATATTTTTCCATCTCACCCTATCTCATGCATCCTCCTCTCTAACACCCACTGTCCTCATGTCCTCCCTCAGAGCATCCATCAACATTTTCTCTAGTCTTCCTCTCGCTCTTTTGCCAACCAACATACTCACTCTCTCGCCTCTGAACATGTCCAAACCATTGAAGTCTGCTCTCTCTAACCTTGTCTCCAAAACATATTTCTCTGCCACACCAGACTTACACATGCAGTACCACAGTTCCTCTCTTGGTACTCTGTCATAGGCTTTCTCTAGATCCACAAAGACACAATGTAGCTCCTTCTGACCTTCTCTGTACTTTTCCACTAGCATCCTCAAGACAAATAATGCATCTGTGGTACTCTTTCTAGGCATGAAACCATACTGTTGCTCGCAGATACTTACTTCTGTCCTGAGTCTAGCCTCCACTACTCTTTCCCATAACTTCATTGTGTGGCTTATCAACTTTATTCCTCTATAATTCCCAAAGCTCTGAACATCCCATTTGTTCTTAAAAATGGGAACTAGAACACTTTTCCTCCATTCTTCAGGCATCTTTTCGCCCGCTAGTATTCTGTTGAATAAGTTGTTCAAAAACTCGACAGCCATCTCTCCAAATTGCTTCCATACCTCTAGCGGTATGTCATGCCAAGTGCCTTTCCATTTTTCATCCTTTGTAGTGCCTTTCTGACTTACCCCTTATTAATCACTGCCACTTCCTGGTCCTTCACACTTGCCTCTTCAACTCTTCCTTCTCTCTCATTTTCTTCATTCATCAACTTCTCAAAGTATTCTTTCCATCTATTTAGCACACTACTGGCACCAGTCAACACATTTCCATCTCTATCCTTAATCACCCTTACCTGATGCACATCCTTCCCATCTCTATCCCTCTGTCTGACCAACCTGTAGAGATCCTTTTCTCCTTCTTTTGTGTCCAACCTGGTGTACATGTCTTCATATGCCTCTTGTTTAGCCATCGCCACCTCTACCTTTGCCCTACGTTGCATCTCAATGTACTCCTTTTGCCTCTCCTCAGTCCTCTCCATGTCCCACTTCTTCTTCGTTAATCTCTTACCTTGGATGACTTTTTGTATTTTGAGGTTCCACCATTAAGTTTCCTTCTCCCCTTTCCTACCAGAAGACACCCCAAGTACTCCCCTGCCTGCCTCTCTGAATACCAGTGGTATTCCAGTTTTCTGGGAGCCCTTCCTGTAAAATCTCGAGCCTGTCTCACCTCTTTCCGGAAGGCCACACAACATTCTTCCTTTCTCAACTTCCATCACCTGATTCTCAGCTCTTCCTTTGTCTTCTTAGTCTTCCTACCCATTACCAGAGTCATCCTACACACCACCATCCTATGCTGTCGAAGTAGAAATCGTATGATGAACGCTCATAAATATTTGGCGCAGTTTTTCATCTTTTCCCAATTTGTGGCTCGTTACAGTGACTTTGTCAGAAAAGTTTGGATTTATTTTGTGCCTTAAAAAAATTTATTGTCAATTTAAAACTGCATTTTTTTATTTCCTTACATTGTCTCTGAGTGATATTAAAATTTGTTGGATAATTGGAAACCTTTGCGTGTGATAGATATGCAAACAAAAAAACCCAAACAGAAATCTAATGCAGTAATTTTTCACGGCACTGTAGTCTTGACACCTGTCCACCTATAAATTAGATGTGTTCCAGGCATTCCTTTTTCTTTTGCATATTTAGATGAATCCTGGAAATCGGTCAAGAATGTCAGTCCATAGGCTGTAAAGTTTGATGTGTGTGCAGAAGTGAAAGGACCATTTCAAAGCTGTCTAAAGCGAATATTCGCTATCAGCAACCCTCCTGTAAGGCACTTGGCCTGCAAAGGAACAATTTTATCATCTCTTTCATGGGTTGTCACATACCAACAGTTGACACTGGTTTCTTACAGCCATGACCAAATCTCTCTTTAACCAACCAGAAGGTTAATCAAACCTTCACCATAGATTTGGTGAATCTTATTCAAAGATAAATTAGAATGGTTGTCATGACTAATCCATTCCATAAGGGTATTATTGTGGTTGGACGTTTGGCGTATCTGAAGAGGCTTGGACATGCACAGAGTGATTTTACAAAGTGTAGTCCATTCTTTTCATAATCATTAATCAAACACTTTGTAAACAGTCAATTAATTTCCTAAAATTAGCAAAGGACTGTAAAATATGTTTCACAACAGAGCACATAATCAAATGTCGTTCTACAGTTTCAGTAGAAGCCCATATGATAAAGACACAAAAGTATGTAAAACAAAGATATATTTTAGCTTTTGGTTGTTATTTTGATAACCTGCATACTTATCACCCTCAGAAACCTCAGTGGAGAGGTCTCCAGGTGGCAGACCTTTTCTATCCATCTCCTGTGTTTGCCAATTAAGCACTGTGGGTAGCAGCAGTTAGAGGGAATGTGCGTAATATGCTTTGTTTATATGATTGCTGGCAGGAATGAGAGCCTACCAGCATGTGGATCACACTGACTGAAAGATAGTCAGGAAGAAAGTATGAAAACTGGATGTCTTCAAAATGAGAGGGCTTCCTTTGATCTCTATTTTCATTCCTTTCAGTGTTAGTGAAAGGGGACCTGTTGAGCGGTAGTAGAATAGAGGGACACTTGAAATGGAACGAGGCTCTCAGAAAAACACTTAGCATGTTTTAACACAAGTCTGCAAGTCTTAGGCAAAGATGGTAGGAGGTGAAGATATGATGAAGAGTTGGGAGAGAAGGGATGTGGTTAGCCTGTATAAATAATCAAATGTTAAAAAGCATTGTAAATTATTTGACAGTGACTCTGGCTTTCTTACCGTGAACAAAATAAGTATTTGAACACCCTGCTATTTTGCAAGTTCTCCCACTTGGAAATCATAGAGGGGCCAGAATTTTTCATAGAAGGTGCATGTCCAATGTGAGAGAGATAATCTAAAAAGAAAAATACAGAAATCACAATGTATGATTTTTTTAAATGATTTATTTGTGTGATACAGCTGGAAATAAGTAATTGAACACCGGCAGGGTTCGCACGCGTCCCTAAAAGTCCCTAAAAACCCCTAAATTTTCGAAGGTGCATTTAGGGGCTCCTAAATGTCCTTAAAATCTGCGAAAACCGGTCAAGCCCCTTAAATTATAAAAAATCAAAGGGAGGACCTCTACTGCCAAAATTCTCCCGAAAAAAAAAAATATCTTTTATTTAAAAAAAAATAGCGATCCGTCTGGCGTCTAAAACAGCCGGAAATTGTCAACGGAAGTCACCGTGTTGACAACGAGTCGCCATCTTGTCGTCGATATTCCATTGTTTCCGTGAGTCGGCATTTCACTTCGTCTTCGTTACGTCTTTCATCGATCCAACATGTATCATGGGGAAGTGCATTTTTCTAGATGCTTGGGTTTAAAGTAAGGAGTTTGGAAGCTGGGTTCGTTGAGATGCAAAAGATCGGCACATGATTTACTGCCATCTGTGCAAGCAGAGCTACTAGCTAGGAAAGATGGGCGTCAAAGCGCTGGAGTCGCACCGGAAAAAAAGGAGACACGCTGATTTGACGAAGACTCTCTCATCTTCCGTTGGTATGAATCTGTTTCTAAAATATAAAGATAGTGAAGCATCAACTTCAGGCAGTGGTACTAGCAGTCCATGCGCACCTACACTTGTCCAGCCATCGACATCAACCAGCCAGAAGTCAGGCTCTATGAATGTAGTTCAATACACCAAGGCGGACTCGTTAAAGGCAGAGATCGTGTGGACTTAAAAAGTGATCTGCAGCCATTACAGTTACAAATCTTGTGAAAATAATTCGAAAGTGTTTGCAGTCATGTTCCCAGACAGTGACATTGCTAAAAACTACCACTGTGGGGAAAGGAAGACTTCGTACCTGGCTACATTTGGCATCGCTGCCCACTTTTCATCTCTACTGCCTCAAAGCCAAAAAAGCCAGAATAGAGACTGACATATCTACGCTTATTGAGAAGGCTGATAGGCTGTGTGAGCAGGCAGAAGAAAAGAGGAAGCTGAGGTTTATCACCAAGGCCAATCCACTCAGAGGCAGAGCAAAGGACAAGAGAGCCTCTTTGGCACCTCTGCAGCAGCAACTAGAGGAGGCACTGGGTAGGCTCAAGGAGCTAGAGTAGGGGTGCTGAGACAGACATCAGTAGAAGACATTTGTGTATATATTTGCAATTGTAGTTAGAATCAGTTTTTCTGTATACTGTTATATGAAGATGTTGACAATGGTCATATCAATGAGAACTACCACAAGGGGCGACAGATGATCACTATCACAGGTACTGAGGTACTGGAACCTTTGATGAACCAAGAACAGCCGATAGCACCATTGGGTGAGTCTTTTTTCCTTACTCTTGATTTCCCATGATGGCCCTAAATTTTGCATGTCGGCCCTAAATTTTTTCCGTGTCAGCTCTAAATTTTTCGTGTCAGCCCCTAAGAATGGCCCTAAAAAGCCCTTAAATTTTTTGGGTCCGACTGAGTATGAACCCTGACCGGAGAAAACCAATGTTAATATTTTGTACTCTAGCCTTTGTTTGCAATTACAGAGGTCAAACGTTTCCTGTAGTTGTTCACCAGGTTTGCACCCACTCCTCCACACAGATCTTCTCTAGATCAGACAGGTTTCTGGGCTGTCACTGAAAAACACAGAGTTTCAGCTCCCTCCAAATATGTTCCATTGGGTTTAGGTCTGGAGACTGGCTAAGCCATGTTGAAAGACCCAGCCATGACCCATCTTCAATGCTCTGACTGAGGGAAAGCGGTTGTTCCCCAAATTCTCACAATGCATGGCCATAGTCATCCTCTCCTTAATACAGTGCAGTCGTCCTGGTCCCATGCGCAGAAAAGCGCCCCCAAAGCATGATGTTACCACCCCCATGCTTCACAGTAGGGATGGTTTTCTTGGGATGGAAATCATCATTCGTCTTCCTCCAAACACGGTTAGTGGAATAATGACCAAAAAGTTCCATTTTGGTCTCATTTGACTACAAAACTTTCTCCCATGACTCCTCTGTATCATCCAAAATGCTCATTGGCAAACTTAAGACAGGTCTTGACATGTGCTGGTTTTGGGGAACTTTCCGTGCCATGCATTTTTTCCAACCATGACATCTTAGTGTATTACCAACAGTGACATTGGAAACGGTGGTTCCAGCTCTTTTCTGGTCTTTGACCAAGTCCTGTCGTGTAGTCCTGGGCTGATTCGTCACCTTTCTAAGGATCATTGAGACCCCACAAGGTGATATCTTCCATGGGGCTCGACTCCAATTGAGATTGACCATCATGTTTAGCTTCTTCTATTTTCTAATAATTGCTCTTAACAGTGGACCTTTTTTCACCAAGCTGCTTGGCAATTTCTCCGTAGCCCTTTCCAGCCGTGTAAAAGAATTGTCATATTTCAGAAAAAGTTGGGAGAAAGAGGAGGATGGGGTGTGGTCTCCGTGCATGCTGCTTTGGGCTGCCAAGCCAACTAGAAGATAATAAACGTGTGTTGTTGTTTTTCTCCTTTGGCCTCTCCAATCTAGCCAATAGGTTTCTGACACCTGTACTAGGCTACCACTGGGCTTCCCTGTCACTTGTGGTGTCATAGTTCTAACCTGTAGAAGAGCCACAGTAAATATGGGAATTAATCTTCATGCTCGAACGACTTGAGACAACCATAAAATAAAAATTGATAACTTGCTTTAGACTCCAATGCTACTCAGCTATTTGTATTAAATGCATCATGTATATTAAGCCTTGTTTTATTATATGATCGGGAAAGGATTCAGATAATAATATATATAATAAATATAAATATATATAATAATATATATATAAATGATAATAAATGCAAAAAAATCATCGATAACAACAGTACTTTTCAATCGAATCTTGTGGGAACATTATAAGTCAAACTTTTTCGGGGGCTGCTTGAACCGTTAAAAGAAAAGGGCCCTCCTCTCAAATGTCATTCATCCATCCATCCATTTTCCATATCACTTATCAAAACTAGTGTCCTGGCCGTACTGTGGCCTATTCCAATTATCTTTGGGTGAGAGGCGGGGTACACCTTGAATTGATAGCCAACCAATCACGAGGCAATATATATACAAACAAACATTTGCATTCACATTCATATCTACATCCAATTTAGAGTCTTCAATTAATCTACTGTGCATGTTTTGGGGATGAGATACAAAACACGAGTACCTGGAGAAAACCCACGCGGGCATGGGGAGAACATGCAAACACGACACAGATGATGTGAACTATAAGGGTGGTTGAAATGCCTGAGCTCAGACAAAATGGCTTTGCTGGCTGGTTCTAGGACGTTTTGGCAACAGACAAAAAGAATCATGCACGATAAAGCTGTTTGTTCCTCATCTCTAATATTCATATTTTGGCTCTATGACAGGCGACTGGCACCTCTGAAGGGTCACAGACAAGATTGGTAGTTCAGACACAAATGTCAAAATAAAAGATGTCATGTTCCATAACCACATAAAACCAACAGGAGCACTTCATAGCAGAGTCGTCGTTAGGCCAAGTTATGGGGGCTGAAGTCCGTTTTTTTTTTTAAACTGGATACATATTTTTGGGAGAATAAAAAAGGACCAGCAAAACAAAAATAAAATGCATAGCAACAGCATGATAATACAGATATTTTTGGTCACGATAATTGGTATATCAACTTTTAATATTAATTTGCATATATTTTAATATTTATTCTGTTCCTACAATTAAACATTTTCTTATCTATCCATTCATTTGTTGTACCGCCTTACTAAGGTTGCAGGCGTTCTGTCGCCCATCTCAGCTAATTCTGGGCGATAGCCGGGGTACACCTTGAACTGGTCCCCAGGCAATTGCAGGGCACATACAGACAAATATTCTCACTCTCATTCCTTCCTATGGGTAATTTACAGTTTTCACTCATGTTTTGTGTTTTTTTTTGTTTGTTTGTTTGCCCAGTTCCACAGCATGTTAAGTGAGTCTCATTGAAATGTTCTCTCTGTTGACAACATTGTGTCAGCGCATGCAGACATTTTCTCATAAGAGTCTGAAAATAAATGATGATAACCAGCTTGCATGAGAGTGTTGATGGCTTCACTAACAGGACTGGATCGGGTCATGTTTGTTCTCAGCAGAGAATGACCCTACCAACTTACCAAGTCAAACAAGTGGCATATTGCCACGTCATCAATCCCTTCACACACGGGGAGATATTGACACAGTGTGTGGCTAAAACCTCAGCACGATGTGCCACTTACATTTACAAATGTAAGTACTGTGAACTCATTACATCAAACTGAGAAATCCATGTGTGTTTAGGGGTTGACCTGACATTATTTACACTGACAGAATAAATATATCCACAACCATAATGAAACAACCATGTAAATATTGAATTACATCTGCTCGTGCCTTCTCAATTTTGAAAGAAAAAGTCAAAACCTTTACCTAATTTAATTAGCTGGAAAGAGACAAAAGCAAGATACATTCATAGACATGTCAACATTTGTCCATCACACATGTAGAAACCGTAAGGTGTAAGAAAGTGAAGTCAATGTCAAATATACTCATTGTATAGTCTCCTCTAATGAGAATATTACTGGTGTACTGTAATTATATTTAGACTTTCGACTTGTCTCATCAAAGTTCACCATTCGTAACCTAATCCACCAATTTTTCATCTAAGTTTGGGACACCCTGTGGCTGAGAATTGGGGCACTGTCATAGAATTGAATGCATGCCATCTGCATGAAAGGCCCAGCATGAACTACGGCAGAAGCAATGTTTACTACTGTAATTATACATTTTATTGTTCCCTGCATGTTCAAGACTTAACCATAGATGTCCTTGCTTCTGTCTAGGTCGTCTGACATTAAAGGAGCAGCATGGAGACATCAGCTCCAACTGCCACAGAGAAGAAGGAGTCCAAGGGTCCTGGTTTGGATGGAAGCAGCTTTTCTGAAATTTCAAACAAGCCCTCTCCCACTTCAAGAGGTACAGCATTTCTCCAAAGCTCAATTTCTTCTCAAGCCTATTGTATGGAAAATGATTGTTGTTCTTGGAAGGTAGTCCATAAACACCTCAAGTCATCAGGGTTTTTTTCTAGATGGAAAACTACAGTTGGACCCCATTTCTACACACAAGCATACTGTAGCTCTACTTTTAATTGAGTGTAGGATCATGTTCCACTGTGCAATGAGCATAATGTAAAACATGATGACTCGCATAAGCAATTAGGTGATACATGAAAAGAGATGGGGGCTGCATCATGAGACTAGATGAAAAAAATGCTATAATGAGGTCAAAAGACCTTGTTCTCACCTCCCAAGTGTACTGTACATGTCATGAATAACTAAAAAAGGCTGGGATAGCTGTGGCCAACATGGTGTGTCAGAAGCCTCTTATAATGGCAGAGAAAAAGTAAGGTCCTTTCAAATGCAAACAAGATGTCATATAATATTGTGGTATTAGCTTTTTTTTCTTAAAGATGATCTTGGTGGCCTGCCACAAGTTGAGCCATGAGCAGTAATTGTTTAGGGATGCGAGGTTGAAACTAGGACGTTTCAGTGTACCCTCCTTGGCACCTATTCAAAGAGTCTGCAAGTATTTTCAAGTCAACAAAGAAAATATATAACGAGCTTGGAGATTAATTATTTATAGTTATGACCATTGCACGTTGTGTAGCTCCATAGGGGTTAACATGTCAGTACCTTGCACTACTTACAAAAACTTATGTTCACTTATCAAAGTCTGTTTGAGCATGTGAAAAGACATAGAACAGTCACTCACATTTGAAAAATATACGGGTGTGGTCAGTAATGCCCGCAGATATAAAGTTGCGGGTGTGATCAGGGATGGAATACCAGTATACTAATAAATTGGGGGAAAAAAAACATCATTTTAAAACTTCTTGTTAACAGATTACTATAACATAACTGTAAATGAAAAATAAAAAAAACAAATGCATAACTAAAATAGCAAACAAAAATTTCAAACTCAGAAATGATAAGTTCCAATTTCAACAGATATAAATAGAACATGATATTAAATGTTATTTAAAATTTTTCATCAATAACAATTCTTGATCTGACAAACTTAATTTGGAGAAAATTTAAATGCACTGGCCTGTCAAGGAATAAACACGAACGGTCTATACCCGCAATGTTTTAAAAAAGCTGAAAGTTTAGTTCAACATAATCGGCGTTAGTGGCAACAAACTAGCGATACGTTATAACATTCCAAGAACATATAACATTCTTTTCGCAGTCACTCACATTTGAAAAATAAAGTTGCGGGTGTGTGTTTGTAATTATGAGTGTACCCCTTTAAGAGCGGAGGGAGGCGGTGTCAGGTAAACTAGGAAATAGAAGTAGGCTGAGCAGCAGAGACCGTGTGCTTCCATGTTTTAAAAAGTAAAGATGTCAGACTGTGGTTCACTGCGCTGGATCGGTTTTCATGTGCGCTGAGAGTGTCCAATTGGGCAGCACCACAGCTTAGAGGGAACATTGGGCAAGACTACACAAAATAAGCAACGTCTTTCAATATTTATGTGTTTCTACTCGTAATTTTTTTTTTTTCGTGCTCGACTCTGTGGATTTGTGAGTACGATGGCTGTTAAATCATAGTGACTGCATAGAGGAAGCATGGCGGGTCAAAGTTACAAAGTAGACATAACCAAAAGATGAGAGCTCTTGTTTTCATGAGCAAATATTTGAAAAATACTGTGCTTAACAAGGTCGCAAAACCTTGGTCACGCTTCTGAGGTACCGGTGATGTAAATTACTCTATGCTACTAGTGGACCCACCTTGGAGACTTTGAAAACCCTGAGAAAGACACAGATGCTTCATCTAAGGGCCACTGCAGGAGCAAATCATTCATACTAGCCTAAAGTTGACTTAAACGCGAAAAAGTAGAACATTAGATTGTCCTTAAATATTTGCTCTGCTTTTGTTGTTATGTAGTTTATTCATTACATGATCCAGATTTTAAGCATGCATGTGCAAATAACAGAGCAAATGTGTACTCATCAATAATTCCTATTAGGATGACAAACATTCTTCTTAAAGGGGCAGTATTAATTTAGGTTAGTTGTGTTTAGAAATATCAACTCCAAACCTCAGAGATTACATTAAAGTCTACAAAGTTAAAAATGAAACCCAAAAAGAACCCAAACAAGCAGAAACATTCAAAGATTTTAATCCATCCATTTTCAACACAACTTATCCTGGTGAGGGTCACTTTAGAGCAGAGGAGTGTAATGCGTCAATCAAGATCGATCAGTTGATTGGCGAGGCTGTTTTGGTCAGTTGCGTGACCGCATGCCAGAAAAAAAAGACATCAGCCCATCATCCATCTCATCACTTGATTCAGGGATGGCCAATACGTCGCTTTTGCGCGTCACCTGACTGATAGTCAGTATGTTCAATCCTGGTCTCTCTTGACATTTGTCGCTGCGCATGTGCATGTAAAAGGTGCGTTCAAGCAAGTTGGCCTCCTATTTGCCGTTTGTCACTTGGTTTCTCCATGGCAGTTGCAGCGTAAGCACCCCCTCCCCCATAAAAAAAAAAAAAAAAACTGTGGGCACCCCTGCATTAGAGCATATCCTAGCAGATTTCAGGCAAAAGGCAGCCCACACCCTGGGCATATATAGATAAACATTTGGAAACACATTCACACATTTGTGGGTTTTAATAATCTTACCCAGGTTTGGACAGGGAGTATAAGACAGTAAAAGACACCTTATGCATTTATTTTAAAGTTCTTTTAGCAGCAACTATGTCTTGATTGTATGCATTTTATCTGCTATTTTACCTCATACATAAATTATTTTTATTCTATTTTATTTGCTGAAGCACCTTGTGCAGAAGCACTCGTTACTTTGTTGTATGCACAGTCATATAATGACAAAGGCTTTTGATTGATTGATTTGATTGAAGAAGGAATGGGAGAGGATCCCTGAATCTGTTGTGAAAACTTGTTGCATCATTCCCGAAAAGACGCTTGACTATATTAGCTCAAAAGAAATATTAATCTTCAGTGCGTGTCCACTGTGAGCAATGTTCCCTCTAATTTTTCATCAGTCTGAGCATACAGACAAAATCCCTGAGCACACTGAGGACCACTGTGAGCAACATCAGAAGTGCTCATTGTGGCCACACGCCAGTATCACACATCATCATAGAAAGTTCCATGGTTTATAAAAATAATCAAATTACAACAGCAATTTCCATTAGTTTAGTTTTAATGTAACTCATTTGGCCAACTTATACAGTTTTATAGCTGACACCATTTTCCTCCCTGAATTTGATATATTTGACCAGCATTTTGTGTCCTGTTCTGTCTGTGCTCCCATCTACTATAAGGGTATGCCAGGTTGCATTTTTAAACTTACGCCTCGTCTCATTCTGCACTATCTCATTAATTGAAATCACAAATTCAAAGTATTTGCTTCGCCAGCTTTCTGATATACTCACATACAGTGAAGAAAATGAGTAGTTGAAAACCCTGCTATATTACATGTTCACCCACTTAGAAATCATGGAAGGGTCTGAAATTTTCATCGTATGTGCATGTCCATTGTCAGAGAGATAATTTAAAAAGAAAAATCCTGAAATCACAATATATGATTTTTTTAACGATTTATTTGTGTGTTACACCATACATTGTGTGAACACCTGAGAAAACCAATGTTATTCCAATTACAAAGGTCAAACGTTTCCTGTAGTTGTTCACCAGGTTTGCACACACTGCAGGAGGGATTTTGGCCCATTCTTCCACACAGATCTTTTGATCAGACAGGTTTCTGGGCTCCAAAGATTTTCCAATATATTTAGGACTGGAGACTGGCGAGGCCACGCCAGAACCTTGATATACTTCTTACAGAGCCACTCCTTAGTTTTCCTGGCTCTGTGCTTCGGTCATTGTCATGTTGAAAGACCCAGTCACGACCCATCTTCAATGCTCTGACAGAGGGAAAGAGTTTGTTCCCCAAAATGTCACAATACATGGCTCCGGTCACCCTCTCCTTAATACAGTGCAGTCATCCTGGTCCCATGTGCAGAAAAACGCCCCCAAAGCATGATGTTACCACCCCCATGCTTCACAGTAGGGATGGTGTTCTTGGGATGGAACTCATCATTCGTCTTCCTCCAAACACGGTTCGTGGAATAATGACCATAAAGTTCAATTTTGGTCTCATCTGACCACAAAACCTGCTCCCATGGCTCCTCTGTATCATCCAAATGGTCATTGACAAACTTAAGACGGGCCTTGACATGTGCTGGTCTAAGCAGGGGAACCTTCCGTGCCATGCATGATTTCAAACCATGACATCTTAGTGTTACCAACAGTCACCTTGGAAACGGTGATCCGAGCTCGTTTCAGGTCATTGACCAAGTCCTGTTGTGTAGTCCTGGGCTGATTCCTCACCTTTTTAAAGATCATTAAGACCCCAGAAGGTGATATCTTGCATGGAGCTCCACTCTGATTGAGATTGACCGTCATGTTAAGCCTCTTCCATTTTCTAATGATTGCTCCACCAATGGACCTTTTTTCACCAAGCTGCTTGGCAATTTCTCCGTAGCCCTTTCCAATCGTTTGGAGTTGTACAATTTTGTCTTTGGTGTCTTTGAACAGCTCTTTGGTCTTGGCCATGTTACCGATACCGTTACTGATAGTATGGGATGGACAGGTGTCTTTATGCAGCTAATGACCTCACACAGGTGCATCTGATTCCGAATAATACATGGAGTGGGGGTGGACTTTTAAAGGCGGACTCACAGGTCTTTGAGCGTCAGAATTCTACTTATTTGCAGCTGTATCACAGAAATCGTTAAAAAATCATACATTGTGTTTCTGTATTTTTCTTTTTAGATTATATCTCTCACAGTGAACATGCACCTACGGTGAAAATTTCAGACACCTCCATGATTTCTAAGTGGGAGAACTATAGCAGGTGTTCAAATAATTATTTTCTTCACTGTACTTTGCCATGTGACCGTGGATTTGTTGACAGCGTTCTTTTTTTTCGGCCTGTCCCGTTAGGAGTCGCCACAGCGTATCATCTTAGATATAGATATTTGTTTTGGCACAGTTTTACGCCAGATGCCCTTCTTGATCCAACCCCTCCGCATTTAGCCGGGGAGAGAAGCTTACAGCACCTGATATTCCCAGGCAGTCTCCCATCCAAGTACTAACCAGGGCCAAACTCGCTTAGCTTCTGAGATCTGACAAGATCAGGTGTTCTCAAGGTAGCATGGTCGTAAACGTTGAACTGACAGCATTGATGCATTCATTTTAATGCCAAGTAAAATATTGTCTATGAGAACTTTAACTTGCCCAGGTCAGATTTTGTCACGACCCATCGATACGTAGGTAGGACCCAAATGCAAGAGTCGGGAGACGCAGAGGTAATTCGGGAAACAC
The DNA here is from genome assembly GCF_019802595.1 of Syngnathoides biaculeatus. Lineage (NCBI taxonomy): Eukaryota > Metazoa > Chordata > Actinopteri > Syngnathiformes > Syngnathidae > Syngnathoides > Syngnathoides biaculeatus. Next base: position 3,190,478 of record NC_084653.1, read on the forward strand.
GTTTATTGTTCCACGGTCAGGGATCGGGCAGGCAGTCAGGTGCAGCAGCGGTAGTCAGGACGTCGGGCGAAGAGAGTAGGTCCGCGGGCAGGCAGGAGTCGGTACATGGGAGATCCATGGGGGAAGGCAGGAGTGTCAAGGGAGTCAGGCTTACGGGGTCGGTCGGAGAACAGTTGGAGGTCGGTACACACAGGTTGTCGATCAGAGATGTGGGAGTGCAGAAACGGGGCATGAGTTGCAATGATCTGGCACCGGACCAGTCGTCCCAATGGTCCTATATACACCGGGGCCAATCAGCCAGCATGAGGCGCAGGTGTGTGCCTCCCAATCAGCGCGGCTGCACGGGAACCTGCACAGCCAGGGCTGGACCGGCAGGACCATGACAGATTTTAATGTGTGTTTGTGTGACAGCTAGTTCTTTTTCTCCCGGTCGTTTGCGCTCTCTCGCAATAATGTCCCAATCCTTTCTCCCATCTTGAGTTGAGTAATTCCAATCGCATTCAAATGACTTTTCTAGTGAATGTGTTGCTTTAGGTAGTCCAGCTTCCATTGACAACTTTAGGATCACTCCATGTTAGGCAGAGCACTTTTTCTCCCTTAAAAAAGAAAAGATCTCACCCAGTTTCACCGCTTGTTCATCTATCTGCACATACTCCTACAGCCATTTCATCTTCAAAGAACAGCAGTCCTTTTTTACTTTGGTTTGGGGATCCAACGCATCAAATTCACTACGTGCTTGTTTCAGCATGATATGGGGTTAGCATTAGCATTACTGAACTCCACTGCACTGTTATTGTTATGGAGTGTGTACAAGCACAGCACTTGCACATGTACCGTCAATGCCGTGATTAGTTACGTCGCGTATTTGCATCATATCGTATGATTGGCTGGACAGCTGTCACTCACTGAATTACACAGCAAAATGATACAGGAAAAAACGTTATATATTTGAAATTCATTTGGAATGCGTTCACTGCTCCGGATAGGTTTTGTTGTGCACTGAGTGTGCGAGAAGTGCGCAATAACGCAGCTGCGCATCTTAGAGGGAACATTGACTGTGAGAGACATAATCTAAAAATAAAAATCTGGAAATCACAATGTATGAATATTTTAAAACTTATTCGCATGTTATTACTGCAAATAAGTATTTGAACATCTGCCGATCAGCAAAGAATCTGGCCCTCAAACCTGTCAATCTGATTTAACAGCCAACCTACACTCCACTGATTATTCTAAATTAGAAACACCTGTTTGATATCTTTAGGTATATAAAGACACTTGTCCATACCACACAATCGGTAAGACACCAACTATTTACATGGCTTGCATCAAAGAGTGTCACGGTTTGCAGGGTTCGCTCCTAAAAGTCCTTAAAAAGCCGCCAAAACCGGTCAAGCTCCTAAAAAGGCCTTGAATTAAAAAAAATCAAAGGGAGGACCTCTACTGCCAAAATTCTCCCTAAAAAAATTTTTTTATTTAAAAAAAAAAATAGCGATCCGTCTGGCGTCCAAAACAGCCAGAAATTGTCAACGGAAGTCACTGTGTTGACAACTAGTCGCCATCTTGTCGAAATTCCATTGTTTGTTTCCGTGAGTAGGCATTTCACTTCGTCTTCTTTACGACGTAGCGTAGTTCTTTCATCGATCCAACTTGTATCACGGGGAAGTGCATTTTTCCAAGAAGCTTGGGTTGAAAGTAAGGAATTTGGGAGCAGGGTTCGTCGAGATCCAAAAGATCGGCACATGTTTTACTGCCATCTGTGCAAGCAGAGTTACCAGCTTGAAAAGATGGGCGTCAAAGCGCTGGAGTTGTACCGGAAAAACAGGAAACACGCTGATTTGGCGAAGACTCTTTCATCTTCCGTTGGTATGAATCTGTTTCTAAAATATCAAGATAGTGAAGCATCAACTTCAGGCAGTGGTACTAGCAGTGCATGCGCACCTACAGTTTTCCAGCAATCGACTTCAACCAGCCAGAAGTCGGGCTTTATGAACGTAGTTCAATACACAAAGACGGACTCGTTAAAGGCAGAGATCGTGTGGACTGAATGATCTGAAGCCATTACAGTTACAAATCTTGTGAAAATAATTCGAAAGCAGTCATGTTCCCAGACAGTGAAATTGCTAAAAACTACCACTGTGGGGAAAGGAAGACTTCGTACCTGGCTACATTTGGCATCGCTGCCCACTTTTCCTCTCTACTGCCTCAAAGCCAAAAAAGCAAGAATAGAGACTGACATATCTACGCTTATTGAGAAGGCTGACAGGCTGTGTGAGCAGGCAGGAGAAAAGAGGAAGCTGAGGTTTATCACCGAGGCCAATGCACTCAGAGGCAGAGCAAAGGACAAGAAAGCCACTTTGGCACCTCTGCAGCAACAAATAGAGGAAGCACTGGGTAGGCTCAAGGAGCTAGAGTAGGGGTGCTGAGACAGACATCAGTAGAAGACATTTGAATATATAGTTGCAATTGTACTTAGAATCTGTTTTTCTGTAGACTGTTATGTGAAGACATTGACAATGGTCATATCAATGAGAACTGCCACAAGGGGCGACAGTTGATCACTGTCACGGGTACTGAGGTACTGGAACATTTGATGAACCAAGAACGGTTGATGGCACCATTGGGTGAGTCTTTTTTCCCTACTCTTGATTTCCCACGATGGCCCTAAATTTTTCGTGTCGGCCCTAAATTTTTTCCGTGTTAGCCCTAAATTTTTCGTGTCAGCCCCTAAGAATGCCCCTAAAAAGCCTTTAAATTTTTTGGGTCAGACTGAGTATGAACCCTGGGTTGGGTTTAAGAACACGAGGAAGGCAAGGCAAGGCGTGAAGGACCCAAGCGCAGGGAAGCAAGGAGGCAAGGCAGAAATCCAAGCGTCTCAACAAAATGGTGTGTAATCCCAAAAGAAGGCAAACAAGGCACATGGGTAAAAAACAGACTAACCAAAGGAACAAAGAGATCCTTAACTGAATAAAAAACAAGAAAAAACTAGACACAAACAAACATGAACAGAGACATGGACAACCAATAGACCAACAAGAGGTGAAAAAGACTCGGGATCTCAATACACACAGAGTGATTAGACAACGAGGAACACTTGGACAAGACACGAGTGGCTAAAAGGAGCTTTTTTTATTTTTTATTAATTGGTCAAAACAAGGGAGGAGTTTCACGAGAACACGTGGAGACAAATAACAAACAATACATGGAACACGAGAAACATGTAAAAACTACCAAAACACAGACCACGACAAAGTTGTAGAATTGTAGACCTTCACAAGGCTGGAAATGACTCCAGGCTAATTGCCAAGCTGCTTTGTTAAAAAAAAAAAAAAAGATTAACTCTTAGAAAAAATGGAAGCTAAACATGACTGTCAAATTCCCTCTGACTGGTGCTCCAAGTAAGATCTCACTTCGTGTCATTTCAATGATCCTAAGAAAGGTAAGGAATTACCCCAAAATTATATGGGAGGAGCTGGTCGATTACCTGAAGAGAGCTGGCACCACTGCTTCCAAGGTTTTGTGGGTAATACATTAGTCCAACTGAGATTGACCGTCATGTTTAGCTTCTTCCATTTTCTAATGATTGATCTGAGAGTGGACTTTTTTTCACCAAGCTGCTTGGCAATTTCCCCGTAGCCCTTTCCAGCCGTGTGGCGTTGTACAATTTTGTCTCTTTGGTCTTTGGACACGTCTTTGGTCTTGGCCATGTTACAAGTTTGAGTCTTACTGAACGTATGTGGTGGACAGATGTCTTTATGCAGCTAACAAACTTACACAGGTACATCTGATTCAGGATAATACTTGGAGTAGAGGTGAACGTTTAAAGGTGGACTAACGGGTCTTTGAGGTTCAGAATTCTATCTGATAGAAAGGTGTTCAAATACTTATTTGCAGCTGTATCACACAAATAAATCGTTAAAAATCATACATTGGGATTTATGGATTTTTCTTTTTCGATTATCTCCCTCACAGTGGACATGCACCTACAATGAAAATTTCAGCCCCCTCCATGATTTCTAAGTGGGAGAACTTATAGCAGAGAGTTCAATTACTCGTTTTCTTCACTGTACATGGCGGAGTCCAGCATGCTTTCGTGGAGCATTTTGTATTTAACTTGTAATATATATTCATATATACTTATATCCTCTACATGGCTAAACAAAAATGTTTGTGGGGGATAGGAGAGGAAAAAGAGAGCTTTGAGTTGCAAATACAAAAGTACAGGTTAGCGACTTGAGATAAGAGTCAAACTGCTTTCTCTAAGCCTAGTTAATGGTTCTAAATGGGGCCCCACATTCAATGGGACAGCCTGCTTCTTTTTGATAGCTACAGGGCTTGTTTCCAAAAGCTGCAACCTGACTCCAAAGACCAAATATTTACAAGCCTGCATTAACCTGAGTCTTAAGAACAGAACAGTGAAAGATCAAACCATTTCTATAGGGAAACCTGTGAAAAACATGTGTATAAGTCCGTACTTGACAAGAAATCATCATCATCATCACATATACTCCTAGGTGCTGTGGTATTCATCAATGACTTCTGTTTCAATTATAGCTTTTTTGTCTTTGTTTCACGCTTGTATATTCTGTCCGTACTAGGCCAATAGAGCAAACTGATCAATTTTTAGCTGCCGAAACAGTGAGTATATATGAATACTTGTAGAGGTTTGCCCACTTAAAGTACTGATGTGATTTAGTGTTGTAACCTGTTGCAGTATCTGCATTGTTACTCAGAGCTGTTGTGTATCTGGGGGTGAGTACTACTGGGATGCACCAAGATGCAACATTCAGCACACCATCTTCCTTTTCCTTCAACAACATGAGCATTGATTGTATATGCTTCTCGTTCTGAGTGTAAATCTGGTGCAGACGGATGAAGAGAAGTCTTGTATCATGACCACTGATTGAAGTGGAGTGTTAATCACGGCTATCGTGGCTGCATTTCAGATGCAGCTCTGGTGCTTAGCTGTGTTTCTCTGGAGGGCGCTCTGGAGCAAGTCACAGCCCCCTGGGCAGAGAAAAATGTCTCGGAGAAGGAAAAAAATACCCTAAACCCTCCTCCCCACGCCTTGCTCTATTCAAGGGCCTACTCCAAAGGGACAGCCACTAATCTTCCTGAGAAAGAGAGTTCTGCCTTTCTTTCTATGCTTCTAAATGTGGCTCTTTTGCGGCTGTGGTTTTCACAGACTGCGTGAGAGGTAGAGGAATGGATAAGGGCTCAGAGGTCGGCGTTATGCAGAGTTGACCGCATGCGTGCCAGACCCCTTTGCCCTCTTTGATTTTAACTTCTTGGCTCTGAAACGTAGTTGAAAGAATCAGTAAATTCCTCTTCTAATGCAAAAGGGTTCACTGAAAAAAAGGAAGGGAAAGTAATTGTTTCAAATGTTCGGGCCACACATCACCTGGGGGAATTATTTTTGAGGCCAAGACAAAAAAAAAAAAAAAATGTCCACTGACACAGCTGCATACAACTTCCTTGGCTTCTAAAGACACTAAGCATTTGAGGTTTTTGATTTTGGAGCTTTATATTATAATTCTCAGGGAAAATCAGGTGTCATCTCTTATAACTTTTCCTAATGGATCATAGTTGTCCTACACCTGCATAGTATCACCAATTCAGTTCCATTCTAAAAGGACATATCTCAAGAAAGACTGATATTGTTTCTCACTTGCAATGTCTTTCTTTGTCGGAATACTGTGCATTATATTCACTAACCTTTATTTATTAAATCAGTTTCTGCTTGTATTTGTTGGTGATCTGCTCATGTGTAGCCACACACCTCACAAATCAATTCATTATTTGAATGGAGCAATTTGTTCTCCATGGAGTATTGCTAATTAGTCACTAGATCTTTGCCCAAAATCCCCCAATATTATTCTTTTTCTTTTTTTTTTGTGAAAGATATTTAAATTTAAAATCCTGAAAACAAATACAAGTTTGTGTGTTTTGGGTGAATTAATGTTATAATGTTATCCCTTGAGTCTCACAATTTCTTTTTTTTTTTTAACAATCCCTCCTAGTATGTAAAGTATAATCCATGTCTCTGCTATATTGCAAGTTCTCCCACTTACAAATCATGACATTTTCATTGTAGGTGCATATCCACTGTGAGAGAGATAATCATAAAAGAAACATCCACAAATCACAATGTATGATTATTTAACAGTTCATTTGTATGATATAGCTGCATATAACCATTTGAACACGTCTATAAGCTAGAATTCTGACCCTCAAAGACCTGTTAGTCCGCCTTTAAATGTCCACCTCCACTCCATGTATTATCCTGAATCAGTTGCACCTCTGTGAGGTTGTGAGCCGCATAAAGACACCTGTACAGCCCATACAATAAGTAAGACTCAAACTTGTAACATGGCCAAGACCAAAGAGCTGTCCAAAGACACCAGAGACAAAATTGGACAACTCCACATAGCTGGAAAGGGCTACAGAGAAATTGCCAAGCAGCTTGATGAAAAAAGGTCCACTGTTGGAGCAATCATTAGAAAATGGAAGAAGCTAAACATGATGGTCAATCAGCCCAAGACTACACAACAGGACTTGGTCAATGATGACCTGAAAAGAGCTGGGACCACCGTTTCCAAGGTGACTGTTGGTAATACACTCAGACATCATGGTTTGAAATCATGAATGGCACGGAAGGTTCGCCTGCTAAAACCAGCACATGTCAAGGCCCTTCTTAAGTTTGCCAATGACCATTTGGATGAAACAGAGGAGTCGGGGGAGAAGGTTTTGCAGTCAGATGAGACCAAAATGGAACTTTTTCATCATAATTCCATGAACCATGTTTGGAGGAAGACAAATAATGAGTTCCATCCCAAGAACACCATCGCTACTGTGAAACATGGGGGTTGTACCATCATGCTTTGGGGGTGTTTTTCTGCACATGGGACAGGACGACTACACTGTATTAACGAGAGGATGGCCGCGGCCATATAATCAGCCCAGGACTACACGACAGGATTTGGTCAATGACCAAAAACACACATTAATTGGTGACTCCAAATTGCCCTTATGTCATGTACTGCCCTGCAGGATGCCATATAATATGTCATATAATATACACAAACACTCTCCTTGGAAATACAAAGGTATGATTATACATGCTCTCTGAGGTGCATACTTTTGAATTTTGATTTACTCCTAAATGATCCCAGAGTAACATCAGACGGGATTTTTCTCATGGGTGAGTGAGCTCCCTCACAGTGTGCAGCAATGTGGTTCATTCTTTTTCCCATTAATATTTCTACAAGGGTGGACCACAGCTATGTTTCCAGGCGAGGGCAGAGGAGTGTGGGTGGTGGGGGTGAAGAGCCTGACCACATACTGTCTGTCTCTTGATCAGCTCACCACTGCAGAACAGGGTCAGTTTACACAAGCACGTCGTGCCTGTGTCTACAGTTAGTACACATTTTTGTTTTCTTATGTCTCAACTCTTCAGAAGTTTATTTTGTTTGCAGGACTAAATCGAATTACCCGAGACTGAAGCTTAGGCTGCATCAGAGACCAGCTCGTGATGGACAAGTTCACATGAAATCATTTTTACAATTTGTTCCTGTCAAATACATTGTTGTTGCGCTGAGGGGACACCTAAGAGGAGGAAAAAAGATGGGCACTTTTTCATGCTCCAGTGGTGGGCAATAGCGATACTACTCGTTCAACTACATTTCTCCTTACTGTGACTTTTTAAAGATCAAATCAACTTTTAAGACTTAATCTACTTTCCTAGTCGCAGTGCAGGAAAGTAGCATTTGCAGACACTCCATTTCCCCCACAGTTGTAAATAAATTTTTGAAGCCCGCCGTCGACACCACCGCAGAGTGGAAACATACAGATGAATGGCAAAGCTGTGTACATTTCTGCAATTCCCATGGGCTGTACTATACCTCAGCAAACTACTGCTTCTTCTTAAGTCCTCACAGTCCTTGTCTACACTCCAGTGTTGTTACTGTTGGACTCCCCCAAATACGTCTATGAGGACACTGAGACTCTTAGACAACACAATAAATGGAACTTCGTGACCGCTGAGTAACAAAGTTTTACAATTTTGAAATCAGTGTAATGTAGCCCTAAAACAAGGATATTTGATAACCTATACCACAGTTGAAGATACATCTCTCTATAAGAAAGCACAACTATGTGCGTTCTTCTAGTCAATCAACTAAGAAATGTAATGATATTTCATATATTTGATTACTATTATTTCATATAATTGACCCCTCTGTACAGGGCACTTAACCACGCCTCCTGAAGTGACGTCACGCCACGTGCGCTGACGTCAGACAAACAATTAGCAAAAATATCGCCGCAGCAAGAAAAGAATAGAGCGAAACTGTCCGATTTACCGGCTGATTTCTCACTCGCATTCTTACCTAACAGTGAAATATCGTTGAAAAGCAGACAGCAGGGCTTCAAGTATTTCAGCGAGCGGTATTTCAATGGTATTTACATGCATATCGAAGGAGAAACCAATGATATTGGCGCGAGATCTTTCCAGAGTCAGAGGAAGACCGAGAAGCCACATAATATAATATATTATAACCCAAAGACGAATTCGTCATTGACAGTTTCCTATTTTCGTGTTACATATCACACTTGTGTGCAGAATCTGTATATGTATCTGTATAGCCGTATGAAGGAAAAGAAGGCGAGGCTTGATTTACGAGTTGTTTCTCTCGTTTTCTTTGTGTAACGTCACGCGCTCCCCTCAATAATTATTCTCTAATTAGTGCCGAACCTATGTAAGTCCCGACCGAGTACGACAATCACTACTTTAGTGTCCTCAAACATCCTTCCTTCAGTCTTGGTGTCTCGGTGCACGTCGAAGGCTTTTAGGACTGCTAGTCCGGTTTAGCTTAGCTCACCGCCGAACAGAGACACGTTTGTGCAGTCAGATCATCGCAAAATATCACTCAACACAGATCAAGTGTGTCAATCATTTACACGTAGCTATATTATGCAAGCGAAGAACTGCTAATTCATTTATATGAGACATGTATTGAAAATCAAATATAGGACTTACCTTCGTGCAAACATATCTGTTCCGGTTGATGGATTCATTTTTATCCATCAAAGACATTTTTCGTACTCGGTCTTCTGTTCCGGTTGATTTTAGATGAATTCAGTTGATGATGCGGTCTTCCACAAAGTTTGATCCATCAAAGACATTTTTCGTACTGAGTCTTCGGTTTTGGAAAGGGAACGAATTGAACTCCACCAACTAGCCTTTCAGGATACCTGTCGTCACTATTATAAAGTCCATGACTACACCTCTTAGCCATATCTATTGTTAAAGAACCCAAATACGCGATAAAATGCCAACAGAAGCTATACTGGACCATCCAGCGTTGTCTGAGAAAACTGCGGGTCCAAAAAGGGGGTGTGGTTTATGCAGATCTCTGGCCTCTGATTGGTCAGTGACGCGGATTGCGCAATTTCTACGGAGGGGTCAATTATAAGGCCAATGACTTCAATGGGAGGAGGGAGAGTGTAAAAACTCCTAAAATCATAATCGATAGTTAAAATATTAAATATGTGAAAAGTTCCCTTTAGAGGGCTAAAATGCAACTTTGTGATACAGGTGAAAATTGCATTATCTGCAATGCATGTATTTTGGAAAGGCAAGTTGGAAATTATGAAGAGAAAGAAGTAGCATAAGCTTTATTCATACAATTGTTGTGTTTGTCAAAGTAATTTTGTAAAGAATTTGGCCCATCTGAGTTTCCCATGAAACAAAGGGGAAGGGGTGACTGAGAGGGTGGGATTGTTTACATATGAAGAATTTTTCAGTAATTCCCAGGAAAAGCAGTAATTTGCATTGAAAGGTTTTACTGTTTAATTTCTCTATTGTGTTGGGGATATCCCCTAATTTTAGGTGAGGAAATTGCCTTAAACCCAAGCATAAAAGGCTCACAGAACCTTATTAAGACTTGGGCCTCATGTCACCTTTCCCCTTCTCCAGATCAAAATGTCATTCTTCTTAATGTGAACATTTGCTAGTCCATTAATAATTGTAGGGTGTTTCGGTGGTTGCAAGAACCATTTCAAAAGGTCAAACAAGACATATTGCTCAAAGTTTTTTTTGGCACTGGGATTAACCAGTGATGGGGAAGGGTTGAGACTGTTGTTTTAGAATATAGAGTTTGTCAAAACCGTCATCCAAAGGTCTCATGAAACTATCCATCATTTAATGAGCAAATATCGTATTGACCAAAGTGAAGAGGCCCTGTAGCTCAGTGGTTAGAGCACTGGTTTGATAAACCAGGGGTTGTGGGTTCGTATCCCACTGGGGCCTCCACTCCCTGAGAAGGGTTGCGTCAGGAAGGGCATCCGGCGTAAAAATTGTGCCAAACATATGTGCGTTCATCTGAGATGACACGCTGTGGCGACCCCGAAAGGGACAAGCTGAAAGAAACTTACTATCGTACTGACCAAAGTAAAACCTTTTTTTTAATAATTGGATGGGGCAGGTGTACCAATTCCATAATAACTGCAAAAAGAGATATGGTTTCATTGATCAGCCTTTTTATCTGGATTCCCACAAAATTCAAAAGATCTAGTTAGGCTCATGTGTTACTTCTCCACAAACATCTCCTTCATTGACAGCTTCTGTGTAGTTTTTGCCGAAACGTTTTTGCTTGTGCTTTCACAGTTGCTGGAGGTAATTCATCTTTAAACTCATTTATACATAGTCAGTTACAGGACATAAGTAAGAACAGGACAGTGCTTCATATTTATCATTTTCCACCTGCTCTGAAGCTGCCAAGCACAGAAAAAGACTTTGGTAAGATGGGGTCAGGTTACTTAAATCAATCAATTCAGAATACCTTCAGAATTGTGGTCCTTGTTTGCTTGCCAAACAGGTGAGGAAAAGGTCTTCCTGAACAAAGCATTTGTCCAATTAACATACAAGTGTGCTCTTTTTTCCTTTGCATAACCAATTTATGAAATGGGTCCATTATCATGGTGAAGTCAACTTTGTACAGTCATGTATGTGTGTATAATGGGGTAAGTGTGGGTGAGTTTGTGTAGCTGCACTTTTCTAATTTTATTTTTTTGCTTCCAATTGTATGAAGTAATCATTACTCATTACATTAGTACGACATTTTGTTTCAAATGCTGTTGGTCTGAAAATTGAGTTGTGTGAGTCCTGACATTGGCTCTGACCCCAAATCACGAGGGGCTTTAACATGAAAGGTTTGAGCGATATCTTACAAATTTAATCATATATTGTCTAACTCGGCATGACTACAAAAATTCAAAACAAGTGTATTAGTTTGCCAAGTCTATGAAGTTTGAAGGTGAACTTCTGAAGATATTTTTGCACACATTTTTGTGTGCAGATTCATTACACTTACACCATAACTTGGCACGGCACCATGTTGCTTTCTACCTACTATGAAGCCAGTGAAGTTTAAAACTGTTGCTGTGTAATAGACTCCACATTGCAGCCAATGAAGACCAGTCCTTGTTTAGCCAGTGGATACTTCCCAGCCTCCCACTCGGATATGGAGAACAAACAGTTTCCTTTTCTTTAGGATGACCCCCAGCAAAGATGATCAAGATTGATGCGCACAAACTTCTTTTCACACACATTGTATTCTGTTTTGAGTATTTTCCCTGTTTTGTTCTCTTCCCGAAAAAAAGAAAAAAAAGCCTTGTTAACGAGTCGAGGAAAAGGGGTGTGCTGACCTTGCACCAAGAATGTAGCCATAAGGCAATGAGGACACTCTTTGTGTGAACTGGCACCTTCTAGGTCAACTGTGTCTGAGGGGTTAAAGAACTCAGGGAAGGTGGAAAAAACTCTGCCCCCTGAGTTCCCATCATTTGAAGTTGACTTGGTTAGTGTTTTGGCCATAAACATCAAGGAAAAAGCTTTTAAGAATGTTCATCAGGAAGGGCATCCGGCGTAAAAATTGTCCCAAACATATATGTGCGTTCATCTGAGATGACACGCTGTGGTGACCCCGTAAGGGACAAGCCGAAAAAAACCACCAAAATGTTGAAATCGTGCAAAAAAAAAAAAAAAGGTATATGTCATGTGATGAGCATTATCATTGAAGTTCATCGTGGTGAGTAAATTTAGCTGGTCACATTTGAATTTCGTCAACACATTCACTGCAGATAATATCCCCAACTGATATCTGTTTTTCATAACTTTAAGTCAAACTGGCCAACAGTTAATTCTTACTCTTCCTCAAAATAAGTGTTAATTTCCTGTTCAAAATTAGAAAATTGCTTTCAACTATCAATGTGATGAGCTTATGATACCAACATCTTATTATTCTTCACAGTGAGGCCCACGTCCCACTGATGGAATAATGCTCACCAAGACATTTATTGACACCTTTTGCACTTCAATACATCCAGCACTCTCATGTCCAGTCCCAACCATTATGAAATGAGCCCAAGCTACTAATGCTTGGCATCATAAATAAGTGCTACAAAATTTACAAATTTAGATTATCATTTTAAAATAACTTTAGTGGCATGGTGGTGCACCTGTAGACCATTGGCCTCTCAGTTCTGAGGACCGGGGTTAAAATCTAATTAAGTAATCTAATAAAATTTTTGTTATTAAATGAAACATGGTTAACAGTAACTAGCTGTAATAGCATTTTAAATGAGTCAACACCAGCAAATTTAAATTTTATGAACAAATGTCGAACAGGGAAAATGGCATGTTATTGCATATTTTTAAGTAAGTATTTCAGTGTAAGGAAACTATACTCTGTGGATTTTAAATATTTTGAATATCTGTTTTTTTAGTTAAAGGTGACCTTAAGGTTATTATTTCAATCCTTTATAGATTTCCAAGATACAATAGAAGATTTATGGTGGATTTTTCAGAACTGCTGTCAGTTATTTGTACAGACTACAATTATTTGGTTATAACGGGAGACTCATAATGATAATAACATGGAAAAAAACATCCAAAGAACGTTCTGCCATACTAGACATATTTGACCTCTCTCAACATAATATATACTGTATATAGTAGAGGAGAGGAGAGGAGAGGAGAGGAGAAAAGATATCCATCCATCCATCCATTCATTTTCTCAGCCACTTATCCTCACGAGAGTCGTGAGAGTGCTGGAGCCTATCCCTGCTGTCAACGGGCAGGAGGCAAGGTACACCCTGAACTGGTTGCCAGTCAATCGCAGGGCTCATCTAGACGAACAGCTGCACTCACAATCACACCTAGGGGCAATTTAGAGTCTCCAATTAATGCATGCTATTGGGAGGTAGGAGGAAATCTGAGTGCCCGGAGAAATCCCACGCAGCCATGGGGAGAACATGCCAACTCCACACAGGTGAGTCCAGGATTGAACCCAGGACCTCAGAACTGTGAGGCCACCACTTTCCAGCTGATCCACCGTGCCGCCTATATATAAATTATTTTCACAACTTATTTTTCATTTTAATGTGACACATGGGTGGCATGGTGGAACAGTCTCCACTAGGATGAAGGGCAAAGTTTAAAAAAGGCCGACCACGATGTACGGATTAGAGACGCTGGCACTGAAGGAACAACAGCAAGCAGAACTTGAGGTAGCGGAAAGGAAGATGCTGAGGTTCTCGCTTGGTGTGAACAGGTTCGATAGGATTAGAAATGAGCTCATCAAAGGGACAGCTAAAGTTGGATGTTTTGGAGACACGGTTAGAGAGAGCAGACGTCAATGGTTTGGATATGTTCAGAGGCGAGAGAGTGAGTATGTTGGTTGGCAAAAGAGCGAGAGGAAGACCAAAGAAAAGGTTGATGGATGTTGTGAAGGAGGACATGAGGACAATGGGTGTTAAAGAAGAAGATGCACGAGATAGCCTTAGATGGAAAAAGATGACATGCTGTGGCGACCCCTAACGGGACAAGCCGAAAGGAAAAGAAGAAGAGGAAGAAGATCGCGGCACAGTGACGCATGTGACTGTTTGTCTCGATGTGCCCTGTGATTGGCTGGTAACCAGTTCATGTATCCCGCCTCCTACCCGTTGACAGCTGGGATAGGTTCCAGCACTCTCCGCGACCCTCGTGAGGATAAGCGGCAAAGAAAATGGATTGATGAATGTATGTGACACATGACCAGTACAGCTCATTTGAAAAAAACAACTGAAAAAGTGGTTGCTTCCCTGTGCACATGCTCTCAAAATTTCCAGTTTCAAAGTACAGTACTGACGATTGCCAACTGTCATTAGATTAGAGGTTGTGTTTCATATGCTGTGGTCTCAATTTTGAATGTAGTGCAGGCAGCTTGAACAAAGAGCCAACATAACAGATGACATTTTAATCGTGAAACCTCAACAAACACTTTCAGTAGTATAAAAATATATACGTATGTAGCTACTCACAACTGGTACAATACTGACTCATTAAAATGACCAACAGAAGGACCTGTTAGTACATGCTGAAAAGACACCAACCAGTTCATGGAATGAAACTAAGCAAGTTTGAGGCACGTATGCGCAAAGTGAGTTTGGGCACATTGCAAAAATGGGAGTGAATGTGTTCTTTTGCAGTACAGCACAATATAAAAGTGGATTATGAGGATAATTATGATGTGTATTAGAATCTTGTAGATAAAACACTGTACAATCACACTATGATACCATGGAATTTTTTTTGTTTTGTAATTCAATAATAGATAAACTATTTCAATGGACAAATAAGTCAGAGCTGCAAGGAATGCAAAGTTGTTGTCCTTTAACCATTGTTTCTATATACTCACATTAAGGTTGAAAGTCCTGGTTTGGTTTTAATTTCTCATTACAAATAAAACAGGTTTTTCATATTTTTGAGATTGGAGGTAAATTGAAAGAAGCAGCTGGTTACTAGTATGGTCTGAGCACAGCACAGCACGTGGCACCAACAGGAAAATGGAATGCCAGTTTTCTAGTATTTTCAGGGTAATGGCCCATCTGACGAACAAGTTTGTTTTCTGTAATCTCTCTCTCTCTCTCTCTCTCTCTCTCTCTCTCTCTCTCTCTCTCTCTCTCTCTCTCTCTATCTATCTCTCTATCTATCTCTCTATCTATCTATCATGACCAGAACACGAGGCTGAACCCAAAATGCTCCACTCAAGAGACCAGGTAGAGTTCAGGAAGCGTCTTTATTCAGTCTGAGGTCAAAACACAGGCAGGCAGTCCAAAAAAGCTGCAGGACCAAAATCAGCAGGCGTGAAGGTAGGGTCGTTAACGAGGCAGGGTTCAGAACACAGAGTAGTCAGGACGTAGGCAAAGGGTTGCGGGAATGTGACGTAGTAGCACAACGACCTGGCAAGACAACATTGGGAGCCACAAACACTTCTTGACATCTGAAATGAAAATGTGTCCATACACCCTCTAAAAATATATACCTGTGTGTGTGTGGATATAATATACACACACAAACAGTCACTCACATTTGAAAAATGTATGGGTGTGGTCAGTCATGCTCGCAGATATAAAGTTACGAGTGTGGTCCACCAGTCATGCCCGCAGATAAAGTTGTGGGTCTGATTAGGGATGGAATCTCAAGACCTTAGAATAATTTACTGGATTAATATAACATAACTGTAAATTAAAAATAAAATAAACTAATACATAAGTAAAATAGAAAAATATTACAAACTCAAGAATGATCATTTCCAATTTCAACAGATCTTAGTAGAACATGATCTTCTTTTCCTTTCGACTTGTCCCGATTAGAGGTCACCACAGCGTGTCATCTTTTTCCAGCTAAGCCTATCTCATGCATCTTCCTCTCTAACACCCACTGTCTTCATGTCCTCCCTCACAATATCCATCAACCTTTTCTTTGATCTTCCTCTCACTCTTTTGCCTGGAGGCTCCATTCTCAGCACCCTTCTACCAATATACTTACTCTCTTGTCCAAACCATCGAAGTCTGCTCTCTCTAACATTTTCTCCAAAACATCCAACTTTAGCTGTCCCTCTGATGAGCTCATTTGTAGTCCTATAAAACCTGCTCACTCCGAACGAGAACCTCAACATCTTCATTTCTGCTACCTCAACTTCTACTACCTTTTGTTTCTTCATTGCCACTGTCTCTAATCCGTACATTATAAACCTTGCCCTTCATCCAAGCAGAAGCTCCTCATAACACACCAGACACCATCCGCCAGCTGTTCCAACCCCACTTGGACTCGTTTCCTCAATTCCTTACCACACTCACCATTGCTCTGGATTGTTGACTCCAAGTATTTGAAGTCATCCAACCTTGCTATCTCTTCTCCCTGGAGCTTCACTCTTCCCCCACTACCTCTCTCATTCATGCACATATATTCTGTTTTACTTTGGCTAATCTTCATTCTTCTCCTTTCCAGCGTGTACCTCCATCTTTGTAACTCTTCCTCCACCTGTTCCCTGATTTCACTGCAGATCACAATATCATCTGCCAACATCATGGTCCAAGGGGATTCTCGTCTAGCCTCGTCTGTCAGAACTATCCATTAGTACCACAAACAAGAAGGGGCTCAGCGCAGAACCCTGATGCAGTCCCACCTCCACCTTAAATTCTTCTGACACACGTACGGCACATCTCACCGCTGTTCTGCTGTCCTCATACATCTTCTGTACGATTCTAACATATTTCTCAGCCACACCAGACTTGCACATACAGTACCAGAGTTCCTCTCTTGGTACTCTGCCATAGGCTTTCTCTGTCTACAAAGACACAGTGTAGCTCCTTCTGACCTTCTCTGTTGTTTTCCACAAGCTTCCTCAAAAATAATGCATCTGTGGTACTCTTTCTATGCATGAAACCATACTGTTGCTCGGATATACTTACTTCTGGCCTGAGTTTAGCCTCCACTACTCTTTCCCATAACTTCATTGTGTGGCTCATCATCTTTATTCCTCTGTAGTTTCCACAGTTCTGAACATTGCCTTTGTTCTTAAAAATGGGAACTAGTACACTTTTCCTCCATTCTTCTGGCATCTTTTCCCGCTAGTATTCTAATGAATAAGTTGGTCCAAAAACTCCACAGCCACCTCTCCTAATTGCTTCCATACCTCCACTGGTATGTCATCAGGACCAACTGTCTTTCCATTTTTCATTCTATTCAGTGCCTTTCTAACTTCCTTCTTACTAATCGTTGCCAATTCCTCGTCATTCATTCATCATCTTCTATACTTCCTTCTCTCCTATTTTCCTCATTCATTAACATGTCAAAGTACTCTTTTCATCTACTTAGCACACTACTGGCACAATTCAACATATTTCCATCGCTATCCTTAATCACCTTTACTTGCTGCACATCCTTCCCATCTCTATCCCTCTATCTGGCCAACCTGTAGAGATCCTTTTCTCCTTCTTTTGTATCCAACCTGGTGTACATGTCATCATATGCCTCTTGTTTGGCCTCTGCCACCTCTACCTTTGCCCTACGTTGCATATCAATGTACTCCTTGCGCCTCTCCTCAGTCCTCTCCATGTCCCACTTCTTTTTCGCTAATCTCTTTCCTTGAATGACTTCCCGTATTTTGGGGTTCCACCACCAAGTTTCCTTCTCCCCTTTCCTACCAGAAGACATCCCAAGTACTCTCCTGCCTGCCTCTGTGAAAACCTTGGCAGTAGTATTCCAGTCTTCTGGGAGCTCCACCTGTCCATCTAAAGTCTGTCTCACCTCTTTCCAAAAGGCCACACAACACTCTTCCTTTCTCAACTTCCACCATCTGATACTCTGCTCTACCTTTGCCTTCTTAATCTTCGTACCCGCTACCAGTCATCCTACACACCACCATCCTATGATGTTGAGGTACACTCTCCCCCACCACTAACTTCCAGTCAGTAACCTCCTTCAAATTACATTGTCGGCATAAAATATAATCCACCTGCGTGCTTCTACCGATGCTCTTGTAAATCACTCTTTCTGTCTCTTCTGGAAACAAGTGTTCACCACTGCCAAATCTATCCTTTTTGAGAAGTCCACCACCATCTGACCCTCAAAGTTCCTTTGCTGGATGTCGTACTTACCCATCATTTCTTCATCTCCCCTGTTTCCTTCGCCAACATGTCCATTGCAATCTGCACCAATCACAACTCTCTCTCTGACTGGGATGCTCAGGACTACTTCGTCTAGTTTCTTACAGAATTTCTTACTCAAGGTCACATCCAACCTGTGGGGCATATCTACTAATCTACTCTCTATACATAATACCCTAAAATTCAAATGTCATCCTCATCACTCGATCTGATACTCTTTTCACCTCCAATACATTCTTAGTCAGCTCTTCTTTTAGAATAACCCCAACTCCAGTTCTCTTCCCATCTACTTCATGGTAAAATAATTTATACCCTGCTCCTAAACTTTCCTTTTGCTCTCCTGGATGCAGAATATATAAACGTTTCTCCTAATCATCATGTCAACTAACTCCTGCGCTTTTCCTGTCATAGTCCGAACATTCAAAGTCCCTAGACACAGCTGTCGGGTCTGTTCATTCCTCTTCTTCTTGTGTCAGCCAAGCCGGTTTCCTCCTCTCTTTTACCTTTGACCTACATCATCTCAATTTCTTCATACGCCTTGCAGATTAACAGTGCCGGGGGTGGGTTAGGGTTAGGTTAGGGTTAGGGTTAGGTTTTCAACTTCAACATAATGTGGTGTTAACCGTTCCTACTCCGGTCGCCTGACCGTAGTTGCGTGACGCAGGGAAGACGTCTTCTCTGGGGCCGAGGTTGTTCTCCTTGGGGTTAACTCCGTTCTCGGGTCCCAACTCCGAAGCTCAATGGCGGGAGTAGTAAATTCACGGAGATAGACTTGCTGTTTACTCGCTTTATTTTCTTTTTTGGCACACAACAGTTCCCGGTCGCCGTGAATCAACTTTCTTTTTCCTCTCACACTCGCTTCTCACCAAAAACGCATAGGAAGTCCATCTCACCCACACAACACACACGCCCACCTACACGAAACCCGCAACACTACCCCCACTCTGGATGGCACTAAAATAATGCCACTCCAGTACAGCAACATATGAACTGATATACACAACTGTGACATCATTAACGTCTGGCGTCCAAATCAGCCGGAAATTGTCAACTGAAGTCACCGTGTTGACAACTAGTCGCCATCTTGTCGATATTCCATTGTTTGTTTCCGTGAGTAGGCATTTCACTTCGTCTTCGTTACGAAGTAGCGTAGTTCTTTCATCGATCCAACTTGTATCACGGAAGCGCATTTTTCAATATGCTTGGGTTGAAAGTAAGGAGTTCGGGAGCTGGGTTCGTTAAGATCCAAAAGATCGGCACATGTTTTACTGCCATCTATGCAAGCAGAGTTACCAGCTTGAAAAGATGGGCGTCAAAGCGCTGGAGTCGCACGGGAAAAAGAGGAGACATGCTGATTTGGCGAAGACTCTTTCATCTTCCGTTGGTATGACTCTGTTTCTAAAATATCAAGATAGTGAAGCATCAACTTCAGGCAGTGGTACTAGCAGTGCATGCTCACTAGGGATCGCAAAAAAACGCTTACTTTCATAACCGGCTTTAACCGAACAGCTGTAGCAAAAAACCAGTACCATAGTGGGGTTTACGTAATTCACCCGCGGGACCTCGAGTTGGGGTGCGGGGTTCCGCACTGACTGTTTTTGTTATTGCTCTTCTGGAGTGACGAGTTCACAGAGTTCCCCCCCCCCCCCCCCTCTTATGCGAGTACTGTTTTGATGTCTGCCAATAAAACAAGTTTACTCCCATACTTTGGAGCGTTTCCTCGTTGCCATGTTTGATGTTTCTTTGATTTAACTGAATGTTCTTTTGAGTCCAACTTTACTCTAACAGCGAAACTTGAAAAAAGTGGAAATGATGTTGAAAAAATAGCGCAACGTGGAGTACCGGAACCGGAAGAAATGATTGGAAATTTTAACCGATTTCGAAAGTCCGATTACGGTTTCGGTTTAAAAAATAATGAAAACCGGTTATTTGTAACCGGTTGCGATCCCTAATGCGCACCTACAGTTGTCCAGCCAGAAGTCAGGCTTTATGAACGTAGTTCAATACACGAAGACGGACTTGTTAAAGGCAGAGATCATGTTGACTTCACCGCCAGTGATTTTGGGCTTGCCTCTGTTCGGTAGTAGGGCGTATGTTCACCAAAAAGAACGATACGGTGCCTGCCGAATTCAAGGTGAGCCTCAACTTGAATGAGGAAGGGATGCCCGAGCAATACTTAATTGCCTGTTATATCTGCCACGATAAAATCAATGATAACTTGCCAATTACAGAGATTGACAGGGATTTAGGCTTCACCTAGCACAAGCACGTCCCCTAGCCCAACACCCATCAAGGTCCCAACAGTTGAATGCTGCAGGGGAGGCCTCATGTCCAGGTGGATAGCCTCGTGGTAATGAAGAAGTACCACACTCCTTCGGGCTCCAGTGTCCAACACTGCACATACTCTCAGTTCATAGATTTGCAGGACTATGCACACTCTTTCCTGGGAATTGAGTTGGAGCACTGTTGATTCAGGACTGTTACAATAGATACTCCTCACTTGTGATGTCCTGGTGATGTATTAAGTGGAAGGACACTGCTTCTGGATGTGGCCCCAACCTTGACATTTGTGGCAGCGAACTCCAGTTTTTTTTAAGTTTCTCCGGAGGTTCAAAATTGAGGCTGTGAACGGGCCTGATATATATAGATATATATAGATATGATATATCATAAGGGGAGTGTAGATTGAGTTTTGGAGGGGGACTGTGGAAAGATTTTTAAATTATGTCATTAAATATATATATAGGGTGGCACGGTGGCTCAACTGGAAAGTGTTGGCATCACAGTTCTGAGGTCCTTGGTTCAATCCCAAACCCGCCTGTTTCAAGTTTGCTTGCTCTCCCCATGCCTGTGTGGGTTTTCTCCAGGCACTCCGGGTTCCTCCCATATCCCAAAAACATGCAACATTAATTGGACCCTCTAAATTGCCCCTCGGTGTGAATGTGAGTCGGCTGTTGGTCTCGATGGGCCCTCCAATTGGCTGGCAACCAGTTCAGGTTCCAGTACTCCTTCCCATTGACAGCTGCAGCATCTATCACAACAAGGGGTAGTCACACTTGGCTTGGTGACACAGGAACGTTGGGTCATGGCAACGAGGCAAGGACACCACAAGAAGCTCGCATACTCACACAGACTCATGCTGTCTTATACAACAAACTGTAAACTAATTACATAATACATTAGACCTAAATACCTGACATAATTAGTGTCAATTGCAAGCGATGCAAGCTGGCCTCCCCTTTCTGCAGACTTCTTTGAAAGGATCACCCTTGAATCCAAATTTTATTATCTCAGGAACGCCTTCCATCATCGCTCATCCAGGTAGCTCCATCACAGTGGCAAGTGCGGAGTAATGGAGGCTGGCACGTATGAAACAACCCAAAATATGTATTACTTTAAAGAGAAAAAGGCAACCCGTCTTGAGTAAAATATAGATTCCCAACTCTTACCGAGATGACTTGTCAGATCGTGTAGTTCAAGTCAAAGCAACCAAGTCTATACTCAAGTCAAATCTTTAGGTGTTTGGCAAGTATCTCGCAAGTCATAAAACTGCCAATTCAAGTTGACAACAGGGATAGGCATCTCCTGCGACCCTTGGGAGGATAGGCGGCTAAGAAAATGGATGGATATAACATAGTGTTCTCATGTATTTGAGGAAGTACTCAACAATAAAAAAAACTGTGCCTGCAGAGGAACAAACAAAACCATAATGATTTAATTGCCCTTGGGGGCTTTATAAAGTCTATAACCGGTAGTCGCTGTTACATGCACTGCTGTAAGACCTTAATCCCTGTGTCGCCGTTACTCATCAATGTGCTACCTTGGAGGAAGCAATGTTTTGCAAACTAATAAATCTAGAGGATTCACAATATATTTTGCAGCATGGAATGGATGAACATATAGCCATTTGAAGACATGTAAAGCACAGTGGCTTTTTGTGGATGTGTTTTCGAAATGCTATTCAATCTAAACGTTATTGTGTTTTTGTCTCCTCAGATATCTACTAAGAGCAAGCCACAAAACAAATCAAGACAAACGTGCTTGTGTAGTTGTGTGTATGTGCGCGCATATGAGAATTTGTTTTCGCGGTTGACACTGGACTATATAGTTAGGAACACGGCCAACTTTTTCTGCTGGAATTTCCTGTCTCAAGTGAGCACCCCCACACCTAATACTACTCTTCTACTCTTCATGTAACTCACTGTTTTCCTCTCTTCCCTTCTCTCTACTTCTTGTTGTCTTTCTCCCACTGCACAACAAAATTTTTTTTCCAGTTTCGCTCCTGGCCAGGCCTCTGCAGGCACTGTTTTTTTTATTGTTGAGTACTTCCTCAAATACATGAGAACACTATGTTTATCTTTAGGGTGGTCCTGTTTCGCAACTTTATTTAAAGGTCCGCTGTCATCAAATGCATGATTTTTACTATGTTATGAAAAAAAGGCAGACAGAATGGTCCCATCCGTTTTTTGAAACATGATTTTGACATGTATGGCATTTTGTACCTAGCGCCATGAAAATCCTCTCGAGGGATTTGTTTTTGAGAAGAAGCAGGAAGTGATGTTAACAGCAGCAGCGCACTCAGGCTGGCTCGTCTGTTTATACTAGTTTTGCCTGCTGGAAGGTAGTTCATTGTCCCTTTGTGTTAGCCAAAATGCCGGCTCGTTGTATTGCTGGATATTGTTCGAACACTCCCGAGGATGGATTCACTCGTCATACTTTTAAAAAAGATCCATTCGTCGTGATTGGATTGCACAGGTGCAAAGGACAAGAGCTTTGTGGGTTCCAAATGACATGTAGGTGTGTATAGAGCTACTAAAAAAACAATAGTTGGAGGTGTGGGGACGTAATCCTCTTATAACGTAACAAAAGATCCACGTACGTAAGTCAGGGGTGCTAAATCTGTCGATGTGCGCGTTGGACTGCTTCTGCGCAGTAGCCGTGGAAGGGACGGCCTCCGCACGGCCTGTGGATCGCCGCCGGCCTTGCGGCGATCCACAAGGCCAGCTTGGCCCGACGTGGAGGCGAATTTGGCGGGGAGGTTGTTGGCTGGGGTCTCCCGCCAACGGCCACTGGTGTCTGGGCACCCCGCTTCGCACGATGGCTCACCGGCGACGACTTCCGCATCGGCTCACTCGCCATGGCTCGCCCGTCAGCAACGGTTTGCTCGCCGGCTGACAGCTTCCAAATTGGCCCAAACGCAGAGGTGGTTTGGCCGCGTGCGGGAGAAGAAAGGAGCTCTCCTCCCCGCCCGGCATGGGTCCTCCAGAGTACGCTACATACTGTCGGCGAATCTGCTGTTAGTTAGAAGTGATCCGCGTATCATCAAAATATGGCTCGAAATGATAGGGTAATATTGCCCACGTCATTTCACTTGATTGTGAGATGTTCGCTTCGAAAAGCGTTTCCGTGTTCCATAGCAAGTTGCCACTACGTGTTTTAATGGGGAATGTCCCGGTGTAACATCTGATAATGACGTTGCAGGCAATATGGCGACCACTTGGATGTCGGATGAGACTTCCGCAACTTTGTGCATGGATGACACGCTCTCCGCTCATATTTATATATTTTTTTTTCGTATAGACATTGAAGTGAATAATGTCACATGTATTTTTCATTACAATATCTATTTTAGAATGTTTATAGGCAGGACAGTGGAGCTTTTACATAAGGAAAACTGATTTTCCTTATGAAAGATTCTCCTTTCTCAGTCATGTGTGTGATGTGAATATGTTGGCATGGCCTTCAGTTTCAGAACAAAACATTGCTTTGCTTTATGTTGCAAATTTAAAAGCAGAATGTTCAACACAATTGACAGAACTAAAACCGCATAATAAAGGTTAGGGGCAAATAGAAATTTGGTCTATAAACTAATATGTAAATGGATTAACATTAAAAGACTAACATATTTCATTCAGTATAACTCCATCTGAAGTCTTTGGAAGTCAAAATATAACATAGTTTTGTACTAATCAAGATTGTCTTCCTGGTATTGTGATCAAACTGATCATATAACGTCTGACCCCACAATTTCTCAGTTCCTTATTTGGGTGCTCTCTCTTTTAAAAGGATTCCACTCATGACTGGGTTTGTTTTACACTCATGAGACCCCGAGTGTGAGCACTCTTCTGGTTCTTGCAAACGGATAGTAGAAAGCAATGACTGCGTACACAACGGTCTCCTACATTCCATCAGCATTTGTCACTAAGTCTTGCATACTGAATTACTTTATTTGCTCATATTTTATTTACCTAATTGACTGCCTGATAATAAGGTGTGTAATGTAAGTGACTCATGAGCACCAGGCACACACAACTTTATAAAGACAAAAAGAACATCACCTTTAATGTGTCCCAAACAAGTGATGACTTCAAGTGGCTGTCTATTGTCATGGTGTAGACCAGGGGTCACCAACCTTTGTGAAGCTGAGGGCTCTTTTGTGAGAACCAATTGTATGAGGGGCTATGTGACATGTTTCCGCCAAAGGTAAAAAATCGCAAAACTTGTGATACTTAACAAATATATACATACGTTATATTATACAAGCGGCACGGTGGAGCAACTGGAAAGCGTTGACCTCACAATTCTGAGGACCTGGGTTCAATCCCAGCCCTCCCTGTGCAGGTTGTCCCCGTCCTGCATGGGTTTTGTCCGGACACTGCGGTTTCCTCCCACATCCCAAAAACATCCAACATTAATTGGACACTCTAAATTGCCCCTAGGTGTGATTGCGAGTGCAGCTGCTTGTCTCTATTTGCCATCCCAAAAACATCCAACATTAATTGGACACTCTAAATTGCCCCTAGGTGTGATTGTGAGTGCAGCTGCTTGTCTCTATTTGCCCTGCGATTGGCTGGCAACCAGTTCAGGGTGTACCCTACCTCTTGCCCGTTGAAAGCTGGGATTGGCTGAAGCACTCCCACGACCATCGTGAGGATGAGCAGCTAAGGAAATGGATGGATGGACATATATACATGTGTCAATATGGTGAAAAAAATAAGTATTTGAACACCATGCTATATTGCAAGTTCTCCCACTTAGAAATCATGGATGGGTCTGAAATTTTCATTGTGGTGCATGTCCACTGTGAGAAAGATAATCTAAAAAGACCATGACCTCTACAGTGTCTTTGTAATTTCAACCTAGAGTTAGTTAGGGTGATACAGCAACATTTTTCTGAAATCATCAGTAAGAACCTCAAAAATACTAGTACTCTGCTTGTTGTGGTTGACAAGCTCACACCCCCCCTCGAATCAGATAGCTCCAGATCTCGTAACAACTGATAAATCCAATGAGTTTGCCTGTTATTTTAGTGAAAAAGTACAATTCATCAGGTTAAATATCACCACAAATCAGAAAAATGATTAAATGATTCTACATCTGAACTCACGCAGGGAAACCTCCTTCGCCTCATAAGAATTTGGTACAGTTGACCAAAAAAACTGTCGAGAAATCGGTTCATCAATAGAAACCATCAACGAGCTGGTTCGACTCAATACCATCTCACTTTTTCAAAGCTATTGTGAAGTGAGTGCCAGCTGATATGCAAGAAATAAGCAGTCTAGCAAGTTTCCTAAGGCTCTTAAAGTAGCTGCCATGAAGCTTCTTCTAAAAAATAGAGCAGTGGACGATTCCATGTTAGCAAGTTATAGACCCATCTCAAATCTCCCTTTCATACCCAAGATTGAGTAATTTTTTTAAATCAACTCTGCAATTTCTTGAATTTAAATGGACTTTTTTACAAATTCCACTCAGGTTTCCAAACTCATCACAGTAGAAAATCTACTATTATCAAAGTGAGAAATGATATGAGGTTGAATATTGACTAAGGAAAAGTGTCAATTTTGGTTTTGTTGGATCATAGTGCAGCCTTTGAAATGGTGATAAAATACTGCTGAACGGGTTGGAAATGTGGGCAGGACTAAATGGAATGGTCCTTAGATGGTTCAGGTCCTACCGGGAGGAACAGAGCTACTTTGTAACCGTTAGAAGTGCTCAATCTCAACAAATGGCAATGAAGTATGGGGTCCCTCAAGGCTCAGTTCTTGGACACCTCCTGTTCAGCCTGTATATGCTACTCTCTGGTCAAATTTTTCAAAACTTTAATTTAGACTATCATAGCTATCCAGATGACACACAATTATATTTAACAGTGTCCCAAGGTGACTCCAGTTAATTTGAAGTTCTGTGTCACTGTCTAATCTAGATAAGTAACTGGATGAGCCAATTTTTTCTTCAACTAAACCAAAATAAAATGGAGACTTTTGTTTTTGGCAATAAATAAAAGAAAATTGCTGTCAGTAAATACCTGGACTTTCTATCTTTAAAAACTAAAGACCAAGTCCGAAACTTCAGTGTTCTGATAGATTCCGACCAGACTTTCTACAGTCATATCAAATCAATCACAAAAACTTGACTACAATAATGGTTTTCTGACTGGACTCCCTAAAAAGAGTATTAAACAGCTGCAGCTCATTCAGAATGATGCAGCTCAGGTTCTGACCAGAACAAATACTGTAAATCAGAGCATATAACTTCAATTCTAAAGTCCTTGTACTGACTTCCAGTAAGCCTAAGAATAGATTTTAAAGTTCTGCTACTGGTCTATAAATAAGTAAATGGTTTAGGTCCTGAATACATTAAAGAAATGGTGACTATACAACCCCATTAGAGCGCTGACATTGACAGATTCAGGTCAAATAGTGGAGCGCAGAGTCCAAGGCAAACATGGTGAAGAGGCATTTAACTATTATGATGCACACAAATGGAATATGTTGCCAAGACAAGCCCCAAGTGTGAATGTTTTTAAATCCAGGTTGAAAACTAATTTTTTCCTCATCTCATTATTCTTCTCTTATTACTAGTATTTCCACTTTTAATGATATTTCTTGCACTACATGCTGTTTTTAATTGTACTTTTATTTCTTATATATATATTTTGTTGTCATTTTTATTGTTTTTCCCCTCGTTTTAAATGTTTTATTTCTTTGTATTCAAATGCTTTTAAATCATGGAAACCAGACTGATTTACCTTATGTATGAAATGCACTATATAAATAATCATGCATCCTGATTTGATATGGGAATCCCTGCATCGTTTTCTGCATCCCAATTGGTTCAGGTACTGTAAACCAATGTCAACCACCCTTACTACCGGACCGCTGCCGGAGGACAAAGCCTTTATAGAAAGCGTTGTGCCGCAGCAGTGGTCCTGATACTTAGGGCAGACAATCGCGGCAAAAAAAAAAAAGGTGCCCATTCATTAGGGGAAAAAAAAGTGACATGAAAGCACACATGAAACCCATCATAGTCTCTAAGCCAAGCAAAGAGAGTGAAAGGCAGGGACCCTTCCTCTGATTGTCCATGTGCATATGTGAATTTTTTTTTAAGTTTTCTAAGCCAGTAGCTGCACAGTCAAAGAAAATTAATTGGCGTGAATGGAATTAGTTCTAAAGCCTAATACTACCACAATGATGTAGGAATATTTTGGACTGAAGCCTGATGAACGCAGTCATCCTGCTCACACCACTAAGTTTATGCCAAAGACAACACAACAAAGACAAAACAACTTTAAACCTTAACTTAAAACTTTAAACACACTCAGCCTCCCCAATTTCTTCAGTTGGGAACAAAAATCACAGTGGAACATTTCCTGTTTCAAGTCAGCTTGCAATTATTGAAGTGTTTGCCGAACAATGCAAATACAAATGTGACAGGGTACAGTATATGATGCACATGTGCTCACATGACATAAAGTATCGCGTTACTTACTAATGTAATAGATGTACCGGGCAGCGGACCCTTCAGTGTTTCGGTACACCACACAAAAAGCGTCCAGGCTTCAGTTCTCTAACATAATTAAAGGTAGCATGTCTATTTATAAGAATATTCTTGTTCAGAAGAAAAAAAGAACGGCAACAACGACCATTAGCTATTTTTTTTCACGAACATGACACGTGCACCAACGACACAACAGCAGAATTGCTATTAATAATTTATTGCATCTCCAACATCACAGTTTGTTCATTTTCCAAGCCTCTTATTCTCCAAGGGTCATGGAAGTGCTAGAACCTATCCCAGAAAGAACTGTGAGGCCAATGCTTTCCAGCTGCCCCACCGTGCTGCCCTTCTCGTGTACTTTATTTGTTAATCTACGAAGGTTTGAATTTTGAGTGTTTAAATGAGAGAAATCTGAGAAAATGTTAATGCCTATCTGAAAAAAATTCACAAAGTGCGTGGGTAGGGGTTTAACAGACTTAAAAGAAAAAAAGAAATGGGGGAAAACATACTGTGAATGAAAATAACACTGTAAATTAAAAAAAAAAAAAACTGATACTCCATGGATTTCACATGAGGGTATTTTGGGAACGTTACTGCCGCGTTAAACAAGAGAACATCCATTTTCTGTACCGCTGATACTGTTACCCTCATAAAGGTCATGGACCCTAAACTGGTTTCCACCCAATACCACCTTCTTCTTCTTTTTCTTTCGACTTGTCCCGTTAGGGGTCACCACAGCGTGTCATCTTTTTCCATCTTAGTCTCTCTCGTGCATCCTCCTCTCTAACACCCACTGTCCTCATGTCCTCCCTCACAACACCCATCAACCTTTTCTTTGGTTCTCCTCTCGCTCTTTTGCCCGGCAACTCCATCCTCAGCACCTTTCTAGCAATATACTCACTCTCTTGCCTCTGGACATGTCCAAACGATCTAAGACGGCTCTCTTCACTCCAAGCAAGAACCTAAGCATCTGTCACGATCCTGCCGCTCCAGCCCGGGCTGTGCGGGTGTCCGCAATTGCTCTGATGGGGAGGTGCACACCTGCGCCTCATCCAGCCTGATTATGCTGTGTATTTATATGACCCCGATGACGACTGGCCGGGGCCAGTTCGTTGAGCTTCATGTCCCGTTCCAGCACTCTCGTATCCCTGATCGACAACCTGTGTGTACAGACCTTCGCCCGTTCTCCGACCAACCTTGTAAGCCTGACTCCTTTGATACTTCTGCCTGCCTTTATCGTTCTCCTGTGTACCGACTCCTGCCTACCCGCTCACCTGCTCTCTTCGCCCGACGTCCCAACTACCGCTGCTGCACCGGACTACCTGCTCGATCCCCGACCTCGGCATATAATAAACGTTGCTCCTTGAACTACCTTGCATCGTCCGAGTCCTGCATTTGGGTCCTACCCCCGTTCCAATTGGACGTGACAGAACGAACTGGCGGGCATAGGACGCAGCAGGAAAGACCCGGCGTCGCCGGGACCGACGCAAGGTAGACCGTCTGCCAGAGGACCAAGCCTGTCCGATCTGGGTAGGCTCCTTGACGTCCCCCGCTTCCGTGTCTTACGCTCCGCCAGCGAGGTATGAATACGTCCAGAACACGACCCGTCCGGCTCCTCATATTCTTCTGGACTCTGACTTTTCGGAATATGAGGTGGACCGTGATTTGTATGACTGGCTGCCGGAGTACGACGCCGATTATTCTGATTATGAATCTGCTCGTCCGATCTTTCATCCTAGTCAGTTTGTTTCACCTCCCCGCGTTTCCAGCACCCGAGCGTCTTCGCCCGGTAGGTCCAAGTACACCAATCCGTATGAGGGAACCCGCTTGGCCATCTACCTGGGACCTCCGCGTGGCGTCCAGAGGAGACGCCCCGCCAGCCGCTCCTATGTGCCACCCGCTGCCCGGCAACTAAGACACCATCCTCCCACTCCTCGCCAGCAACGGCGAAACCAGCAGACCCCCAGCTGGTGGCGAAGCTTCCAGCCCAGATGGAGGAGGAGCCGCCAAATCACGAGGCGTTCCGCCGCGAAATGCGGGTGCAGATAGAGCGGCAGAGCGCCGAATTGGTGGCTCTCACGGTCCAGGTCTGGCAAGGATTGGCGAACCAGCCGAGCTACTCTGACGTCGCAATGGCAACAGACTCGCTGCTGACGCAGGTTCACGTGGCCGTCGCTCCCCGTTCTTGCTCTGTCGGCGACCGGTCCGCGGTCATCCCCTGTTCCTGCTCCGACAGCGACGGGCACGTCCATATGTTCCCGTCCCGGGGATGGCGGTGGTGTCGCCGCCTTCTCACATTGCCGTCCACGAGGGGGCGATGGCACCGCGGCCTCCTCACGTTCCCGTCCAGGAGGAGGTGGAGGTGGAGTTGGTGATGCTGCCTCCGCCTTCTCACGTTCCTGTCCAGGAGGTGGCAATGGTTCCCCAGCCGCCTCACGTTGCCATCCAGGAGGGGGCGATGGCACCGCGGCCTCCTCACGTTCCCGTCCAGGAGGAGGTGGAGTTGGTGATGCTGCCTCCACCTTCTCACGTTCCTGTCCAGGAGGTGGCAACGGTTCCCCAGCCGTCTCACGTTCCTGTCCAGGAGGTGGCGAGTGTTCCCCAGCCGCCTCACGTTCCTGTCCAGGAGGAGATGGGGATGGCGATGGTGTCCCCGCCTTCTCAGGTTGCTGTCCAGGAGGTGGTGGCGGCAATGGTGTCGCCGCCTTCTCGCGTTGCTGTCCAGGAGGAGGTCGTGATGGCGATGCTGCCACCGCCTTCTCACGTTGCTGTCCAGGAGGAGGAGCTGGGGAGTTCTGTGGAGCCACCCCGAAGCTGGAGAGACTTCGGGATGGCTGTGAGGGTGGCGATCATGGCTCTTGTCCTTCTCTCCATCACCCTCGTCGCTCCTGAGGGCTCCCAGCCGCTTCAGGACCTGGCCTCGTTGGTGACCAATCCACGGCTGTCTCCTGACCAAGCCTCGGTGGCGACCAGTCCCTGGTCGTCTCGCAACCACGGCGTGGGAGGTTCTCGTCCGGAGCTGTTGCCTGCCTCGGCCTGGTTCCTGCTTCGCCGTTTGGTTCCTCACAGAGGTCGTCCGCCCGAATCGCTCCGTGGGGACCTTGGTGCTTGGCGTCCGCGTCGTCCTCCTGACCTGTCCACCCGGACGCCTTGCATTTGGTGGCCTGGATGGCCAACAGACTGGGGTTCGGGGGGGGCGTGCCCTCCTCCGGACCCCCCTTGCGCCCACCCCTGCCTGTGTTAATTATTGTCTGTTTCTTTTGTTTAGGCACGTCTGGGAGCCGTGCCTTTGAGGGGGGTACTGTCATGATCCTGCTGCTCCAGCCCGGGCTGTGCGGGTGTCCGCGGTTGACCGACCTCGGCATATAATAAACGTTGCTCCTTGAACTACCTTCCATCGTCCGAGTCCTGCATTTGGGTCCTACCCCCGTTCCGATGGGACGTGACAGCATCTTCATTTCTGCTACCTCCAGTGCTGCTTCCTATTGTTTCTTTTGTGCCAGCGTCTCTAATCCATATATCATGCCCTACCTCACCACTGTTTTAAAAACTTTGCCCTTCATCCTGGCGGATACACGGAGAACACCAGACACCTTCCGCCAACTTTTCCACCCCGCTTGGACCCATTTCTTCACTTCCTTACCACACGCTCCATTGCACTGTATTGTTGACCCCAACTATTTGACCACTTCACTATCTCTTCTCCCTGGAGCTTCACTCTTCCTCCTCTGCCCCTCTCATTCACGCACATTTACTTCGACAAATCTTCATTCCTCTCCTTTCAAGTGTGGACCTCCAACTTTCTAACTCTTCCTCCGCCTGTTCCCTGATTTCACTGCAGATCACAATATCATCTGCGAACGTCATGGTCCAAGGTTATTTGAGTCTAACCTCGTCTGTCAAAACTATCCAGGGGCTCAGCGCAGAACCCTGATGAAGTCCCACCTCCACCTTAAATTCTTCTGACACACCTAGGGCACATGTTACCACTGTCCTGCTGCCCTCATACATGTCCTTTACAATTGTAACATATTTCTCCGCCACACCAGACTTGCACATCCAGTACCAAAGTTCCTCTCTTGGTACTCTGTCATAGGCATTCTGTAGGGCTATAAAGATACTATGCAGCTCCTTCTGACCTTATCTGTACTTTTCCACGAGCATCTTCGAGGCAAATAATGCATCTGTGCTACTCTTTCTATGCATGAAACCATGCTGTTGCTCGCAAATACTAACTTCTCTTGTGAGTCTCGCCTCCACTACTCTTTCCCATAACTTCATTGTGTGGTTTATCATCTTTATTCCTTTTTAGTTCTGAACATTGCCTTTGTTCTTAAAAATGGGGACTAGCACACTTTTCCTCCATTCTTCTGGCATCTTCTCGCCTGCTTGTATTCGATTGAATAAGTTGATCAAAAACTTCACAGCCACCTCCCCAAATTGCTTCCATTCCTCCACTGGTATGTTACGGGACCAACTGTCTTTCCATTTTTCATTCCATTCAGTGCCTTTCTAACTTCCTTCTTACTAATCATTGCCACTTCCTGGTCATTCACGCTTGCCTCTTCTACTCGACCTTCTCTCCCATTTTCTTCATTTATTAAGTTCTCAAAGTTCTTTTTCCATCTACTTAGCGCACTACTGGCACCAGTCAACAGATTTCCAGGGCTATCCTTGATCACCTTTACTTGCTGCACATCCTTCCCATCGCTATCCCTCTGTCTGCCCAACCTGGAGAGATCCTTTTCTCCTTCTATAGTATCCAACCTGGAGTATATGTCATCATATGGCTCTTTTTTAGCCTTTGCCACCTCTACCTTTGCCCTACGACGCTTCTCAATATTTTCCTTTACGCCTCTTCTCAATCCTCTCCTTGTACCACTTCTTCTTCGCTAATCTCTTTCCTTGGATGACTTCACGTATTTTGGGGTTCCACCACCAAGTCTCCTTCTCCCCTTTCCTACCAGAAGACACCCCAAGTACTCTCCTGCTTGGCTCTCTGAGTACCTTGGCAGTAGTATTCCAGTCCTCTGGGAGCTCTTCCTGACCATCTAGAGCCTGTCTCACCGCTATCTGAAAGGCCACACAACATTCTTCCTTTGTCAACTTCCACCACCTGATTCTCTGCTCTACCTTTGTCTTCTGAATCTTCTTACCCGCTACCAGAGTCATCCTACACACCACCATCTCATGCTGTCGAGCCACACTCTCCCCCACCACTACTTTACAGTCGGTAACCTCCTTCAGATTAAATCATCTGCACAAAATATAATCCACCTGCGTGTTTTTACCGCCGCTCTTGTAGGTCACTCTTATATTCCTGTTTCTTCTGAAAATAATGTTGTAATGTTCACGACTGCCAATTCCATCCTTTTGCGAAGTCCACCACCATCTGCCCCAAAAAATTCCTTTACCATACTTACCCATCCTACCTATGGGGCATAGCTGCTAATCACATTATACACAATACCCTCAATTTCAAGTTTCATCATCATCATCACTCGAGCTGATACTCTTTTCACCTCCAAGACATTCTTAGCCAGCTTTTCTTTTCAAATAACCCCTAGTCCATTTCTTTTCCCACTATTCCTGAACTTCTCGCCTTACTCCCTTTCCACTTGCTCTCTTGGATGCATATTTTGGGTTTCCACCACCAAGTCTCCTTCTCCACTTTCCTACCTGAAGGCACCCCAAGTACTCTCCTGCCTGCCTCAATATATCAGCCTTTCTCCCAATCATCATGTCAACTAACTCCTGGGCTTTTCCTGTCATAGTCCCAACATTCAAAGTCCCTACGCACGGCTTTATGGTCTGTGCATTCATCTTCTTCTTCTGCTGATCAAGCCGCTTTCCTCCTCTTATTTGTCTTCGACCTACATTATCTGACTTTCTACCTACACTTTGCAGATTAACATTTCCGGGGGCGGGCACGACATAGCCGTTATGAAATCCGTATGACACAACCCTCTCCTTGGGACCGGCTGACAGGTAGCACAATATTGTGCTTCCCAACGGGCTGCAAATAGTCAAAAAGAAAAAGGAATCAAATAAACAAAGTCAGCACATAAGATACACAATTCACATACTACCTAATCTATGTTAAAGATAAGGTCAAATGAAAGCAATCACATAAACACAGTCAGCACATAAGGTACACAAATCACATACTACCTGTGTGAAAATATAAAGGATATGGCGATTTAATGGAAATGGGGATGGAAGAGCTTCAAACCACAATGGGTTTCACTCTAGTATTGAAGGTTGAGTCCACTTCGATGTTTCTTCAACATCAACGAATTGATCACAAACACGTGTCATTCTTAGCAAGCTAAGCTAAGGATTACTTGGCCGAGAAACAAGTTTAAGTTGACATTTGTACTCGCCCAACTTCTTATGAGTACTCACGATCCTCGTTGTATATGATACGTAGGCTTTGCAGGACGTCTTGATGTTTTCTCTTCAGTAAATATTAGAAAACAGATTTGTTTTGTTGTTAGTGATCTAGGCTAGGTTATTTTCGGCTGAGCTACTTCAATGTGAACGATACGGCTCCAATTTGGTTACTAAGAATTTACAGATGGTGACTTTAGTCCACTGAAGTAATCGCCAGAAGCGTCCCACGTCGAGTATTCACAACATTCATTCCAAATTCAGCAGGATTTATCCTAACTCAGCTATCATCTAAAAAAAACAAACATTCACACCCACATCCACACCAATGGGCAATTTAGGGTGTTCAATCTACTTAGACGTTTTTTGGGACATGGGAGGAAACAAGAGTACCTTGGAGAAAACACAGGCACGAGGAGAAAATGCAAACTTCACACAGGTGATATCGAGGCAGATGCGGGACACAAATGGTCCAATACTCTTCATGTGTGCACCTATTTTTCCTGTCCAAATACATGCACATTAAGAAAAATATTTTGCTGTTTTTTTTCATGAATCTAACATTCAAGATTTTACAACAGCTCTTTCACAATTGACCCCTCCGTACAGGGCACTTAACCACGCCTCCTGAAGTGACATCACGCCACGTGCGCTGACGTAAGACAAACAGTAAAAATGGCAAATACAATACAATACATTCTTAACTGAGACAGACTCCATGCTTCTGATTTCATTCAAATCAACGATATATTATAGATTCTAAATACAATACATTCTTAACTGAGAGAGACGCCATGCTTCTGATTTCATTCAATCATTCACACGTAGCAATGTCATGCTAGCAGAGAGCGTCTCATTCATTTATACGAGACGTGTATTAAAAATCAAATTTAGGGCATATCTTCGTGCAAACACAGTCTGGTTAAGCTTCGGCCGCGAGCCAGCAACAAAGCGACACGTTTGTGCAGTCCGATCATCGCTAAATATCGCTCAACAAAGAATAAGTGTGTCAATCGTTCACACGTGGCAGTGTTATGCTAGCGGAGAACGTCTCATTCATTTATACGAGACGTGAATTAAAAATCAAATTTAGGGCATATCTTCGTGCAAACACAGTCTGGTTAAGCTTCGGCCGCAAGCCTGCAAGAAATCAATATGTTTGTGCAGTCCGATCATCGCTAAATATCGCTCAACAAAGAAAAGTGTGTCAATCGTTCACACGTAGCGGTGTTATGCTAGCGGAGAACGTCTCATTCATTTATACGAGACGTGTATTAAAAATCAAATTTAGGGCATATCTTCGTGCAAACACAGTCTGGTTAAGCTTCGGCCACGAGCCAGCAAGAAATCAATACGTTTGTGCAGTCCGATCATCGCTAAATATCGCTCAACAAAGAATAAGTGTGTCAATCGTTCACACGCAGCAGTGTTATGCTAGCGAAGAAATTCAAATTCATTTATACGAGACATGTATTGATCATCAAATATAGGGCATACCTTCATGCAAACATATGTGTTCCGGTTGATATTAGATGGATTTAGTTGATGATGCGGTCTTCCACAAAGTTTGATCCATCGAAGGCATTTTTTGTACTGGGTCTTCGGTTTTTGAAAGGGTACGAATCGAACTCCACCAACTACCCTTTCAGGATACCTGTTGTCACTATTACAAAGTCCGTGACTACACCTCTTAACCATATTTTTTGTTAAATAACCCAAATACGCGATAAAACGCTAACTAAACCTATACTGGACCATGCAATGTTGTCTGAGAAAATCGGAGGAGCAAAAACGGGCTTTGGTTTATGCAGATCTCTGGCCTCTGATTGGTCACTGACGCGCATTGTGCAATATCCACGGAGGGGTCAATTGAAGTCCAAACAAAAATATGTCTTTTACTGCAGCTGTAATGACAACGATTAATTTAGATCAGCCGTGTGTTTTTCTCATTAGGATTCCCATAAGCCAAGAGACCATTTTATGGCAGGAAATGGCGTTTTTGCTGTGTTTGTTTCACGCATAAAAACATTTTCTTTGTTGCGTAAAATCTGTGTTGGTATTATTAGATTGGAAAAGCCTTTAATTAACTATAGCTCTTCAGGCACAAGGCACAGACAGTTTAGAAGGTATCAATTACTTATGAGTTACAGGAACAGTAAAATGGTAGTTACATCTTGTGCTGTGGTGAAGACAATACCCATGATCTCTTGCTTTCTATTAGCAATTGTCCTATTTATTTTTTCCTCCTAATCCTACTAATTGCTTTTTGCACGTTAACCTATTCTGTTCTATGTTCATTTACAGGTGCCCACCATATCTTCCCAACATTTCATACACCCATCCCAATCAACATGAGACACCACGAGGGGCGATATCATTACGAACCCCATCCACTGCACACCGCGCAAGGGTACGTTTTCTTCAATTCCTTTCAGACAGCCCATTAAAGACTACTCCTCACCCACTTTATTCAGACACGCTGCTCAGTGAAGCTATAGATTCAGAATGTGGCGTTCGAGTTGACCTGCAAATTTTCAGGCTTCTATAGCTTCTTCTTTTTCTTTTGGCTTGTCCCGTTAGGGTTCACCACAGCGTGTCACCTTTTTCCATCCAAGCCTATCTCGTGCACCCTACTCTCGAACACCCACTGTCCTCATTTCCTCCCTCACAACATCCATCAACATTTTCTTTGGTCTTCCTCTCGCTCTTTTGCCTGGCAGCTCCTTCCTCAGCCCCCTTCTCCCAATATACTCACTCTCTCGCCTCGGAACATGTCCAAACCATCGAAGTCTGCTCTCTGTAACCTTGTCTCCACAACATCCAACTTTGGCTGTCCCTCTAATGAGCTCATTTGTGCAAAGGAATAGTGGGACCAGGTGTGAAACCAGGCATACTTACTTACCCCCATGTTGTATATTTTTACATCACCCTTGTTCCTTCCGCATACACACACATCATAATGTCCGACTATACATTCTGGCCAAAGCTGGCTAGCAAAGTAAACACTCCCAGCATGATTTGAGTGCTCCCAACATGCTTTGCGGCACTAACAAGGATGTAAATAATGTTTAAAGTGCATGTTTTGTGTCCATTATTTCTTCAGTCATTGTGTTATTATTTGCAAGTTATGCTATTCTCTTTGCTTTGATGTGATAATTTTAGTTTTTATGGGACACCATTAGTGTGAACAACATGTTGATGAATGACTTGCCTACACTGTCAGTGTAGGCGACAGTCAATTGCATTTGTTCATTACTGCCTCCTGAAGAAATTAGAATGTATGCTCACAATATGATTTGTATGTGTTAGGTTGTACTTCAATGGAATACTCACACAATAAAGTTTGCAGATTTTGAAATTTTGTGTTGTGAAAATATGGTACATGATGGGGAAGAAGAAAAAACCTGAGCAGAAAATCTGAGAACATGCAGTACTGCGCAAAATGGGCAAAAGGCTACTGTACACAGTAATTTTCAAGCTGGGTTTCATTTGTTTTCTTCTGAAAACCATCAGATGAGGAAAGAAATACAACATTTTACATATGACAAACAGCTCTCTCACCCTTGATTGTATGCACAGTAGTGTTCGCATGCCAAAAATGGCATCCCATACCGGAAGTCAGATAAGCTTAAGCATTTTTACAAAAGAAGAAAAAAATGATACGTAAAGTATTCGCAGTGTATGTATTTTGGTTCTGATCAGGGGGACTTTCTTCCCAATTATGTGTGGTTCGAAATAACTAACCCGTAATTACTAAAGACGAGGCACAGGTGTGCACCTCCCCTTATTACGGCAGCTGCATGCCGCATCGGGGACCAGTACGGCCAGGACAAGGACCGGCAAGGTCATGACAGTACCCCCAAACCCTTAACGGACGGCCCAGGCGCCTCAGGGTGAAAGGTGTGAAAGTCTCTGATGAGGGAGGGGATTGACCATGAACCCGGACGGGGTCCATGATCGTTCTTCGGGACAGGAGCCCTTCTAGTCTAACAGGTACTGGACACCCCTTCCTCGATGGCGGGACGACAGGAGCTGGCGCACAGTGTAGACCAGGCCCCCATCAACAATGGGAGGGGGGTGAAGGGGGCTTGGCAGGCGAGACCAGCGAGACGACCGAGCTGGCTTCAGCAGACTAACATGAAAGGTATGCTGGACCCGCATCAATCTCGGGAGTTTCACTGATACTGCAACCGGGTTGATCACCTTAGTGATAGGGAAATGACCGACGAACATGGGGACCAGCTTGCGAGATTCCTTCCATAGCGGGAAGCCTCTCGCCGACAGCCAGACGTGCTGTCCAACTTTATAGGTCGGTGCCCTCAACCTCTTGCGGTCCGCTGCGCGCTTGTAGGTGCACCCCATACGTAGGAGCATTCATCTGGCTCGCTACTAGTTCTGCTTACAGTGCCTTACCATGGCCAATGCTGATGGCACCGGTGAGTCAGTGTCTAGAGAGTGGAAGAGAAAGGGAGGTTAGCTATGCACCAGATGGAAGTGGGACATACCTGTCAATGCCAAGGGAAGAGAGTTGTGGGAGTATTCCACCCAACCGAGCTGCCGACTCCATGAGGCGGGGTCACGGGAGGCCAGGCAATAGAGACCGGTTTCCATGTCCTGATTGACCCGTTCGGTCTGGCCAATGGACTCTGGGTGCTGACCCAAGGACAGACTCGCCGTGGCCCCCAATGTCATAGTTATGTCTGCCGTCGTCAGCCTCTTGGAGAGGAAAGCGCACAGGTGTAGTCTCCCATCCCTGGAACTGTTCTAAGAGAGGACCGCCCCTATCCCGGAATCTGATGCGTCCACCTCGACAATACATTGCCTATCAGGGTCAGGCAGGATGAGGACCAGGGCTGACCTGAAGCCGTACTTGAGCTTGCTGGCAGGCCAGATCCCAGTCAAAGGCACTGCAGGGAGAGGTGAGTACATGCAAGGGGGCAGCTATGGTGCTAGAATTCCAGATAAACATGCGATAAAAGTTGGCAAACCCAATGAATCTCTGTACCTCTTTGCAATTTGTGGGAGTGGGCCACTGAAGGACGACCTCGACCTTGCCGGGATCCATGCAGATGTCCCCCTCCGCTAGAACAAAACCCAGGAACGAGACGGAGGGTCGGTGTAATTCACACTTCTCTGCCATCACCTACACATCGTGCCGCAACAGCTGCTGCAGCACAGCCTGGACGTGCCTGATATGGGAATCTTCGTCCGGTCAGTCAAACAGTATGTCGTCAAGATATACAAAAACATGCCTGTTGAGCGTCTCGCATAGAACGTCATTGACGAAGTTCTGTAACACCGTTGGTGCATTCGTCAGTCCCAAAGACATTACAAGGTACTCATCGAGCCCCGTGGGCGTGATAAAGGCAGTTTTCCATTCGTCTCCCTCCCTAATACGCACCAGGTGGTATGCGTTCTTCAGGTCCATCTTAGTATATATCCTGGCTCCTTTCAGCAGTTCAAAGGCTGTGGTGATTAGGGGAAGAGGGTACCTGTTTTTTAATGGTGATGAAATTCAAACCTTCGTAGATTAACAAGAAGAAGCCCGCTCTGGCGGATGATGAGGAGGGTCGGATGAGACCTGCCGCCAGCGACTCCCCCACATAGTACCTCATAACTTCGTGTTCTGGGCCTGTAAGAGTGAAGAATTTCCCCCGCGCGGGTGAGGTGAAGAGCATTAAATTAATAGCACAGTCATACGGCCGGTGAGGCGGAAGGGACTTGGCCTTTGCTTCAGAAAACAGGTTCAGATCAGTGGAGCAGTCTGGGACCAAGGTTAAATCCGGCTCCTGTGGAGAGCCCCGCGGAGGTTCCGAAGGGGATGTGAAGCACGTGCCTCCGCATTTCGAACCCCACGACTTGATTTGTCTGGATGGCCAGTCAATCAGTGGGTTATGTTGCCTGAGCCAGGGGCTCCCCAAGATGATGTTACTGCTTCGTGAATCGAACACGTGAAAACTCAAGTGTTCAATGTGTGCGTCTGGAAATGTCATGTTGGTCTGAGTGCGGTGAGTAATCTGGCACAAAAACTTCTCCTTCTAAAGTTCTCGAAGGTCAATAAGTCAATCACTCGCGAGTCCAGGAGGTTGGCGTCAGACCCGGAGTCAATGAACCATGTATAAATGTTCTCTTGCGCTTAATGTCACCTGAAGCAGAGACCGTGTCGGGCCACCCGCAGCGTAATTCCGACTCACCGTTGTGGATACCTTGAGTGCGGGTCGTACTGGATTGACTGGGCAGCGAGCCACAAGGTGGCCCAGCCATCCACAATAGTAATAGCGACCCTCTCGCCGGCGTCGTTGTCGTTCCTCCTTGCAACAGGCTGAACCAGTTGGCGCGCGGTCTGTGGTACGAACCTCCGTCAAACGTGTCGACCCTCCCCTGTATTGCGAGCCTCTGGTCGACCTTCAGGACAAGGGCGATGAGCAAGTCCAGGTCTGTGGGCAGTTCCACTGCGATGAGGTGATTTTGAATCCCGGGCGAGAGCCCCTGAAAAGAAGGAGTGCTCCCTCGTTCCACCGGCTCTCCGCCGCTCGTATTCGAAACTCGATGGCGTAATCCGCTATGCTGCGGAGCGCCTGTCGGAGCGAAATCAAAGCATCAGCCGCCGCGTCACGGGACATTTATTGAATCACCTGCATCATTGCACA
This sequence comes from Syngnathoides biaculeatus, assembly GCF_019802595.1. Lineage (NCBI taxonomy): Eukaryota > Metazoa > Chordata > Actinopteri > Syngnathiformes > Syngnathidae > Syngnathoides > Syngnathoides biaculeatus. Next base: position 3,231,286 of record NC_084653.1, read on the forward strand.
CATAAAGGAGGTCCAGGTGCGGCAGGTTTCAGAACCGCGCCTGCATTCAGCTGTGGCCCATACCTCTGCTCTTCCTGTCAGATGGGATATAACGAAGGCTATCCGGGAGCGGTCAGTGGGGAAGGCGAAGGGCTGCAATTCAAAATGGCGATCAAATTTGTTGAGGAAGGGTTTAATATTACCCGTGTCTCCGGAGAACACAGGTACACACGGTTAACTGGGTGTCTGTGACCGGGAGGGGAGCGTGCGGAGGCAGTGGCTGTCAGCGGACTGGACATGGACGTGAATCAGGAGTCCAGCCGAGCACATACAGTGAAGAAAATTAGTATTTGAACACCCTGTTATAATGCAAGTTCTCCCACTTAGAAATCATGGAGGGGTCTGAAATTGTCATCGTAGATGCATGTCCACTGTGAGAGAGATAATCTAAAAAGAAAATTCCAGAAATCCCAATGTATGATTTTTTTTAACAATTTATTTGTGGTATACAGCTACAAATAAGTATGTGAAAACCCGAGAAAACCAAGGTTATTTGTTACAGTAGCCTTTGTTTGCAATTACAGAGGTCAAACGTTTCCTGTAGTTGTTCACCAGGTTTGCACACACTGCAGGAGGGATTTTGGTGCACTCCTCCCCACAGTCCAGTTCTACAGTCCACTTAGGTTTATGGGCTGTCGCTGAGAAACACGGATTTTCAGCTCCCTCCAAAGATTTTCTATTGGGTTTAGGTCTGGAGACTGGCTAGGCCACACCAGAACTTTTATATGCTTCTTACGGAGCTATTCCTTGGTTTTCCTGGGTGTGTGCTTCGGGTCATTGTTATATTGAAAGACCTAGCCATGACCCATCCTTAATGCTCTGACTGAGGGAAAGAGGTTGTTCCCCAAAATGTCCCAATACATGGCTGCGGTCACCCTCTCCTTAATACAGTGCAGTCGTCCTGTCCCATGTGCAGTAAAACACCCCCAAAGCATGATGCTACCACCTGCATGCTTCACAGTAGGGATGGTGTTTTTAGGATAGAACTCATCATTCGTCTTCCTCCAAACATGGTTTGTGGAATTATGATGAAAATGTTCCATTTTGGTCTCATCTGACCACAAAACCTTCTGCCATGACTCCTCCTATCATCCAAATGGTCATTGGCAAATTTAAGACGGGCCTTGACATGTGCTGGATTAAGCAGGGGAACCTTCCGAGCCATGCATGATTTCAAACCATGACGTCTTAGTATTATCATGTCATCTTGGAAACGGTGGTCCCTTTCAGGTCATTGACCAAGTCCTGTCGTATAGTCCTGGACAGATTCCTCACCTTCCTAAGCATCATTGAGACCCCACGAGGTGACATCTTCCACCCTGTTTGACATTGACTGCCATGTTTAGCTTCTTCAATTTTCTTATGATTGCTCCAATAGTGGACCTTTTTTCACCAAGCTGCTTGGCAATTTCTCCAGCCATGTTTAGTAGTACAATTTTTTCTCTGGTATCTTTTGACAGCTTGTTGGTCTTGGCCATGTTCCTAGTTTGAATCTTACTGATTGTATGGTGTGGACAGGTGTTTTTATGCAGCTCATGACCTACACAGGTGCATCTCATTCAGTATAATACATGGAGTGAAGGTGGACTTTTAAAGGCGGACTAACAGGTCTTTGATGGTCAAAATTCGAGTTGAGAGACAGGTGTACAAATATGTATTTGCACCTGTATCAAACAAATCGTTAAAAAAAAAATACATTGTGATTTCTGGATTTTTCTTCTTTGATTATCTCTCTCACAGTGGACATGCAACTTCGATGAAAATTTCAGACCCCTCCATGATTTCTAAGTGGGAGAACTTGCAATATAGCAGGTTGTTAAAATACTTATTTCATCACTGTATCTCTGGTTACCGGTGATTAGTTACCTGTAGAGCGGCTTCCTGCTCGGCAATACATCTGCCCTGGTTCTGCAGGGACTGGCGGATCCCAGCAGAGTCGGCTGGATCCATGTTATGGCCATATCATTCTGTCATGACCAGAACACACGGTTGAACGCAAATGGACGACTTATGGAGACGTAGAGGCAGTTCGGGAAACATATTTATTTGGTCCAGTGTCAGGGATCAGGCAGGTAGTCACCGGGAGCAGGAGTAACAAGGACATCAGCCGTAGGAGGCAGGTCAGTGGGTAGGCAGGGGTCGGTACACAGGAGCTCAGGAATGGGATTACGAGTGTGTGGGAACGACGCATGAAGCAACGATGTGGCAAAGGCCAGACTGTACGTGTGGTTCTATATAACTGGGACATAATTACTAGAGACGAGGCGCAGGTGGGTGCCTCTGCTGATTACGGCAGGTGCGTGCCGCATCAGGGACCGGTACAGCCAGGACAGGGACTGGCAGGGCCATGATACCTTCAGAGAGAGGCTACCCTCTCTTCCAGCGTAGTTAACCCCAACATACAGATGTTGAGCCGGGGGCGCAATCAGTTTCCCCACACATGCTCGATGCCTCGCTCCATGGGCAACTCCAGAGTGGAATGGAATCCAACCCCTCTCAAGAGGACTGGTCCAGATCCCATGCAGTCTATATTGGAAAGTCTGACTATATCTCGTCAGAACTTCTCGAAATCACACACCAGCTTGGGCTTCTACCCTGCCAGAGAGGTGACATTCCATGTCCAAGAGGCAGTTTCTCTAGCCGGGATATCCAAGCTCCCCGCCTTCAGCTACCGCCCAGCTTACATTGCACCGGACTGCTATGGCCCCTCTCACAGGTGGCGACCCTATGGGAAGGGGGACCCATGTTACCCTTTCGAGCTGTGCCTGGCCGATCCCCATGGGTGCAGGCCCAGCCACCAGGTGCTTGTCTTTGAGCCCCACCTCCAGGCATGACCACCGTTTCCAAGATAACATGATAATACTAAGACATCATGGTTTGAAATCATGCATGGCACGGAAGTTTCCCTTGCTTAAACCAGCACACGTCAAGGCCCGTCTTAAGTTTGCAAATGACCATTTGGATGATACAGAGGAGTCATGGGAGACGTTTTTGGGGTCTGATGACACCAAAATGGAACTTTTTGGTCATAATTCAACTAACCGTTTTTGGAGAAAGATGAATGATGAGTTCCATTCCAAGAACACCATTCCAACTATGAAGCATGGGGGTGGTAGCATCATACTTTGGGGCTGTTTTTCTGCACATGGGACCAGGACGACTGCACTGTATTAAGGAGAGGATGAAGACGGCCATGTATTGTGAGATTTTGGGGAACAACCTCTTTCCCTCAGTCAGAACATTGAAGATGGGTCGTGGCTGGGTCTTTCAACATGACAATGACCCGAAGCACACAGCCAGGAAAACCAAGGAGTGGCTCTGTAAGAAGCATGTCAAGGGTCTGGCGTGGCCTACCCAATCTCCAGACCTAAACCCAATAGAAAATCTTTGGAGGGAGCTGAAACTCTGTGTTTCTCAGCGACAGTCCAGAAGCCTCTCTGATCTTGAGAAGATCTGTATGGAGGAGTGGACCAAAATCCCTCCTGCAATGTGTGCAAATCTGGTGAACAACTACAGGAAACGTTTGACCGCTGTAATTGCAAACAAATGCTACTGTAACAAATATTAACATTGTTTTTTTCAGGTCTTCAAATACTTATTTGCAGCTGTATCACACAAATAAATCGTTAAAAAAATCATACATTGTGATTTCTGGATTTTTCTTTTTAGATTATTTCTCTCACAGTGGACATGCATGAAAATTTCAGAACCCTCCATAATTTCTAAGTGGGACAACTTGCAATATAAGTGGGTGTTCAAATACTTATTTTCTTCACTGTATCATGCCGGGCCCCCACTTGGGTGTGCGACCCCCAATTTAAAAATCATTTCAACACAATAAGCTGAGAAAGGACACCAAAGGGCAGGAAAGGTCATGATCTGAAAAATGAGCAAGGCAGTGCTCTTAATAATGATATTTCAATATTTGATGCTGTTTTAATTCTCCTTAGTTGTATTGTTCCTGTTTTAAATGTTTTTTTCCTTTGTACATTTATGCTTTTAATCATGTAAAGCACATTGAGTTACCTTCTGTATGAAATGTGCTATCCAAATAATTAGCCTTGCTTTGTTTTAAGAGTGCAATGGGGTGCTTTTATTGTCTATAAACACCAGTAAAACTCTGTGAGTTAACTTGTGTTATGGTTATTTGTCCTAGCATGAGAAAAGCAAGACAACAGCGTGTGGAACTTATTCATGAATCAAAACCGTCTCACATGCATGTTAGTCAACTGGTGTACAGAGTGTCGGTGTCGCTAATGTGAAAATTGTGCACCAGATCTGGGCTTAAAGTGGCTGTTCCCTGCGTATTGTGTGAAAATGTAGAGAAGAACATCGAGTTTATAGAACTTTCTTCCAAGGACAATATGATGACTAGGTTGTTGTACATGTGAATTCACATATATAAATGCTACATATAGAGTGGTAGGAATGATGAAGGCTGGTTGTGCAACCGCTGCCTGATCTAAATTGTATGGATACTATATTCTGCTTTTATGTGCAAAGACAACATAGAAGTTAAGTCACCCAAAGACCTTTGATGTGTTGCTTTGAACACGAGAGAAAGCTAATTTACATTACTCATTTTGTTTTGCTAGATGCGTCAGTCAGCAAAAAACAACAATAAAAAAAAAACCTCCCAATTATGACCTTCATCCAGGTGCTCTTCCTGTGAATGCCAAATACAACTATGGTGTGTCATTCAGGAAAAAAAATGTCTGTGTAAGGCACTTGGTCAAAGACAACACCAGCTGTTTTGACATTAATAGGTGTTACTTCCGATCAGACATCAAAACAGTATGTTGGCATGAGGGCTTCAGGCATTGTTTCCAACTTATTATTTAGCAAGATGACTGTGGTACCTGCTGTTTTGTTACCAACATTGTTGCTGAGCTAAACACATATAGAGGGTATGGAAAGTATTCAGACCGCCTTGAGTTTTTCACCCTGTTACATTGCAGGGCGGCACAGTGGAGCAACTGGTTAGAGCAGGATTGTCAAACTCATTTTTATCGTGGGCCACATTGTAGTTACGATTTCGCTCAGAGGGCCATTATGACTAAAACCAAAAAACCTTTCACCGCCTCATCATGTTGAGACATGAAGTCTATGAATTAATTTTGGAATCAGAAATCAAGGGTAATGGGGTTTTTCAACTTTTGTTGTTTGGTAACACAGAGAATACTCGCAATATCTCAAAGTTATTATTTATAATATGACAATTTGAAATGTTGGTAGAGATTTGAACAAAAATCAGGGAAGATGATTTGCATGATTTGGTTTTGCGGGCCACATAAATTAATGTGGTGGGCCGGATCTGGCCCCCGGGTTTTACACCTGTGGGTTCGAGCATTGCCTTCACAATTCTGAGGACCGAGGTTCAAATCTCGGCCCCACCTGTGTGGAGTTTGGATGTTTGGCATGTGCCTGCATGGGTTTTCGCCAAGCAATCTGGTTTCCTCCCAAATCTCAAAAACGTGCATTAATTGGAGACTCTAAATTTCCCTTAGGTGTGATTGTGAGTCCGACCGTCCCTATATGCCCTGGGATTGGCTGGCAACATGGTCATGGGGTACCCCGCCTCCTGCCCAATGATAGTTGGGATTGAGTCCAGCATTCCTGTGACCCTTGTGAGGATAAAGAGCTCAGGAAATGGAATGGAAAAATAGAATTATTTGAATTTGACAACAGTGTTTAAGTGACAAAATTCAGAGTTTCTCTTCAAATAACAGATGTGTGTGTTTAGCGTGTAGTGATTGTCATTGAATGTTCATTTCTGTACGGTCAGCATAAAAGTGATACAGATGATCTATTCCTGGTCACTGTCAATTCTTGTTACACAATTTGAGCTCAGCATCCCAAAAAATGTGAACTGTTTGGTATTATAGTCCATTTTTACTTTAAATTGTTTGTCTGAATAATGTTTCCCCTTAATTAAGATGTAACAATCTAATTGCTCCCTGCCAGCAAAGTCATGCAAACTATTGTACTCTTACCTGTTATTTATAAGATTAACAATTTTAGCCACGTCCAAATCAATTTTTAATATTACCAGTTTTATCAATGGTACAACTGATCATGGGATTACACGGACGTCAGAGACGAATAGCAATTATCATGTTCAAAGCTGTTTCTCTCTCTCTCTCTCTCTCTCTCTCTCTCTCTCTCTCTCTCTCTCTCTCTCTCTCTCTCTCTCATTTTCTTCAATTCTCAACAAATTTGATTTTAAATGCTACAAAAGTGTTTGCCCATTCTGAAGTTCACTTTCTTTCCCCCCGAGTGAGTAGCCACCCATTGTGTTGAGGTATGCCGGAGGTTTCTATGAATGGCAGCTGCTGATGAAGAGACTTTTGCTGTTCAAGGAATCTGAGGTCCTCAAACAGTTTCCCATTTAACAAGTGGGATTGAAGCGTCTGGAATTTACACTGAATTCAAGTACCATCTTGTCAGAAAACGTGGATCAAATAAGGCTTCAATAATGGTTCCTGCCAGACAAAACTATTATTGTCTCCTGACAGGCAGTTGTAAATGTTTCCTTATTATCAAAACCTTCTACCCACTTTTTGTCCCATGAGTAAAGTTTGTATGTTCCATCATGTGGGCTTCCAATCATTCAAGAAATCCAGTTGATTATATGTTGTTGCTTCTTCTAAATGTGGTCAGTAAAATATCATGTCATTAAGATTTGTAGACCTGTACATAGAGATGGTAGAAATAATACCTACTTAAAATCTGTTTTTATCAACAACTGGAATACATAAAAATATATATTTTTACTGGAGGTTGTTACCACAGCGATATTACGCATCTGTTTACACAACAACGGGTCGCTTGTTGGTCTCTGTGTAAATGGCCCTTTACTTGTCCATGTCATTGAATGGTATTGTTCAGAGACAAAAATGTTACCATAAAAAGCAGTACAGTACCTTGCTTAAAACACAATAATAGTAAATTGGAACGTAAACAAAATTATTTTAAACATTGCATTAAAAGAGACTCACTTCCAAATAATCATGGACCTTGACTGAAACAACCAAACTGTAGTCTAAGGAGGCAGTGTCAATGTTTCTGTTTGGAGGTTTGATTTGGACCAAAGGAAGTGTTTTTGTATATGTAGTGAATGTTTCTTCTCACTTCTCTCCTCTCATCCAAGACAGGAGGCTCTTTGTGGTTGTTTGTAGGGGAAGAGTGGGCCCAATGGCAGAAAGTTGGCTGCTAGACATGGAGACAGTCTGCAGATTCTTACTGGAAATGGAACAAGAGCCAAAGGCCTTGGTTGGCCCAGCCTGAAGTGGGGTGGGATTTGTTGGGTGCAAGTTTGTGTCTGTAAAGGGACGGTTTTAATGAGAGACTGAGAAGGGCAGCTGATGAAAGGAGGTCCTATCAGAAAAGTGGCTGCTTGCTTGGCCCACCATCAATACTGTATGTAAACACTGGATCAACAGCATTCTTTATGTCTTTGACTAAAGTTACACAATGTCAATGATAAGAATACCAACCTTCAACATGAATGTAATTTTGCATTCCAAACATATAATCACCCTTTCACAGGACTAAAAAAAAACAATACAATTATTTTTCTCAGTCCAAACTATTTTGTGTTCCATTGATTTATTTCTTTTTTTGTTCAGAATTTCATCTATCTTTAGTGATACTTTGGATATTTTATTTTGTAGGTGAGTTTGAATTCAAAATCAAAAAATGAAAAATTAGGGAGAACATGAGAACAAATTGGCCATACAAACCATGATTTTGATACAATATAGAGCGACAGAGCAGAGTAAATCTGTTTTAGAAAATGGGTAATTTTAACTCATTAAACGTAATATCTGGACTTTTTGTGTAAGGTCCTAATATATAAGGGATTTTACAGGTCTGGGTCATATCTGCTGAAAAGGCAACCATTTGAGCTACAGCCCTTCAAGGATAGGTCCAAAATGTATTTAAAAAAAAAAAGAAAGAACTAGCTCAAGCCGACAACCGTCTGTCCAAACTGCACGCTCAGACAGACTATGCGTGTTTACTCATGAACATAATTAATGTTTGGAGACATCAGAATGACAGCAACAAATCATTTCAAAACTAAAGCACATGAACCTTGGTTGCAGCTGGCAGAGATCCACGTCAGATACCACAATGGAAGCTGTTAAATTCTTTATTTCCACCCCCTATCCCTATTTGGTCCATTAGACACAGGACAGTGATCAGTGGCAAACTGTGAGAGCCAGCAAAGCCTTCTCTGCTGGCAGATACACGACCAGAAGCACTCACCTACATTCTAAATTCCAATCATTGACCCATTAGATAGCATTACTTTATTCCCAGCAGTCTATTATCAGTGCAGTAAATCCATTAAAACCGCAACGAAGGTCTAGGTACCAAATGCACTGCCCACCACTGACTGCAAGCCAAGAAAATGTTGCAAAAATGCGTCTAAAATGACATCTCCATCTCTTCCCCAACAGACCTCCAGGACTAACTGGGAGTCCAGTAATCTCAGATATCTCCTTAATTCGTTTATCACCTCATGGATCAACTGGGCCTGGTGAGTCTCCATTCAGCCCTCCACATCCCTACGTGAGCCCCCACATGGAACATTACCTACGCTCAGTACATGGAAGCCCCACGCTATCTATGATTTCTGCAGCACGGGGACTGAGCCCCGCAGAAGGTGAGACCCACTGTACACTGTCATGTAGTCCAACAAAATATTTGAAAGGAATTTTGCAGCAATTTATTGAAAGCAAGTCCAACACAAAGACAAGTCATTCTATCTCATTCGGAAAGCTTTTATCTACCTGATCATGCATTGACAGGCTGTGTTATATGAGGCATACGAGAGGCAGTCAAAAAGTAATGCACCCATTTTAATTTAACCAACTTACAGTCAAGAAAATAAGTATTTGAACACCCTGCTACAATGCGAGTTCCCCCACTTAGAAATCATGGAGGGGTGTGAAATTTTCATTGTAGGTGTATATCCACTGTGAGAGAGATAATCTAAAAAGAAAAATCCAGAAATCTCAATGTATGATTTTTTTCAACAATTTATTTGTGTGATATAGCTGCAAAAAAGTATTTGAACACCTGTCTATCAGCAAGAATTCTGACCCTCAAAGACCTGCCTTTAAAAGTCCACCTCCACCCCATGTATTTATTATCCTGAATCAGATGCACCTGTGTGAGATCGTAAGATGCATAAAGACACCTGTCCACCCTAAACAATCAGTAAGACTCAAACTTGTAACATGGCCGAAAACAAAGAGCTGTCCAAAGACACCAGAGACAAAATTGTACAACTCCACATGGCTGGAAAGGGCTATGGAGAAATTGCCAAGCAGCATGGTGAAAAAAAGGTCCACTGTTGGACCAATCATTAGAAACTCTAATCATTAGAAACTGGAAGAAATTAAACATGACGGTCAATCTCAATCAGAGTGGAGCCCCATGCAAGATATCATCTAATGGATATAATTGGAGACAAGCTTAGAGAGAGCAGACTTCGATGGTTTGGACATGTGCAGAGGCGAGAGAGTGGGTATATTGGTAGAAGGGTGCTGAGGGTGAAGCTGCCAGGCAAAAGAGCAAGAGGAAGACCATAGAAAAGCTTGATGGATGTTGTGAGGGAGGACCTGAGGACAGTGGGTGTTTGAGAGGAGGATGCACGCGATAGGCTTAGATGGAAAAAGATGACACGCTGTGGTGACCCCTAACAGGACAAGGTAAAAGGAAAAGAAGAAGAAGAGATTACATCTCTAATCACACACACAACTTTATATCTGCGTCATGATTGGTGGACCACACCCGTAACTTTATATCTGCGGGCATGACTGACCACACCCATACATTTTTCAATGTACATTATTTACAAGAACAAGGGTCAAAATGTATACAATATGAACATTGGGAACATTGGATTGATATATTGAAAGTTTATAGTCTTTTTCCTGGGCACTTGTGAAGATATTTACAGTACAGTACTTTTTCATAATACATGGAACAAGGCTATAAATAAACAAGCATTTGTATTTGAATACCCCGTACATGACATTAATGTAGAGTAAATTTATTTTGTGGAGATGTCTTCCTTGTCTGCTTGGATTTGAATTGTTTCCTTGTGTGGTGTAAAATGTAAGTTTCTTTCGGCTTGTCCCTTTCGGGGTCGCCACAGGGTGTCATCTCAGACGAACGCACATATATGTTTGGCACAATTTTTACACTGGATGCCCTTCCTGACGCAACCCTTCTCATGGAGTGGAGGCCCCAGTGGGATATGAAGCCACAGCCCCTGGTTTGCCAAACCAGGGCTCTAACCACTGTCCTACTGTACCAGTGGAACTGCTTCTTCTTATTCTGTTTTTATCAATATTTAACATTGAGGTTCAACAACAATGGATTCATCAGTCCTAAACTTAATTTTGTGGTTCCCATTTCTCTGGCAGTTAACCATGAACACTTAAAAGACCGAGCCCTATTCACTCTTCCTCCACCACCACCAGGGGCCAACCCCACAGAATACTACCATTTGATGGCCAGTGCCAGCCAGCGAAATCCATATGGCGACCTCTTGATGCAGAGTGGTGCAGCAGCAGCAATGGCAGCGGCGGCGGCTGCAGCAGCTCATTTACCAGATTACATTAGTCCAGTGGATGGTAAGAACAAGTCTACTCAATTTTAGGTGATGTTAGTGAGCTTATCTGGTGATTGTTTGTTTGTTATCTGTTTCCATTTTTTGGCGTGTAAGCTTGGTTGAAGTGCCCTTTTGGCTGTCGTTTTGTTGAATTATTGCAAATAAATAGCATTTAAATGTTGAAAATTCAACTATTTGAAACAAGTTTTATTGATGCCATGGCAGCAGCCCTGCTTCACCCACCACATACCAAACACAGAGTGACATTTGTATGTCACAACACTGAAATCTGACATGGTTGTGAGTGACTGATGTCTCTCTCCATGTGCCCTGTGATGGGATGGCAACCAGTGCAGGGTGTATCCTGCCTCTTGCCCGTTGACAGCAGGGATTGGCTTCAGCACTCCTGTGACCCTTGTTAGGATAAGCAGCTAAGAAAATGGATGGATGGATGGATGGATGGAATATTTAAGACGGATCATGGTGGGGCTCGAGCTCCGAAGCATTCCTCTTTTACGTAACCAGTAAAAGCTTGCATTTTTCACCAATTGCTGATAGATACCACAGGGCGCAATCCATTTTTCAATGGCATATACCAGTAATTAAATACTCTTCTTTCATTCTTGTGCAACCACTCATTCATACAAATATTGCTCCACTTACCCCACCCACATATGACTTTGGATATTCAGAATAAAACACAAATGCAGTCATATTTATGCAAGTAAGCTATGCCATAAAAGCAAAAAAAAAAAAAAAACATGATTACAAGGTGTTCTTCTCTTCCTCCACCCGCCTCAGTGACCACCACTGTGCTGCCTACCCGCTGCTGTTTGGATAGACTGTTTACTCTAATACCCACATCCACCACTACATGCTCCAATGCTGTGCTTACACTGACTGGGACCATCCCAATGGCTTTATTTTGCGTTCCATCATCCTCGTGGTGATGATGTGGTTGTGATTTGGCCTTGTACCTGCATGAAGGCGCTTGCATTGCGGCGTTTAGAGGACACAGGGCCCATGTAGACCCAGGCAGCCATCTAATGGTCTCTGCTGACAGCCTCAGCCTGAATCAAAGACCTTATTTAGTGCCAGGGTAAGAGAAGACGAGTAGTGGCTGAGGTGGTCAATATGGGCTTCATCTCTTGGTGTTTGCTTTGGACAGCAACACAGATTAAACGATGACGAAAAAAAATCACTTTACATATACTGTACAGTAATATTTAATAGACCCACCACAAAAAGGAGCATTCAGTGACCCCAAAGTGTGCCTAATCAGACACCTACTACTTACACTCGTGGTTTATTTGGGAGAAAGAAAATTTCTTGACCTTTGATTGAACCCCTTCACAGAGTACTCTGTATTTTTACCAAGACTGAAGCTCTTATTAGCATTTACTTGAACTTATCAGAAGGTAGACCAAATGCTTATGAAAAGAATATCAATTGCTTGATTTTGTGTGAAATATCAGCATTAAATACAGAGTCTGTAATACTACTTAATATTTTTGTGTTTGTATCCATCAATTTTCCAAGCTGCTTATCCTCATAAGGGTCACAGGAGTGCTGAACCCTATCCCAGCTGACAAAAGCTGGACTACCCTGAACTAGTCGCCAGTCAGTCGTTGGGCACATATCGACACGATCACTGAGTGGGAATCGATCCCACGCTGCACACACCAAAGTCAGGCATGTGTACCACTACACTTGTTAGACTAAAATGATAATTCCCACCATATCAATGGGATTGTAAAGTTTCAGAGAAGTCTAGGAAGACCAAAACTAAAAAAAACACAACTTGATACATTAAACATGAGGACATGAGGTCATGGTAACCGCTCTGTATAATGGCATTGATGAAATAAAGATTAACACAAGCGCTGATACATGACCATCCATGTAAAGGTTAAAACACACACACACGTATTACAAAGTAGTGGCACAGTCGAAGAGTGATTACTACATCCTGTACATCATTTCACAGTTCTGACGACTGAGGTTCAAATCCTGGTACACGGGAGACGCAGAGGTAATTCGGGAAAAACGTTTATTGTTCCACGGTCAGGGATCGGGCGGGCAGTCAGGTGCAGCAGCGGAAGTGAGGACGTCAGGCGTAGAGAGCAGGTCAGCGGGCAGGCAGGAGTCGGTACACGGGAGATCAATCAGGCTTACGGGGTTGGTCGGAGGACAGGCGGAGGTCTGTACACACGGGAATACGATCAGAGATATGGGAGTGCTGGAACGGGGCATGAACCGCAACGATCTGGCCCCGGACCAGTCGTCCCCATGGTCCTATATACACCGGGGCCAATCAGCCAGCATGAGCCGCAGGTGTGTGCCTCCCAATCAGCGCGACCGCGCGGGCACCCATGGAGCCAGGGCTGGACCGGCAGGATCATGACAAAGTCCTTCTGTCATTAATTCAAGAAGTCTGGCATGGGTGTACTCTCTTATGTAGAATTGGTCCTCTTCATCTCAAAGGAGGAGTAAGATGAGGTTTTATTTACTTATGTCTAGGTCAAGGGGAACATGCCAAAGATTATGCACTCTATAATGTCTAAGAAACATCCTTTAGCAGTTCTGCTGCAAACTTTCACCAACATTTTAATTTTTATAAATGAGTCACAAAGCCTGTACTTCTTACACAAAACAAGTTTTCTGTTTTGTTTGGATCACTTTAAATTATTTTTGGGGTACGAAAGATTGTCATGAGCAATGACTGATTGTTTTGAAGAACTTTGTAGTATCCTTGTGATTAGAGTGAGGAATAAAACACAACCTGCACAACCTTTTACAAAATTGTACCAAAGCACAAAAGCACATTCATTCATGCACACTCTTTACTCTTTACACGCTTTGTAAAATTATATCAATGTGTGATTGTGCCTGTAATTTTCTCCATGCAAGTACAGGTTGCACAATTACAATTGACTCCCAATGTACTCCAACAGAGGGATGTTACATGTAAGGCAGACTCACACACACACACACACCACACACACACACACACACACACACACACACACGCACACACACACATGACACTATTTGGAATGTGTGCACATTTCTAGGCAACTGTGGCCTGCACATCTGTTTTCTTACTCCTTGCCAGAACCCACCATTTCAATTTTTATGCACCACCTTTATAATGCTCAATGGCAAAGAATGATAGTTTATTTCATGAAAAATTTGCGTTGAAGATTAACATTCTTTGCCCCAACTGCTGTCTTAGAAGCTGGCCTTTTCATTTGTTAAGCCAAATGAACAGCATAGCACATGTTAGCAGGAGCCATAACAACTTCTTGAGAGTTAAGAGTGTAGCTTTAAGCGATGGTTAGAAGATGGAGCGGAGTGCTTTGATTTGCACAAACCGCCTAGAGGGGCAAGGCAAGTGGCAGGTTACCACGTTGCCAGACTGGGAGGCCTGTTTCCTGCTTTATAAAATATTATATTTATAAAATATGAACATTGCTGTACTGGCCGACATTGCAAAGACAAAACAAAAAAATACAAATCATTACAGCTACATGCCCAATCCTTTTAAAGCATTGGTTCTAAGAATGACCGCCATACCCATGATACCCATGATTCCAATTAAAATTTTTCATTGCCACATATGAAATTAAATAAAATGTTTCTTTAATATAGAAAAGAGGCATATGGCACCGTTGCTTTTAATATACTTCTAAGTCTTTGCTAATGTTCCCTTTTTGCATTCATCCCCAGAACTGCTGTCGAATTCAATGGGCCTTTGTGCATATGTCTTTATTTTACGACAACCACCTCCAAGAAAAATAGTTTTGGTAGTAAGACCCTAGCTTATTGCTATGGGTCTAGCACAGTAAATATGGTGCCAGGATTAATTTGGCTGAAACTGCTGTGTGTGCCACTGGCAACTCTGTCATTGCTACGTACAGTATTGACAGGAATCAAGGCGTAGAAACACTGTTGAGTTACTGCATATACCGAGGTGACGTGTCCATTACGGCTTTCCTGCCTCTCACACCTCTCATAATGTCTTCTGTAAGACCTAATTACATGTGCACTCAAACAACTAGTCCTGCTTTCTATCCTCTCACACTAATCAGCAGTTGTTGATCCACACAAGGGACTTGTCTCTGAAAAAAGCATTATGAGGACCCGAAATTCATTGTGGTAAGGTTTTTAAAGACACTACAGTTTTTGAAGAAAATCAAGCTAAACTTAATTGCTTTTTACTTTCATTTGTTTCTGTCGATATTATTATGAATGTTTCCATTGGCCTGTTTGTCGAGCTAAGGTTGGTACTGTATTTCTGGATTTATTTAATAAAAGTGGATTGTGGCTTGTGTTTTTAACAGTGGCATGGCAAAAATATTTGTAACATGAAGCAATTAAGTGACTGATCAAGTGTATGCATTAAGATTACTCTGTAAATTTTCTTTTTCTGCAAATATTTTTATGCAAGGATTAAGATCCCAACTAACCTGATACGAGCTAATGTATTAAAATCATACAGCCAATAAAGCTCTCTGTTAAAAAAAAAGAGGGGTGTGTAAGGGTTATACTAGACTTATAGTGCCTATATTAAAAACATGTTTTTTATTGTGATACAGTGAATCTGCAATGATAAAACCACGAAATAGCAAGGAATCACATGACTGTAATCTTGGCTTTTTTGTTTGTGTACAGTTTCACGTTTCTCCAGTCCCCGGGTGACACCACGACTGAGCAGGAAGAGGGCACTATCCATCTCTCCACTATCAGATGCCAGTATTGACCTGCAGACCATGATCCGTACTTCTCCCAACTCCCTGGTTGCCTACATCAATAACTCCCGCTCTAGTTCAGCTGCCAGCAGCTCATATGGGCACCTCTCAGTTGGAGGAATCAGGTATGTAGGAGCAATTGTACTATGTATCATCAAAACATACTCTACACAGATATGAACTAGAGCAGAATTCCTTGATCAGATAAGGTTGACTCTTCTGCCAAGAGCCTCATACTTTTTAGGAGTGACTTTTTTGTGTACATACACACGAAAGTGTGTTCCTTATTCCTGTGATGTAATAGCCTTTTATTTCTATCCCAGCCCTTCATTCAGCTTTCCTCATTCCATTAACCCGGTGGCGTATCAGCAGTTGTTATCTCAGCAGAGGAGCCTGAATGCCTTTGGCCACACTCCCCCTCTCATTCAACCGCCACCGTCCTCGTTTTCTGCCCGTCAACATTCCCTGGCCACTCCGCCTTTGTCCACCACCCATAACAGCACCAACTCCGAAGCGAATCAGGTGGGAATGGGTATACCGATAAATTTAAATGTTTTACACATTTTCACTGACAATAAACGGTATATCATGTTTTACGAGCCAATTACTCCTTTCCGTAATCCACTAATTTGTATTTTAATTAAACAACACGTTGAAATACGAGAGGATCCATAAATTCCATGTGAGTAAATTATAAATCTGGAAAGCGATGAGATAAAAAAAAAAGATCAAACTGAATTTCAGTGAATAATCAATTCTTCTTTTTCTTTCGGCTTGTCCCAGTAGGGGTAGCCACAGCGTGTCATCTTTTTCCATTCAAGCCTATCTCGCGCATCTTCCTCTCTATAACTCACTGTCCTCATGTCGTCCCTCACAACATGCATCAACCTTTTCTTTGGTCTTCCTCTCACTCTTTTGCCTGGCAGCTCCATCCTCAGCACCCTTCTACCAATATAATAACTCTCTCGCCTCTCTACATGTCCAAACCATCAGTCTGCTCTCTCTTAAACTTGTCTCCAAAACATCCAACTTTGGCTGTCCCTCTAATGAGCGCATTTCAAATCCTATCCAACCAGTGCACACCATGTGAAAACCTCAGGATCTTCATTTCTGCTACCTCCAGTTCTGCTTCCTGTTTTTTCTTCAGAGCCACCGTCTCTAATCCGTACATCATCGCTGCCCCCACCACTGTTTTATAAACTTTGCCCTTCATCCCAGCAGATACTCTTCTGTCACATAGAACACCAGACACCTTTCGCCAACTGTTCCATCCCGCTTGGACCCGTTTCTTCACTTCCTTACCACACTCACCATTGCTCTGTATTGTTGACCCCAAGTATTTCATCCACCCTCGCTATCTTTCCTCCTCAGAGCTTCACTCTTCCTCCTCCACCCCTCTCATTCACGCACATATATTCTGTTTTACTTCAGCTCATCTTCATTCCTCTCCTTTCCAGTGCGTACCTCCGTCTATCAAATTGTTCCTCTGCCTGCTCCCTGCTTTCACTGCAGATCACAATATTATCTCCGAACATCATGGTCCAAGGGGATTCCAGTCTAACCTTATCTGTCAGCCTATCATTACTACCGCGAACAGGAAGGGGCTCAGCACGGAACCTTGATGCAGTCCCACCTCTACCTTATAAATTCACACACCTACGGCACATCCCACCGCTATTCTGCTGTCCTCATACATGTCCTGTACTATTCTAACATATTTCTCCGCCACACCAGACTCGCGCATCCAATGCTACAGTTACTCTCTTGGTACTCTGTCATAGGCTTTCTCTAGGTCTACAAAGATACAATATAGCTCATTTTGACCTTTTCTGTACTTTTCCACGAGCATCCTCAAGGCAAATAATGCATCTGTGGTACTCTTTCTAGGCATGAAACCAGACTGTTGCTCGCAGATATTTACTTCTGTTGTCAGTCTAGGTTCCACTATTCTTTCCCATAACTTTATTGTGTGGCTCATCTTCTTTATTCCTCTGTAGTTTCCACAGTTATGAACATCACCTTTGTTCTTAAAAATGGGGTCTAACACACTTTTCCTCCATTCTTCTGGCATCTTCTCTCCCGGTAGTATTCTATTGAATAAGTTGGTCAAAAACTCCACAGCCACCTCACTGGTATGTCATCTTGTCCAACTGTCTTTCTATTTTTCATTCTGTTCAGTGCCTTTTTAACTTCTCCCTTACTAATCATTGCCACTTCCCAGTCATTCACGCTCACCTTTTCTACTCTACCTTTTCTCCCATTTTCTTCATTCATTAACTTCTCAAAGTACTCTTTCGATCTACTTAGCACACTACTTGCATCAGTCAACATATTTCCATCGCTACCCTTAATCACCTTTATTTACTGCACATCCTTCCCTTCTCTATCCCTCTGTCTGGCCAACCTGTAGAGATCCTGTTCTCCTTCTTTCATATCCAACCTGCAGTACATGTCGTCATATGCCTCTTGTTTAGCCTTCGCCACCTCTACCTTTGTCCTACGGTACATCTTAATGTATTCCTTACACCCCTCCTCATTCCTCTCCATCTCCCACTTCTTCTTTGCTAATCTCTTTCCTTGGATGACTTTGTGTATTTTGGGATTCCAAAGTCTTGATTTTGTTCATAACTTTTATGGACAGGCGTAGAGGGTGTCCGGTTTGGTGGCCTCAGCATTGCATCTCTGCTCTTTGCAGATGATGTGGTTCTGTTGGCTTCATCAAGACGGGGTCTCCATCTCTCACTGGAGTGATTCGCAGCCGAGTGTGAAGCGGCTGGGATGAGAATCAGCACCTTCAAATCCGAAACTATGGTCCTCAGTTGAAAAAGGGTGGTGTGCCCTCTCCGGGTCGGGGATGAGAGCCCTGCCCCAAGTGGAGGAGTTCAAGTATCTTGGGGTCTTGTTCACGAGTGAGGGAAGAATGGAGCAGGAGATTGACAGACGGATCGGTGCAGCGTCTGCGGTGATGCGTACTTTGTATCGGTCCGTTGTGGTAAAGAGGGAGCTAAGTCAAAAGGCAAAGCTCTCAATTTACCAGTCAATCTATGTTCCTACCCTCACCTATGGGCATGAACTGTGGGTCGTGACCGAAAGAACAAAATCCCAGATCCAAGCAGCCGAAATGAGTTTCCTCCGCAGGGTGTCCGGGTTCTCCCTTAAAGATAGGGTGAGAAGCTGGGTCATCCGGGAGGAGCTCAGTCTCGAGCTGCTACTCCTCCGCATTGAGAGGAGCTAGATGAGGTGGCTGGAGCATCTGATTCAGATGCCTCCTGGACGCCTCCCTGGTGAGGTGTTCTAGGCATGTCTCAACGGAAAGAGACACTGAGGACTTCGTCTCTGGGCTGGCTTGGGAACTCCTCGGGATCCCTCCGGAAAAGCTGGAAGAAGTGGCTGGGGAAAGGGAAGTCTGGGTATCCCTGCTAAAGCTACTTCCCCCGCGACCCGACCCGGAATAGCGGTAGATAATGGATGCATGGATGGATAAAAAATCTTCCAAAGTGCGATTGACATGAACATTTCACCTGATGTTGGAAACAACCCTAACAATGTATACATAAAAGAAAGCCGGACAAATAAGAAAATTAAGTTGCATGTAATAATGTCAAATGATATCGTGAAAAAGTACTAACAAATGAAGAAAAGGAGGCGGAAAAGGCATGTAAGGCCAAGACAACACCTAAAATCTTTCAATAATCAAACAGCAATCCATTCTCTTGTCAGTGCAAATGAATATCAGCTGGTTCAGTCCTAATTAATGGCCTGCAAAAAGGTTTCATTGCCAAGGTGTGAGGTAAGACGCATCTCATGATGGCTAAAGGCCTCTTTATACTCACACATGGAGAATGCCAAAGAGATCATCTCTGGTGATTGGTCCATTTAGTGAGAAAAATGGTCGTTTTAAACACGTATTTCAGCCGCTGTATGAGGTTTGTTCCAAAAATTCCACAACTACTGTCACAAAAAGAAAGACAGCAAATACTGTCCAGCTGGAACCCAAAATCACCTTTTTCATGTATCAGTGAGCTAAATTTAGATAAATAACATTTTTCAAATATTTTAAAGGGGTTTTTTCAGATTAATTTACAATAATTTTCTTCTGCGCGTATTGTTAGCCCACAAAAACAGTACAAAACAATTTTCTACTGTTACTGGTATTATTAAGCTGCAAAAAATGCTTACATTTCAATTTAAAATTATGATGGAAAATCTGATTTAACAGACAACCCCTTTGGCCATGAGTCTGCTGAATTAAGGTTCCACTGTATTTCGAACCAAAACTACACATTTTCAAGCTCTGAGATGTTCTTCCTGGCCAGGAACTATCAGATGATCAGGGCGTTGTGAGCACGTGTGTTGTCATGGTGAACCATCCACATATAATCCTGCCACAACTCTTGCCTTTTCTTGCACACTGAACAAGGCAAACACCTCAGGTTCTCTTTGGTTGTAGCGTGGGTTTGAAATATATGAAGAGTTCAGACGCAAAAGCAGATATATCCATGTTTCTGTTGATTCTTTGATTTATACATTATATAAACTCTTCATATCTTTTGTGACACCAGTTTTGCAACTTTTCCGAAACACCCTGTATCATTCAAGATCGGACCGACCCTGCTTAGCTTGTGAGATTGGACGAGTTCGGGCATTCCCAGGGTAGTTTTTGGGCATCATCATACTTCAGCTCAAGAGTTAGTTGACATGATGATTAGGAGAAAGGTTGATATATTGTGCATCCAAGAGAGCAAGTGGAAAGGGAGTAAGGCTCGAAGTTTAGGAGCAGGGTTTACATTATTTTGTCATGGAATAGATGGGACGAGAAATGGAGTAGGGGTTATTTTAAAGGAAGAGCTGGCTAAGAATGTCTTGGAGGTGAATAGAGTATCAGATCAAGTGATGTTGATGAAACTTGAAATTGAGGGTGTTTTGTATAATGTGGTTAGCGGCTATGCCCCACAGGTAGGATGTGACCGCGAGTTGAAAGAGAAATTCTGGAAGGAACTAGATGAAGTAGTTCTGAGCATCCCAGAGAGAGAGAGAGAGTTGTGATTGGTGCAGATTGTAATGGACATATTGGTAAAGGAAACAGGGACGATGAAGAAGTGATGGGTAAGTACGGCATCCAGGAAAGGAACTTTGAAGGGCAGATGGTGGTGGACTTTGCAAAAAGGATGGAGATGGCTGTAGTGAACACTTATTTCCAGAAGAGGGAGGAACATATAGTGCCCTACAAGAGCGACCTACAAGAGCGGAGGTAGTAGCACGCAGGTGGATTATATTTTGTGCAGACGGTGTAATCTGAAGGAGGTTACTGATTGTAAGGTAGTGGTGGGGGAGAGTGTGGTTCGACAGCATAGGATGATGTTGTTTAGAATGACTCTGGTAGCAGGTAGGAAGATTAAGAAGACAAAGGTAGAACAGAGGATCAGGTGGTGGAAGTTGAGAAATGAAGAATGTTGGATTGCCTTTCGAAAAGAGGTGAGACAGACTCTAGTTCAGGGGTGCTCAGTGCATCGATGGCGGAGTCCAACTCTCACTAGAAACGAGTCCGGTTTATTGCCGACAATGAGGACCAAACTGTGACAGTGGTTGTACAGGGACCGAACAGCTCGTATCAGGGGGTTCGGTACCCTATTCTCCCTAAGAACCCCCCATAGGACTCCCCGGTGGACACAGTCGAATGCTTTCTCCATGTCCACAAAACACATGTAGACTGGTTGGGCTAACTCCCATGCACTCCCTCGAGGATCCTGCTGAGGGTGTAGAGCTAGTCCACTGTTCCATGGCCAGGACGAAAACCACATTGCAACCAGAGATAGAAGAGCCTGCCTCAGAGCACCCAGACTCAGCTTCCTCATGGGAAGGCATGTTGGTGGAATTGAGGAGGTCTTCGAAGTATTCTCCCCACCGACTCACAACATCCCGAATTGAGGTCAGCAGCGCCCCGTCCCCACCATACACAGTGTTGACGGTGTACTGCTTCCCCCTCCTGAGATGCCGGACGGTGGACCAGAATTTCCTCGAAGCCGTCCTGAAGTCGTTCTCCATGGCCTCACCGAACTTCCTCCTCCCACGCCCTGGTTTTTGCCTCAGTGACCACCGAAGCTGCATTCCGCTCGGCCAGCCGATACCTTTCAGCTGCCTTGGGAGTCCCACAGGCCAGAAATCCCCGATAGGACTCCTTCTTCAGCTTGACGGCATCCCTCACTGTTGATGTCCACCAACATGTTGGTGGGTTGCCGCCACGACAGGCACCGACCACCTTACGGCCACACCTCCGGTCGGCCGCCTCAGCAATGGAGGCGCGGAACATTGTCCATTCAGATTCAATGTCCCCTCCCTCCTCTGGGACGTGAATAAAGTTCTTTCAGAGGTGGGAGTTGAAATACCAACTCCAAAGTGGAACAGAGTCCAAACCCTCTCAAGAGGAGTTGTGCCAGAACCCAAGTTGTGCGTAGAGGCGAGTCCGACTATATCTAGTCGGAACTTCTCGACCTCATGCACAAACTTCCGCTCCTTCCCTGCCAAAGAGGTGACATTCCATGTCCCTAGAGCTAGTTTCTGTTGCTGAGGATCGGATCACCAAGGTCCCTGCCTTTGGCCGCCGCCCAGCCCACATTGCACCTGACCCCTATGGCCCCTCTCACAGGTGGTGAGCCCATGGGAAGGGAGACCCATGTTACCCTTTTGGGCTGAGCCCGGCCGGGCCCCATGGGATTATTTGCCTTGAGAATGGTCGTGGAAAAGTACAGAGAAGGTCAAAATGAGCTACATTGTGTCTTTGTAGACCTAGAGAAAGCCCATGACAGAGTACCAAGAGAGGAACTGTGGTACTGCTTGCGCAAGTCTGGTGTGGCGGAGAAATAGCTTATAATAGTACAGGACATATATAAGGGCAATAGAACAGCCGTGAGATGTGCTGTAGGTGTGTCAGATGAATTTAAGGTGGAGGTGGGACTGCATCAGGGATCCAGGCTGAGCCCCTTCCTGTTTGCGGTGGTAATGGATAGGCTGACAGATGAGGTTAGACTGGAATCCCCTTGGACCATGATGTTCGCAGATGATATTGTGATATGCAGTGAAAGCAGGGAGCAGGTGGAAGAACACTTCGAAAGATGGAGACATGCAACGGAAAGGAGAGGAATGAAGATTAGCCGAAGTAAAACAGAATATATGTGCATTAATTTGAGGGGCGGAGGAGGAAGAGTGAAGCTCTAGGGAGAAGAGATAGCGGGGGTGGACGACTTTAAATACTTGGGCTCAACAATACAGAGCAATGGAGAGTGTGGTCAGGAAGTGAAGAAACGGGTCCAAGCAGGGTGAAGGTGTCTGGTGTTCTATGTGACAGAAGAGTCTCTGCAAGGATGAAGGGCAAAGTTTATAAAACAGTGGTGGGGGCATCCATGATGTACGGATTAGAGACGGTGGCTCTGAAGAAAAAACGGGAAGCAGAGCTTGAGGTAGCAGAAATGAAGATCCTGAGGTTTTCACTTGGTGTGCACTGGTTGGATAGGATTAGAAATGAGTTCATTAGAAGGACAGCCAAAGTTGGATGTTTTGGAGACAAGGTTAGAGAGAGCTGACTTAGATGGTTTGGACATGTACAGAGGCAAGAGAGTGAGTATATTGGTAGAAGGGTGCTGAGGATGGAGCTGTCAGGTTGCCATCAACCATGTTTTGAGGGAGGATATGAGGACAGTGAGTGTTCGAGAGGAAGATGCACAAGATAGGCTTAGATGGAAAAAGAGGACACACTGTGGCGACCCCCAATGGGACAAGCCGAAAGGAAAAGAAGAATAAGCTCATGTAATGATTAAACAACTGATTCACATTCACATCCACAAATAAGAAAATTTTAGTCCCACGGGTTCAAAACTATCCAGGAGCCGTTGCTTTAAAAAGAATTTCATAAGACACCAAGCTTATCAGCAAAACAAAAATGTAAAAAGAGGCAAAGCAAGCACAGCAAAGAAAAAAACATCTTGACTTTATGAAAAGTGAGAAAAATAACATCACTCGGGTGACTCCTTCTATAAACCTCCTACTTAGTGAATCATTTTGTCTTACACATAAAATGTGTTGCTGTCTCAAACAAATTTTCAACAATGGGAGATTCTGTCTTCTTGCAAATGCCAAAAGTACACGTGAACATAGAAATCTGTACCGATGCCAGCAGCAGTTGCTGGGTGAGAGCCAAGGGCCACCTCCTTCATAGACACATTTTTTGGCTGGTTTAAACGATATAATGAGTTTCCCTTATTTCCTCAGCACCTAAAGCACCCATGTGTTTCTTTGTATTTTTGTCAAGTTCAGAATCTGTTAGCAGATCAAAGCCACCTCAATGTTCAAATAAACATCCCTTAGCCCTCTAACAAGTGTAATAACTCCTTCCCTGTCATATTTCCCTGTGGCTTGGGTGCTCATAACCCAGTCTAAATTGTTTAGTCTCCACAGCTGGTCGTGGTCTGACTTATGGAATCCTTTTCACATAAATTGGAAATAATATCTGTGACTAAGTGACAGTGTCTGTCATATCTGTCTTTCAGAATCCTAGTGGAGATCCAGCAGTGAGCAGCACAGTCAACCAATTAAATTCCAAGAGAACAAAGGTTAAGATGGAAGTCGAAGGACCTCTGCCCATGTCACCAACCTCTCTGGTAAGGACATCCAACTTACCTTGTGAACCTTTCTTGAACAATAACAACACACAAACCATTGTACCTGTATATTGTAATTTAATTGAATTGGTATAATTTTAGATTAAGTTAACAAGTAACATGGTTCCAAGACAGTCTGTAGGCTTCAAATATTTACCGTTGTTCCCTGATTAGGTATGGGTATTGAAATATATTTTAGAACCAGTTCCCATTAATTCTATTCCTAAACATTGTTTGTTAGTTTACCTGCTGACTCCAGTGGCTGACTCTTTTCATAGAAAAAAGAAAAAAAAAACACATAAATTTGCTTGGCCAGTAGTGAGGCCCCTTGTGTGCCGAATTCTCACGTGCAATGCAGTGGAGGGGAAAGCAAGTAGCGACAAGAGGAGATAGGGAAATGAAGAAAAAACAGCGTCCACTCACGAAGCCACTTAAAGCAATTGTCTTTCGCCTGTGATTGGGCTCATATTATGGTGGGAATGAGGGAAAGGTTCGGAAGGAAAAAAGTTCTTCAACCGCTGGCAGAAATTTGGAATCAATGCTCCTGATGGATGATCATTTAAATGCTTAATTTTTTCAGGAGGGAGCTACATTAATTCTATGCGGGGACTTTGGTGACCCAATCCCTGGCTACAGGAACTAGATCTAGGGACATGGAATGTCACCTCTTTGGCAGGGAAGGAGCCAGACTTGGTGCGTGAGAATTTCCGACTAGATATAGTCGGACTCGCCTCTATGCACCACTTGGGCTCCTTCACCATTCCTCTTGAGATGAATTGGACTCTTTTCCAGTCTGGAGTTGCCCACAGTGAGAGACGCCGAGCAGGTGTGGGTGTACTTATTGCTCCCCAGCTCGGGGTCTGTATATTGAGGTTTACCCGGTGGATGAGAAGGTAGCCTCCCTCTGCCTTCTGGTAGGCGGACGGGCACCAACTGTTGTTTGTGCCTATGCAGCAAACACCAGTTCAGGGTACCCACTCTTTTTGGTGTCCTTAGAGGGAGTGCTAGAGAGCGCCCACTCTGGGGACCCCATCATTCTGCTGGTGGACTTCAATGCTCACGTGGGCAATGACAGTGAAACCTGGAAGGCCATGATTGGGAAGAACGGCCCCCCGGATCAGAACTCGAGTGGTGTTCTGTTACTGTTCTGTGCTCATCACGTATTGTCCATAACGAACACCATGTTCAGCCATAAGACTGTCCACAAGTGCACCTGGCACCAGAAGACCAAGGTCGGAGTTCGATGATCGACTTTGTGGTCGTGTCATCGGACTTCTGACCACATGTCTTGGACACTCGGGTGAAGAGAGGGACGGAGCTGTCAACTGATCACCACATGGTGGTTAGTTGGCTCCGATGGTTGGGGAAGATGCCGGTCTGACATGGCAGGCCCAAACATATTCTGGGATCTGCTGGGAATGGCTTGCAGATCCCCCTGTCAGAAGGCATTTCAATTCCCATCTCCGTAAGAACTTTGCTCACGCTCCTGGGGTGGCGCTGGACATTGAGTTCGAATGGATGATGTTCCGTGCCTCCATTGCTGAGGCGGCCAACCGGAGCTGTTGCTGTAAGGTGGTCGCTGCTTGTCGCAGCAGAAATCCCGAATACGTTGGTGGACCCTAACAGTGAGGGATGGGATCAAGCTGAATAAGGAGTCCTATCGGGCATTTTTGGCCTGTGGGACTCCTGAGGCAGCTGACAGGTACCAGCTAGCCACTGAGGAATAAACCCTGGTGTGGGAGGAGTTTGGTGAGGTCATGGAGAAGGACTTCAAGACAGCTTCGAGGAAATTCTGGTACAACGTCCGCCATCTTAGGAGGGGGAAGCAGTGGACTGTCAACACTATGTATAGTGGGGATGGGGCACGGACGACCTCAACTCCAGATGTTGTTAGTCGGTGGGGAGAAAATTCCCCCTCAATTCCACCAACATGCCTTCCAATGAGGAAGGTAAGTCTGGGTGCTCTGAGGTGGGCTCTTCTGTCTCTGGGGTTGAGGTCACCGAGATGGTTAAAAAGCTCCTTTGTGGGAGGGCCCCGGGAGGATAAGATTCACCCGGAGTTCCTACATTTTCCGGATGTTGTGTGGCTGTCTTGGTTGATACGCAATCTCGCGTGGACATCGGGGCCTCTGGATTGGCAGGCTGGGGTGGTAGTTCCCCTTTCTAAGAAAGGGGAACCGGAGGGTGTGTTGCAAATACTGTATAAGGGATCACACTCCTCAACGTCCCTCGTAAGGTCTATTCAGGGGTGCCGGAGAGTAGGGTCCGTCGGGAAGTAGAATCTCAGATCCAGGAGAAGCAATGTAGTTTTGGTCCTGGCCATGGAACAGTGGACCAGCTCTTCGGCAGGATCATCAAGGGTGCATGGGAGTTTGCCCAACCAGTATACATGTGTTTTGTGGACCTTGAGAAGGCATTCGACCATGTCCCTCAGGGAGTCTTATGGGGGTTTCTTTGGGAGTATGAGGTACCGAACCTCCTGATACGGGCTGTTCGGTCCCTGTACAACCGCTGTCAGAGTTTTGTCCGCATTGTCGGCAATAAGTCGAACTCGTTTCCGGTGAGAGTTGGACTCCCCCAAGGCTGCCCTTTGTCACTGAATTTGTTCATAACTTTTATGAACAGAATCTCTAGGCACAGCCGAAGCATAGAGGGTGTTCTCAGCCTCGCATCTCTGCTCTTTTCAAATGATGTGGTTCTGTTGGCTTCACCAAGCCATGATCTCCAATGCTCACACCCGAATGTTAAGCAGGTGCTGTTGGACTCCCCCAAGGCTGCCCTTCGTCACTGAATTTGTTCATAACTTTTATGAACAGAATCTCTAGGCACAGCCGAAATGTAGAGGGTGTTCTCAGCCTCGCATCTCTGCTCTTTGCAGATGATGTGGTTCTGTTGGCTTCACCAAGCCATGATCTCCAACGCTCACACCCGAATGTTAAGGAGGTGGGATGAGAATCACCACCTCCATATCTGAGACCATGTCCCTCAGTTGGAAAACGGTGGTGTGCCCTCTCCAGGTCCGGGATGAGATCCTGCCACAAGTGGAGGAGTTCAAGTATCTTGGGGTGTTCTTAAGGCGAAGCTCTTAAATAACCAATCGATCTATGTTCCTACCCTCACCGATGGGCACGACCTGTGGGTCGTGACCGAAAGAAAAAGATTCTGGATACAAGTGCACGAAATTAGTTTTCTCTGCAGGGTTTTCGGGCTCTCCCTGGAGATTGGGTGAGAAGCTCAGTCGTCCAGGAGGGGCTCAGTGTCGAGCCACTGCTCCTCCGCATTGAGAGGAAGCAGATTAGATCCGTCAACCATCTGATCCGTGGTGAGTTGTTCCTAGCATGTCCCACCGGAAAGAGACCCCGGGGATGACCCAGGACACGCTGGAGAGACTGTCTCTCGGCTGACTTGGGAAACCTCGGGTTACCTCTGGAAGAACTGGAAGAAGTGCCTGAGGAAAGGGATGTCTGGGTATCCTTGCTGAAGCTACTTCCCCGCTAGAAAATGGATGGATGGATCAGTCAGTTTTGAGCAAGTATGACAAAAAATATGAAATAACTCAAATTTGACGAAAAAAGTATTGTAATCTTTATATTTTCTGTTTTAAAACAGACATCTCCATCAGATTGAATCTTCAATTATCCATTTATTAATGTACCTTGCCAGTTATCCTTATGCTGGACCATATCCCAGCTGACTCAGGCCGAGAGGCGTGATACACCCTAATTTAGTTTCCATGTTCTCGCAGGGAACATACAAACAACCATTCACACTCACACGGGTGCTTCGTACTAACAAAGCTGCCCTGACTCTCACCTCTCATGGATGTTTTTAAAAAAAAATCGCCCCATTCTCAGTTGGTGGGAGTTTACAAAAAGTTGGTTACTATAATCGTGCGGATAGTATTTTTCAAAACAAGGTCAAATCTTTTTGAGCCGACTATTTCTTTTTTGTCTGAATTAGTTTTGGATCAAGGTGAATGCAAAAAGTGCTGTCAATATTTTCAAATGATTGGTCACCAGAGTCTCACATACTGGGAAATTTATCTAGTGAAATAATCTATAACTGGTGGATGATGGAAATTGATACCCTTCCAGGAATTATTCAAGTTACAAGATCTCTTTTGGCTTTTTTGTCTCATAGTTACAAGTTATTACATTGATTGGATTTAAAAAAAACTTTTTTTTTCCTGGACCAATAACAGTAGAACTGGACAATTTCCTCAGGCACAATCATATCTTGTTAGATGCACAAATCTGCATTGTGCGTGTTAGTCTCTTGACATACCGGTAAGTTGAGAAGTTAGTCATGTTCTTTTCTTTTTTTCCCCCCTAATAATTCATGATAGATTGTGAGTGCATACTAGATTTGCTGTATCTTCAGTCGAAAGCTGAAGATATTTGTGTTATTGTACTTCCTTACCCAATACGAATAAACGAGAATTCAATCAATAAGGAATTGGATCTATAAGCAGTATTGATAGTCGAATCAGAAGCACAAAATTCCCATTTCTTATTTATAGTTACTAATGGGGGCATGAAAGAAAAGCTAAGAACTCATTAAGACAATTGAGAATATTTTGACAGTGTTGCAGGTAAATTGGGGGTTGAACCCATATATTATATTGAGGAACTCATTCAAGACGGCCCCAAACTATACTCAAAAAAAACATTTCTCTTGACCATAATCAACGGTAAAACAACAAATTAACAGCAAAAGCCTAAAATAGCGGATTAATCTATTATTCTGGATATACTGCCGTGTGCTATAGATTATGGAAATTACAAGTTAGCCTTGAACTGTATGGAAAGATATTTGTCACAAATTGAGAACAAGACAACCCTTTCAAACAATGTGTATTTTTGGAATTTCACTAAATGACAAAATTCTGTCTCTTTTCTTTAGGACCATAGTGGAGGGATTCTGGACCTGAGTGAGGATCTTGATAAAGATGAGTGCAAACAGGAACCTGAGACCATATATGAGACCAACTGCCACTGGGAGTTTTGTACCAAGGAGTATGATACCCAAGACCAGCTTGTACATGTGAGTTTGGCTAGTCTTATAAAAGGATGAATACTTTTTTTTTTTTTTTTGCATGTTTATCTAGACCACATCAATTTGTTTGGTGCCTACGTTAAAGTTGCCCCTAACCTTTCTGCCACTAGAGTCGTGTTAATTGAAGCTAATCAGAAATCAGTCCAGCCACTGACCCTTAACTGTTTAGTTGACACACGCAACATTATTGAGGGTTCCTGCTCTCACCAAATGCGGGCCAGGCTTTGCACCTGTGCGCACCTGACCCTCTGACCGGTAACCCTGAACCTCTCTCTCTCAGCAACACTCACAACTCCTGAAGGCCAGAGGGCCACTCATAAATCTATCATAATGCCAGTAGCTCTTGGTTTTGGAAAACATGTGCTGCTCAATTTCTAGACTGACATTTCAACACTCTTTCCACTTCTTGACCGTCAGTGAGCTCTGATCTTTAGTTCGGAGGGATACGTCTTGTTCACAAAATGAGATGCAGGAGGAAAGGGTCTGTTTGTGGTAGTTTCCTCAAGAAAAAACTTTGGCCCAACTCTCGATCCTATGAATAAAGTAGTGTTTGAGTGTCTACTTAGTAAAAGGATGCGTCGGCAACTAGTTCCAAAATTTTTAATAAGATCTTGATGCCTCTCAAACTTACAAGATTTTGGGTGTAACTATTACTTGTAACTATTACGTGCAGTGCTATACACACCCGCCTGACTCTAGAGCAGGCAGCGTGGGATCGATTGCTGCTGAATGATGGTGTAGATATCTGTCCTGTGACTGCCTGGTGACCAATTCAGGGTGTAGGCTGCCTTTCGCCTGAAGCTAGCTGGGATAGGCTCCAGCTCTCCTGTGATCCTTGTGAGGATAAGTGGCTTGGATAATTGGATGGATGGATATTATTTACCCCAACAAAAATTATTGACGGCAACTACTAAAGCACTTGAGGGTTTCATGTGAACCTGTAAGCGTTGGCTCTGCTTAACCAAAATAATACTGTTTTAAGAGCCCCCAAATAAAGAGGCCATTGTGGTATGTAATCTGAAGATAGATGTTTTTGCTGAGTAACAAACTTGTTTCCATTCCTCTTCCTACACCCAAAATAGATTGCAGCAGAAACATGCACTCCAAAGCATATTTAGCTGGTAAAAAACAAAGCAAAACCAAAAAAACAGTGACAATTGGAGCATTGTGAGCTAGGGTGTCTCCTCAGGAAATGAAGTGATTCCTATCAATGCGCAGATATTTGGGTTGTGAGGTTTAAATGTTTCTTTGTCTGCAATGATCCGCTTATCCTCATGAGGTACGTGGGAGTGCTGGAGCCTATCTCAGCTATCTCTAGACAGGAGGCGGGGTACATCCTGAACTGGTTGCCAGTCAATTGCAGGGCACAGAGAAACAAACAACCATTCACACACACAATCACACTTAAGTTTCATGCCTGTTTTTGGGATTTGGGAGGAAACCTGAGTGCCAAGAATAAAAGCCATACCGGCATGCGGAGAACATGTAAATTCCACACAAGCCCAGTCCTTAGAACTATGACGCAGTACAAGTTATTTTAAGTCAATAAACCCCATCTTTATGTAAGAGCTGTAATTAGATAAATTTGAGATACACTGGAGGGAGATAGAAGCTGGCAATAAATCCTCGATGGAGGAAACCCGCATTTCTTTGCAAACATACAAGAGTGTAGACAGCCTGTACAAACAGAGACAGTTTTTACAGTTTTTCTTTTAATCTGCTGATGGCAGAAGCACAATGCCTGCCAGAGATTATTTATGGCAGCATCACTCACAATGTGTGTCATTATCGTGCATGTGCTTTGTAGGAAAAGACAAGAATTTGCTGACTCATTTTTGTCATCAAGCAATGGATCTGTACCCCTGTAGCACACATGTGCCTCATTGTGACTTGAATTGTCCCTTCAGCACATCAACAATGACCACATCCATGGTGAAAAGAAGGAGTTTGTGTGTCGGTGGATGGAGTGTTCGAGGGGGCAAAAGCCCTTCAAGGCCCAGTATATGCTGGTCGTCCATATGAGGAGACACACAGGCGAGAAGCCACATAAATGCACTGTAAGTACTAACCAACGAGTGATATTCTATAGTCTCATAATTGACATCTCTAGCTTGTTGATTTTATTCAACTGAATACAGTATACAGAATGACTCTTTAATCTTAAACCCTTTCACAAAACATCACCCCAAAAAAATCTTTGTCCCTCAGGGATGAGAATTTTCTGCCTTTTTTAGACCAAAATGACCATTCTTCAATTGTATATAAACTATTCATTGAAATACTAAAAACTTTGAATTGATTAAATTCTTGAGGAGAAATATGGATAAAGCACCCTACAGCACATATTTGGTAAGGTAATTTTTATTCATATTGTTCTAAAAACTTGTGCTTCATCTCTACACTATACTAATTCTATGAATAACTGACTGCATATCAAAAAGCAAATGTAATGGTGTATCCATATTAAACAGTGAAAGAGATTGAAAATTCATTCTGAAGTTTGGCAAATGGTAAAACTTTTATATGTAATGTGCTTCTAATAAGTACAATAATTCAAGCACTGAAGAAATGAAACTGATATTTCAATTTCTGCTGTACTGGTACAGGACCAAACAAGGGACATTTTTTCCACAAATCCAGTTAAATTCAGTGTTGAAATTAATGGTTTTGGGGCTAACAAATTGCTAAAATCGCTTAGCTTCCGGGGTCATCACCCCCTGGGTCCCTAACGGGCCGCTGCCCCAGCACCTCACTGAGGGCCTGCCGCACCCAGGCCCCCGGCTACTTTTCAGACTTTTTTCTCATTTGGCATTCTCATCCCTGGTCCTTGCATTTAGGTTGCTAGGAGGTTTGAAGCACTTCATTGACCAGATAGTGGCGCATCTTATTCCGAATAATTTTATGGGCTATTTTGGACATACAGTATTTTAATAGATGACTTAAGAAGACTTATTGATGGTGTGTGTTTCATCATTACGATAAAAATATAAACAGCCAAATTGTAGCCCAGATCCCTATGCATTTTCTCATTAAACTTGACTCAGGATTTGTAAAGAGAATCTTAACATCCAAGAGCCTATGTGTTACGTCCTAAATTATTTATACTACAGTATTTTCACGACTACAAGGTACACTTAAGTCTTAAATTTTCTCAAAAATGGATGGGGCACCTTGTAATGCAGAGTGCCTTATGTGTGAATTGACATCCAAATTTTGTAACTGACTTGGATTACTTCCTATTGACAGGCTACTTATACAGAGAAAAGCGGACAGTGAGGGGACAGCATGCGGATGTTACAGGGGGAAGTGTGGGCGTGGGAGAAAAGGCTAAAAGCATGCCCCCCAGAAAGTACATAATGCCGGTAAATCTTTTTTGCTAAACAACATCACTTTGGCTAAGGACCCCCCAAAATGGCACCAATAAAGAAACACGTTTATGAAGAACAGTATAAACTGCAAGCTACCACTTACGCAAAGAAACATGACAATCAAGCAACCGCTACATAATTCAAGATCAACGAATCCATGGTGCTAGAGTTGAGGTAGCAGGAAAATGACCTACACCAAGACAAGAAGACAAAGTTGAGTTTCCATGGAAACAAGGTAAGGTGGTCCAAGTTGGAAGAACAACTCCAGCAATGGATTAACGATCAAAGAACAAACAACCACTGTGAAACAACAAGTGCAGCAAATGAATTCGGAGCTTGCTATGATTCCAGGAGCCTTGACGAAGCAACTTCATTCGCTGGGCATAAAACAGGGTTTACAAAGTGAAGTTGCGAGTGGCGTGGGCGCAATGGATGACAAATGGCGAGCATAGCTTTACTCAAAGGTAGCGCAAATGAATTGGAATGGAATGTGAATGGATTATGGGTGCTTGGGCTAATGTGTCTGCTTCCGCTGTTGTTCGAAAAGCCGGCATCATATCTGAGGAGTCGCACGGCAATAGGACTGACAATGAAATTGACGAGCGTGTTTGATGGAGAACGTGCCCAGCTGTTCATTTTAGATACACAACATAAGGACTTATGGATTTATGGATGAGGATTCATAAAAAAATTAAATGTACATTGTTAAAAAGGCACCGGGAGCGAAACTGAGTTTGGTTGTACTTTATTGAAGTATTTAACAATGTAAACAGTGAGCTCGGTTGTACTTTATTATATTATTTAACAATGTAGCAATACAACATAGCTATCTAGCAACACTAGCTTAAAACATACGGTTGCATGCATGCACGCTGTTTAAAAAAGGCACTCAGAGCAAAACAGAGTTCAGTTGTACTTTATTGAAGTATTTAACAATGTAAACAGTGAGCTCGGTTGCAGTTTATTTAATTATTTAACAATGAAGCAATACAACATAGCTACATAGCAACACTATCTAAAAACATACGGTAGCATGCATGCACACTATTTCAAAAAGCACTTGGAGGAAAACTGAGTTCGGTTGTACTTTATTGAAAACGATGTAAACAGTGAGTTTGGTTTTACTTTATTGAAGTATTTAAATGGTGTGCATGCATGCTACCTCATATTTTAAGCGAGTGTCGCTGTATAGCTATATTGTATAGCTATGTTGTTAAATACTTCAATAAACTACAACCGAACTCACTGTTTACATTGTTAAAGGGCCACTGACACCTAAAACATAAAATTTAGTATGTTTTCAACCAAAAATAATCATCTGGGATGGACCCATCGTTTTTTTCACAGCAAGTCAGAATTTTACCGTATATTGTTTTTTTCATCTCCTGCCAGGGACAGTCTCTCTAAGATTTTGTGTTGAGGAAGCACCGGGAAGTGACATTTTTGCAGTAGCGGGGTCAAGTATTTATATTGGTCTATACCTATTGTACCGGTGAGAAATTACCTATTTTTTTCAGTGTGTTAGCCAAAATGCCGGCTCATTGTATTGCTGGATTTTGCTCGAACACTTGGGAAAATTAATTCACTCTTCACACGGTTTATACCTATTGTACCGGCGAGAAATTACCTGTTTTTTCCAGTGTGTTAGCCAAAATGCCGGTTCATTGTAATGCTGGATTTTGCTCGAACACTCGGGAAAATGGATTCACTCTTTCCAAAAGAAACACGGTTGCACAAGTGCAAAGGATAAGAGCTTTGTGGGTTCGAAATGACAGGTAGGTGTGTATAGAGCTATTTCACAAAAATAATACTTGGGGGGGACTAATTTGTCTCACAGTCTATAGCATATTTCATGTGATAATTTAGAATAAATCCCCTTGGTCAAACCGGCAAAATATAACAAAGCACTTGTAATGCGTTTAAGACAATTTAATCACACCCAATTCAACACAACACAAAACAATAACAAAATAGAAGTACAAAGACAGTTTCGTAGCATGTAACACGAGCTAGCTAGCTAACTAGACAGATAGTCACTAAATTCGAACAACTTCTCCGAAAGCAGCAATAATAAAAAACTCCGTCTGCGTCCGATGACGTAATCCTTCTCTCAGAATGTAACAAAAGATCCATGTCATATCGGTGGTGTCTGTGTACTTGTCTGATAGCAGCAGGATGAATAAAAAGCTCAGTCCGCGTCTGACAACATAATCCTTCTCTCAGAACGTAACAAAAGATTCCGCGTCATATCGCCAGTCGCCGCATTTAGCCGCCATTCGCCGCCGTTTCACCCGACACAGAGGTGGGTCGGGCCGGGAGGTTGCCTGGCCCGTGCTGTCACACTGCTGGCGGAAAGGAGAAAGGAGGTCTCCCCCCCACTGGCCGTGTCTTGGCACCCCTGAAGTAGTTATGACATTGGTCCTCCTGAGTACGCTACATACACAAGACTGGTAAAAGAGTGAGGAAATCGAACAATGATAGACCTGTCATTTTGAATATTTCATCGGGTTGCTCGTCCGTCTGTCAGAAAGTCTGTTGTTCGTTAGAAGTGATCTGCATATCATCTAAATACGGCTTGAAACAATAGGGTAATATTTCCCCGGTCACTTCACTAGATTCTGAGATGTTCTCTTCTTCAAAATGAGCTTCAGTCTCTTAAGGGGCGTCAGAAAAATCAGAAAATCTGTCTTGTTCATCTCCCATTGCAGGTGGCACAGCGTGTTTTGGATACTGTCTCAGTGCGACATCTGTAGATGACATTGCAGGCCACTGGGATGTGAACTAAGACTTCAGCAACTTTGCGCAGAAATGACACGCTCTCCGCTCAATTTTTTCATATAGACATTGAAGGGAACAATATTATATATAGTTTTCATAACATATATTTTAAAATGTATACTTGGCTGTCAGTGGCATTTTAAACACTTCAATAAACAAGTGAACTCAGTTTAGCTCCCATTGCCTTTTTATTCAGCGTGCATGAATACTACCGTATGTTATATGCTTGTGTGGCTATACAGCTATAAAGCTGGATGCTTTGCGGCGCTAAACATGTAAGTAAATAACATTTGAAGTGCATGTTTCCCTAATCGTTTAGGTTGCTTTATTATCTGCTGGTTGTGATTTTCTGTTTGCTGTGGTTTAATGATTTTGGTTTGGTGTGACACCGTGGGTGAGGATGGCATGTTGACTGGTGACTTGCTTCCACCAAAAAAAGGTGACGCTTGTTCTTCTGCTTGCAAAAATAAAGGGACAATTTTGCCTCACTGTCTCGTGATTGCCACCATGTTTATGCCTAAAAATACGGTGTGTCTTATATATGCATTAAATACTGAAATTGCAGCCGCAGCGCAGTCTGTGTCTTTTAATATGGTGCACCTTATGGTCACGAAAATACGGTATATATCAAAGTATTCGGCATCGTCACAAATTTCAACTGTTTTAGGAAAAACCTGAGGCACATTGACAACAATGAAAACAACTGATTGAACATTAATAGGTTAAATATCTCTGAATTTATTTTAAATTATTCTTTTTATACCAGATGCATCAAAAAACATAAAAAAACATGGTTAATTTTGTTGAACGCTTAAACAGAAAGAGAAATCATATACACGTTATTGTTCACTGTTGTTGCACATTGTTCACTCCCAGGGATGATGTGTGACCTGATGTGTGTCAAAATATTGGTGAATGGTTTAAACACAGATTGTGTCTAGAATGTATTCACAGCACTTCACTTGTTCACATTTTGTGCAACAGCATCACTACAAAATTGAATGAATTCTTTGTCACATAATTCTTCATTCAACACCCTGTAATGACAATGTGAACTTCTATTTTTTTTGGCAAATGTATTTTTTTTTTAAACTGAGGAATCACATGTACTCTTGCCACAAAGCTCAAAACATTGATTGATTTCAGGTGGATCATGTTTCTACTGATCATCCTTGAGAGGTTCTGACAGGTTAACTTGAATTTCAGTTGACTGGACATGATTTGGAAAGGCACACTCCTGTCTATATAAGGTCCGACAGGTGAAAGAGCATCTCAGAGCACAAACTAAGCATGAAGTCAAAAGAATCGTCAGTAGACCTCTGAGACAGGCTTATCTTGAAGTACAAATATGGAGAAGGGTATCGAAAAACCTCTGCTGCTTTGAAGGTTCTAATGAGGACAGTGGCCTCCATCATCATTAAGAAAGCCACACACCTGTCTGTACAAGACCTTCCTGCTCATATTGCATGTCAGAACAAATGAGATTCATGAGGTCAAAGGAACTGCCTGAGGAGCTCAGAGACAGAACTGTTATAAGGCAGAGATGTGGGCATTTAAAAAAAAATTCGGCTGCACCTTAGTTCAAGTTGAAGTAACTTTACTGTCAGATGAGTGAAATACGCATGACACACTGCATACCTGAAATAGCACTCCTGTCGTGGTCGGACCTTTGGTGGTACAATAGATTAAATGGTTAAAATTGAATGAATCAAATATAAACAAACTTGTTTGTCTAAAATATTTACATTGTAATTGATACTAGAGAATATAACCAATATGGTCAATCTGCCTAATACAATACACATAAATCTGTGGTATTGGCATGATGAGGAACAATGTATACGATTGAGTATTATGGACAGTAAATTACATTATTATGTAGCCCTATGAGGGTGCAAGCCAGTGCAATCTGTAGGCCGGTCTCAAGCCCATATAAATGCAGAGGGTTGCGTCAGGAAGGACATCCAGCGTAGAACTGTGCCAAACAAATATGAGGGTTCATCTAAATAATTTCATACTGCATAGGTCGTGGCCCGGGTTAACAACACCCGCCCCCGGCACCACTAACCTGCAGGATAGGCTCAGGAGTTGTTTAAATTATGATGAGGAGAGAGGTTGCTATATTGTGCAGCCAAGAGAGCAGGTGAAAGGTAGTAAGGCTATAATAAGTGGGACACTGAGAGGACTGTGGAGAGGCAAAAGGAATACATTGAGATGTGACGTAGGGCAAAGGTGGAGGTGGTGAAGGCTAAACAGGAGACATATGACAAGTACACTAGGTTGGATATGAAAGAAGAAGAAAAGGATCTCTACAGAGAGATCGAGATGGTAAGGATGTGCAGCAGGTAAGGGTGATTAAGGACAGAGACGGAAATATGTTGACAAGTGTCATTCGTGTGCTAAATAGATAGAATACTTTGAGAAGTTGATGAATGAAGAAAATGAGAGAAGAAGTGGCTGTGAAGTTTTTGACCAACTTATTCAATAGAATACTAGCGAGACAGAAGATGCCAGAAGAATGGAGGAAAAGTGTGCTCGTTCCCATTTTTAAGAACAAAGGCGATTTGCAAAGCTGTGGGAACTATAGAGGAATAAAGTTGATGAGCCACACAATTAAAATATGGGAAAGGGTAGTGGAGGCTCGAATCAGGACAGCAGTAAGTATCTGCGAGCAACAGTATGGTTTCATGCCTAGAAAGACTACCACGGAAGCATTATTTGCCTTGTAAAAGTAGTAGTGTAAAAGTACAGAGAAGCTCAGACAAAGCTACATTGTGTCTTTGTGGATCAAGAGAAAGCCTATGACAGAGTGCCGAGAGAGGAACTGCGGTACTGCATGCGTAAGTCTGGTGTGGCGGAAAAATATGTTAGAATAGCACAGGACATGTATGAAGGCAGCAGAAAATTGGTGAGGTGTGGCGTAAGTGTGAACAGAGGTGAGAATTTAAGGTTGAGGTGAGACTGCATCAGGGATCAGCTCTGAGCCCCTTCCTGTTTGCTGTGGTAATAGATAGGGTGACAGACGTGGTTAGACTGGAATCCCCTTGGACCATGATGATAATGTGATATGCAGTGAAAGCAGGGGGCAGGTGGGGGAACAATTCGAAAGATGGAGGCCTCCACTGGAAAGGAGAGGAATGAAGATTAGTCGAAGTAAAACAGAATATATGTGTGTGAATGAGAGTGGGCGAGGGGGAAGAGTGAGGCTCCAGGGAGAAGAGATAGTGAGGGTGGACGACTTCAAATACTTGGGGTCAACAATCCAGCGGAATGGTGATTGTGGTAAGGAAGTGAAGAAACGGGTCCAAGCATGTCGGAACAACTGGGGGAAGGTGTCAGGTGTTTTATCTGACAGAAGACTCTGCAAGATTGAAGGGCAAAGTTTATAAAACAGTGGTGAGCCCAGCCATTATATTTGGATTAGAGATGGTAGCAGCAAAGAGACAACAGGAAGCAGCAGAATTGGAGGTGGCAGAAATTAAGATGTTGAGTTTCTCGCTAGGAGTGAGCAGGTTGGATAGGATTAGAAATGAGACATTAGAGGGACAGCCAAATTTGGATGTTTTGGAGACAAGGTTCGAGAGAGCAGACTTTGATGGTTTGGACATGTCAAGAGCCGAGAGAGTGTTTATATTGGTAGAAGGGTGCTACGGAGGGAGATGCCAGGAAAAAGAGTGAGAGGAAGACTTAAGAGAAACTTGATGGTTGTTGTGAGGGAAGACATGAGGGCAGTGGGTGTTAGAGAGGAAAATGCAGGAGATTGGCTTAGATGGAAAAAGATGACATGCTCTGGCGACCCCTAAAAGGACAAGCTGAAAGGAAAAGAAGAAGAAGATATTAAATTATAGACATTTATGAACAGTGTAGGAGAGTAATCAGTTGGGTAATATACACAGTGCTGCAAGGGCAAAGCAAATAGTGCTTAAAATGCGGTTTGTGCATGATCTTAATTTATGGTCAAGAGTTGGTGGTGGTGAGTGCCAGGCATTGATAATAAGAATGGGGGCAAAGCAGAGAGGGACTGCCTGGTGGAAGACACTGTATTTGAGCCTGCGAGTTTTGGGCCGAAGGCTGTGCGGCCTCCTCCCTGGTGGCAGCAATATGAAAAGGTAGTGGGGTGGATGAGTGCAGTCACCTCTGATTCTGGTAGCCTTGTGGATGAGGCAGGTGTGATAAATTTCCAGAAGGAAGGGTAGACAAGGATGATCTTCTCAGCTGCTCTAGTGTGTTGCAGGATCTTGTGACAAGATTTATTGTAGCTGACATACCACACGATGATGTTGCCACGCAATCTCAATCATCCCTCGGTCAAAGGAGATCATTTTGGGGGACAGGGCTCTCAGTCTTCTCAGTTTCCGCAGGCGGTAGAGCCGCCGTTGAGGCTTTTTACCCAGTACTGGGGTGTTAGTGGTCCAGGACAGGTCTTCGGAGATGTGTACACCAAGGAATTTAGCGCTGCTTAAGGTTCCAAATTACGGTGGCCTCCATTAGGTTTAACTGAAAGATTTTTGGAACGACTAGAACCCTACCTTGAGATGGCCATCCTGTCAAACTAAGCAGTCGGGGGAGAAGAGCCTTGGTGAGAGAGGTAAAGAGAAACTGAAAGCTCACTGTAACTGAGTTCCAGAGACGGAGTCGGGAGATAGGCTAGCTTTCTAGAAAGTCAACCATCACTGGAGTCCTCCACCAGTATTTTATGGCAGAGCGGCCCGACAGGAGCCTCTCCTCATTGCAAGACACATGAAACTGCGCATAGAGTTTGCTAAAATAAAAACACCTGAAGGACTCCAAGATAGAGAGTGAGTAGTTTGTTGAGGAGGAAACATTGACATTAAATGGTTATCCTGGTTCCTCAGCCTACACCCTGAACTGGTTGTGCTAGTCAGTCACAGGGCAGCATACCCTAAATACTGGATAGATAGATAGATAATAGATAGATAGAGATATATAGAGATAGATAGATAGAGATAGATAGATGATAGACTAGATAGATAGAATCGATAGCTATAGCTAGATAGATAGGAGCTGCTCGCAGCTCTCTCGCTCGATAGATAGATAATATCGCAGTGATTAATAGATAGATAGAGATAGATAGCTAATAGATCTCGCTACTCTCGCTCGGCTCTCTCTCTCTCTCTCTCTCTCGCTCGACTCTCTCGCTCGCTAGCTCTCTCTCTCGCTCTCTAGCTCGCTCTCTATGCTCGAGACTCGATAGATTAGATAGATCGCGCTCGCTCGACTCCTCGCTCGCTCGCTCTCTCTCTCGCTAGCTCATACTAGCTCTATCTCGCTAGATCTAGATAGAGAGAGCTAGATAGATAGATAGATCGATCGATAGATAGATAGATACTGTCATGTTCTTTTTCTATGTTTTTATTTGACTTTCTGTCTGTTTACAGTTTGAGGGCTGCACAAAAGCTTACTCCCGACTAGAGAATCTCAAGACCCACCTTCGGTCTCATACTGGGGAAAAACCCTATGTGTGTGAGCATGAAGGTTGCAACAAGGCCTTCTCAAATGCTTCAGACCGGGCCAAGCATCAGAACCGCACACATTCTAACGAGGTATGTCAACCACTTTTTGTGCAGTCGTCCTTTGGTAATGCTTGTAGAGCTGAACAATTGTCCGCTGTATTTGTTGGTAAATATGTTATTGTCATGACTTATGTCAACTGAATGTATATTTTTATTTGTTGCTCATCTTTCCTTTCTGACTGACGCTGAATTGCAACTCTTGTTAAAACAAATTGTGTTAAATCCCTCTTGACAGAAACCATATGTATGTAAAATTGCGGGATGTACCAAGCGCTACACGGACCCCAGCTCACTCAGGAAGCATGTTAAGACTGTTCATGGACCTGAAGCTCATATCACCAAGAAACAGCGAAGTGATGGTCCTCGAGGATTTCAACCACCCAAAGACAATGGAGATTATGGATACCTTTCTAACAATGGCACAGGCGGGGCAGATGGGAGGCCGGATACCAAAGGCTCCACTAGAAGCATAGAAGACTGCCTACAAGTTAAATCTATCAAAACTGAGAATTCCATTGTGAGTCATGATTGTATGCTTCGAATTGTCATTATCATTATAATTTGATTGAATATTGTGCTGTACTTGCATGACTTGTGTCTCTTTGTTTCCCCTTTTATTTACTAACATTACTCTGGTTAAATATCTGACTGGCAGTTGTCTGCATCCTTGAGTCATAATTTTAGTTTTACCTGGAACAAGCTTTTCTCTTTCCCTGAAAACCTTCACAATGGATAGCCATAGAAGACTGCCTGCAAGTCAAATCTATCAAAACTGAGAATTCCATTGTGAGTCATGATTGTATGCTTTGAATTGTCATTATCATTATAATTTGATTGAATATTGTGCTGTACTTGCATGACTTGTGTCTCTTTGTTTCCCCCTTTATTTACTAACATTACCCTGGTTAAATATCTGACTGGTTGTTGTCTGGATCCTTGAGTCATAATTTTAGTTTTACCTTGAACAAGCTTTTCTCTTTCCCTGAAAACCTTCATAATGGATAGTCTTCACTGAGGTGAGCACTCCAACAACTCTGTTTCGTGACTCAATCTACAGGTGTTAAAGTCTCCTCATGTCAAACTCCATCTTGTCCTGCATGAAGCACTAATCAAAAAATCATTAGTGATGGTGATGTTTCATTTTTCATATAAATTCATAAATAATGATAAAGACACATATATAAAAAGTATCATTCAGCAGTTTTTGTATGGTGCCTTGGTTTTATACAAGTAAATCTCTCTCCAAGCTGAAACAGCCCTGCTATAAGTCATATTTTAAGAAAACTTTTGATGATGTGAAATTGCAGGCATCTATAGTAAAGGCAATCCTTATTGACAGAGCAAATGGTGGTGACACATTGAAATCTTTTTGTAACAGTA
Organism: Syngnathoides biaculeatus; assembly: GCF_019802595.1. Lineage (NCBI taxonomy): Eukaryota > Metazoa > Chordata > Actinopteri > Syngnathiformes > Syngnathidae > Syngnathoides > Syngnathoides biaculeatus. The sequence goes on from NC_084653.1 coordinate 3,273,472, forward strand.
AAGACAAAAGTGCATAATGATAAAGACAAACCAAAAAAATGTTAGTTGAAGAATTTAAATATTGCCCTTAGGTTACACTTCACACTCTCCGGAAACAAGTGTAGAACACATTCTAACTACTCATTAAAACCCATTACATGCTTATCTTTATTCAGTCGTAAAAATGGTAAAGACATCCAAGAGTTCTGACATTTTAAAAATTTCATATATTCCTTCACATCTCACCATTTGTTTTGCTCTCTGGTGGCAAATTGGAGCAACTGATTAGCGCGTGTTCCTCACAATTCTGAGGACCGTGGTACAAATGCCAGCCCGCCTGTGTGGACTTTGCATGCTCTCCCGTGCCTCCTTGGATTTTCTCTGGGCACTATGGTTTCCTCCAACATCTCAAAAACATAAATTAATTAAGAGACTCTAAGTAACACTAAGGTGTTGTTGTGAGTGTGACTGTTGTTTGTCTCTATGTGCCTTGCGATAGTTTGACAACTGGTTCAGGGTGCACCATGCCTCCTGCCCAAAGATAGCTGGGATAGGCTCCAGGGCTCCCACGACCTTTGTGAGGATAAGCAGCTCAGATAATGGATGGATGGGTGTTTTGCTCTCTACTTTTATGTAAATGCAAAATGGATTCCTCATCCTTTCTCTTCAGCTGACAGATCCATATGGTTAATTCCAACAACATACTGAGGGTCTCTCCAGTGGCATTCACAGTAAAGTCATGGAGCTCTAATTGCGCCTGGACCTGTTTCGAGTCACAGAGTACCGAGAATAAATGGTGCCTTCTTGTTATCGTGACATAAATGAGATGTTTTCCAAGTCCAAAGCCAAATCTCTTCCCCCCCCCACATAAACCATCTGACTGTGCTATTGATTTGCTACCCAGTACCACACCTCCTTATAGGAGGCTGTTCTCACTTTCAAGCCTGTAGCACCAAATCACTGGCAGGCAGACTCTTTGGACCCTTGTCATCCTCGGCTGGGTTTTTTTCGTCATAGAGGAGAGTGATAAGACCCTGCTATCTGCTGCATTGACAATTAGGGATTCAACAATATTACAATAGACAACAGGTTCCCTCTTTCCCACATCTCCACCACCTTTTGAGCTCCTGGAGGTGGTTAGGGTATTTACCAAAATGGATTTAAGAAATGCTTATCACCACATCAAGATTAGGGAGGGGGAAGAGTGGAAAGCTGGATTCAACACATCGACACTTCATTATGAATACTTGGCAATACCTTTTGGTTTCACAAATGCACTGGCAGTTTTTCTGAATTTTGTGAATGATGTATTGCATAACATGCTCAATATTTATGTTTTTGTGTTTCTGGGTGAGATATCAATTTCTCTCCGGATGAAAAGTCCCACATTGGTCATATTCAATCTGTGTTGTAACAGCAGCTCCTACTTAATGACTTCTATGTTAATACGAAGAAATGTGAGTTCCACCGGCCACTTGTATCTTTCCTGGGATTTGTGTTCGCTCAGGAGGTGATCCGAATGGATTGAGGCCTTGTCTAACTGGCCCACACCAACGACATGCCAAGTGGTTCAGATGTTCTCAGGTTTTGCTCATTTCTAGCGTAAGTCTTTAGGAACTTCAGCACAACAGCATCACCATTTCACAATCTCATCTCACCACACAGAACCTTGGGATCCGACGGTTTCAGACCACCATTCAGAGATTAAAGACAAGCTCCATCCCCCCATCCTCACCTTAACAGATCACAACCGCTAATTTGTTGTGGAAATGGATGCATCTGATTCCAGTTTCGGACCAGTTCTGTCTCAGAGGAACCCCAATGATGGCAGACTGAATCCCTGCTCGTTTCTGTCCAAGAAATTTACACCCACGGAAAGGAATTATATCATCAACCACAGATTATTAGTCGCCAGGGTGACTTTGGCGGAGTGAAGGCACTGGCATTAAAGAGCTCAGCTCCCGTTTCTCATATTAATTGACCAGAAGAACTTAGAGTACCTTAAATTACCCAAAAGTCTTAATGTTAGGCAGGCTAGGTGGGCCCTCTTCTTCATTCAATTTAATTTCATGCTGTCCTACCCACCTGGAGCCAGGATTGGCAAACCCGATGCACTATCATGGATCTATTGTTAGGGGAATGTCGTATCTGATTCCAGATCCATTTTGATAGAATCTTGTTTCATTTGTGTCTTCACCTGGGAAATTGAAACGCAGGTCAACGACGCATTGAAGGATGCTCACAGCCCTGAAGGGTGCCCGGATGACAGGCTTTTTGTGGTCCCTCCTTTAAGGGGAAAAGTAATTCAATGGCTTCATTCCAACAAAATGTTTTGTCACCGAGCATAGCTAAAATGCAGTCTCTTATAAAACAACAACTCTGGTGGCCCAACATGAAAAAAATGTGTGCAGCTAACAAACTCTCCCGACAACGTCTTTTGGGAGTTGCGACTTCTGTCTATCCATGGTCTAATATTTTCAGTAGACTTGCGGACCGGGTTGCTGCCTTCGCAGGGCCACACCACCGTTCTCACTGTGGTAGACCAATTCTCTAAAATTGTTCATTTCTTCCAGCTACCAAAAGTTCCCTCCAATAAGCAGGATGCAGAACTGATGTTAAAAAATGTGTTCAAGTTGCATGGTTTTCCCAGCGACATTGTATCTGATAGTGGGCCCCAATTCATTTTGCGGTTCTGGAAAGAATTTTGTTCCCTCATCGGGTCCACTGTCAGTCCATCTTTGGGTTTCCATCCAGAAGGCAATGGGCAGACTGAGAGACTTGGACAAGACCTGGAGACAGGGCTCTGATGTCTAACCTAACAAGACCCACACTCCTGGAGTCAGAAACTGGTTTGGGTTGAGTACTTATGCTCTTCCGTCAGAATCCATTCTGTTCCATATCTTGCATGGTTGTCAACCCTCTTTATTTCCTGCCATAGCCCCCAAATCTTCGGTTCTGTCTGCATTGACCTTGGTGAGACGCTGCAGGTGGACCTTCGAGTGAGTCCGGCGTATGCTACTATGTCTGGGATGGTCCTATAAGACCACGACCCCAGCCTAAAGAGTGGGTCAGCAAGTCTTCTAACATATTGCAATCCATATGGAATCCCGGAAGCTTGGAAGGGTCACAAGGGTCGTTAGACCATTCCCCATCATGAAGGTTGTCAACCCGGTCACAATGAGGCTGAAACTCCCAAAGTTCATGTAGTTCCATCCGGCATTTCACACCAGCCTGCTCAAGCCTCCCCGGGTGTCCCCATTTGTCCTGTCTTGGTGGTTGCTGTCCTTGTGCCGCGGGGGAGAGAGTGAGGTATCTCATGGATTGGGAGGGCTACGGACCTGAGGAGCAGTCGTGGACCCCATCTTGGTTCATCCTCAACCCTTTGGTCATTAGGGATTTCCATGTTGCGCATCCTGAGGCCCCGGGGCTGGCCAGTGCCAGCCATTAGGAGGAGGGTACTGTCATGGGTGTGGTCCTTTCCCTGCCTCATGTGCACCTACCCTTAGGAGCAGCCTCCACACCTCAGCCTGATTTACATTGATTATCCCTTGTCTATATTGCCTCCCGTTTCACTATGTCCTTTGCCGGATCATTCTACCTCACCGTCACGTTCCAGCAGTGTCTTGCTCACCTAAATAACGTTTCGTAAGATAGACCCTACCTTGTTTTTTTCTACTCTTGCCTTCTTGGACTGCCTGCCTTCGTACTGATTTTGGACTGAATAAAACTCCTGCTCAAACAATACTTTGTTTACAGACTCATTCACTTTGGGTCCAACCCAGTGTTTTGTCCATGACATAAAGACAGGTTGAGTGAAAAATAATTAATGTTTGTAAAAGAACCATCCTTGAAGACCGTAAGATGCATTTGTTTTTGATGTGATAAATTTTACAAAAATATTATACATCCAAAAATGTAATTATAATGCTTAGAAAACATGTTAATAATCATGACATTTTGATGGAAAAGGCGTGCTTAGAAATCATGTTGCAAATCATGACATTTTATTTCATAATGGGGTTACCATTTTGGCATTTAGTGTGGAAACAACTGCTTTATAATGTCCATCCATCCATCCATTTTCTGGGCTGGGGCTGGAATCAAACCCTGGACCTGGAACGTTGAGGCTAACGCTTTACAGCTGTGTCACCGTCGCACCGCTTTACAATGTCTAAAAAACAATTATGACCTTCTTATGGTTAAAAACTCCCAATAATTCGAATAATCAAATTATGTGCCATAATGGGACTTATAGACGAGCTCCTCTTTTTAGTTTTTTTATCTGTACAGACACTAACCATTTCAGGCTTTTGGGGAAACTGCTGCCTGTCCCAGCTAATTTGGGTGTGTTATGAGAGACAGACTACACCCATACTGGTGACATTCAATCACCGGCACATTTAACTGGTGTCACGTGGAATCCTTTTATTTCTAAAACCAACATTTTTTGAGAAACCAAAATAACAATGTGTTTGTTGAACCATTAACTTTGCATTCCCAAAGACAGCAAGTCATTTTCAACACTTTGGATTGTGAATAATTTGAAAAAAAAAATACAATCAAAAGAACACATGGGCACTGACAAAAAATATATATTTGTGGAACACCGTATGAAATTTACTCAGTTTGGCCATGGCATTTTGTGCCCTGATGCCAGTGATGTAGAGGAAGAAACCTTCATACTCATGTTCACACCTATGGACACTGTTGTCCGTGTATTAAATGTCCCGCCAAGTTACACTGGTTTCCCCCTCTGTGTTACATTGTGGTTTGTATTTTTTTTTTCTTACACACACTCCTTTGCTGTCCCTCACTAGATGTATCAGTCCAGTCCTGGCAGTCACTCATCATGTAGGAGTCAGCCATCACCTCTCAGCAGCACCAACAACAATGACAGTGGGGTAGAGATGGCCATTCACAGTGGGGGCAGCTTCGGGGACCTCAGTGTGCAGGATGACTGCGCCATGGTTGACTCTACTCTTCCTGCTGGGGGGCAACACGCAGGGTTTGGACTTCAGCTAAGGAAAGTAGTAGGCCATAGTGGCACATTTACCGTCAAAATGGAGACTATCAAGAAAGAAAGGTTGAAGACAGTGAGAGACTCTTGCCCATGGGTCAGTTCCGCACCACAGCCCCTACAGGCCCAATGCAACAACACAAAGCTGCCCCCAATAGTTGCAGTTGGTATGAGCTCTGATATCTTGATTCATTCAAGCTCTACCAGTTATAAAAGCCATTAATCATGTACTTTGCATCTACAGGTTCCCCGCTGGAGAACTCAAATTTAACAAGTAACCTGAACAGTTTACACAATGGTCAGCGATTGGGAGACCAGTCTTTGTGTGAAGTGACTCTGCTGAACCAGCTGAATGATCGGCGTAATAGCACAACCAGCACGATCAGCTCAGCGTACACCATGAGTCGGCGTTCCTCCGGCATCTCACCTTGCTACTCCAGCCGGCGCTCCAGTGAGGCATCACAATTTGGGGCCAACCGTCATAACAATATCAGTTCAGCTGATTCCTATGACCCAATCTCCACTGATTTATCCCGACGCTCCAGCGAGGCGAGCCAGTGTGGAGGTGGTGGTTTCGGAGGAGCAGGTGGAGGAAACCTCCCTAGCCTTCTTAGTCTGACTCCGGCTCAACATTACTGTCTCAAGGCAAAATATGCTGCTGCCATTGGTGGTGCACCGCCTACCCCCTTACCTAATATGGACAGAATGAGTCTAAAGATGTGCAAGGCCCTCAATAGGCACTCTCAGGAATGTTCATCACACCAGTACCTCCTTCCACCCTCTGCAACTATGCCTCGGCGATGCAGCGATATTGGATATGATAATCACAGCATGATGCCCCATGAAGTACCTGGTAGCCTTCCCCGCCGGGCAAGTGATCCAGTGCGACGTCCTACCCTTGACTCTCTGGCCCTTTCGGCAGTGCAGCGCTATAACAGTATGAACAGCATGAATAGTTCATCAGAATATCACCGATCATTGGCAATGCAGGGTTACACTCGTTCTGATGGCAATCTGCAGCGCTATCCATTTACTCCCAGACCACCAAGCATTTCTGAGAATGTAGCTATGGAGAACATGGCAGTAGATGGGATGGGGACAGGGGGAGAACAGAGTCCAGAGGATGATATAGTTCTTCCTGATGACATGGTGCAATACCTGAGGTCCCAAAACCCTGGCACTCAAGGTCATCACTTGGTACAAGGGAACTACCAATTCCATAACCAGTCTCAGGGCTACCAGACGGGCATTGCCCCACTAGCCTCATTTTATTCCCAGAGAAGGGTTGCCATGGTTGATGCCTGCATGAGGCAATCTGCTCAGGGTATTGATCATAGTGACTCCCAAAAGCCTTTCTCAGCATCATCGCACATGAACAAGAATAATATGCCAGTACAGTGGAATGAGGTGACTTCAGGGACCGTGGATACCATACCAAAGCCACCCAAACAACAGCATTCTCTCAGGGGAAACCTAGCTGTTGTTTCACAGAGGAACAATTTTGGTTCCTTCCAGGCACAAGGTCAAAGCCTTTGCAACAACCAGCAGGCAATACCCATGAGTCAGCATATGCATAAGCAGGGCTATGCCAACCACAACCCCAAGAGGTTGAACAATCCTCATCATCAGCAAAGACAGTACAGCAATTTGAAATATAGTGACCAAAGTTTGCCGCAAGGGCTTAGCCAAGACACAATTCCAAATTCTATTTCTGCAAGCAATAATGTGAGACCCACTCGAAATGCTGTGATGATTCACGGACTGCAAAGTTACAGAGTAAGGGCACAGGCTGATGAATACTTTCATATTAACAATGTGGTTCATCAACAACAGCACAATAACATTTCAACCCTGCATGGCAACGTACCTAATAATACCAGTGCAATGCTACTGCCAAGACCTCCAGGAGAGCCCAAGCCTGGTGGCACACAGCATTTTGGCACTGATATGATGCAATTGGACAGGATACCCAAGTTAACTGATGTTAGCCCTGGCCTGCATAACGACACATCAGAGGCAAGTCCAAAAAGACCTAATCAGTCAGATACCCAACAAAACAACTCTGAGTATCCCAACTCTGAAATGTTCTACACAGGTGCGATTCATTTGTTTGAACAAACTCCTGTCACCTTCAATGCTTCAATATCCCCCAATATGAGTCAGACCAGTAACAACATTGCAGCAAGTAACATGGCCTCACCAGGTGTCAACCAGGTCTCTAGCAGTACCGTGGATTCTTCCACGAGTGGAAATGGTGGCGCAGAACACACCCAAATAGATTTTGATTCCATATTAGATGATGGGGATCACTCCAGCCTAATGTCAGGCACCCTAAGTCCTGGACTTTTGCAGAGCCTCTCCCAGAATTCATCTCGTCTCACTACCCCTCGTAATTCTGTTACACTTGCATCGTTTCCAACAGGAATTGGCAACATGGCCATTGGTGATATGAGCTCGATGCTCACAGCACTGGCTGAAGAAAGTAAGTTCCTCAACATGATCAGTTAGGAGTAAATATAGCTTTAAGCCATTCAGTCTCAATAAGTCACACATCAGGAATATATGAACTAGGTAAAGCACTAGTGGAATTAAAAATGAGTGTCCATTTTGTTTGTGTTGTTTTCCTTTACTTTGGCAGCATAATATTCTTGTATTTTTATCAGATTATGTTTCATCAAGTGTCTAGTAAATAGAAAGGACTCATTCACATGTACATACACTGTATATAGGGGTCCAGTGAAAACCTTGGGTCTTTGAGTACGGGCATTTAATTACAGTTCCAGCACCAGGAAATAGGAAAGTTGGGTAATATTTTCCAATGTTTTTAGTATTATATTGTATGGTACATCCTACAAGTTATGTGATGGGTTTTTGTGATGTGTTCTAATACGTTATACATACAATTATTATGTCATAAAGTTCACCAGGATGTCTGACAACCAATTGTCATAATGACATGTGAGGTACAGAATCATGGTACAATCATGGTAAAATATTTGATACTAACATCAGGGTCGATAGACTCGCTTTTTGTTCAAGGTCTGAACTTTTGCGGATGCACCTCTGGATCAGAGGCATGAACTCTCCATGGTGTCAAACCCACAAGGCTAAATGAGTGAAATGGACAAGGGTATGCTTTGGTCTATCCAGGAATTTGGATCCTTGTTCATCATGGGGAAGATTCTCTAAAATAATATACAAGTCCCTCTGTGTGATCCTAATCGGAACCAATTCTAGTTAACACATTCATAATATCACCCCCACCACCTTTTTTTACAACCCATACCTCCCCTTGGGCTTTGGATGAATAGGATGACAAATTCAGAAAGGGAGAGACTTCATGTTCAAAATCCTGTTTTGGTGTACTCGCCCAGCAAACAAAAATCCCAAATTCTGTTATGTTGTCTAATTTCTAAGAAGCCTTTTAAAATGTTTATTTCCTACAACAGCCTATACTTTTATGCATGTTTTAAATTGTGTGACACTGTCTATAATCTTTGGACATTTCTAATAAACTGTCCTTTTTTCTGTATGATTGTGTCCTATACTATCCACACTATGGTCATGGGTGAACTGGAGCCTATGCAGGCCGAGTTTGAGTACTGTACTGGTTTGAAGGGCACCAGTAAACAGACATTCTCAGTCTACAAGACAAATTTGGTCTCACTCAGTTGCACTATGTCAGATTCCTGGCATAAAATCTTACCATATCTCGGTCAGAGAACAACACTGGCAACACTACACAACACCACCGCATCCTGTTTCTTCTTTTTTTTTTACATCATAATGGTGGATATGTATGTCTTTCTGCTAGGACGGTTTTGCTGTGCAACAGAGAATTTAAAATACTTCCTCTTCTGTTTTAAAGATTTTTAATTACTCTGATGTTTGTTGTAAATTCAGCAACACAGAAAAGGGCGTTATGGGACAGAGAGGACAAACAAGGGGAATAGGGATGCAAACCATGGCAGAACAATAGTGAGATACACAATGATGAAAGTACTCCGGATTTTCCCGGAATTCTGGATTTTCAAATTTTCATGAAAATTACTCCGGAAAATTTAGGAAAAATTGCGTAAAATTAATCCAGATATTAGTTGACAACATTGAACGAACACACGTTTAGATTCGTTGTTTTGCTTTCACGAGCGTAGCCATGTTGACACTAACACTAGTAACAGTAATGCCCCTCCCCTCGCATTCTCATGACTCGCCATATCTCGGAGATTTCGAGATTTCGGCGACACCGGAAGCCATAAAGGCTGCACGTCTGCACACAATAAGCAGATTAATCATTGAATGTCGAGTATTTGAATAGCGTGTTGTGTAAACTAATACATGCGTGATCGGCCGGGTACGGCCCCAGCGCAATGTTCAAAGAGGGAGACAGGCAAGCTGACATACGTGCAATAGAGGCGTGTTTTAGGAACACGTTCAAGTGGTCATGGCTTGAGACAAACCTGGTAAGTCAGTTAAAATCAAATATATTTATATCCACAGTATGTATATATTAAAGGCAAGTCATTATACTATTAGTATTACTAGATTTATATCTAAGATAGTGAGCAATCTGATCGAGTGTATCCGTACAACACGACGTAACAAGTTTGAGACTTAAACGTTAATAGTAATTACTACAGATCAACTTCTTTACCATGTTTTGCTGTACAGTGTAGAAATTCTAGGATATTTTTTTGTGTATATTATAATATGTATAATGTGGGGAAAAAGACAATTTTAAATGTCTTTTTACAGAATAGTTTACAATTCATCGGTCTTGAGACAAGATGGCATATTTTAAGCATATTTTAATGACAAATGTGATTTTGTGCTATCCAGTGATAAGGTGATTGGGGCAAAAAAAAATCTGGGCTTGGCCCTTGGGGAACTTCTACCCAATTTTTTTTTTTTGGTCAGGACTTCAAAATGTAATTTCAATTTTTGTCTGAATTTTGTTCACAGATATCGCCAGAATGCATCACAGCCATCCATTTTTTCAAAATTTTCCAAGGCCGGGCATGCCCCAGAACCCCTAGCAGGACTTTGCACTTTCGGTTTCAGGAAATTCCACTTTCATCTCTGACATTACAACAGTCAAATAATGTTCTTATTTGTGGATGGGGGTTGTCACTCGGTGAGGACATGCAATTACTAACCAAGAAAACAAGATGAGGGAGGACGGAAAAGGGCAGGACAGCATGTGGGAAATGATCAAGGCAATGCTGATGAGTGATGCGTTGGAATAATTTTATAGTGTCTAAACACCTGTAAGAACCCATGAGTTGAAAGATTAGTATAACTAGTGTCGTTATTAGTGGTGTCTCTAGCATGAAAAGTTGAGTGGGGCACAAGATGCAAAACCTACACAAGAAATTATATTTCAAATCAAGAACACTCCTTTTCCTTTCGGCTTGTCCCGTTAGGGGTCGCCACAGCGTGTCATCTTTTGCCATCTTAGCCTATCTCCTGCATCTTCCTCTCTAACCCCAACTGCCCTCATGTCTTCCCTCACCACATCCATAAACCTTCTCTTTGGTCTTCCTCTCGCTCTTTTGCCTAGGAGCTCCATCCTCAGCATCCTTCTACCAATATACTCACTCTCTCGCCTCTGAACATGTCCAAACCATCGAAGTCTGCTCTCTCGAATCTTGTCTCCAAAACATCCAGCTTTGGCTGTCCCTCTAATGAGCTCATTTCTAATCCTATCCAACCTGGTCACTCCGAGCGAGAACCTCAACATCTTCATTTCTGCCACCTCCAGTTCAGATTCCTGTTGTTTCTTCAGTGCCACTGTCTCTAATCCGTACATCATGGCCAGCCTCACCACTGTTTTGTAAACTTTGCCCTTCATCCGAGCAGACACTCTTCTGTCACATAACACACCAGACACCTTTCGCCAGCTGTTCCAACCTGCTTGGACCCGTTTCTTCACTTCCTGACCACACTCTCCATTGCTCTGTATTGTTGACCCCAAGTATTTGAAGTCATCCACCCTCGCTATCTCTTCTCCCTGTAGCCTCACTCTTCCCCCTCTACTTTTCTCATTCACGCACATATATTCTGTTTTACTTCGGCTAATCTTCATTCCTCTCCTTTCCAGTGCATGTCTCCATCTTTCCAATTGTTCCTCTGCATGCTCCCTGCTTTCACTGCATATGACAATATCATCTGCGAACATCATGGTCCAAGGGGATTCCAGTCTAACCTCATCTGTCAGCCTATCCATTACCACTGCAAACAGGAAGGGGCTCAGAGCTGATCCCTGATGCAGTCCCACCTCCACCTTAAATTCCTCTGTCACACCTAAGGCACACCTCACCATTGTTCTGCTGCCATCATACATGTCCTGTACTATTTTAACATACTTCTCTGCCACACCAGACTTACGCATGCAGTACCACAGTTCCTCTCTTGGTACTCTGTCATAGGCTTTCTCTAGATCCACAAAGACACAATGTAGCTCCTTCTGACCTTCTCTGTACTTTTCCACGAGCATCCTCAAGGCAAATAATGCATCTGTGGTACTCTTTCTAGGCATGAAACTATACTGTTGCTCGCAGATACTTACTTCTGACCTGAGTCTAGCCTCCACTACTCTTTCCCATAACTTCATTGTGTGGCTCATCAACTTTATTCCTCTATAGTTCCCACAGCTCTGAACATCCCCTTTGTTCTTAAAAATGGGAACTAGAACACTTTTCCTCCATTCTTCAGGCATCTTTTCGCCCGCTAGTATTCTGTTGAATAAGTTGGTCAAAAACTCCACAGCCATCTCTCCAAATTGCTTCCATACCTCTACCGGTATGTCATCAGGACCAACTGCCTTCCCATTTTTCATCCTTTGTAATGCCTTTCTGACTTCCCCCTTAGTAATCATTTCCACTTCCTGGTCCTTCACTCTTGCCTCTTCAACTCTTCCTTCTCTCTCATTTTCTTCATTCATCAACTTCTCAAAGTATTCTTTCCATCTATTTAGCACACTACCGGCACCAGTCAACACATTTCCATCTCTATCCTTAATCAGCCTAACCTGCTGCACATCCTTCCCATCTCTATCCCTCTGTCTGGCCAACCTGTAGAGATCCTTTTCTCCTTCTTTCGTGTCCAACCTGGTGTACATGTCTTCATATGCCTCTTGTTTAGCCTTTGCCACCTCTACCTTTGCCCTACGTCGCATCTCGATGTACTCCTTTCGCCTCTCCTCAGTCCTCTCAGTATCCCACTTCTTCTTCGCTAATCTCTTTCCTTGTATGACTCCCTGTATTATGGGGTTCCACCACCAAGTCTCCTTCTCCCCTTTCCTACCAGATGACACACCAAGTACTCTCCTGCCTGTCTCTCTGATCATCTTGGCTGACGTCGTCCAGTCTTCCAGGAGCTTTGGTTGTCCATCGAGAGCCTGTCTCACCTCTTTCCGGAAGGCCGCACAACATTCTTCCTTTCTCAGCTTCCACCACATGGTTCTCTGCTCTACCTTTGTCTTCTTAATCTTCCTACCCACCACCAGAATCATCCTACATACTACCATCCTATGCTGTCGAGCTACACTCTCCCCTACCACTACTTTACAGTCAGTAACCTCCTTCAGATTACATCGTCTGCACAAAATATAATCTACCTGCGTGGTTCTACCGCCGCTCTTGTAGGTCACTATATGTTCCTCCCTCTTTTGGAAATAAGTGTTCACTACAGCCATCTCCATCCTTTTTGCAAAGTCCACCACCATCTGCCCTTCAAAGTTCCTTTCCTGGATGCCATACTTACCCATCACTTCTTCATCGCCCCTGTTTCCTTTACCAATATGTCCATTACAATCTGCACCAATCACAACTCTCTCGCTGTCTGGGATGCTCAGAACTACTTCATCTAGTTCCTTCCAGAATTTCTCTTTCAACTCTAGGTCACATCCTACCTGTGGTGCATAGCCGCTAACCACATTATACATAACACCCTCAATTTCAAATTTTAGTCTCATCACTCGATCTGATACTCTTTTCACCTCCAAGACATTCTTAGCCAGCTCTTCCTTTAAAATAACCCCTACTCCATTTCTCTTCCCATCTACTCCGTGGTAGAATAATTTAAACCCTGCTCCCAAACTTCTAGCCTTACTACCTTTCCACCTGCTCTCTTGGATGCACAGAATATCAACCTTTCTCCTAATCATCATGTCAACCAACTCCTGAGCTTTTCCTGTCATAGTCCCAACATTCAAAGTCCCTACACTCAGTTGTAGGCTCTGTGCATTCCTTTTTTTCTTCTGACGCTGGATCCGGTTTCCTCCTCTTCTTTGTCTTCGACCCACAGTAGCTGAATTTCCACCGACGCCCTGCAGGTTAGCAGTGCCGGGGGCGGGCGTTGTTAACCCGGGCCACGACCGATCCGGTATGGGATTCTTTAGATGAACGCTCATATTTGTTTGGCACAGTTTTTACGCCGGATGCCCTTCCTGACGCAACCCTCTGCATTTATCCGGGCTTGGGACCGGCCTACAGATTGCACTGGTTTGTGCCCCCATAGGGCTGCATTATTTCAAATCAAGAACACAATCCTTTTTAATTCATACCTTTACAAATTAAGGCTATTAATAAAAGCTTTAAAAGATTCCAAATGAAAGTATCACACACCACGGCTGTTCACTTTTTGAATAGAAAGGATACATTTCATCTGGGCAAACTTGTCAATAACCAATTTGTCAAGGTCCAATAATCCATGAATGTATTCATTCATCGCCAATAAAGCTGATTCTCATTCAGATTTTCAACAGACAACATTGGTAGTGCATTTAATCTCTGCAGGCCCATTGTGTTTCTTGTAAATGTCTTGATCCTTTTTAGAGTTGAAAACTTTCTTTCGGACACCTGGTTTATAACTTCTTCTTGATATACATTAAACATCAACTGCAGAAGTTAATTTTGAATAGTCGCTGAGGTCCCTTTGAAGTACAAATCACCTTCACACATAGTCTCAAAAATGCTGCATAAAATGTCCAGATTCATAAAGGCATCTGATTAATCACAGTGATTGGCCATAAGGAGATTTCACATTTACCCCAGAGTTTTAAGCATGTAATAATTCGTTCAAGCACCAGATTGTTTTCCACAGTTTGCTGATTGTGCAGTTATATGGCATGTTTGTGAATGGAATTCAACTGTGCAGCTATGCTAGCAGTCCCAAGCAAACTCAGTTTCAGGGAATTCTCAACATGTGAGCGACTGCTCTCATGTTTGGCTAGACATTCTGAAAGATGTTTCAAATCTTTGGATCCTGTTGTAGTTCATTTAATGTCTTCCCCGAAGAGCTGGCAAGGAAAGCAAAACAGCGATCTTCTGCTCTGTACATCCAGTAAGCCATGTTTTCCTCTTGAAGAATTCAGGGTTGAAGGTGTGAGTTTTGTCCTTTCCTGCTTGAATAATGTTAAAATCCATCAGCTGATGCTGTCCCAAATGTTTAATTTTATATTTTTCCTCAAGTGGCAAAGTGATCATTCTAGTCTTTATTAAAGTATCTACATCATTCATATTGATGGGTTGCTTTTATTAGTTCTTTAGCTTGCAATGAAAACAAAGCTTGCTGCCGCGATCTGGCAAAACTGAACATTTGTTCCATCTTGACGTATGTCACTACAATACTGCATTTTAATTGGCTGATTTGGGCCTGGGCCCCATGGTTGCCTACTGTGAGGAGTTAAAAACATGCGCTCTATGATTTTAGTAGCTCATCACAAGTGTCATGCCTATAAACATTCTAAAATGGATATTGTAATGAAAACTACATATAGCATTATTCACTTCAATGTCTATACGAAAAAATAAATATGAGCAGAGAGCGCGTCATTCATGCACAAAGTTGAAGAAGTCTCATTCGACATTCAAGTGGTCGCCATATTGGCTGCATCTTCTGTCCGTGACGTCACACTGTGACATTCGCCATTGAAAACACGCTGTGCCACCTACAATAGGAGACAAACAACAGAGATATTCGTATTTTACCGATGCCCCTTCTGACACAGAAGCTCTTTTCGAAGAAGAGAACATCTCACAACCGAGTGAAGTGACGAGTGCAATATTACCCTATCGTTTTGAGCCATATTTAGATGATTTGCAAATCACAGCCAAACCGCATGTGGCCAAACCACCTCCCTGCCCGATCCACCTCCGTGGCGGCGATGAACAACGGCGCCCGTGAGCGACGACGATGCGGCCAATCCGCCTCCCCATCCGATCCACTTCCACGTCGGTGATAAACACCGCTGCCCGCAAGCGACGATGACATCGCGGCCAAACCACCTCCCCGTCTGATCCACTTCCATGGCAGTGATAACCATGCCCGCGAGCGACGACGACGCTGCAGCCAAACCGCATCCCTGTCCAATCCACTTCCGTGGCTCATCTCCACCGCGGCCCGGTGCTGCGACCAGCCACAATCACGACTTCGGCCCGGGTGGCACATCGACACATTTAGCACCCCTGATTTACGGATTTCACCCCCGCCCCTCAACTATTACGTTTTTTTAGTAGCTGTGTACACACCTCCCTGTCATTTGGAACCCACGAAGCTCTCGTCGTTTGCACCTGTGCAATCCATTTTTCACGACAAACGGTCTTTTGGAAAAGTATGAAGAGTGAATGTATCCTCGCGAGTGTTCGAGTAATTTCCAGCAATACAATAACACGGCATTTTGGCTAACACGATTGAACAAAGAGCTACCTTCCCCCAGGCAAAACAAATCGAAACATACAAGCCCGCCTGAGTCTGCTACTGCCCTGTACGTCACTTCCTGCTTCTTCTCAAAAACAAATCCCTCAAGAGGATTTTCATGGCGGGAGTTCCAAAAAGCCATATACGTCAAAATCATATTTTGATGTGAAAAGATGGATCGGTCCGTACCGGCTGCCGTTTTATGCATTTCATGACAGTGGACCTTTAAACAAATGCTCACGGGCTGGAATATGCAAAATGTTTACAATGGAATTGCTTTGGAAGTATTCATAATTATGGAAATTTTACATGATAAAATATTATTTTTAGATTATTCCGCTATAAAGAGAAGACAATTATTTTGCGCCTCCATAGTGCTACACTAGCGCCATCTAGTGGGTTCAGGCCGGACTGGCTCCGAGTGCAGAGCCGTCACTGGTCCCAGCACAAGCAATTAAAGCCTATCCCGTTACTGGTCTTGTCAAATTAAAATAGTTTTTTTTTTTGGGGGGGGGGGCAGAAAAACTGTCACTGGTCAACGTGACCAGAGGATACACTCATTACGAGGGCAACTACAACAATGCACTGCGCCAATGTATTGTTTTGGGGGGACGAAGCAATTGAAATGAAGAAAAATGTGGTGGTCATCAGCGGTGATCGCGAGAGGACATTGATTTTAGGTTTGCTGGAGGAATCTCCATAAATTTTAATACGACACGACCGGCAAACAGACAACAAAATGCCATGCAGCCATGTTAGCCAGTGTTAGCACTAATGGTTGTAGGTAAAAAAAAAATAAATGCTGGCGGTCTGCCCAGTCATGCTCTAAAGCTTTGGTAAACAAACGTGCGCGTGAATAAATGTTGACAAGGCCAAGACACAGGAGGTGACGCGCCAGTCACCATACACAATCCCATTGGGCGACACAAGGTGTCACACGACACGGAAGATATTAAAAAAACGAAAAATCAAATGCTAGACTTTTCATTTTGGCAATATATTTCCAAAGTGTCTTGGTCAAATCCACAGCCATGGCTCCACTGCATCATGTAACGGTAGTTCTTGATAGCTCGTTTTGTCCCTTTTAGTCTTTGTACTTGGTCCAGCTCCCCCACTCATTATTAAACCTCTTTCATAACCTCAAACTCAAAATGTCTGCCTGAAAATTTTGACTTAATTTGACTATGAAAGGGTCGGAAGATGAACAACTTTTTATGCCCCTTTTTACCCTTTTTTTTTTTTCCCGATCGACAAATTGGGCGCACTTGAATCAAGAAACAGGAAGGATGATATAGGGAAGGAAAGCATAGCATCTGTCCATCCATTTATTTTATTAAATGCTTATGCTCACAAGGGTCAAGGGAGTGCTGGAGCCTACCCCAGCTGTTAATGGGCAGGAGGCAGGGCACTCCCTGCCCTGAACTGGTTGCCAGCCAATCGCAGGGCCCATGGAGACAAACAGAGTCTCAGCCACATATAGACAAAAAATCATACTCACATTCACACCTAGGGGGAATTTAGAGTATCCAATTAATGTTATATGTTTTTGGGATGTGAGAGGAAACCGGAGTGCCCAGAGAAAACCCACGCAGCACAGGGAGAACATGCAAACTCCACATAGGCGAGGCCGGGATCAAACCCTGAACCTCAGAACTGTGAGACGCTTCATAGCTGCACTACCATACTGCCAGAAAGGAAAGCAAAATTATATGTATCGCTAACTTTATACAAAAAGATGATGATTAAAAGGATTTGAATACAAAGAGATAAAAGATTTAAAATGGGGAAAAAAACAATAAACATGACAATTAATATATATATATATATATATATACATATATACATGCTGGACACTAATTTGCGCCTATTTGTGATTGTGAGTGCGGCTGTTTGTCTCCATTTGCCCTGTGACTGGCTGCCAACCAGTTCAGGGTGTACCCTGCCTCTTGTCCATTGACAGCTGGGATAGGCACCCCCCGCGATCCTCGTGAGGATAAGCGGTGAAGAAAATGGATAACTACTTTGTATATATATATATATATATATATATATATATATATAGAGAGAGAGAGAGAGAGAGAGAGAGAGAGAGAGAGAGAGAGAGAGAGAGAGGAGAGAGAGAGAGAGAGAGAAAATGTTTGACATATTTGAATGAATGTAAGCATTTCACCATTTACATAAAGGTCACCTATTGATTTTATACCATTATTTGCCCATAATTTAAAACCCCCATCTGCTCTTCCAGCTTTAAAAGTCGCATTACCCCATATGGGAGAAAAGCGTGAAAGTAAAGGAGTGTCCCCTATGTTTGTGTGATTTAAACCAGATATCTATAGTGTTTTTCAAAAATTGATTCTTGGTCTGCCGTATTATACTCTATTCTCAGCAGAATATACATAATACTTTAATTGAAGGTGTGGTACTGTTGATTGCTCTATTTTTACCCAAGAGGGTGATGTGTGTTTGTGTTTCTTTCAGCTTGTCCCTTTCGGGGTCGCCACAGCATATCATCTCAGATCAACGCATATATATGTCCGGATGCCCTTCCTGACGCAACCCTTCTCAGGGAGTCGAGGCCCCAGTGGGATACGGACCCACAACCCCTGGTTTACCAAAGCAGTGCACTGAGCTACGGGGCCCAAGAGGGTGATGGTGATGTTGAAAAATAATACATAGCTGAGCGTAGTTGAGCAGACCAGTAATACCATTTAAAGTTTGGAAATTGTAACCCTCCAGTTTTATGAGGCATATAAAGCAACCGTAGTCTTTATCTGGCTTTCTTATTATTCCAAATAAAATTCAGGAGCATTCTGTTGAGTCTAGTGAAAAAGATGTCAGGTAATGGAAGAGGGATGGTTTGAAAAAAATATAACAATTTCAGCAAAATGCTCATTTAACGGTGTTTATACGTCCCAATATTGAAATTGGCATAATCATCCACCTGTCTAATAACTGTTGTCCCTCCAAGATTAAAGGGTCATAATTAATCTGAACTATATTGTTAACATCAGGGGAAATTTTGACATCCAAATAAGTAAATCCATCTCTCGCGTTCAATGAGGAGTGTTAACCACAGGCTTAAGTCTCTCTTCAGTACTTAAAAATAAAATGGATGACTTTGTATCTTTAATCACATAGCCTCGGAGACTACCAAACTTTTTAATTTGCTCCAATAAATTTGGAAGGCTCGTGGATAACTTAGTCAAAAAGAGAATGACGTCATCAGCATAAAGAGAGATTCTGTGATCTTGACCACCAATTTGGATGCCCGTCAAGCCTCTATCCATACGAATCGACATGCACAGAGTTTGTAAGGCTAAAATGAACAACATTGGGGAAAGAGAGCCGCCCTGGCGTGTGGATCTTTCCAAAACAATTGGTTTAGAAGAAATACTGTTTGTGATAATACTAGCAGTAGGGTTTGTATATAAAATGTTTAACCATTTAAGAAAATTATTGCCAAATTCAAACCACTGTAGAACATTAAATAAAAATGACCATTCAATTCTGTCAAAGGCCTGACGTGGATCCAACGACAGCAGTGCTGTATCTTTACACTCTGCCTTTTCATGTAATATATTCAAAACTCTTCAAATATTGGGAAATCCTTGACGTTTTTTAACAAAACCGTTTTGATCACTATGTATTAAACTAGGTATATACTGATCCAATCGTATTGCCAGGGCTTTGCAAAGTATTTTTGTATCGCATCCCATCAAGCTTATTGGTCCATATGAGGAACATTCTGTCCAAGGCTTATTAGGTTTGAGGATCAGGGTAATCAGCACAAGTCTCAATGTAGGAGGAAGAGTCTCCTTATTATATGATTCTTTATACATGTCCATCAATGGAGTCAGTAATTGATTTTTTAAATGCTTTATAATATTCTATAGTCAGTCCATCGGTCCCAGGAGCACAATTAGTGTTAATACTTTGAATGGCAGCAGAAATTTCTTCTTCTGTCAGATGGTTATCTAAGTTTTGCTATGCCTCCTCTGATAGCACTGGAAATACAAGTGAATCAAGAAATGCATCCCTCTCAAACAAAGTCTGTTGTTTCTCTGATTTATACAATTGTCCATAGAAATCCCTGAACGTACTATTAATTTCTTGAGGGTCAACAGTCAAATCTCCATTAGATGTCCTGATGCTATTAATTGCCCGTTCTGTTTGTAATTCCCTAATCCTCCAAGACAAAAATTTACCCACTTTTTCACCTTGATCGTAATAATGCTGCTTAAGCCATAATAAACTTTTTGCCGCTTTATCTGTAGATAATTTATTATATTTACTTTTTAAAATGGCAATTATTCATGTTTACGTGGATCATCTACCTGATCTAAATCATTTTCTAACTCCTTAATTTACTTCTCTAAATCACACATCTCTGCTTTTTGTTGTTTAGATTTAGAACTTGTAAAACTAATAACTTATGCTTTGAATGCTTCCCATCTTATACAGGCTCCCGTTAGATCTGTATTAATTTAAAAAAAAATCAATTTTACTTTTTATGAAGGAGACAAAGTTCTCATTCTGCAGCCATATAGACTTAAATTGCCAATTCTAGGGGCAGTGACAAAGTTTGTCTATTTGAATATTCATAGATATTGGTGCATGGTCGCTAATCACTATACTGTCACACCAACAGTTTTTTGTCATGATCCTGCCGCTCCAGCACGAGCTGTGCGGGTGCCTGCGCGGGTGCGCTGATTGGGGCGCACACCTGCGTCTCATGCGGGCTGATTAGTCTGTGTATTTATATCACCCCGATGACGACTGGTCCCCGCCAGTTCGTTGAGCTTCATGTCACGTTCCAGCACACTCGTATCCCTGATCGTCAACCTGTGTGTACCGACCTTCGCCTGTTCTCCGACCAACCTTGTAAGCCTGTCTCCTTTGATAATTCTGCCTGCTTTGATCGTTCTCCTGTGTACCGACTCCTGCCTGCCCGCTCACCTGCTCTCTTCGCCCGACGTCCCAACTATTGCTGCTGCACCCGATTGCCTGCTCGATCCCCGACCTCGGCATATAATAAACGTTTCTTCCTGAACTACGTTGCATCGTCCTAGTCCTGCATTTGTGTCCTACTCCCGTTCCGATGGGATGTGACATTTTTAACCTTTGACAGAAGGTTTTGAGAGACAAAAAAAGAAATCAATGCGCAATCGAGTTTTCTGGGAGCCTGAATAACATGAAAATTTCATTTTAAAAGGATTAAAATGGGAATTAATAACCATATCAAGCCAGAGCTGGTGAGGGAATTTTGGGCGTACTCAATCCTTGGAAGGAAAAAACTCCATGAAGCCGGGTGGTTGATAGCAATACAGCGGAGAGGCAATTCTGGTTCGGCCACTCTGTCCGGCTGTTGGTTTGGGGGTGATAACCTGATGACAAACTGGCTCCTGCACCCACCGCTTTGCAGAATTCCTTACAGATTTGTGATGAGAATTGGGGACCTTGATCAGAGACAAAATCAATGGGCATGCCATGGAGTCCAAACACATGTGGCATAAGGAGGTTAGCAGTTGCCCAGGCAGATGGGAGTTTTGGGAGGGGTACATAATGGCCACATTTAGAAAAGTGATCTACTATAAGGATGACAGTGTTACTTTCAGAAGCGGGAAGGCTTGTGATTAAGTCCACGATGATGTGAGACCACAGTTGGCTTGGAATCAGCAAAGGGGCACAGCAGACAAGCTGGGGCATGGTGCAAGGTGGTTGTGAGGCTGGTAGGGGGAATTGCGACTTTACTGTACTTGCAGATGAAACAATGGTAAAAATGAAAAAAAATCTGAGGAAGCATTGCAGTTCTTTCCATGTTGTGGGGATGGGCAAGTTTATGATAGCTTGGGATCTTGTCAAGATCAGGTTGTAGTTGTCCTTTTGCAATGATGTATCTCAGAAAATGTACTGAGGACTGGTGGAATTTGCATTTTTCTTGTTTGACATATAGCTGGTCCTCAAGGAGGTGCTGCAGGACTTGGTGGACATGGATGCGATGTTCTTCGAGGTACACAAACACAAACTGGGTGAGCATGTGTTTTGGCAAAATGTTTTTCTGATACCAGAAGCAAAGAGATCTTTTCTTTGTGGATTTTTTTTTTTTACAAAAAGAAAGGAAAGTCTTTGCAAAGAGGGGAAAGTGTACATGTCGTACGAGTTGTCACCCCTGACTAAAGATCAGACAAAAAGTCCTTTCCTTATATTAAAGTGAGAGAGACAGAGAGAGACAAAACAAGACAGTAATCTATGTCCAGCCGTATACACGTGGAGCCGGTAGGAATATCACATGACTGAGAGAACGAGATCCACACCAGGAAAAAAAAACTGTTAAAGCTGAAGGAAGTAGAATGGATAAAACTGTCATAACCAGAACGCTAGGGCGGACCCAAATGCACTACTCTGTAGACAGGGAGGCAGTTAAAGGAAGATCTTTATTCGTTCCAAGGTCGTATGCCGGGGAGTCAGTCAGAGTGAGCAGCAGTATCAAGAGCGTCAAGCTTACGGGGCTGGTCAGAGGACAGGTGGAGGTTGGTACACAGGGGTTTAGGATCAGGAACGAGGACGTGTGGGGAACAAAGCATGGATGCAACGATGCAAAGCCAGACCGTCCGCTGGGTCCTATATATACTAGGGTTCATTATCACTGATGAGACCCAGGTGTGCAGGGGACCTGCACCGCCAGGGCTGGGACCGGCAGGATCATGACAAAAACTAATATTTTGTATATATGTAAAAGATATCTGCTGTATGAAATCGCACATATCTTGGAGGACATTAGATACATGTTTAGAAAATTGCACTGGCATTGATTAACCCGAATGGCATGACCAGATACTCGAAGTGTCTAAGAGAGGTATGGAAGGCAAAGATAAGCGACTCAGAAAATCAATGGATGGGTATTGTTTAGTCCCCGGTAGTCAATGCACAGGTGGAGAATAGTGTCTTTCTTCTCGACGAAGAATCGAGCCCCATCCGATTATGAGGAGGGGCATATGATGCCACCAGCCAGGGTGTCACAGATGTAATCTTCCATAACTCTCTTCTCAGGATGGGTCACATTGGACAGCCCGCTTGAGGGAAGTGGGGTCCTGCCAAGATGTCAATGCCAGCTGGGCGGCAGAAATATTGCTAAATTCTTACAACATACTGGTGAGAGGCCCTGATATTCTTGTGGAACTTGTGAGCAGTCTAGTGGGACAGCAGCAGCTGGGGCGCCTTTGGAGGGTGTAACAGCAGAAACCTGGAAGTTGAATGACAATGAGGGCTCCTTCCAGTGATGGATAAATGAGACCTATCTAAAAGAGGAAGCAAAAAGGTGCGCCCAAGCTTTGTCGCAGGCCAAGCAAGGGCAGTTGTTGGCCTGGAAAGAAGTGGAGGCAATGAAGATCACTGGGAAAGAGCTGTGAGAGATGGAGGCATTCAGGGGAAGCTTTACCATCAGAGCTGTATATGACATCTTGCCTTCTCCCACGAACCTAAACCAGTGGTCTGCGAAAGATCCCAAGTGCCTGTTATGACCAAGTCCTGCAACACTGGAGCACATCGTGGTTGGTTGCAAGAGCAGCCTTACTTAAGGCCATTACACCTGGCAGCACAACCAAGTGCTGAAGTGTCTCACTGGTCTTCTAGAGAACCACCAGATGAGGGTGAACGCCTTCCCACCCTAGTCAGGCAACTGGCAACCAAGGCTATTTGTTCAGGAGGGGGAGAGTTAAACCGGCCACACCAACAAGCCACCAGACAGCGGCGAGCTGGCCAGTGCACGAGACTAGAAGCTGCTGGCAGACCTGGACAAGAACCTCTGCTTTCCATCTGAGATTGCAACTACCACCCTACGACCAGATCTAGTACTTTGGTCTGCCTCTCTCAAGCTTGTCTCCATCATCAAACTCACAGTCCCCTGGGAGGGGCCAATCGAGGAGGGGTATAAGCGGAAGTGGCTGAGGTATGCAGGACTTGTGGCCGAAGACAACAGCAAGGTTGGAGAGCAGAGGTACGGCCGGTGAGTGTTTATAGCCTCTTCAACATCCAGGGTACTCAGAGAGATGCGAGTCCGAGGGAAGGCCCATCAGCAGGCAGTCAGAGATCTCTCCAAGGTGGTGGAAAAGGCCAGCCAGGGACTGTGGATAAAGAGGAAAGACCCCAGTTAGGCCTTCAGGAGAATTGATGGCACCTATGGGGTGAACCTGGGATGCTGGGATTCACTGCTGAACCCTCTTAAGAGTGTTGTGGGCCTATCATCGAAACACTTGATGACGGAAGAAAGCCCACTTGATAACCTGTAGGGTTCTATCACTTATTTGAACATCCCAGAGAGCCTCATCGGAGCCAAATTATGCATGAATAGAGGGATATTAACATGTATTCCTACATAATACATCCAAGGTTGTGAATTTGGAGCCAGTGAATACCAAGAACCACAGGGATCGCAGGGGAAGGGATGACAAATAGGTATGTGGTTTCACAGTGATTGCCGGAGATCAAGAGTGTGATGGGCACTGTTTGGTGGGTGACAGAGGAGATGACCCAGCTATTCAGGACTGTTATGCTTCATGGAGATGGGAGTGGTTGGAGGGGAATTTGGAATTTGTGTGTTAATCCATCCTGAATGAAGTTGGCACCATCACTGGAATCAATGAGGGCAGTAGTTGGGTGGTTTAGAGCAGAGACTGTAATGCAAACGGGAACAGTCATGCAGGGGGTCAGGGGGGGTGCTCAGGGGAACAGAGGTTGGGTTTACCATGACGCTCTCATGTCGCAGTGAGCCTAGCTTTTTGCGACGGATAGGTCACGAGGACATAAAATGATCAGGTTGACCACAATAAAAGCACAGCTGCTGGATAACACAACGCTCATACTCTTGTGAGTTTAATCGTGTTTTCTCAATATGACTAGGTTCATCGGATTCAGTGGAGTGAAGAGGAAGTGGATGTCTGGCGAATGGTGTGGTGCTTAGCGTGGAAGTATGTCTATGCGAGCAGAACCCTTTTTCACGTGCTCTCTTTTGCAGCCTGATAGCAAAGGCTACAAGAGCATTCAGAGAAGAGGGCTCATCCCAGACAGCGAGGTCATCTTTAATTTGATCAGTGAGCCCATTGGGGAAAACTCCCCTCGGGGTCGCTTCATGCCACCCACATTCAACAGCAAGGATACGGAAATCGACGGAATATTCAGCGATGGATCTATTGCCCTGAGAAAGCGAGAGGAGACGACGGGCAACTTCTTTGCCCTGGACGGGTTGATCAAACACCTTGCGGAGTTCAATGGAAAAGGAGTCAAATGAATGAACCACCAGGGAGGAGTTATGCCATTATAACATTTAGCTGCTTTGCTATGCAGGAGGTTAGTGACATAGGCTACTTTTGAACTTTCAGTTCAACGTTTAACTCTATGGTTGGAGATTGAATACAAGTGAGCATTTTAGTAGAAACTGGCTCCATAAACCGAGGTCCCTAGAGTAGGGTTTTGGACCGGGGACATTAGGTTCTTTGTACAGAGTGTGAGGCAGATCGGAAGCTGCGGGCTCAGGAGGAATATGTAGCGGAGTTGGGTTGGTTAGAAAACGAGATGCCTGTTATCTGAGGAATTGGAATGTTTACATGAGTTCCAGGAGGGTGAGTGCAGTTGTTATTGCCTCTGGGGTTGCTTGGGTTCATGATGGCCAAAGCATTCTGTCATGAATTGAGAGGAGCTGAACCCAAGACCAGGCAGAAGCAGATATAATATGACAAACAGTTTACTGATGAAGGTTAAGGAGATGATCCAGGATGTGTTGGCAGACAGCAGAGTGGACCGGGGGCAGGCAGTGGACAGAACAGGGGGCTGGCTTGTAAACAGTAATGACAGGGGTCAGGAACATCAGGGACTACTGTGAACATGAAAACACAAGAGTTATCAAAGGAACAAGGACTAGTGTGGCATACTTGAGTCAGGTAGGTCACGGTACCATGAGGAGAGGCTGCAATAATTTGGCATCAAACTCGGGAAACGGGCAGGCTTAAATAGTGGTGGTGATGGCTGATTGAGAACAGCTCCCTCCTCAGCACGTTTCTACCAATATATACTCACTCTCTCACCTTTGGATATGTCCAAACTATCGAAGTCTGCTTTCTCAAATCTTGTCTCCAAAACATCCAACTTTGGCTGTCCCTCTAATGTCTCATTTCTAATGCTGTCCAACCTGCTCACTCCGAGCGAGGACCTCAACATCTTAATTTCTGCCAGCTCCAATTCTCCTTCCTGTTTTCTCTTCACTGCCACCATCTCTAATCCGTACATCATGGCCAGCCTCACCACTGTTTTATAAAATTTGCCTTTCATTCTACCAGACTCTTCTGTCACATAACACCTCAGACACCTTCCACCAGGTTTTCCAACCTGATTGGACCCGTTTCTTCACTTCCTCACCACACTCGAAGTCTGGTTTCTCAAACTTTGTCTCCAAAACATCCAACTTTGGCTGTCCCTCTAATGAGCACATATCTAATTCTATCAAACCTGCTCACTCCTAGAGAGAACCTCGGCATCTTGATTTCTGTCACCTCCATCTCAGTTTCCTTTTGCCTCTTCAGGTTCACTGTCTCTAACCTGTACATCATGAATGGCCTCACCACTGTTTTATAAACTTTGCCCTTCATCCTAGCAGAAAATCTTCTGTCACATAACACCACAGACACCTTCCACCAGCTGTTCCAACCTGATTGGACCCATTTCTTTGGCTAATCTTTATTCCTTTCATTTTGAGTGCATGCCTCCATCTTTGCAATCGTTCCTCCACCTGCTCGCTGCTTTCTCTGCAACTCATAATATCATTTGCGAACATCATAGTCCTAGGGGATTCCAGTCTACCCTCATTCGTCAACCAATCCATTACCACAGCAAACAGGAAGGGGCTCAGAGCTGATCCCTGAGGCACTCCCACCTCGACCTTAAATTCTTCTGTCACACCTACGGCACACCTCACAATTTTTCTGCTGCCATCATACATTTCCTGTACTATTCTAACATATTTCTCCTCCACACCAGACTTACGCATGCAGTACCACAGTTCCTCTCTTGGTACTCGGTCATAGGCTTTCTCTAGATCCACAAAGACACAAGCTAGCTCCTTCTGACCGTCTCTGTACTTTTAACTAGCATCCTCAATGCAAATAATGCATCTGTGGTACTCTTTCTTCGCTTATTTCAGCCAGACAATGCCAAACCACATTCTGCAGGTCTTACAATAGCATGTCTTTGTTGTAAAAGAGCGCATGTACTCGACTGGCCTGCCTGTCATCCAAACCGGTCTCCCATTGAAAATATGTGGGGCATTTTGAAGTGTAAAATATGACAACAGACTGCTGAACATCTAAAACTGTGTATCAAGCAAGAATGGGAAAAAAAATCCACCAACAAAGCTTCGACAATTAGTGTCCAAGTTCCCAAACATTTGCTGAATGTTGTTAAAAAAAAAGGTGACGTTAAACTTGACCCTGTACCCGCTTTTTGGGAACTTGTCGGAGTCGAAAATTCTAAGTTTATGATTTGGTAAAAACTAAATTTATGTTTGAACATCAAATATTTTGTTTTTGTAGTGTATTCAATTAAATTGAATATGGTTTCTGATTTTATTTATCTTTAATGCAGCGTCCCAACTTCATTGGAATTGGGTTTGTAGAATTTATTGCACTAAAATGTTTGCAAGTTGTATTTCAAACTCAATTTCAATTAACTTTTTTTTCAGAAATGCTGTGTACTTTCAAGGGTAGCCTGGAAGTCCAAAACAATATAACAAATTGTGAAACACTACATTTCAGGAAACACAAACACAAAAGATAAAACACTTTAACATATCACAAAACAATAGTGTGTTTCGTGAAATGTTAGTGTTTTATTTTATGAGTTTGTGTTTTGTGAAATTTTAGTGTTTTGTCTATGTTTTTGTATTTCGTCTTTTGTTTTTGTGTTTTGTAAAATGTTAGTGTTACACAATTTGTTGTACTGTGTATTGTTTTGCACTTTTTGCACTGTAACTTTGGAATGACAGCCGTGTAACTCCTACGGTTCTGAAAAGAACAGTTGAGCAAAAGCCAAGACTGTTTTCTGTTGAACAAATATCATATGTACAGTATTCCCTAGGGGCTAATAGAGAATGAAAGAGATTAGGAAATAATCCATCCATCCATCCATTATCTAAGCCTTTTAACCTCATGAGGGTCGCGGGAGTGCTGGAGTTTTTCCCAGCTGTCATCGGGCAGAAGGCGGGGTACACATCTAAACTGGTTGGCAGCCAATCTCTGGGCACATGGAGACGGACAACAGTCTGACAATCAGACCTAAGGGCAATTTAGAGTTTGTGGGAGGAAACCAGAGTGTCTGGAGAAAACCCGCACAGCCATGGGGAGAACACGCAAACTCCACACAGGTGGGGCCAGGATTTGATCCCTGGTCCTCAGAACTGTGAGCTTAACGTTCTACACCTGCGTCATAATGCCGCCATAGAAAATAATCCATAACATAAAGAGGTTGCCATCCTTCAAAAAAAAGGTTTTGTGAACTACATCTGCATTCCTCCTGTGTCCTCCACTTTAATCAAACCATTCGGGTTAGTTTCTGCATTTACAAACACTGACCTGTTACAATTGACAGTTGTCATAAAATTCAAATGTTTCACATGGAGTAGTCTCAAATTTAAAAATACAGTGCGGACAAATTTATCAGAGAGCTGACACAATAGATTATATTTTAATGGTGAAACTTCAATAACTTCAGTAGTATAAAAATTATATTCACATGTAGCTACTCACGTTTTGTACTGTATTTTCTCAAAGTGGAACACATTTTGTCAATGTTTTTATTGCTGTGATCAGACTGCAAAGTGATTGGAAAATCTAGACATACTGTAGAAAGCATCTGGGATCTTCTAGCTCTGATTCTTTCATGACATCTGCAAACGTCACTGCAACTTTTTTTTTTTCTTTTTAAATCCAAACATAGTGATAGGCACAGCAGTTCTTTTGAGTGCACTGTATCATTCAAATCTGTTCTTTAAAAAGATTTGTTCAAAAGATTTTGTCATGCTTCAAACAAGAAGTCAAGTTCAAACTTGGACATATTAAACATTTGATATGATAAAACTGTTGCGAATAACTATTTTAACAATGATACAGGTATATTTAAATTTGAGCTGAAAGTAATTAATAAGTATTAATGTTGATTCCGTTAGTTACACACACATTGTATTTTAGTTCATAGGTTTGATATCGATTGTTGACTCTACCTCCATCTCTGTAATTTGGTGAGTATTAAACCCATACTGTTCACAAGCGCTGATAAAATAAGATTCTATTATTATTGATTCCTATATTTTGGTCAAACAAGTGGTGCTTACAGAGCATCAGACAATGTAGCAGGCTCTTGAAATTGTGTCTTAAAGTATGGAATTGATCTTCATGCGTCTTCATGATCATTATATCAAGGGTTGAGGAAAGGGGGTTGAGATAATCAGTGACATCCCGTTGCGTCCAGCTCCACGACCCTAAATTTCACAGTTGGGATGTAAAATCAGATGCACTCCTGAGGAAAACAGCTGTTTCCATCTTACAACACTACCACAACCACCGTCAGACAAGACAACACACATGCAGATGTACACTATCAACTTGATGAAAGATTCCCTTTATGATGATTCTTTCAACTCACCCACAATAGAACAAACACAATCTGTAAAAACTGAAAGTCACTCCAAGTATATTATTGAAGACAAATTGATTTATTTAGTAGTTCCAATACATCAGAATGTACAAATGAAATGTCATTGTCCATCTAATTACAGCGAGCAAACAACTTCTTACCATACTATTAGAATGGAGTGTGTTGTATCCCAGTCATTGACCTTAGTTGGCAGGTCATCATAATAAAGTGAATCACACATTCAGCTTTGTGTCACTCCTGAGGCTTGACTCATTTTTCTTTCAAAGACTTCCTGCATTGAGCTTTATGCCAATTGAGATCAGAGACATGTGACCCTTGTCTGAGTTTTGAGTTTCCCAATCATCTTACAAAACATTCAAAGTCCCTAGACTCAGTTGTAGGCTCTGTGCATTCCTCTTCTTCTTCTGACAACAAATCCGGTTTCCTTTTCTTCTTTTCTTCAACCCACAGTAGCTGAATTTCCACCGACGCCCTGCAGGTTAGCAGTGCCGGGGACGGGCGTTGTTAACCCAGGCCATTCGGTCTGGGATTTTTTAGATGAACGCTCATATTTGTTTGGCACAGTTTTCATGTCGGATGCCCATCCTGACGCAACCCTCTGCATTTATCCGGGCTTGGGACCGGCGTACAGATTACACTGGCTTGTGCCCCCATCGAGCTGCAATAGATTTGACAAAAATAATGCTGAGTAAAAAGGCCAAAAAACCTCACTGATGTATTTTTTATTTTTTGACACAGTACACAAACACAGACAGTAAAATCACACTATTAACCAGAAGAAAAAAAATGTATACACTGTTACAGTGTTTACAAAACTGTATAAAAAAAGGGCAGTTTTTACAAAGTCAGCCACGTCAATCATTTTCATCCATTCATTGTCTGAGTCGCTTATTCACACAAGGGTCGAAGGAATGCTGAAGCCTATCCCAGCTATCTTCAGGCAGGACCTGGGGTATTACCTGAAAATAGAAACAAACAACCATTCTCACTCACAATTACACCTAAGGGCAATTTAAAGTCTCCAATTAATGCCATCATTCCTCTCACATCCCAAAAACATGCATTAATTGGAGACGCAAAATTGTTCTAAGCTGTGAGTGTGACAACTGTCTGTCTCCATGTGCCCTGCAAATTGCACTTACAAACACACTTGGGAACACTTTCAAGTGTCCAATTAATGTTACATGTTTTTGGGATCTGGGAGGAAACCAGAGTGCCCAGAGAAAACCCACGCAGGCATAGGGAGAACATGCAAACGCCACACAGAAGAGCCGGGATTGAACGCTGGACTTCAGAACAACGAGGGCAACGTTTTACAGCTGCTCCACTGTGCCACCCTAAAACATTTAATCAAAATGAATGATGGACAAGTTCAGCTGTCCCAGCTTCTGTCATGACAGACCCTCCTCTCCAGCACTCCTGAATAGACCTTTCCAGGGAGGCTGAGGACTGTGACCCACCTATAGTTGGAACACACCCTCCGGTCCACCTTCTTGAAAAGGGGACTCACCACCCCAGTCTGCCAATCCAGAAGCACTCTCCCCGATGTCCACGCGATGTTGCAGAGGCGTGTCAACCAGGACAGCCCCACAACATCCATAGCCTTTAGGAACTCTGGGCGAATCTCATCTACCCCCAGGGCCTGCCACCAAGGAGCTTTTTAACCACCTCGGTGACCTCAACTCCAGAGATAGAAGATCCCGCCTCAAAGAACCCACACTCAGAATTCTCATGGGAAGGTGTGTTGGTGGAATCAAGGAGGTCTTCGAAGTTTTTTCCCTACCGAATCACAACATCCCAAGTTGAGGTCAGCAGTGCCCCATGCCCAGTATACACCGTGTTGACAGTGCACTGCTTCCCCCTCCTGAGACCCGGGACGGTGGACCGGAATTTCCTCGAAGCCATCCTGAAGTCGTTCTCCATGGCCTCAACGAACTCTTCCCATGCCTGGGTTTTTGTCTCAGTGACCACCAAAGCTGCATTTCAGTTGGCCAGTCGGTATCTATCAGCTGCCTCGGGAGTCCCGCAAGCTAAAAATGCCCGATAGGACTCCTTCTTCAGCTTGACAGCATCCCTCACTGCAAGGGTCCACCAACGTGTTCTGGGGTTGCCCTAGAGACCCATTTTTGTGCTACGTGGGAATGCACACCATACCACTGGTTTTGGATCCCCCCCCCCCCAATCAGTCATTCATCTTCAACTGCTTATCAGAGGTCAGGTTGCAGTGACAGTGACGGTGGTCCCGTGCCTCGCCCAGAATGTGACCAAAATTCTTTCAGAGATGGGAGTTGAAATTCCTTCTGACACGGGAATCTTCCAGCCGTTCCCAGCAGACCTTCACAATACATTTGGGGCTGCCACGTCGGACCGGCATCTTCCCCCACCATCGGAGCCAATTCACCACTAGGTGGTGATCATTTGACAGCTCCACCGCTCTCTTCACCCGAGTGTCCAAGACATGTGGTTGCAAGTCTGATGACATGACTACAAAGTCGATCATTGAACGGTGACCTAGGGTGTCCTGGTGCCAGGTGCACATGTGGACACCCCTATGCCTGAACATGGTCTTTGTTATGGACAATCCGTGATGAGCACAGAAGTCCAATAACAGAACACCACAAGGGTTCTGATCGGAGGGAGGTGTTCTTGCCAATCACACCCTTCCATGTCTCACTGTCATTGCCCACGTGAGCATTGAAGTTCCCCAGCAGAATGATGGAGCCCCCAGAGGGAGCACCCTCGAGCACTCCCTTGAAGGACTCCAAAAAGGGTGGGTACTCTGAACTGCTGTTTGGTTCATAAGCACAAACAACAGTCAGGATCCGTCCCCCTCTCCGTCCTCTCATCCACCGGGGTAAACCCCAATGTACAGGCCCCGAGCTGGGGGACAATTAGTATACCTACACCTGCTCGGCGTCTCTCACCGTGGGCAACTACAGAGTGGAACAGAGTCCAACCCCTCTCAAGATGAGTGGAACCAGAGCACAAGCGGTGCGTAGAGGCGAGTCCCATTATATCTAGTTGGAACTTCTCGACCTCCCGCACCACCTCGCGCTTTTTCCCTGCCAAAGAGGTGGCATTCCATGTCCCTAGAGCTAGTTTCTGTAGCTGGGGATCAGATCGCCAAGGTCCCTGCCTTTGGACACGGCCTAGCTCACATTGCACCCGGTAAGGTGAGGGCTCAAGGAGGGGGCCACCCATGCTGTACAGTTAAAGGCAGTGTTGCTGAAGACACAAGAAGAAGCAGGTAGACTACACCCTGAACTGGACACCATTCAGTTGCAGAGCATATATCTAAAGTATACGTTAGGTTACAAGGTTAGGTCCCGATGGACCATGATGTTTGCAGCTGATATTGTGATGTGCAGGGAAAGCAGGGAGCAGGTGGAGGAACAATTAGAAAAATTGAGGCATGCACTGGAAAGGAGAGGAATGAAGAATAGCTGAAGTAAAACAGAATATATGTGCGTGAATGACAGGGGTTGATGAGAGATGACACGCTGTGGTGACCCCTGACGGGACAAGCCGAAAGGAAAAGAAGATACACTAGGTGTGAACTGAAACCACGCTGCCTGCACCAAAGTCTGGCAAGTGTAAGTCTCAACAATGTTTGCTGACTTAACACTTTACCAACGTAGCCTCTGACTCTTTTACTCCTATTCTTGAAAGGTTGTTCCTGTCATGATCCTGCCGCTTCAGCACGAGCTGTGCGGGTGTCCGCGCAGGTGCGCTGATTGGAAGGTGCACACCTGCGCCTCATGCAGCCCGATTATGCTGTGGATTTATATGACCGCGATGACAACTGGCCGGCGCCAGTTCGTATGATCTTCATGTCCCGTTCGTGTGCTCCGGTATCCCTGATTGAACCTGTGTGTACCGACCTTCGTCCGTTCTGCGACCAACCTTGTAAGCCTGACTCCTTCGTTACTTCTGCCTGCTTTGATTGTTCTCCTGTGCACCGACTCCTCCCTGTCCGCTCATCTGCTCTCTTCGCCCAACGTCCCAACTACCGCTGCTGCACCGGACTGCCTGCTCGATCCCCTACCTCTGCATATAATAAACGTGTCTCCTTGAACTACCTTGCGTCTTCCGAGTTCCTGCATTTGGGTCCTACTCTCGTTCCGATGGGACTTGACAGTTCCAGGTAGGCCACAACTTACATTAACATGTCCTGAAAGTCATACGAAGACATATGAATTTTCATCGCTCAGTGCCAAATTAAATGAGCTTTAAAGGCTTAAAGCATGGTTTGAGTTTTCCGCGACATATGCTACAGTTGTGTTATCAAAATGTGGCCTCACGTAGGCAGGGCTACCTCTTCACAAGCAGCTGTGAAACCCAAGGTGAGTCCCTCTTTACCCCATGTTCAGCAAGCGTCGGTCATGCAGTACGGCATCCAGGAGAAGAGGTTTGGGGGACAGATGGTGGTGGAATTTGCAAAAAGGATGCAAATAGCAGTAGAGGCAGGAAAATGGAGTGACCTACAAGAGTGGCGGTAGAAGCACAAAAGTGGATTACATTTTGTGCAGACGACCTTGACGTAGTGATTGGGGAGAGTATAGCTCGACAGCATAGTGGTTGGTGGTGTGTAAAATGACTCTGGTGGTCGGTAGGAAGATTAAGAAGACAAAGATAGAACAGAGAACCGTTTAATGGAAGCTCAGAAAGGAAGAATGTTGTGTAGCCTTTTCGAAAGAGGTGAGACAGGCTCTCTACGGACAGGAGGAGCTCCCAGAAGAATGGACTACTGCAGCCAAGGTGATCAGAGAGACAGGCAAGAGAGTCCTTGGTGTGTCTTCTGGTAGGAAAGGGGAAAAGGAGACTTGGTGGTGGAACCCCAAAATACAGGAAGTCATACAATGAAATAGGTGAGCAAAGAAGAGGGACACTGAGAGGACTGAGGTGAGGCAAAAGGCCAAAGGTAGAGGTGGGGAAGGCTAGACAAGAGGCATATGATGACATTTACACCAGGTTGGATACGAAAGAAGGAGCGGTGCCAGCGGTGCGACACCACGGGCCTCACTCGTGACTAAGACTCCAAGATACTTGAACTCCTCTAATTGGGACAGGATCTTATCCCAACATGGAGAGGGCAAACAACTCTTTTCTGAATGAAGACTATAGTCTTGGATTTGGAGATGCTGATTCTCATTTCAGCTGCTTCACACTTGGCTGCATACCGCTCCAGTGAAAGTTGGAGATCATGTCTTGATGAACCCAACATAACCACATAATCTGCAAAAAGCAGAGATATAATGCCGAGGCCACCCAACCGGACCCCCTCTATGCTTTGCCTGTGTGTAGAAATTCTGTCCATAAAGGTTATGAACAAAATCGGTGTCAAAGAGCAGCCTTGGCGTAGTCCAACCCTCATCAGAAACATGTCTCATTTACTGCCGGCAATCTGGACCAAACTCTGACTCCGGTCGGACAGAGACTTAACAGCCCCCCCATACTCCCAAGGAACTCTCCATAGGAATCCCTGAGGGACATGGTTGAACGTCTTTTCCAAGTCTAAAAAATTCATGTAAACTGGTTGGGCAAACTTCAATGGACCCGTGAAGATCCTGCCGCGGGTATAGAGCTGGTCCATTGTTTCAAAGCCTGGACGAAAACCACAATATTTCTCCTGAATCTGGGATTTGCCTTCCTGATAGACCCTCCTCTCCAGCATCCCTGAATAGATCTTACCAGGGAGGCTGTGGAGTGTGATACCCCCGTAGTTGGAATACATTCTCTGGTTGCCTTTCTTAAAAAGGGGGACCACCACATCACCACAATGAACTCCAGGTACATTTCATCCTTTCTTGGCCCTTCCCACCAAGGAGCTTTTTAACCGCCTCCATGACCTAGACCCCAAAAATAGGAGAGTCTGCCTCTGAGAACACAGACTCTGCTTCCTCTTGGGAAGGTGTCAGTGGAATTGAGGAGGTCTTCAAATTATTCTCCCCACCGACTCACAACGTCCCGAGTCCAGGACACCAGTGGCCCATCTTCACCATACACAATGTTGATGGTGCACAGTTAACCCCTTCTGAGATGCCGTATGGTCAATCAGAATCTCTTCGAAGCCACCCAAAAGCCTTTCTCAATGGTGTCACTGAATTCTTCCCTCGTCCAAGTTTTTGCCTCAGCGACCACCAAAGCTGCATTCTTCTTGGCCAATTGGTACCCATTAGTTGCCTCAGGAGTCCCACATGCGAAAAAAAAGCCTGACAGGACTTCTTCTTCATCTTGACAACATCCCTCACCACTTGTGTCTACCAATGAATTCGGGGATTGCCACAACAGACACCAACCACTTAACAACTACAGGTCTAGTCAGCCACCTGATCAATGGAGGCGCGGAACACAGTCCACTCAAAGTCCGCTCCGCCTCCTGACATGACATGAACAAAGTTCTGTCAGACGTGGAAGTTGAAACTTCTTCTGATAGGGGATTCTGCTAGCTGTTCTCAGGAGACCTTCATAATACGTTTGGCACTGCCACATCAAACGGGCATTTCCCCCCACCATCGAAGCCAACTCACCACCAGGTGGTGATCAGTTGACACCTCCATCCTTCTCTTCACCTGAGTGTCGAAGACATGCGTACACAAGTCTGATGACATGAGCACAAAATCAACCACCAAACTGCGACCAAGGGTGTCCTGGTGCCAAGTGCACGTGTGGACACACTTATGCTCGAACATGGTGTTTGTTATGGACAATCCATAATGAGCACAGAAGTCCCATATAAACACCGCTTGGGTTCTGATTGGGGGGGGGGTAGGGGGGGGGGTCTGTTCCTCCAAATCATGTCTTTCCAGGTCTCACTGTCATTGTCCACGTGAGCATTTAAGTCCCCCAGCAGAACAATGCAGTCCCCAGCGGGAGTGCTCTCGAGCACCCCATCTAAGGACTGCAAAAAGAGTGGGTATTCTGAACTCCTGTTTGGTGTATAGGCACAAACAACAGTCAGGACCCAACCTCCCACCCAAATGCGGAGTTAGGTTACCCGCTCGTTCAATGGGGTGAACCCCAACGTAGAGGTACTGAACAGGGGGGCAATTAGTATAGCCACACGTGCTCTGCGCCTCCCACCGTGGGCAACTCCAGGAACAGAGTCCAACCCCTCTAAGGAGGACTGGTACCAGAGCCCAAGTTTTGTATGGGAGCGATCTTGAGCATAGGTAGTTAGAACCTCTTAACCGCACACACCAGCTCAGGTACTTCCCTGCCAGACAGGGAAGTACCTGCCAGTTTTGCTAGCCGGGGATTGGATTGCCAAGGTCCCTGCCTTCAGCCACAACCCAGATCACACTACATCTGACCCCTTTTCCAGAAACTAGAGGAATAACCCCCACAAAACAAAACATCCATCCATTTTCTGAGCCACTTATCATCACGAGGGTCGCAAGACTGCCAAAGCCAATCCCAACCATCATTGGGCAGGAGGCAGGGTCCACCCTGAATTGGTTGCCAGCCAATCACAGGACACATGAAGACAGACAACAGTCGTACTCACAATCACATCTCAGTGGAATTTAAAGTCTACCATTAATGCATGTTTTTGGGATGTGGGAGGAAACTCGAGTGCCCGGAGAAAATTTATGCAGCCACAGAGAGAACATAAAAATTCCACACTCAGGATTTGAAGCCCGGTCTTCAGACCTGTGAGGCCAACGCTCTACAACTGCGCCACCATGTGCCCTGACATTGTCCATATTTTAAAATGAATAAAGTACCATTTTATTTTAGCAACTGGGAACATGGAATCGACCACGTGCAACTATTTAAAGGAGAAGTCTAGTCGTTTGGATTAACAATGTATCCAATAGGTCATGGCATATGTACTGTACCTTGAAAATTTGAGGTTAATCAAGGTACAGTACATATGCGATGACCTATCAGATGCATTGTTAAACAAAACGACTGGATTTCCCCTTTAAAAATAATCTTTTTAGGACATGTGATGAACTGTTCCAAGAATTCCAAACAGGCAGGAATATAATAAAAATAAAAATCCCAACACTTCCGAGTACTCTCGAACTGCCGGAGTTTGTCAAGTAAATAGTAAAGCTTCTTTCACAAAATAAAAGACTTTTTTTTTTTTCAAATAAATTTTATTTACCAAATCAATACACTTACTAATTACCATATGGGAAGAAGTACCGTAATTTATCAAAAATAATCCGGAATTTTTTGCAAAAATATTTTCAAAAAGTTAATAGAGCACCTTATATTTAGGAATGTATAAAAACTAAAAAATACAATCACATTGTATAGTCGTATACAGGTACATAGAGTGGTAAAAACGGTATACATATACATTTTGATATATTTGATGTCTTATGTTACACATTTATATATATTATGTTAATAATGTTCACCACCAACCTGAGTTCTATAGCCTCCTCGGGGAGCTTGCATTTTACGATTGTTAGTGAAGCATATTTGTTGCTCCTGCACTAAAGATCAGAATGACTGCCTGTGAGTTGGTTTTAACTCAAACTAAGCAAAAAAAAAATGTCGACTACAACAACTAGATGTGCAGCTGCTTTTAAAACAGTGTTTCTGAAAGTCAACCTGGGCCCGGACCCCCAGTGAGTCATTCAAAAAGCTCCCGGACCCCCAACGTCAACTTTCGCCAATAACGTAGTGCTGGACACAGCTATCTCTCTCCGCTAAGCTACCGGCACTGTAGGGCTGGTGCGCGGAGCTGCCTGAATCACTCATCTGGGCTGGGCTAAAAAGAGGATAGATAGGATGTGAGCCATAGCGAAACAGAAGAAAAAAAATGTTTAGTTCTTTTCTTCAGAAAAATATTTTATTATTACAGTGTCTCAGACATTATGTCACGGACCCCCTGGAAAGATGTTTTTCACCTCCTGGTGGTCCGTGGACCCCACTTTGGGAACCACTGCTTTAAAAGAATTGTCATCGCTGACACAAGCAACCCGGAAGCAGCACGGCAGTCAAAACAACAAGAGCTCATTGGTTTCATGACGTTTTCAAAGCAACATCAGCTCAAACTACATATTAAGGGCGTAATGAGTACATTTAAAAAACAAAACAAAAATGGAGACCGCACACAATTGAAATGCTCGCTTTTTTAAAATGTGCCCATTACACTCGTTTCTACAGTTAGTGCTGACGTTGTTTTGATAGCTACTGGACGCTGTAAGAAAGCTGCTTTACAGATTGATGCCGAACGGAGGTGGAGAGGCTGCTCTGCGCAACCCAAACTCGGGGAGAGTATAGCTCGACAGCATAGTGGTTGGTGGTGTGTAAAATGACTCTGGTGGTCGGTAGGAAGATTAAGAAGACAAAGATAGAACAGAGAACCGTTTAATGGAAGCTCAGAAAGGAAGAATGTTGTGTAGCCTTTTCGAAAGAGGTGAGACAGGCTCTCTACGGACAGGAGGAGCTCCCAGAAGAATGGACTACTGCAGCCAAGGTGATCAGAGAGACAGGCAAGAGAGTCCTTGGTGTGTTTGACAGTGATGCACCAAAGGTAGCGGCAGTGGATATTTTTCAGATTGGAGATGAGTCAGATGCGTCTTTTGAAGGGATGTGTAATGTAGAGGATAAACTGCACTATGCACAAATGTTTTATGCACAAATATTTAATGCAAAGAAATGTGGCTGCGGCGGTGGCATTGGGTCCCTACAGCCATTGCCCAGTGGCCAGTTGTTAGGGCGCCCCGGGGGGCGGGGGGCTGGCGGACCACCCCTGGTCCCTTGGCGTGGGACATGTTCTGTCCACAGGGTTGCTCTCAGGTGTACTGCTGGTCCTGGTTACCATCCTCAATTGACTGGGTGAAATCCATCACCTCCGCATTGTCGACACAGCAATTATAGGACATTTCTGTCAGTCTTTTTACATGCACATTGGTGTGTATTCACTTGCATGTAACCGTAATACACACCTCTGGAATTCTTTCACTGGATATGGGAACTCACTTATTGTCAGGCTTTGGTTCGCTGATATTGCTTTGTGATTTCAGTACTTGGCAGACTGCTGGAGGGTGGGACCCACCGTTTAAAGGGAACAGAATAGGGAGGACAACGTCTGATTATTTCATAGCATCACTTTGCTCCTGGTCATAGTCTTTGTGGTTCCAACTTTGTATGTATCCGACTTGGTTCGAGAACAGTATTTTGTGAGTTTGACTCCCCTAGCCTAGTCGTTACACCCGGGTGTCTTTTTTCCGCTGTGGCTGTTTTCCGATTCTATCAGCAATGTTGTAGCTTGTTACGCGGACTGCTTTGTGCGTGTCTAATTTTTATTTATACTATTTCAGCTGTCACTCATGAGTTGAGTGCACTTTTATTTTTTCCCATTTCGTGCTTGTTCTTATAGACTGTTTTATCCATGTTTATTTAGGTTTGTGCTGCTATGGCTGCCGCTCACTAGTTTTGTGCATCTTTAGTTCCCTTCTGTCCTTGTACACTTTCAGCAGCCTCTTGTGAATAAATTGATTGCATTCTACAAAATCACGTGTGCCTGTTTTGGATCCTCTACTCCTTGGAGGCGCCGCAACACATATTACAATAAATAATTTATGTATACATGAAGACTGTATATATCACACAATTTATATTCCCATACTGTAGACCGCTATAATTCACCGTG
Organism: Syngnathoides biaculeatus; assembly: GCF_019802595.1. NCBI lineage: Eukaryota > Metazoa > Chordata > Actinopteri > Syngnathiformes > Syngnathidae > Syngnathoides > Syngnathoides biaculeatus. The sequence continues at coordinate 3,313,485 of NC_084653.1, forward strand.
ACTCCCACCACATTCCAGTTGTATAGCCGGATTCACTATCCTTGTCTTGAATACTTATTCTCCTGTCCTTGTCCTCTCCTATCTTGTCTTGTTCTTCCTTCACTGTGTGTAGCACTAGTTTCGCATAACATCCATAGTTGATTCTTAGATGTACATATGGAATAATTTGGTTTTCTCATTCTGTTTACATTTGGCACTTTGTTTTTGTCTAGAAATTCTGTTCTGTTCAACTGATTGACTCTGACCCTCAATAAAACTTAAATTAAAATGGGAAGAAATCACAGAGGAAGCTAAAAAAAATCCACTGTGGCAAAGTAAAACTGTTCTGGGATAAAGGGGATGCAGATTCTGTGTTCAGCTTAATCTAACAGCCGAAATGGACACACACACCAAAAAAAATGTCCGTTCCCTGAAATGCACTCAGATTTGAGCTTGCACAAATGCCTCAAATGTATAATAATCAAACTTTGCCCAAAGGTTGTGTATCAGAATAATATTTTACTTCAGCGTGCATAAAAGACAAATAATTTACCTCAATTGCACGGCGAAGAACCCATCTCAATTGCACATAGAGGACAAATATTGCATAGATGAAGAATCGACCTTAATTGCATGTAGAAGAAAAAGAATCTACTTCAATTTCACATGGAGGAAGATGAAGGAACCACGAGCATGCATAGAAGACTATGCTAGTCTTACCAGGGCAGCACTGACTGCCCGAGAAAAATTCCTTGTGTTTTTACACACTTGGCCAGTAAAGCTGATTCTGATTTATACTGTATTTATTATTATTACTTTTTTTAAAAATCTAATTCACTTGAATTTCTTAACAAATGCGGCTCACATGCAAAGGTCATTATTTTCTGGGGTCTGCCAGTGGATTTTAAAAGCTTGGACCGATGTCAAAGAATCAACCATTACCATTGGTTTTCAAAATACCGGACTGCTACGTGAGGAGAACAACACAATTTCAGCGATAACAGTGTCTAGAGATGAAAATGACATTGGGAGCGACAGACAGACTCAGATTAAGACAACAACGTTAGTCGTTTGAGTGAAAAGGAGGAGGGGGAAGCTATCATACTACCCATTAGTCCAATATAGGGGTGGATCTTAAACTTTCAGAGTCATGTGACACCCACCCTTTCCCCTCAGAGTCCTATGATGTAATTCCAATGAGGTCATCGAAGGCTGGATAAATGAACTCATAAAGGCTTATGTTTGGTCACTGAAGGCAGCATGAGTATTTAGTGAAGGCTGTGTTTTCAGTTATAAAAGCTCCCACCAGGTCATGAAGGCTCATGTTTATAAACCACAGTTTGTACACAAAATTGTTGCTTCCATGTCCATCAAATTTGTAGCCATGAGAGTGCAGATAGGATGACGTCAATATGGCTGGATAGATATTAATTAACACACTTAAAAAAAAGAGATGGAGTCAGACAACAGCCCAACAGAAACTAATGAAAATCCAAATTTATCTTTTTCTGGGTTGTTGGATGGCCTGATCAATAATGACAGTGAGGACCATACAGAAAAAGCATCCACAGATGCTAAAGATAATGCATTGCGTAGTGATCAGGAACAAGACGCCTCAGAGTGTGGAAGTTGTCCTTACGCAGGCACTCCCATACCTTTGGATGTCCATGACAACATGCAGCGATTAATCAAAAGTCAAGAGTTAGGTCATGTAGAGAATGGCGGTGTCAGATCAGACGAAACCGTGGACTATTTCATGCAGTCCTGTCCACTTGAAGAGCAAATGTGTACAGGTGTCCAAGAAGACTGGGAAGTGCAAAGAGAATTAACCCCAAACACCTTGGAACATCAGAGCAGTTCTACAACATCCTCCTCTACCTCTGTATACTTGAATGATGATATTCAGGCTGAGATAAAGACAGCCACCACCACCATCTATGGGGGGTTTGTTCAGTACGTTGACATTGCACATGATGCGGACATGGCATGCAAATCGGTGGTACCATGTCCTATAAATAAGATAAACAGAGAAGTGTCACCAGCCAACCCTTGTCAGGAGATACATCCTGAAGATAGTGATGCAGAACTACCTGTTGGTGTGGCATCCAAATTATCCCAAGAGGAACACAGTGAAGAACAGTCTTCAGTCTCCAGTGACCTGGTTTTGACTCCAGAAATCTTGGGAAAGGGAAGCAACCCTACCTATGTATGTTCCAGTAATAGCCCAGATGCTTCAAAACAACCATGGAGCCCTGTTGGTCAAGGATTACATCACAAGGATGTCACACCAGAAGAAAGGGGAGCAGATGGGCAATATGTGGAACCATCACTACTCTTGAACTGTGCTTATCAGGAGTCAAATTCTGTGGAGTTTGGTAGTTATGTGGATGATCAGAAGCAATCAAAATTTTTGATTCTGTCACCAAGCCAGGACCAGCATGGGAATGCAACACCACTCTGCAACACTTTTGGCAATGGGATCGATTCTCCAGATGTTGACAGTGTTGTGGATGAAGAGAAAGAATCAAAATCCTTCAGTATATCACCAAAAAGGGAGCAGTATAGGGAAACAACATCACCCACAACATCTGCTTGTCAGCAGTCACATCCTCTAGAGGTTGATAGTGATCTGGGTGAGGAGAAATCATCCAAATTCTTGAACCTGTTACCAAGAGAGGAACACCATGAGGATGCTACAGTACCTTCTAACGTTTCGGGTCAGTGGTTTGATCCTCTGGATGTTGACAGTGATTTAGATAACGAGGAACAATCAAAATCCTTGAGTTTATCACCAAAAAAGGAGCAGTACGGTAATGCAACACCTCCCTCAACAACTACTTGTCTGGGTTCGGATCCTCCGTATCTTGACAATGATGTGGATGAAGGGAAAGAATCAAAATTCTTGAGCCTATCATCAAGAGAGGAGCACTATGGGAATGCAACATCATTCTCTCATTCTTCTGGCCACGGAGTTGATCCTCTGCATATTGAGAGTGATGTAGTTGAAGTGAAACAATCAAAATCCTCATGTCTTTCATCACCAAGAGTGGAACAGTATGGGGGTGCAACACCACCATTGGCCTCTACTTTTTATTGGTCAGATCCTCTTGATATTACCAGTGATGCGGATATAGAGAAACTGTCAAAATCCTTGAGTCTATCACCAGGGGAGGAGCAGTATTTGGATACAAGATCACATTCTACTACCTCTTGTCCTTTGGAAGTTGAAACTGATGTGGATGAAGGAAAACCATCAAAATCCTCATCACCAAAAAATGAGCAGTATGGAGATGCAACACCACCTTATGATGTTGACAGTGCAGTTGATATAGAAAAACGAACAAAATGCATCAATCAATCCCCAAAAGAGGAGCACTCTGAGGATGGAACTCCATCATCTCACTCTCCTGGTCAGGATCCTCTGAATGTTTACAGTGATTTGAATGAAGGGAAACCATCAACATCTTCAAGTCTGTCACCACGGGAAGAGCAGTTAACCAATGCAACACCACCTTCTACCGCTACTGGTCAGGATCCCCTGGATGTTTCCAGTGATGTGGATGAAGAAAAGCCATCAAAATCCTCAAGTCTATCACCAAACGTGGAGCAGTATGGGGTTGCAACACTAGCCTCAACATCTCCTTGTCAGGGGTCTGATCCTCTGGATGTTGACAGTGATGTGAATGAAGAGAAACCATCAAAATCCTTGAGTCTATCACCAGGAGAGGAGCAGTATCCTCTGGATGTTGACAGTGATGTGGATGAAAAGAAGCCATCAAAACCCTTGAGTATGTCACCAGGAAAGGAGCAGTATGGGTATGCCACAGCACCTTATACTATTTCTGGTCACGATACTATGGAAGTTGACACTGAGGTGGATGAAGGGAAACCATCAAAATCCTTAAGTGTATCACCTAGAGGTGAGCAATATTGTGATGCAACAACACTCTCTATCATTACTGGCCAGAAGATTGATCCACTTGAGTTTGACAGAGAGATACCATTGACTCGATCACCAAGAGAGGAGCAGGATGAGAGTGCAACAGCATCCTCTACCTCTACTGGTTGGGATCATATCAATGTTGATAGCAACTTGGATCAAGAGACACCACCAAATTCATTGAGTCCATTAGTAGCAGAGCAGCAGAAATGGGATGAAACTCCACCCTTGAGTCCTTCTCAGGAGGTCGATTTTCTTGATCTTAATAATTTCATGGATAAAAAAGCAGTGAACCTATCACCACAGGAGGAGTGGAAAGGGGCTGAGATCCCATCTCATTTAGATTTTGTAGAAGTTGATGATGAACGGGAGCTTATTAAGAATGTGGTGTCAGCATCACTACAAGAGGGGGACAGCGGAGTAGGATCTCAAAGAGATAACATTTCCCACAAGGATTCAACACATGGATCTTCAAAATGTGGAAGCCACTCTTCAGTGTGTTCTAATGATAATATCCAATGTGCGAATAAACCTGACTCAATTTCCCCTTGTCAAGAATTACTCCAGGTGGATGATGATGATGATGATGATGATGATGATGATGACGGTTTCATACTAAGAGATAAGGTGTCACCAGTATCCTCAAGGTCATTTCCACTTGGGAAGCAGAATAAAGACTTGTCCACACTGACTCAAGACGACCACAAGGGTTTAACTCCAGAACTTTCAAAACTTAAGAGTGGTTCCCAAGCCTCATCCCCTGCTTCAGTATCCATGGATAATGATGTCCAGGCTGCCTTGACCTCCATCTGTGAGGGCTTTGTTCATCAGGTTGATATCTTACCAGATGAAGACACGGTATCCAAATTCTTGAGCCCATCTCCATCAAAGAAACAGGATGCAGGTGTAACTCCTGTTCCAACCCCCTCGTGTGAGGAGTTCAAGAAAAATTTAATTAAAACATGCCCACATGATGACACTTTTCCATTCCAAGAACTGTCACAAAATGCCAGTTCGGTTTCACCTAGCTGCACAGAAGGACCCATCACTGACGCTACTGGCAGCTCAATTGAGATACAAATGGGTGATGATAGTCTTGTCGAACACCAACTGGGAGGGCCAACAAAGTCATTGAGATATTCACCACAAGAGATTAAAATATCGGTGCCAGAAATTCTGGAAAAGTACTTTAGTGATGCAATAAAAACGTGCTCCAGCACCATATTTCAGGCCCTATTGAGTCAAGTCGAAGAATACTCAAATTCCATGAAAGAAGGCAAAGCGTCAATACAAGGAGAAGCCTTTGGACAGTCTAAAACTGATGGAAGAACTTGGTTAGAAAAAGGTCATTCACCTTTGAAACTTTTATTACACGAGAGTCTCCATCAACAAACCACCAGAGACTTCCTTGGTGAGTACTCTTCCACTGTGCTACAAACATGCTCCAAAACAAAAATTGAGGGTTTGATTAGTCATTTTAGTAAACTATACCATAAGAGAGGATTAATGCGAGAAAGTCTAAAACCTCAAAGGAGAGCAGAGTCTGAAAATGTTGTCTGTTGCAGAAGAACGTCCTGAAAATTCCATACCAAGCCTGGAAAGCGTTCACGAGAATGCAGAGAATTTGGCTGACTTTGCAGACATCTTATCAAGACGCCAGATGTGCAAAGTCCACCCAATTGGATTGGAATCAGATGATGAGAGTAAACGATGCTGTCCGCATCGTCTTTTTGATGCTTCTAAGAGTGTAAAAACAAAAGCCACAAAAGTACAATCAACTGCCAAAGAAAGCATGACCGAAACACTAAAACATTTACCTTTTGACACCCCTCAAGATAGCAAGAAGAGGAAGCACAAGATTATGGCCTCAAAAGACCTAAAAAACAAAAAATGTAAAAAAACCACACAAAAAAAAGTGTGGTTCATAGTTCAACACCTGGACACCCAGGACTCCCAGTACCTGAGCCACCCCTCCGAAAAAGAAACTGTATTACAAAGATGAAAGACTTCTTTGCCAGCATGAGGAGACGCAAAGTTTGTCCAGAGAAGAGCACAATTTGCACAGCGAAAATGGACGGTCCAGCTAAAGCACAGGATCGCAAGACAAAAATCTCTTTTTTCAAAAGACTTTGGAAAAAAATTTGTCGACGGTAAAATAAAAAAAAAAAACATACACATCTTTGGTTACTGAACTTTAGTTCTTTTAATTCTCCAGCATCATACTTTTTCTGATAATCCCGGCCAGAAGTATTGAATACCGCAAGATGTGTATGAAGTATTTCCAGAAAGAAACTCTAAAAAAATCTTTATTGCATTGGAAACGTGAGAAACAAAAGTCAAGTGTCACCCCTATAAACATTCGAAAATAGATATTAGGAATGAAAAATACATATAACATTCACTCCAATGTTGATACGAAAATAAATGAGCGGAGAGCGCATAAGTTGGAGAAGTGTCATTCTAAGACATCCAAGTGGTTGCCATATTGGCTGCATCGTCTGTCCATGACGTCACCCGGACATTCGCCAATGAAAACACGCGGTGCGCTCTACTAAGAGATGAACACGCCCCTTCTGACACAGAAGCGCTTTTCGAAAAGCAGAACACATAGCTGAGTGAAGTTACCGGGGAAATATTACACTATTGTTTCGAGCCATATTCAGATGATATGCGAATGATATGTGATGAGCCGCGACAGCTCATCTCCGCCGTCTGGTGTGGCTCATTTTCGGCACTGATGTGGCTTATCATGGAGCAGGGTTGTTCATAGCCGCCGCAGTACGCAATGAACAACACCGTCGAGCTGGGGCGCTTTAATGTGTTGTCGTCACACGCGGCTGAGGCATTGGTGCTGCATTCTTCTGAGCCGCTCCTCCTATCCAAATGGTCATTGGCAAACTTAAGACGGACCTTGACATGTGCTGGTTTAAGCAGGGGAACCTCCCGTGCCATGCATGATTTCAAACCATGACATCTTAGTGTTACCAACAGTCACCTTGGAAACGGTCATCCAAGCTCTTTTGAGGTCATTGACCAAGTCCTGTTGTGTAGTCCTGGGCTGATTCCCCATCTTTCCAAGGATCACTGAGATCCCACGAGGTGATATCTTGCATGGGGCTCCATTCCGATTGAGATTGACCGTCATGTTTAGCTTGTTCCATTTTCTACCCTGTTACTACAAGTTAGTTTGATTGTCACCTTCTAAAAGTTGAATTACACCAGAAGGACATAGATGCAATCGTCTACATTCCAATTTTCTTTTTCTGTATTCATTGCGCTTTTATCCAAAACCCAATATATGCGGTAGTACTTTTGAAGATTTAAATATTTATGTGGACAAAACTATACGAACCAAAATTTGTAATTTGAGCTGAGGGAAATACCGGCAGTGTACAGTCCAGACAAACAACCATTCTCTCTCACATTGAGACCTTTGGAAGATGTAGACTTTTCAGGGCACCAAAAATGCATGTTGTGGAATGTGAGAGGAGTACTCATTTCTTGACAGTGGAAATCAACTTTATTTCCACAGAGCAAATGAGCAGCAGCATACACCTTAAGCTAATATTGACTCATGGTGTTGTATTTAAGACACTCTGTGTCAGTAAGTCAGTTGTCCCATGAAGAAAGATCATCTTTTCACATTTGACTTGGTGTTTGACTTGAACAAATTTTTCTTCTAAGGTATTTGTATGTGAGAAGCCATGTCTTCATTGGGACGGATCATCTTCTACATGTGAGCATGCAATGTGTGTTATTTTTAATCCAACTATATTGATCAGATTGATCTATTATTAATCATAAATGGAGCTAATCACAGTTGCTTTGTTGTCATGAATGGTGGCAGTAATCTTGAGTCATAACTAACTTTGGCGAAGTTGTGGCACATGAAAGCTCATTGTCTGCATTTGTGTGTGTTTTTGTAGCATGATCACACTCATTGTTGTTTTCTCAGCACTCATCATCATTATCCTGTCTGTTGCACTGTCAGGTAAGCCTTTGACGAATTATCAAGTTAGCCTAACAAAGTTTGCATCTGTATGTTCGTATGCACTATAAAAGACAATTCACTTCACGCCACACAAAGTGCCCCTTACCTAAGTCAGGTAGACATCAGGCTCAATATACTAGACCGCCCATTCCATTTGCAATGATTGTACAAACATGTTTACGCTTTTATCCCATGTGTCACTGTTGTGTTGAAAGCAATTGGTGCTCCCCAACAAGTATTTTAAGTCGCACCAAACTGTGTGGTTCTCAAGGTATCTGTATCATGTAGATGATTCTGCAGCCTTTATCCAGGATCTTTACATAAATGAATCACTAGCCCCTTTCACACTGCCCAAAAAGCAGATTTTTTTTCATTGTCTCTATGTGAAAACATTTCAGAAATGTGTGTTGTGATCTTTCCAAGTACCAAAGTGTGATTAAGCACATTGACTGTGTGGGATAATCATAAGGGCATCCCAAAATGGCATGACACGAGTGTGTCACGTCCCATCGGAAACGAGAGTAGGACCCAAATGCAGGAACTCGGAAGACGCAAGGTAGTTCAAGAAGAGACACGTTTATTGTATGCAGAGGTCGGGGATCGAGCAGGGAGTCCGGTGCAGCAGCGGTAGTTGTGACGTCGGGTGAAGAGAGCAGATGAGCGGACAGGCAGGAGTCGGTACACGGGAGAACAATCAGCGCAGGCAGAAGTATCAAAGGAGTCAGGCTTACGGGGTTGGTCGGAGAACGGACGAAGGTCGGTACACACAGGTTCAATCAGGGATACGAGAGTGCTGGAACGGGACATGAAGCTCAACGATCTGGCGGAGGACCAGTCGTCACCGGGTCCTACATATACAGGGGATGATCAGCCCGCATGAGGCATCAGGTGTGCGCCTCCCAATTAGCGCAGCCGCGCGGGCACCCGCACAGCTTGTCCTGAAGCGGCAGGATCATGACAGTACCCCCCTCCCTCAAAGGCACGGCTCCCAGACGTGCCTAAACGAAAAAACAGACAATAATAACACAGGCAGGGGTGGGCGGAAGGGGGTCCGGAAGAGGGGACGCCCCCCCCCCCCCCCGAGCCCCAGACTGGTGGCCATCTAGGCCACCAAACACGAGGCGTCCGGGCGGACAGGTCAGGAGGACGACCCGGACGCCAAGCACCAGGGTCCCCACGGGGCGACTCGGGCGGACGACCTCTGTGAGGAACCAAATGGCGAAGCAGGAACCAGAACGAGGCAGGCCACTGCTCCGGACGAGAACCTCCCACGCCTTCGTTGCAAGACGACCAGGGATTGGTCGCCAACGAGGCCAGGTCATGAAGCGGCTGGGAGCCATCTGGAGCGAATAGGATGATGGAGAGAAGGACCAGAGCATTGACCGTCACCATTACCATCCCGAAGTCTCTCCAGCTCCGGGGTGGCTCATCAGAACTCTCCAGCTCTTGTCGGACAGGAACGTGAGAAGGCGGCGACGCCATCGCCCCCTCCTAGACAGGAATGTGAGAAGGCGGCAACGCAATCGCCCCCTCCTGGACAGGAACGTGAGAAGGCGGCGACGCCATCGCCCCCTCCTGGACAGCAACGTGAGAAGGCGGCAACGAAATCGCCCCCTCCTGGTCAGCAACGTGAGAAGGCGGCGCCAGTACCGCCCCCTCCTGGTCAGCAACGTGAGAAGGCGGCGCCAGTACCGCCCCCTCCTGGTTAGCAACGTGAGAAGGCGGCACCAGTACCGCCCCCTCCTGGACAGCAACGTGAGAAGGCGGCGCCAGTACCGCCCCGTCCTGGAAAGCAACGTGAGAAGGCGGGGCCAGTACCGCCCCCTCCTGGACAGCAACGTGAGAAGGCAGCGCCAGTACCGCCCCCTCCTGGACAGCAACCTGAGAAGCCGGCGCCAGTACCGCCCCCTCCTGGACAGCAACGTGAGAAGGCGGCGCCAGTACCGCCCCCTCCTGGACAGCAACGTGAGAAGGCGGCGCCAGTACCGCCCCCTCCTGGACAGCAACGTGAGAAGGCGGCGACCCCATCGTCATCGCCACCTCCTGGACAGCAACCTGAGAAGGCAGCGTCAGTGTCACCGTCGCCACCTCCTGGACAGGAACGTATGGGAGTGCCCGTCGCCGACAGAGCAGGAACGGGGAGCGACCGCGGGCCGGTCGCCGACAGAGCAGGAGTGTGGAGCGTCCGCGGGCCGGTCGCCACTGCCACTCCAGAGCACGGACGAGAGGCGGCTGTGGAGACGTCGCCACCTCCTGGACAGCAACGTGAGGCGGCATCGGGTCGGTCCCCACTGCCACGTGAGCTTGCAGTGCATCCGTTGAAACAGCAACGTGGGCGTGGCGCGGTGGCGAATCCGTTTCCAGGGCAACGTGAACCTGAGTAGGCGGAGAGTCAGTCCAAACTGACACATGGGCGTGTCTCGGGAGCGGGTCAGTTCCAACTGCCGCGTGAGCACTGCTCGGAACCGCCAAAACCTCGACGTGGGAATGGGGAGGAGGCGGGTCAGTCTCCACAGCTACGTGCACTTGGCAAGGGGGCGGGTCGGTTTCCACGGCCTAACCTGAGTCAGCAGTGAGTCCGTCGCTGGATCGCCAATCCTTGCCGGACCTGGGCCGTGAGAGCTGCCAATTCGGCGCTCTGCTGCTCTATCTCCGCCCGCATTTCGCGGCGGAACGCCTCGTGATTTGGCGACTCCTCCTCCCTCTGGGCTGGAAGCTTCGCCACCAGCGGGTCTGCAGGCTTCGCCGTTGCCAGCGAGGAGTGGGAGGACTGTGTCTTAGTTGCCGCGCAGCGGGAGGCACAAGGGAGCGCCCAGCCGGGGCGTCTCCTCTGACCGCCACGCGGAAGGTCCCGGGTAGATGGCCAAGCGGGTTCCCTCATACAGATTGGTGTACTTAAAACTACCGGGTGAAGACGTTCAGGTGCTGGAAACGCGGGGAGGTGAAACAAACTGACTGGGATGAAAGATCGGACGAGCAGATTCATAGTCAGAATAATCGGAGTCGTACTCCGCCAGCCGGTCATACAAATCACGGTCCTCCTCATATTCCGAAAAGTCAGAGTCCAGAAGAATATGAGGAGCCGGACGGGTCGTGTTCGGGACGTATTCATACCTCGCTGGCGGAGCGTAAGACACGGAAGTGGAGGACGTCAGGGAGCCTACCCGGATTGGACAGGCTTGGTCCTCCGGCAGACGGTCTACCTTGCGTCGGTCCAGGCGACGCCGGGTCTTTCCTGCTGGGTCCTGTATTGGCCAGTTCGTTCTGTCACGTCCCATCGGAAACGAGAGTAGGACCCAAATGCAGGAACTCGGAAGACGCAAGGTAGTTCAAGAAGAGACACGTTTATTGTATGCAGAGGTCGGGGATCGAGCAGGCAGTCCGGTGCAGCAGCGGTAGTTGTGACGTCGGGCGAAGAGAGCAGATGAGCGGACAGGCAGGAGTCGGTACACGGGAGAACAATCAGCGCAGGCAGAAGTATCGAAGGAGTCAGGCTTACGGGGTTGGTCGGAGAACGGACGAAGGTCGGTACACACAGGTTCAATCAGGGATACGACAGTGCTGGAACGGGACATAAAGCTCAACGATCTGGCGGAGGACCAGTCGTCACCGGGTCCAATATATACAGGGGATGATCAGCCCGCATGAGAATGCAGCCCTATGGGGGCACAAACCAGTGCAATCTGTAGGCCGGTCCCAAGCCCGGATAAATGCAGAGGGTTGCGTCAGGAAGGGCATCCGGCGTAAAAACTGTGCCAAACAAATATGAGCGTTCATCTAAAGAATCCCATACCGGATCGGTCGTGGCCCGGGTTAACAACGCCCGCCCCCGGCACTGCTAACCTGCAGGGCGTCGGTGGAAATTCAGCTACTGTGGGTCGAAGACAAAGAAGAGGAGGAAACCGGATCCAGCGTCAGAAGAAAAAGAGGAATGCACAGAGCCTACAACTGAGTGTAGGGACTTTGAATGTTGGGACTATGACAGGAAAAGCTCAGGAGTTGGTTGACATGATGATTAGGAGAAAGGTTGATATTCTGTGCATCCAAGAGAGCAGGTGGAAAGGTAGTAAGGCTAGAAGTTTGGGAGCAGGGTTTAAATTATTCTACCACGGAGTAGATGGGAGGAGAAATGGAGTAGGGGTTATTTTAAAGGAAGAGCTGGCTAAGAATGTCTTGGAGGTGAAAAGAGTATCAGATCGAGTGATGAGACTAAAATTTGAAATTGAGGGTGTTATGTATAATGTAGTTACCGGCTATGCACCACAGGTAGGATGTGACCTAGAGTTGAAAGAGAAATTCTGGAAGGAACTCGATGAAGTAGTTCTGAGGATCCCAGACAGCGAGAGAGTTGTGATTGGTGCAGATTGTAATGGACATATTGGTAAAGGAAACAGGGGCGATGAAGAAGTGATGGGTACGTACGGCATCCAGGAAAGGAACTTTGAAGGGCAGATGGTGGTGGACTTTGCAAAAAGGATGGAGATGGCTGTAGTGAACACTTATTTCCAAAAGAGGGAGGAACATATAGTGACCTACAAGAGCGGCGGTAGAACCACGCAGGTAGATTATATTTTGTGCAGACGATGTAATCTGAAGGAGGTTACTGACTGTAAAGTAGTGGTAGGGGAGAGTGTAGCTCGACAGCATAGGATGGTAGTATGTAGGATGATTCTGGTGGTGGGTAGGAAGATTAAGAAGACAAAGGTAGAGCAGAGAACCATGTGGTGGAAGCTGAGAAAGGAAGAATGTTGTGCGGCCTTCCGGAAAGAGGTGAGACAGGCTCTCGATGGACAACCGAAGCTCCCGGAAGACTGGACGACGACAGCCAAGGTGATCAGAGAGACAGGCAGGAGAGTACTTGGTGTGTCATCTGGTAGGAAAGGGGAGAAGGAGACTTGGTGGTGGAACCCCATAATACAGGGAGTCATACAAGGAAAGAGATTAGCGAAGAAGAAGTGGGATACTGAGAGGACTGAGGAGAGGCGAAAGGAGTACATCGAGATGCGACGTAGGGCAAAGGTAGAGGTGGCAAAGGCTAAACAAGAGGCATATGAAGACATGTACACCAGGTTGGACACGAAAGAAGGAGAAAAGGATCTCTACAGGTTGGCCAGACAGAGGAATAGAGATGGGAAGGATGTGCAGAAGGTTAGGGTGATTAAGGATAGAGATGGAAATGTGTTGACTGGTGCCGGTAGTGTGCTAAATAGATGGAAAGAATACTTTGAGAAGTTGATGAATGAAGAAAATGAGAGAGAAGGAAGAGTTGAAGAGGCAAGAGTGAAGGACCAGGAAGTGGAAATGATTACTAAGGGGGAAGTCAGAAAGGCATTACAAAGGATGAAAAATGGGAAGGCAGTTGGTCCTGATGACATACCGGTAGAGGTATGGAAGCAATTTGGAGAGATGGCTGTGGAGTTTTTGACCAACTTATTCAACAGAATACTAGCGGGCGAAAAGATGCCTGAAGAATGGAGGAAAAGTGTTCTAGTTCCCATTTTTAAGAACAAAGGGGATGTTCAGAGCTGTGGGAACTATAGAGGAATAAAGTTGATGAGCCACACAATGAAGTTATGGGAAAGAGTAGTGGAGGCTAGACTCAGGACAGAAGTAAGTATCTGCGAGCAACAGTATGGTTTCATGCCTAGAAAGAGTACCACAGATGCATTATTTGCCTTGAGGATGCTCGTGGAAAAGTACAGAGAAGGTCAGAAGGAGCTACATTGTGTCTTTGTGGATCTAGAGAAAGCCTATGACAGAGTACCAAGAGAGGAACTGTGGTACTGCATGCGTAAGTCTGGTGTGGCAGAGAAGTATGTTAAAATAGTACAGGACATGTATGATGGCAGCAGAACAATGGTGAGGTGTGCCTTAGGTGTGACAGAGGAATTTAAGGTGGAGGTGGGACTGCATCAGGGATCAGCTCTGAGCCCCTTCCTGTTTGCAGTGGTAATGGATAGGCTGACAGATGAGGTTAGACTGGAATCCCCTTGGACCATGATGTTCGCAGATGATATTGTCATATGCAGTGAAAGCAGGGAGCATGCAGAGGAACAATTGGAAAGATGGAGACATGCACTGGAAAGGAGAGGAATGAAGATTAGCCGAAGTAAAACAGAATATATGTGCGTGAATGAGAAAAGTAGAGGGGGAAGAGTGAGGCTACAGGGAGAAGAGATAGCGAGGGTGGACGACTTCAAATACTTGGGGTCAACAATACAGAGCAATGGAGAGTGTGGTCAGGAAGTAAAGAAACGGGTCCAAGCAGGTTGGAACAGCTGGCGAAAGGTGTCTGGTGTGTTATGTGACAGAAGAGTGTCTGCTAGGATGAAGGGCAAAGTTTACAAAACAGTGGTGAGGCCGGCCATGATGTACGGATTAGAGACGGTGGCACTGAAGAAACAACAGGAAGCAGAACTGGAGGTGGCAGAAATGAAGATGTTGAGGTTTTCGCTCGGAGTGACCAGGTTGGATAGGATTAGAAATGAGCTCATTAGAGGGACAGCCAAAGCTGGATGTTTTGGAGACAAGATTCGAGAGAGCAGACTTCGATGGTTTGGACATGTTCAGAGGCGAGAGAGTGAGTATATTGGTAGAAGGATGCTGAGGATGGAGCTCCCAGGCAAAAGAGCGAGAGGAAGACCAAAGAGAAGGTTTATGGATGTGGTGAGGGAAGACATGAGGGCAGTTGGGGTTAGAGAGGAAGATGCAGGAGATAGGCTAAGATGGCAAAAGATGACACGCTGTGACGACCCCTAACGGGACAAGCCGAAAGGAAAAGAAGAAGATCAGCCCGCATGAGGCGCAGGTCTGCGCCTCCCAATTAGCGCAGCCGCGCGGGCACCCGCACAGCTCGTGCTGAAGCGGCAGGATCATGACAAAGTGTGCAGTTTCACACCTGATAAACACTTGCCACACAGTTTGCTGCGTTACAAACAATTTTCGCTGTCTATTTGTTTTGTTTTTTTTACCTTACACCAAATGGTTATCTGCCTCAAGGACCTATTTTGCTAGGTCACTGTGTGAAAGTTTCTCGTTTCTTTATCTGTGAAGGCAGTTGGCCTCCGGTGCAGAGCCTCAACAGACTTCCTGTGGCTAACCTTGGCAAAGACCACATGCTCAGCTGCTTTCTGCCCACAGACAATGAACAAAGTACACTCAAAGAGGTTTCTGTTACTTGGAGGAAGGAGTTGCTAACTGGAATCGTTTACCGCTATGAGGATGGTTCCGAGAGCAACACCGAGCAGGACTCATTCTACAGCGGCAGAGTAGAGATATTCAGCAATGTTTTGGTGAAAGGAAACGCCTCACTGCTATTGAGGAAGGTGCGACGCAGTGATGCAGGCGAGTACACATGTTCGCTCAGCCATTCAGGAGGCAGCGGGAATGTGAATATTGTTCTCAGGACAGCAGGTGAATAAACTTGACTTTCCTGTTGTACTGTGTTTGCTTCTCTAATCAAACATTAGGAACCTGCAAATGAAAAGTGAGACAGTTTTGCCACTTTTCAATCTACAATGTCCTCTAAATCAACGTTTAAAATGTGTGTGTGTGTGTGTGTGTGTCTAAGTTTTATAGACTGGTTTGGGATGATTAAAACTAAAAATGATGTGATTGTGAACATTTCAGTAAAGCTAGGTGACGTAACCAAGGGTGGAACGGTTTATGATATTTGACTGAACCCTTAATTTTGGGGCGTAAGCACGCAAAATTCTCTGTTTTTCTGTTTCTCTCATTTACTCATTAGGCGAAGTGATTATGCACCTGAGAGAAAAAAGTGGAGCCTGTATTAATGCCCACTGCTGAAAGGAGACGTAAAACCAGTGGTCAGATGTGAAGTTTAAAAAAAAAAAAAAAAGGGCAGTGATGTTTTCTGGCATGGCGAAAGATTTTGAGGAAGAACATGCCAAGTGCGTTTATGTCTGCTGTATGGGAGAACGTTGTCCATCCATCCATCCATCCATTCATCCACCTGTCCATCCATCTTTTTAACCGCTTATCCTCACTAGGGCACTCACATTCACACTAAAAGGCCAATTTAGAGTCTTTAATAAACCTAACATGCATGTTTTGGGGATGAGGGAAGAAACCGGAGTTCCCAGAGAAAACCCACGCAAGAACAGGCAGAACATGCAAACTCGAGACAGATGGGACTGCGAGACAGGCAAAAATCAGCAGTAGTTAAGATGAGAAAAATAAAGCATTAGATAACTGGTCCAAAGACAGATTGAATTAGAGTGTTTTATGGATCAGTAGTGTGGCAACCTTTAAGGGAAGGACAAGACTGGCAGGACAGGGATTTGAGAGGAAACATGTGGGACAGGGGTTATGGACCCGGCTGCATAACTAAAGTGTGTTGGCAGTAGCTATGTAAATTATTAATGTCTCTTTGACCAGAGTGTGAGGGGAAACCCAGGAAATTAATTCTTGTCGCTAGGAGTGAGTTGCCTCCAGAGCCAGGGGTGTGTGTCCGCAGGCAAATGCAAGATAATAAATAACCTTCAGAAGTGTCCTGACATTCGCTTTGAAGTGCACTGTGGGGCTGAGGAGACGACCCCGCCCAACTGAGAAGCATGGTTGGGCCCAGGAGTCCACGTGAGAATGGCCAGGTGAACAGAACACCTTCCATACTGAGGGATTCAGGATAATCCATTGGTCCCACCAAGGCACCCCACCCCCACATGCAACTCATAACCTGGCCTCACGTATGCCCGACTGGCAGTCATTAGCCGTACCCCATGTGTGTGTGTGGCCCAGAGTAAAGCAAGTTTCTTTCGGCTTGTCCCTTTCGGGGTCGCCACAGCGTGTCATCTCAGATGAACGCATATATATGTTTGGCACAATTTTTACACCGGATGCCCTTCCTGACGCAACCCTTCTCAGGGAGTGGAGGCCCCAGTGGGATACGAAGCCATGATATCACATCATAAAAATATTATTGTTAAATAGGTGTTGTTGTTGTGTTGTAGCTTCAGCAGGGCTGCCTGGACTTCTTAATCCTCACCCACTCCATTCAGCTCTTCCATGGGGATCCCAAGTGTTAGGTTTATCACCTAACTTGCTGGAATAGTTACACAAATAACAGACAAGAAGTCGTCTTTCTTCTGATCAGGAGGACGTGAGAGACAGGCCAGTTACAGACTCCAAACACGTTCTGAACCAACCTCTCACGTTTTTTTTAATCAGAAAACACGCAAGATCAAAAGGAGGGGTGAGGAGATTAAATGAACAAAAGTACAGTTTTTGGTGATGATGTGGCACATTCTTTGGTCATGATGGAGTTGTCCATGGCCACTTCTAGGAAGATACTGTTGCATCTGTGTGTAGGAGCTCGTCCTGTGAACAAGACTCTTCGAAGCAAGGATCATACTACATACTGGCTTTGTTGCAAGTCCATAATGAATATATTAACAATAACTCTAACACCGGGTCATTCCCAGGCCAGCCGAGAGACATAGTCTCTCCAGTGTGCCCTAGACTGTGCCCAGAACACCTCACCAGGGAGGCGTTTGGGAGGGATCCAAATAAGATGCCCCAGCCACCTCATCAGGCTCCTGTCACTGTGGAGGAGCAGCGGCTCTTCTCTAAATTCCTCCTGGATGACCGAGCTTCCTGCCCTATCTTAAAGGGAGGGCCCGGACACCCTGCAGAGGAAACTCCTTTTGGCTGCTTATATCCGGGATCTTGTTATTTGACCCACAGCTCATGCCCATGGGTAAGGAGGATAGGAACAATAAATTGAGAGCTTTGCATTTCAGCTTGGCTCCTTCTTTACCACAACCGACCAATAAAAAGTTTGCATCACTGAAATACTACTGATTTGTCTGTTGATCTTACAATGCATTCATCCATCACTCATGTACAAGACCCCAAGATACATGAGTTCTTCCACTTAGGGCAGGATCTCATCCACGACATAGAGAAGGTACGCTCCCCCTGTCCTAATGAGGACCATAGTCTCAGATTTGGAGGTGCGGATTTTCATCGAAGCCGCTTCACACTCGGCATCAAACCGCGCTAGTGAGAGTTGGAGGTCTTGGCTTGATGAAACCGAAAGAACTACATCATCCGCAACAAGCATAGATGCAATACTAAAGCCACTAAATCGGACCCCCTCAACACCTCGGCTGTCCCTAAAAGTTATGAACAGAATCAGTGACAAAGGGGAGCCTTGGCGGAGTCCGACCCGAATACTTTCACAAGGCCCTGTAGTAGTAAGAGTTGGTTTTGTCTTTTTCCAGCTCGATGCTGTTGTGTTAGCTCTGTAAGAAAGCTGTCTGTATGTATGAAACATAACCTCTAATATAATGTCAATTGTCCAGAGTCAGTGCTTCTCAATCACTAAAAAACAATTTAAGAGAGGATCCAGGAAGAATGAAGACTTTACCTCCTTGGCTGTCAGTGACGTAGGGCAAGGGTAGAGGTGGTGAAGGCTAAACAAGAGTCATATGACGACATGTACGCCAGGTTGGATATGAAGGAGGGAGAACATGGTCTCTACAGGTTGGCCAGACAGAGGGATAGAGATGGGAAAGATGTGGAGCAAGTAAAGGTGATTAAGGATAGCGATAGAAATATATTGACTGATGTCAGTAGTGTGCTAAGTAGATGGAAGGAGTACTTCGAGAAATTAATGAATGAAGAGAATGGGAGAGAGGGTAGAATTGAAGTGGCAAGCGTGAATGACCAGGAAGTGGCAATGATGAGTAAGGGGGATGTTAGAAAGGGATTAAAGAGGATGAAAGTCTCAGGACAGAAGTAAATATCTGCAAGTAACAGTATAGTTCCATGCCAAGAAAGAGTACCACAGATAGATTATTTACCTTAAGGCTGCGAATGGAAAAGTCCAGTGAAGGTCAGAAGGTGCGACATTGTGTCTTTGTGGATCGAGAAAAAGCCTATGAGAGAGTGACAAGAAGGAACTGTGGTACTGCATGCGTAACTCTGGTGTGAGAAATATGTTCGAATATTACAGAACATGTATGAGGGAAGCAGAACAGTGGTGAGGTGTGCCGTTGGTGTGTTAGAAGAATTTAATGTGGAAGTGGGACTGCATCATTATCCCTTCTGGAGCCAGGCCTGAATGTAGGACTCAAAGAAGAGTGCCTGGTGGCTGAACCTGCACCCATGGGGTCCGGATGGGCAGAGCCCCAAAGGGTAACGTGGGTACCCCTGCCCATAGGCTAACCATCTGTGGGAGAGGGCATATGGGCCGGGTGCAGTGCAAGTTGGGTGGTGCCCGAAGGCAGGGACCTTGGAAATCCAATCCCCGGGTACAAACGCTGGTTCTGGTTCCAGAGACATGGAACATCACCACTCTGGCTGGGAAGGAGCCTGAGCTGCTGTGTAAGGTCAAGATGTTATGACTAGATAAAGTCAAACTTCCTCCCACACACTGCTTGGGGTCTGGTACCAGTCCTCTTGAGAGGGTTTGGACTGGGTTTCTCTTTCCTTTTTTGTGTCCTGTTTGGCTGTTCGATCAAACAGAATGGAGAATCTGCATCCCTTTTATGGCAGAACAGCTTTACTGTATCACAATGGAATTTTTGAGCTTCCTCTGTCTTTTCTTTGTGTTTGAATTTAAGTTTTATTGAGGATCAGAGTCGACCAGTCAAACAGAACAAAATTTTTGAGGGGTTGGAGAAACAAAGATGAAGCGCTCACTGAAAAGCGAATGAGAATCAAATCATTCCATGTCTATAACAAAGGAACATTAAATATGGATGTTCCATGAGACTACAACCTGTGAAGGAAGGGCAGAAGAAGAAGAATGCAAGACAGGGATCAAAAGCCAGTCGACATCTCCTTCTCATTTCCACATTACACTACATGGTGTCAGAAGTTCTAGAAGTTTGCAAAGTTCCCACAGCCTGAGAATTTCGACTTTTCATGCCCAGAATGTTGGCCAGGGTTGCATCAAACAATTTACCCGAACAGGGCAACAAAGTTGAACAAGAGGAAGGAGAGGCACAGGTCTACTCTTTTCTTCGGGGAGAGAAGCCCAACAAGTCAACAAGGCCAATATTTTAAGATGACACAAAAAATAATTATGGGGCAGTCATGGTGAAACTGCACAATTATTTGGTGTCAAAAGTGCGCACTATTCATGAAAGAGCCTGTTACCATCTGTGCAATCGAAAGCTGGGAGAAATTGCGGAAAAGTGCTTAAGACATATGCATGAACTCGCCAACACCTATTCATTTGCTGAACGAGAATATCTGTGACAGATTGGTCATAGGGATACTCGCTATAGAGCTGTCACAGATGCTGCAATTAATGCCTGATTTGATCCTCATGTAGCGCCTCTCTAGTTTAAAATACTTCAATGAGTTAGCCACCTGAGTTCTTTCCTCACCTCAAAGTAGTCAAAAAATAAATTAACTCAATGGTAATTACTCTAAATGTCTATTACAATTTTACTCTTTACTTGTGCATTTAATTCTCTATCAAAAGTCTCTGCAATAATGTTTCCCTTATGAGTAAAGGTTAACTAATGTAGATAACCCAGCTATCATATAAACTCTCCACTTCTAACTGTCTTGCAGATAGTCAAATAATACACCTGGTTGTCATAAAAAGTGTGAACATTTAATAACAAAATAAAGGATGAAAAATCAAACATGTATGCACAACAATCAAATAAACAAAGTCAATATGACAGGTACACAATGCACACATGCTAAGCTAAGAGCCCAAACAAATGTGAATATAGCCGGCAAGCAAACAAAATTCAAACCCCAATGTCACTGTGATGCTTCCCAAGGCAGATATGAAGAAAGGTGAAGGTGGTTTTTCCTCTGTCCGGCGTCCTCAC
This sequence comes from Syngnathoides biaculeatus, assembly GCF_019802595.1. Lineage (NCBI taxonomy): Eukaryota > Metazoa > Chordata > Actinopteri > Syngnathiformes > Syngnathidae > Syngnathoides > Syngnathoides biaculeatus. The sequence continues at coordinate 3,334,210 of NC_084653.1, forward strand.
AGTCCTCGTCCCTTTTTCTCTTCCTTGAAGTCCAAACACAGGCCTCGCTAACCGCGTTAGCTCGATGCTAGTGTCTTCATCTTCTTCCACATGGTCCAACACAGGCCTCGCGAGCTAGTGTTTGCTGGTTGCTAGCGCCCAAGCCTGGTCCCATGCATGCACTTAGCCCCTGTGGTAGTGGCTAACTCCACCACATTACAGCGTGATTTGAGTAGTCCACTCAAACGACACACTATCCCAGTTGAACTTTCAAAAATCCTTGTCAAACACGATCAACTTTTGATAAATATCCACCGTTCATTTTCTTGGTTCTTTTTTTTTCAACCACTTGTACCTTGCACTCCAGGTCACACCTTCTTTCTTTCTCTCTCTCTCTCTCTCTCTCTCTCCCTCTCTCTCTCTCTCTTTCTCCCGGCTCTTCAACACGTCACTTCCTATGATTCTTAAACAATGGTTACAACAATAAAATGACTAACAAAAGTATTTCTTTTTCACAAATGAATCAAACACATTTAAATACAAATCCTTCCAAAAGAAAATACTGTCAGCACACACAGTTTAACAGATATTCCACCACATTGCATAAAGAAAACCTATAACCTAATTGCCACTCTATTATACTGAACTTTTACCTGTACCAACTTTTAACAGGGTTACACCCAGCAAAGCAGAGCTAGTGAGACAATGAGACCAAGTGAAGCAAAATATCTGTGAACAAGAGGCTAACACCACTGTGCAAATAAGTGAAGTAGGGTCAAAACGTGTGCTGTATAATGACAAATTTAACCATGGATATGCTTAAAGTGGAGGAGAGCATCAATTAGGAAGTTATGTAAGTAAGCCTGGGTGCAGAGTCAACATAGGTCGAGGAGTGCATTCCAAGGAGTAAAAATGTATGACATGTAATGCAGTGTCACAACTATTGAAAGTTATGGCATTTTACTGTGGTGTGTCAGTCCCACATTGTCAATGAGGTCAATACAACCCACAAAGAAAATTACAGCCAAGCATACGTTTACTTTGTTTCTAGCTGAAATTAGATGTCGATGAGTCAAATGGCGCATGGACTATGGACTCATAATATCCAATTAAAGTGTCATGTTAGAGAAGACATTTAATCAAGTACAATAAAAGCCAAAATTGAAGACCCCATTGAGCAAACCTGACAGCCAAGGAGGTAAAGTCAATGGTGTTGGACACTTCACAGCTACTACGAAGTGGAAAAGATTTAAATTATAAATTTATAAAATTTACCGGTAGGTTCAAAGTCTGTGTGACAAAAGTGCCACACTGTAGCAACCTACTGAGTTAAAAGGTTGCCATAGCAATGCACCGAGATAAGCATGTAGAAGAAATAATGACCGCAGACCAGTTAAAGACTTCCCTCTAGTCAATGTTGGCAAGCTCAACATAAACCAATCAAATTCACTTTGAAGGAGCGCGGCACATCCCACAGCTCGTCCACTGTGAGCCAAGGATAAGTGTGGACCTCAATAAGCCAAACAAAGTAATGAAGAGGGAGAAATATACTCTTCCCACTATTGATGGCATTCTAAAACGAAAGCAAAGCAAAGCAAATGTATTTGTATACCACGTTTCATACACAAGGCAACGCAATGCGCTTTACATGATTAAAACCATTCAAATACATAAATACAAATATTTGAAAACGTACAATTAAAACAGCTTTTAGTGCAAGACATATCACTGAAAAGTGAAAGTATTGTAAAGCACTTGAGGAAAAAAAAGTTTTTTAATCTGATGTCACGAACAAGGCTCGAGGGCGGACCCAAAAGCACAACTCAGGTAGCAGAGAAGCGGTGCGTATATGCCTTAATTCGTTCATGTATCAGAGATCAGCGAATCAGTCCAAACAAGCAGCAGGATCAGAAACCGGAGGAACCAGCGGCGACAGACGGGTCGGACGGAGCCTGCTAACGTGAAAAGTAGGATGGACCCTCATCGACCTAGGAATCTTCAGGGATACGGCCACAGGGTTGATGATTTTACAGACGGGGAACAGACCAACGAACCTGGGGGCCAGCTTGCGTGACTCAGTGCACAGCGGAAGGTCCTTGGTGGACAGCCACACTCACTGTCCCACCTTGAGCGTCGGCGCACCTCTCCTCTTGGGGTTCGCTGCGGACTTGTAGGAGCTGCCCATGCACAGCAGCGTCCTGCGTGCTGCCTGCCAAGTCCACTTACAGCGTCGTACCACCGCCAGGGCCGATGGCAACGCGGAATCCGTGGCCACCGAAGGGAACAGAGAGGGGGGGTAGCCATGCACAATGTGGAACAGAGCCATACCTGTGGAAGTGGAGGGTAGCGAGTTGTGTGCATAGTCTATCCATCTAAGGTGCTGGCTCCACGTGCTACGGTCCCGATACCGAACAGCAAATGCCGGTCTCCAGATCTTGGTTGACCCTCTCTGTCTGGCTATTGGACTCCAGGTGATGGCCTGATGTCAGACTTACCAAAGCGCCGATGAGGGCGTAGAACTCCTTCCAGAAACGCGACATGAACTGCGGTCCTCTGTCCAACACGATGTCCACCAGGAGCCCTTTGTAGTGGACGACCTCGTCCAGCAGCAACTGGGCTGTCTGCTTGGGAGACGGGATCTTCGGGACCGGCACGAAGTGGACCATCTTGGAGAATCTGTCAACAATAGAGAGGACCACTGTGTACCCCTAAGAGGGAGGCAAGCCAGTGACAAAATCCACTGCTATATGCGAACACAGGTGAAAAGGAATGGACAGAGGACGCAGCTCTCCAAAAGGGCAAGGTGGGACATCTTGTTGGCTGCACACACTGGGCAGGCATTGACGAACTCCCTGACGTCCCCACCCATGTTGGGCCACCAGAACCGCTGTTCAATCACCGAGCACGTCTTCGCTATGCCCGGTTGGCAGACCATCCTATTCATGTGGGCCCAGTTGATGACGTCCCCCCGCAGAGATGGTACGACGAAGAGACAGTCAGCTCTCCCATGACCCTTGTGAGGATATAGTAAGTGGCTTGGATAATGGATGGATGGATGGATGGATGGACAGTAGAATTTTAAAATCTATTCTAAAACTGACTGGAAGCCAGTGTAAAGACTTTAGAATTGGAGTTGTATGCGCTGACTGCTTTGTTCTGCTCACAACCTGCTCTCCAGCATTCTGAATGAACTCTTTTGGGGGACCCCAGTCAGAAGACCATTACAATAATCAACAATAATCAAGTCTACTTGAGATAAAAGCATGGATTTTATGGATGCATGGACTTCTCCTGGTCTGCTTGACACATGCAAAAATACATGTTGCATTATTTGTCTCACTGTCTGAAGTCAAATCAGATTAATCCTCCGCTGTTTCAGGTCAGTCAGGATCAGCAAATTTATTTCATTATATTAAAGGCTACAAAAATGAAAGAGAAAATTTCTTAAAAGTATTAACATTATATTATTCAAGGTGAAAAGTTTACATCCACGAAAAATATTATGTCTTTAAAGAACCTGGGGAAGCCCAGATAATGAGGTCATGGCCTTGGACCCTCCTGATAGGTGAACAGACTAGGTGAGCTGGGGATGTATTTAAGGCCACACAATTTCCAGATGGTTGAAGGTTCATTTGTTCAATTACACACAAGTATAAACATCATGGCAATGTCCAGCCATCACACCACTCAGGAAGGAGACAGATTCTGTATCCCAGATATGAACATGTTTTGGTCTGAAATGTGAGAAAAACCCCAGAACAAAAGCTGAAAGACCTTGTGAAGATGCTGAATGAAGCCGGTAAGAAAGTGTCACTATCCACAATGAAATAAGTCCAGCACTGACATGGGCTGAAAGGTCGCTCACAGAGAATGAAGCCATTACTCCAAGACAAACTTAAAAAAGCCCAATTACAGTTTGCAAAAAGACACCAAGACAAAGATCTTAACTTCTGGAGACACATTCTGTGGTCTGATGAAACTAATGTGTAGCTGTTTGTCCATAATGACCAACATTACATCTGGAGGAAAAAGGAGGAAGCTTGGAGATCTGAGAACATCATACCAACTGGGAAGTATGGAAGTGGCAGTATCATGATGTGGGGCTGTTTTGCTGCAGCAGGAACATGAGCTCTTCCTAAAATAGATGCCATCATGAAAAAAGAACATTAAATGCAAGATATTAAAGCAACATTAGCCAGGAAGCTAAAACTTGGGCGCAAATGCATCTTCCAAATAGACAACGACCCTAAGCATACTGCCTAAATTGTTAAAAAGTGGCTTGATGATAAAGTCAATGTCTTGGAGTGTCTTTCACAAAGCTTTCATCTGACTCCTATTGACAATTTGTGGGCAGATCTGAAAAGGAGTGTGCAAGCCAGGTAACCAACAAACCTGCCTCAGTTATGCCAGTTCTATCGGGAGGAATTGGCATGGATTCCAGCAGAGTATTATCAGAAGGTTGTGGAAGGTCACCCAAAACGTTTGACGCAATTCAAAGGAAATCCTTTATATTAAGGAAATGTATGTAAACTTTGAAGTCATTTCATTCTTTTTGTCATTATCGTGGCATTTAACAACATTAAATAATTTTGGTGATCTTGACTGACCTGAAACAGGAGAGGTTTAGTCTGATTTGAGTTCAGACAATGTGACGAAAAATGAAAAGTGTGTTTTGGCACAGTGTATGTAAACTTCTTGCTGAAAGTGTATGTAGTGATTCGCTGGTGATCCTCCCAGATCACCGTTGTATGAAACTATTTGTCTTTTTTTTTGTAGACTGTTTATGACAAGAACTGTTAATGTGTTGTGTGTGTTCTTTTTGGGAAAGTACTATATTATGGCGGAAGCAAATATGACATTATGAAAGTGTATTACAACCAAGTAAAGTGGAGCAATTTGATCAGGCTCATTGTGTCTTATGTGGAGACAAACAATAAAGCAAACAAAAGCCACTCGGCTTCCATTGGTCATTTCCACCTTACACCACAGTGTTTTCTTTTCTTTTCTTTTGTTTAATTAACATAACAGGCTAGGATAAACTGTACATTTTTTGATGGTGTGCTAATGATTTCTTTTTACCTCCCGATAGCGTTTACGGCACCCACATTTACATTTTCAAATGGTGTTATAACCGCTGAGGCAAGCAGGTGGTTTCCCAGGCCCAATGTCACTTGGCTGGATGGCGATAACAACATCCTGCAGGGGAGCACAGATGTCCAGCAGAGCTCTGCAGAGATATTTCGAGTGGTCAGCACACTGCGATTGGTCAACATAAGTCACACATACAGCTGCAGGATCGAGAACAACCTGGTGGTGGCACACTCTGATGCCACTGTGACAACAGGTCAGTCATCCAGTGAAAGGAACAACGTTTAATTTTGGACCTTTCTACTGTATTTCAAAACCATAAAAACAGTTTCCTTTTATGGTCTATTTTCCAGGCTCTGATGTTACCAAGGAAACATACTTTACCTACAATGCCGCATCAGTCCTGCTCGCGTCATATTTCAGAATTATACTTTGTGTATTTTGGGTTAATGTAATGCAACAACAATACTTCACAACTTAATATAAATGATGTTGAAATGCAGGGGTGGACAAAATTTTTGCCTCAGGGGCCACATTGAATTTTAAAATTTGACAGGTAGACCAAGTCAGTACCAGAGGCTTACACATATACATAAAAAAAAAAAAAGTTATTCTCAGCTATTCTCACTACACTTCTCTAAAGACACTTAACTGATTGATTAATGCTGATTGTGGTTCATGAAGCCAGCTGTGTGTACTCCGGTTTCCCCGCAGATCCCCAAAACATGTAACATTAAGTAGACACTCTCAATTGCCTCCAGGTGTGATTGTGAGTGTGACGTTTGTCTGTCTCCATGTGCCTTGCGGTTGGTTGGCAACCATTTTAGGGTGTATCCTGCCTCCTGTCCGTTGACAGCTGGGATAGGCTTCAACACTCCCATGACCCTCATGAGGATAAGCGGTTAAGAAAATAGTATGGATGGATATTTTATTTGGAAGTGTATTACATAAATTAACTCGTTTCTCAAAAATGGCAGAGTCACATCTCACGCACTCACCGTTCACTTTTATTTTCTGTTGTGCACTCCTAGTTTAAGATGCGTTCAGAGCTGAAGCAGAGTAAAAAGTCTCAGGCAAATCAACGTATCACTGTACCTACTGCACCTTCTGGGGGAACCACTGTGCATTACAGGACATTATAGGACAACCAATATCATATGAACGTAGTGAGAATTTTGGTATAATTTGAGCAGTTCTGTATCAAACTTTGGGGATTGAAATGATCAAGGGGTCGGATGTAGCCCACATGCTGTGGTTTGCCCACCTCTGTTCTAACGTTTCATATAGATGAAGAAGTAAATAGTTCAGGTATATTAATTACGATGGCCTGGAAATTAAAAACAAAATAACAAATATCCATCCATTTTCTTTTGCCGCTTATCCTCATGAGGGTCGCGCTAAGTGCTGGAGCCTATCCCAGCTGTCAACGAGCAGGAGGCAGGGTTGACCCTGAACTGGTTGGCAGCCAATCGCAAGGCACATAGAGACAGTCACAGTCACAATCACACCTAGGGGCAATTTAGAATGTCCAGTTAATGTTGCATTTTTTTTGGGATGTGGGAGGAAAACACAGTGCCCAGAGAAAACCCACGCAGGCACAGGGAGAACATACAAACTCCACACAGGCGGGGCCAGGATCGAACCCAGGTCCTCAGAACTTTGAGGCCAACGCTTTAAAGCTGATGCGGTGCCACCTCATATAACAAATATTGGAACAATTTTACATTTCAGAAAACAAATGTTCACATTTTCACAAACACTTTCACATTTCTGCCCTGCAATTGCCTGGCAACCAGTTCAGGGTATACCACATTGAATTTTAAAATTTGACAGGTAGACCAAGTCAGTACCAGAGGCTTACACATATACATAAAAAAAAAAAAAGTTATTCTCAGCTATTCTCACTACACTTCTCTAAAGACACTTAACTGATTGATTAATGCTGATTGTGGTTCATGAAGCCAGCTGTGTGTACTCCGGTTTCCCCGCAGATCCCCAAAACATGTAACATTAAGTAGACACTCTCAATTGCCTCCAGGTGTGATTGTGAGTGTGACGTTTGTCTGTCTCCATGTGCCTTGCGGTTGGTTGGCAACCATTTTAGGGTGTATCCTGCCTCCTGCCCCTTGACAGCTGGGATAAGATCCAGCAACCCTGCGACCCTTGTGAGGATTAGCGGCTAGGAAAATGGATGGATGGACATTTCACAAAAGACATTAACAAAAGCAGAAACACTTTCACAAAAGACAAGAAATTACAACAAAGACCCATGATCCCAGAACGAGACAGACATTCTTCGATACCCCACTGCCTTTTATCGGCAATACCTACCCTGCTTCAACATGATTGGCTCTTCCATCACAGGGAGCGTAGACTATACGGATGTAAAGAGATTCATTCAGTTGTACTCACATTCACACCTACGGTCAATTTAGAGTCTTCAATAAATACATGTATTTGGGATGTGGGAGGAAACCAGAGTGCCTGGAGAAAACCCAAGCAGGCACGGGGAGAACATCCAATTACCACGCAGGCGGAGCCGGGATTTGAAAATGGGTCATTAGGATTGTGTGGCCACCCCTAACCCTCTAAACAAACAACCATGCGTCCTCACTTTCACACCGACAGGCCATTCAGAGTCTTCAATCAACCTACCGTGCATGTTTTTAGGATATGGAAGGGAAAAAAGAGAAAATCCACGCAAAGACAGGGAGGAATTTGAATTCCAGTCCTCCGAAATGTGAGGTAGCTATAACCAGTTGTTCACTGTGCCAATTATATAAGGAGATGTCGATCCCAAATATAAAAAACATTGAATTTTATGGTTAAGTTCAGGTCTAGGGATGGGGTTAAGGTAGTTTAGGATCAGTTAATGTTAATTAAGATGAGTAAGGCCGATGCACATGAAGGATCACAGCTGAACCCCACTGATGGCGCAGTGTGCATTGTTTCGGAACCTTCCGATCGGTCGGCCACTGCTTTTGATGTGATTCAAAACTATAATCTCGGTCGCACGTTTCTTCACGTCCAAGTTTACATTCAATCAAAATGCACTCGATCTTTGCCTCAAGGTGAAAATACATTTCTGGGTTTACAAGCCATGCCCCCACATTGCCTCGCCTCAAGCCATTAAAAAATTATGTAAAGTATCAAATGTTGTTTTCAATCAATACTTACCAATATTCATTATATATAATGTCCCATCATGACAAAGCAAAGTTTGTGACCAGAATATACTTTCAAATGAATGGACCCATCCCCTTCCTTTCAAATACTGTTTCCACACTTCCATCCATCCATCCATCCATCCATCCATCCATCCATCCATCCATCCATCCATAATTACAATATATGAAAACCTTGTATATCTTACATATTGTGTAATTTGGTTAAAATGTGACTGCAGAATTATTTCATGTATGATGTCTCACACGTCATGTGATTGCTGCATTTATTTTTATTCTTAATACACTATGCCTATTGCAGCTGCAAATGAAAATGCATGTGAACACTTGGAAAATTTGTACAATTTCCGCTTAAATTGGTAATTAAATGTGATCTGATCTAAGTCTGAGTCACAACAATTGAAAAGGTTTTCTTAAATTGATTCCACATAAACTTATGCTTTTAGGTTTTTCTTTATGGAAAAATTCACAGTGCAGGGACTCACTACTGAAAAAAGCGTCAGAGTACTTACGGTCATGTGTTTTTCTCCATCCATCCATTTTCTTTGGCGCTTATCCTCACAAGGGTCGCGGGGAGTGCTGGAGCCTATCCCAGTTGTCAATGGGCAGGAGGTTGGGTACACCCTGAACTGGTTGCCCGCCAATCACAGGGCACATGGCGACAGACAACAGTCACACTCGCAATCACACCTAGGGGGTATTTAGAGTCTTCAATTAATGTTGCATGTTTTGGGGATGCGCAAGGAAACCAGAGCGCCTGGAAAAAACGATTATGTGTTTTGTCAGTTTTTATTGTTTAATAAATGTGCAAAACAATCTACTTTTCAGTTTTTGTACATATGGAGTGTTGTGTATACGTTGAGGGGAAAAAAATAATTGTTTTCTGCAAATGGTTGCAATCAGAAGAGTGAGTGAATGTACTGTATGTACAATGTCATGAAAAAGTATTGGCTTTCTTTCAAATTCCTATATTTTTGAAGTTTCCCTACTGTGATGTTTAAGATCATCAAACACATGTAAATGTGAGGCAAATATAACCCAAGAGAACAAAAATACTGTTTTCAAAAAGTGATTCCATTTAGAGTATAAGGAAAAATAGCGATTCAAAGTTGACCTTGTGTGAAAAGAGTAATTACCCCCCTTGTTTAATCATTACTTAATTTATAAAGCTTTAGTGTTCCAGCAAGCCAAAGGGAGAGCCATTAACAAACGAAAAACAAGGAGAAATGATTGAACATTTGTGAACCTTCCCAGGAGTGACCAGCCTACAAAGATTACCCTGAGAGAGGAGCAATGACTCATTCAGGAAATTTTCTAAAGCAAGGTCACCAACACAGTGCCCACAAGGCATATTCTAAAAAAATAGTACAGGTCAAGAATTGTTATTATTATTATCCATCCATCCATACATACATTTTCTTCGCCGCTTATCCTCACGAGGGTCGGGGGGAGTGCTGGAGCCTATCCAGGCTGTCAATGGCAAGAGGCGGAGTACACCCTGAACTAGTTGCCAGCCAATTGCAGGGCACATCAAGGCAAACAGCCGCCCTCACAATCACCCCTAGGGGCAATTTTAGATTGTCCAATTAATGTTGCATGTTTTTGGAATGTGGGAGGAAACCGGAGCGCCCGGAGGAAACCCACGCAGGCACGGGGAGAACATGTAAACTCCACACTTGCGGGTCTAGTATTCATCCCGGGACCTCAGAACTATGACGCCAACGCTTTACCAGCTGCTTCAAGGTGCCGCCTATTATTATTATTATTTGTGATATTGTGATATGCAGTGAAAGCAGGGAGCAGGTGGAGGAACAATCGGAAAGATGGCATGCACTTGGAAAAGAGAGGAATGAAGATTAGCCAAAGTAAAACAGAATATATGTGTTTGAATGAGAGGGATGGAGGGGGAAGAGTGACGCTACAGGGAGAAGAGATAGCGAGGGTGGATGACTTCAAATACTTGGGGTCAACAATCCAGAGCAATGGTGAGTGTGGTAAGGAAGTGAAGAAACAAGTTCAAGCAGGTTGGAACATCTGACAGAAGATGTCTGGTGTGTTATGTGAGAGAAGAGTCTCTGCTTGGATGAAGGGCAAAGTTTATAAAACAATGGTGAGGCCAGCCAAAATTTACAGATTAGAGACAGTGGCACCAAAGAGACAACAGAATGCAGAGCTGGAAGTGGCAGAAATGAAGATGTTCAGATTCTCTCTAGGAGTGAGCAGGTTGGATAGGATTAGAAATGAGCTCATTAGAGGGACAGCCAAAGTTGGATGTTTTGGAGACAAGGTTCGACAGAGCAGACTTCGATGGTTGGGATATGTCCAGAGGCGAGAGAGTGAGTATATTGGTAGAAGGGTGCTGAGGATGGAGCTGCCAGGCAAAAGAGTGTGAGGAAGACCAAGGAGAAAGTTGATGGATGTCGTGAGGGAAGACATGAGGGCAGTTGGTGTTAGAGAGGAAGATGTACGAGATAGGCGAAGATGGAAAAAGACAGGACAAGCCAAAAGGAAAAGAAGAATATTTGTGCTTTACAATTGGAATCTGAACTGCTTACATTCATGAAACATTAAAAATAATGTCGGATAATATAAAGTATTAATATACTTGTAAAGTATAAGGAGATTTGTTCTTTTGGAAGTTTGACACAAACAGTTCATGTAGCCCTTCATATGATCGGTGCTCACGAAGTCACCCTCAGGCTCAAAAAGTTTGGTGAAACCTGGTCCAAATAGACAAGCGATTAAGTTATTAGCACCCAACATTTTTTGTGTATGTGATTCAACAGCCTGAAAGGAAAACATTTGCCTTGTTGAGACAAAGGACAAAAAGCTCAGAAGAATCCTGCAGTTGCTCTCAAACAACTGGAGGGACAAGATATAAGGCAACACAAGGCACAGAGAGATTCATCAGCATCAACCAAAAAATGGGGAGAACAAATGAGGAATGAGAGGAGGTAACATTTGGACTTTCATCACATTTCTTATTTTGAGAGTTTGCCGCAAACAGGTCATTGTCGCCGTACATACATTCGGTGCTCACAATTCTAAATTCTAAAAAATTAAATTCCATCTCAATTATATGCAAGGAAGAGTGAACCAAAATATCACCAGAAAGATGTAAAACACACTTTGCTTGGTATCGAAAATGCTTGATTTCAAGTGTTCCTGCTGAAGATGGCACAAGCAATTATTATGGTGGCTAAGTATTACTTATTACTTTATGTAACACAGTGGCACAACTGGTTAAAGCATTGGCTACATAATTCTGAGCTCCTACTCAATTGATACAAATGACTGATTCAAACCCATTCTCCTCTGACTATATGGGAGGTAATGTAAATAGCACACCAGATATGTTTAAGCCTGACGAGTGTAGTCAGAGTGGAGCTGTCGATATCCAGCTCTATTTGCCCTGGGCTATGCTCAAAGGTAGCTAAGAGGCGCTGAAAAGGAAGATGAACCAAAGGAAAGCAACCCCAGTTGCAACCAGGCCAATATGACTACACCACACCTTAGAAAGACGTATGCCGTTTGGACTCTGCAATGTTCCAGCGACATTCCAATGGCTGATGGACCGCGTGCTGGCTGGCATTAGTTGGAGACCTGCATGATCTACTTGGACAACATCATCGTACTGCGCCAGAGACGTGCCAGTGATGCTTCAGTGGTTGGGTCAGGTATTTGACTGACTCCAACAAACAAACTTGAAATTGAAACCGGCCAAATGGTGCCTATTTCGCTGCCAAGTTGCATATCCGGGTCGCAACATGGCACCCCAGCTGCCCGGCTGCCCCGTCACGTGCGCTCTGCGGATTTTGTGTTTGTTCGTCATGACGCCCACCGTGGACCTCTCCGCACCCCATACGACGGGCCGTTCAAGGTCCTGGAGCACGGGGATAAGAGCCTGCTCGTGGACATTGGCAGCAGACCCGAGACTGTTTCCGCGGACAGGGTCAAACCCGCGCACCTGGACATTGCCCAGCCTTTGGGGTTCGCCCTCCCCCCGCGCCAGGGTCGTCCCCCTTTGCCCTGTGCCCCTGCGCCTGCCAGGGTGCCCTTGACCCCGGCTGAGCCCTTGTCCCGTGACTCAATGGTCAGTGCGGCCCCGCACCCCTCGGCCCTTACAGTGCACACCCGCCGGGGTCGGGTCATCATCCCTCCACGGCACAAGGATTTTGACTATGGGTGAATTCTGGGGGGGCTTGTGTGGTGTTTACATAATTCACCCGCGGGACCTCGAGTTGGGGTGCGGGGTTCCGCACGGACTGTTTTTGTTGTTGTGCTTCCGGAGTAAAAGGTTAACAGAGTTCCCGCCGTTATGTGAGTAGTTTTTTGATGTCGAACAATAAAGCAAGTTCTGTTCCTGTGTCCGACTCCTTTTCTCCGGCGCTACACCTATAGTGTCAGAGCATGGTGTGCCCATAGTGAAAAAAGTCAGAATGTGCCACCCACCAACATCGATCCAGGAAGACTGATGCTTCACCAGCCTGGCTTTGTACTATCGTCAATTCGTACAAGACTTTGCCTTGATAGCTGAACCGCTGCATAACAGAGACAAATCCTCATTTCCAGTGACATTCGGTGCACCAAGCCGCTTTTGATGAACTTAGGTGTCACCTCATTTTAGCCCCTGTCCTTGGTTATCCACTTGACCATGGCAACATGATGTTGGACATTGACGCAAGTGATACAGGCTTCAATGCTGTGCTCTCACAAACGCAGCATGGCATAGAGTGTGTGCTAGCATACAGCAGTTGCAAGCTGACAAAAACTGAACGGAACGACTGCACCACGAGATGAGAACTGCCTGCCATTTTTGATTTCATATTTCACTTTTGAGAGTATCCCCTTGGACGTCCTTTCAAAGTGAAGACTGATCACAGCAGCCTGCGCTGGTGCACGAAAATGAAAGAGCCGGATGGACAACAAGCTTGATGGCTTGAGAAACTTGCCAAGTACGACTTTGAGATTGTCCACCGTCCAGGTCAGGTGCGCACCAACGCTAATAGCCTCTCCAGATGACACTGCCGGTCGTCATTCCCCGGCAAAATGCACGTTATATCCGCGCTAACTGGCGGCATCACTCATCTGTGTCAATTGAACTCTGATTGCAGGTCTTTGTTCCCGAGTCCAGTGGGTATGGAAGGGCAGCCGGCTCATATGGGTGGAGGAACTGCCAGCTATTGGCTACTGTGTCCAGTGGGCATGCGTCAAAGCACCTCCTCACCTGACACAAAGACTTTAAACCAAAACATTCTGACTGATATACACACAGTAAAACTGATTGGAAAAATTACCGACACTGCTTCTTTGTTTTCTCTCTGGACCATAGGGGAGCTGAGCCAAGCCCAGGGTGCAGTTGCTGATATTTCACTGATACGCGTCTGGATGAAAGCGAGTAACAAGCACCCTCCATAGACTATTGTTTCGCCACACAGTCCAGCTGTTTAAACAAACTGGTCTCAGTGGAAACGGCTGTACCTTTGGCATGTGGTTCTGTTCCATCACTTTTACTGCCTTGACGACACTGAGATTTACCCACAAATTGTGCTTCGACACAAGCTACGACCAAAGCTAATGAGCCAGATTCATGAAGGGCTTGTGGGTGGGCATTTCTGGCTAGACTAAGAACCTGATACCATTGGTACCACATGAGGGAAGATTTTGGTCTCTGGTGCCAAACTTGTTCCAACTGTGCGTCCAAAGCTCGCACCCATAAAAGACCACAAGATCCAATGGAACCCATTGCCCTGGACATTGAGGGACCGCTGAATGAGCCCCTCTTTGAGCCGTTACCTTATCGTGGTGGAGGGGTTTGTGTGTCCCGATGATCCTATGAGCTAAGTTGTCTGGGTCTTCACGCCTCTGGTAGGGTCATCCGTGGCAAAAGGGTCCTTTGTCCCAGACAAAGTAGGACTCCATAACCCCTGTGATGAATACAAATATTGGAGCACGGTTTTCCTTACCCAGACGCGGGTCACCAGAGCCCCCGTCTGGAGCCAGGCCTGGAGGCAGGGCTGGAAGCTGAGTATCTGGTGGCCGGGCCTGCACACATGGGGCTCGATCGGGCACAGCCCAAAAGGGTAACATCGGTCCCCCTTCTCATGGGCTCACCACCTGTGAGAGGGGCCATAGGAGTCAAGTGCGATGTGAGCTGGACGTTAGCTAAAGGCAAGGACGTTGGCGAGCCAATCCCTGGCTACAGAAACTAACTCTATGGATATCGAATGTCACCTCCCTGGTAGGGAAAGAGCCCGAGCTGGTGCATGAGGTCAAGAAGTTCCGACTAGATAACATCGGACTCGCCTCTACGCACCACTTGGGCTCTGGTACCAGTCCTCTTGAAAGGGGTTGGACTCTGTTCCACTCTGGAGTTGCCCACGACGAGCAGGTCTGGGTATAATTGAAGAGTTCAGATGCAAAAGCAGATATACCCATTGTTGTTGTTTCTGTAGATTCTTTGATTGATATAATACTGTATATATTATATATGAGTAATATAATATATATGCTTTTGCATCTGAATTCTTCACTGATTTCCCCCTGCCTCTGGACTTGTATGTTGGGGTTCACCCCAGTGGATGAGAGGGTAGCCTCCCTCTGCCTTCGGGTGGGGCGACGGGTCCTGATTGTTGTTTGTTCCTATGCACCAAAGAGCAGTTCAGAGTACCCACCCTTTTTGAAGTCCTTTGAGGAAGTGGTGGATGGTGCTCCCTCTGGGGACTCCATGATTCTGCTGGGGGACTTTAATGCCCAGGTGGGCAATGACAGTGACCACGACACCCGAGGTTGAGGTTCGATGATCGACTTTGTGGTTGTGTCATCGGACGTGTGACTGTATGTCTTGGATACATGGGTGAAGAGAGGGACAGGGATGTCAACTGATCACCACCTGGTAGTGAATTGGCTTCGGTGATGGGGGAAGATGCCGGTCTAACGTGGCACTTTTACTGCCTTGGCGACACAGAGTTTTACCCACAAATCGTTCTTCGACGCAAGCTATGACCAAAGGCAGATGCATGAAGGGCTTGTGGGTGGGGATTTCGGAATAGAGCGGACTCTAGCCAGACTAGGAACTTGATACTACTGGTACCACGAGGGAAGATTTTAGTCTCTGATGTCGAACTTGTTCCAGCTGTGTGTCCAGAGCTCACCCCCACAAAAGACCACAAGCTCCAATGGAATCTGTTCCTAATGGAACCTATCGCCCTGGACATTAAGGGACCGCTGAATGAGCCCCTCCTCCAGCCCTCACCTTATCGTGTTGGAGGGGTTTGTGCGTCCCAATGATCCGATGAGCTATGTTGTCTGGGTCTTCACACCCCTGGTAGGGTCACCCATGGTAAAAAGGTCCTAAGTCCCAGACAAAGTACGACTCCATAACCTCCATGATGAATGCAAATATTGGATCTCGGTTTCCTTTCCCCGGACGCCGGTCACCAGGCCCCAAAGAGCCAGGCCTGGAGGTGGGGCTCGAAGGCAAGTGCCTGGTGGCCAGGCCTCCACACATCAGTCACATAATAGGGTGAATTATTCAGTATAAGGACTTCTAATACAGAGAGACGCTTACATTTGTTTTCTTTTTCTCACAGCTCTTTCACACACTTTTGCCATCTGTGCACAAGCTTCCATATTCCCTCAAAATAAAAATCTTAAGACTGATGTCTCAGCCAGTCGCTCACAACACTTTTGATTTCATTGTCACTTTCAGACTTCGTGGTTCTCGTGAACACTTTCAAGGGACCAAACAGGTGAACAGGCCCCTCCCTCTATGTCTATCTATCTATCTATCTATCTATCTATCTATCTATCTATCTATCTATCTATCTATCTATCTCTCTCTCTCTCTCCTCTCTCTCTCTCTCTCTCTCTCTCTCTCTCTCCTCTCTCTCTCTCTCTCTCTCTCTCTCTCTCTCTCTCTCTCTCTCTCTCTCTCTATCTATCTATCTATCTATCTATCTATCTATCTATCTTTCTATCTTTCTATATGTATGTGTGTGTGTGTGTGTGTGTATGTATGTATATATCTTTGTATATATATAATAATATCATGTAATAATGTATTTTGTGCAATATTTACGGTGTAAATTGTCATGCTCCTGGATTCCAGCCAGGGCTGGGCGTGGCCAGCTAATCTGAAGGTGCACACCTGCACCTCATGACCTTTGATTAAGACCCAGTACATATAGGACCCGGGGGACGACTATTACTCTGCTAGATCGTTGCCTCTCATGCCTCGTTCCCGCACTACCGTACTCCTGACGTCTACCTCCCGTGTACCGACCAACGCCTGTCTCCCGACCTACCCCGTAAGCCTGCCGTTACTGATCTTGCTGCTTGTTTGGACTGACTCCCTGGTAACCGACATTGGAACGAATAAAGGCTTATTCCGCACTGCTTACCTCTCACCTGAGTCCTGCATTTGGGTCCTACCTCTCGTTCAGATGGGACGTGACAGAACGATCTAGCCAAGAACATGGACCCAGCCGACTCTGAAGCCATTCGCCGTGCGCTGCAAGTGCAGGGCAAACGCCTGGGTGAGCAAGAGGCTGCTCTCCAGGGTATGACTCACGAGATCCAGGAGCAACCGTGGCTAGCCTCCCAAGCTAGCGCGGCCGCTCCTGTGCCTCCCCGTGCCACCATCACTCCGCTCTCTCGACCAGAGCGGTTCTCAGGCGACTCCGGTAACGTCAAGCCCTTCCTGGCGCAGTGCGATCTCCACTTTGAGCTGCAAGCTTCCGCTTTTCCCACGGACCGCTCCCGGATCGCCTTCGTCATTTCCCACATGACAGGGAGGGCGGAGGCATGGGCCACCGCCGAGTGGAGCCGTAACTCGGAGACCTGCCGCTCATGGGCGAGCTTCGTCTGCGCGCTCACCCAGGTGTTCCAGTATGCGACTCCGGAACGCCAGGCGGCGTCGTCACTCATGACAATTCGCCAGGGGCGTCGTCGCGTGTCCAACTACGCCATCGAGTTCCGGATTCGGGCTGCCGAGAGCTGCTGGAATGAGGAAGCCCTCCATGACCCGTTTTACGAGGGACTGTCCCCACAGATCCGTGGTCACCTCGTGGCCATGGATCTTCCGCCTTCGCTTAACTCCCTCATCGCATTGGCCCTCAAGGTGGACCAGCGCCTCACCGTGCAGAGACAGATGGAGGGCCTGAGGGAGGAGGAGAGGGAGAGTCGCAGTCCGGTTGTTTCCGCTTCCCGGCCACCCGTGTTGTCAGCTTCACCGGAAGCCATGCAAGCGGAGGGGCTTGGCAGCTCAGCGGAGGAGCGCTTACGTCGGCGACGAGAGGGACGCTGTTTTTACTGCGGGCGTTTGGGACACTTGATCGGCCGTTGCCCGACTCGACCAGGGCATTCTGACATCAGGATCGCTACTCCGGTGAGTGTGCGGTACACCGCGACGGGGTCAGGGAGGTCCCTTCTTCACCTCACCTTGGGAACGGACTCCCGTTCATGCTCTGTGACGGCTTTCATAGATTCTGGGTCGGAAGAAAACCTGATAAATCCCCGCGTGGTCGAAGAGCTGAGGGCAGCAACCTTCCCCACGCAACGGTTTCGTCACGCCTATGCCGCCAACGGCAAGTTCCTTTGTCGGGTTACACATCGCACTCAGACGCTACGTATGAGCTTTCCAGACACTCACTCGGAGCGTATTAGCTTCCATGTCTTCAACGCACGTAGTAGCGACATAATCTTGGGCAGCCCGTGGCTCAAATAACATAATCCGCACATAGATTGGGCCACGGGTCAGATCAAGACTTGGGGAGAGGACTGTCTCAGTTGCTGTGTCGCTGTCCGGAGAGACAGGGGTATTCAAGTTGCGCCGGTTCGGCTAACAGAACTTAGTACCGCCCTGGACCTGACCGCAGTGCCCTCCTGCTACCATGACCTACGGGAGGTCTTCTCTGAATCTAAAGCAAAGTCTCTGCCGCCACATCGGTCATACGACTGCGCGATTGAACTCCTGCCAGGCACCTCTCCTCCCAGAGGGAAACTGTTCTCTTTAACCGGACCAGAGCATCAAGCCATGAGGGACTACATCGAGGACTCGCTGGCAGCCGGACTCATTCGCCCCTCATCCTCACCAGCCGGTGCGGGGTTTTTTTTTGTCAAGAAGAAGGACTCCACGCTGCGACCCTGCATCGACTACCGAGGCCTGAACGACATCACAGTCAAGAACAGGTACCCTTTGCCGCTTATCTCTACAGCATTCGAACTCCTCCAGGGAGCCCGGATCTTCACCAAGCTCGACTTGCGCAGCGCTTACCACCTGGTGCGGATTCGGGAAGGGGATGAGTGGAAGTCGGCGTTCAACACCCCCACAGGGCACTATGAGTATCTGGTGATGCCCTTCGGACTGACTAACGCTCCGGCCGTCTTTCAGAACTTTATTAACGACGTGCTTCGGGAGTTCCTGAACAGATCTGTCTTTGTTTATCTGGATGATATTCTCATCTTTTCAGCAGACCTAACCTCTCACATTCAACAAGTCAGAGAGGTGCTCCGGCGTCTGCAGCAGCACCAATTATACGTGAATATGGAGAAGTGTGAGTTCCATCGGGCATCCGTGTCCTTCTTGGGCTTCGTCCTGGCTGAGGGAGAGATACGGATGGATCCCGGGAAGGTTGACGCGGTGCTGCGGTGGCCTACCCCCACCGACAGGAGGGACGTACAGAGGTTTCTGGGATTTGCCAATTTCTATAGGAAATTCATAAGGAACTTCAGTCCCGTGGCCGCTCCTCTGCATTCGCTCACCTCGCCACATACCCTCTTCGACTGGTCCGGGACCTGCCAGGAGGCCTTCAGCAGGCTCAAGGCAAGTTTCACTACTGCGCCCGTTCTCATTATTCCGGACCCAGATAACCAGTTTGTGGTGGAGGTGGATGCATCGAATTCAGGAATCGGAGCAGTCTTGTCGCAGAGGAGTCCCAGGGATGGAAGGATCCACCCGTGCGCGTTCCTGTCTAGAAAGTTGACCCCGGCAGAGAGGAACTACGACGTGGGAGATAGGGAACTGCTGGCGGTCAAGAGCGCGTTGGAGGAGTGGCGGCACTGGCTGGAGGGCTCGCAAGTACCGTTCGTTGTCTTCACGGACCATAAGAACCTTGAATACCTGAAGTCGGTGAAGAGGTTGAACGCCCGTCAGGCCAGGTGGGCCCTATTTTTCACCCGCTTCCACTTTAAGGTGTGTTTCCGCCCAGGCTCCAAAAACGGCAAGCCGGATGCACTCTCGCGGATCCACGAGGGAGGGCGCACGGATTCAGACGCCGCTACTATCCTGCCAGCGGGGTGCTTCGTGGCCGGTTTCACCTGGGCGATCAAGTCGCGGGTGAAGGAGGCTCTGGGAGAGACATAGTCACCCACGGATTGTCCGTCGGGCCGCCTGTTCGTCATCCCATCTCTGCGGGGAGACGTCATCAACTGGGCCCATACCAACAAGACGGTCTGCCACCCGGGTATGGCGAAGACACGTTCAGTGGTCGAACAAAGGTTCTGGTGGCCTAACCTCAGCAAGGACGTAAGGGAGTTCGTCAACGCCTGCCCGGTGTGTGCTGCCAATAAGACTTCCCGCCTACGGCCTGTTGGTGAGTTGCAACCCCTGTCCATCCCCTTTCGTCCGTGGTCACACATCGCGCTGGACTTCGTCACCGGCCTGCCGCCTTCTCAAGGGAACACAGTGGTGCTGTCCATAGTGGACCGTTTTTCCAAAATGGTCCACTTCGTGCCGCTTCCGAAGATCCGGTCGGCCAAGCAGACAGCCCAGTTGGTATTAGACGAGGTCGTCCGTTACCACGGCCTACCCCAGGACATCGTTTCGGACAGGGGTCCGCAATTCAGCGCCCGTTTCTGGAAGGAGTTCTGCAACTTCATCAGCGCTTCAGCAAGTCGGACATCGGGTCAACACCCAGAGTCTAACGGCCAGACTGAGAGGATTAACCAGGAATTAGAGACCGGTCTTCGATGTCTGGCATCCAGGGACCAGAGCACGTGGAGCCAGCACATCAGGTGGGTGGAGTATGCCCACAATTCTCTACCCTCCGCTTCAACAGGTATGGCTCCACTCCATGTCGTGCATGGGTATCCTCCGTCCCTGTTTCCTCCACTGGTCACAGAATCCACAGTTCCGTCGGCCCTGGCCGTGGTGCGACGCTGCAAACGGACCTGGGAAGCAGCTCGGAGGACACTGCTGCGCATGAGCAGCGCCTACAAGGCCGTAGCAGACCGCAAGAGGAGGGCCGCACCAGAGCTCAGAGTGGGACAGCGAGTGTGGCTCTCCACCAAAGATCTCCCGCTGCGGACGGAATCCCGCAAACTTGCTCCCAGGTTCGTTGGCCCGTTCCCGGTTTCCAAAGTTATTAACCCGGTCGCCGTCTCGTTGAAACTGCCCAGGTCGATGAGGGTGCACCCTACGTTCCACGTCAGCAGACTTCGCCCGAATCGCACATCGTCGCTGGCTCCTCCGCTCAAGTCCCCCCCGCCCCCCCGCATGGTCGACGGTGGGTTGGTGTACACTGTGCGCCGGTTGCTGTCTTCCCGTCGCAGAGGAAGGGGGGTCCAGTACCTGGTGGACTGGGAGGGATATGGCCCGGAGGAGCGCTCTTGGATCCCCTCCCGCTTCGTCGTGGACCGCTCCCTCATCAGGGACTTTCACGCGGCTCACCCTGATGCTCCTGGGCCGTCCAGAGCCGGCCGTTGAGGGGGGGGTTCTGTCATGCTCCTGGATTCCAGCCAGGGCTGGGCGTGGCCAGCTAATCTGAAGGTGCACACCTGCACCTCATGACCTTTGATTAAGACCCAGTACATATAGGACCCGGGCGACGACTATTACTCTGCTAGATCGTTGCCTCTCATGCCTCGTTCCCGCACTACCGTACTCCTGACGTCTACCTCCCGTGTACCGACCAACGCCTGTCTCCCGACCTACCCCGTAAGCCTGCCGTTACTGATCTTGCTGCTTGTTTGGACTGACTCCCTGGTAACCGACATTGGAACCAATAAAGGCTTATTCCGCACTGCTTACCTCTCACCTGAGTCCTGCATTTGGGTCCACCCCCGAGTCTCGTCCGTGACATAAATATAGTCTAAGAAGTTTCAAAATTAATTTCTGCCAATGGAGGGGACAATTGTATGTACATGTTTGGAGTGATTATGCGGGTCCCTAAAAGTGTTTGGCCCGCCCTTGGTGGACCCCAGCGTCCTCCCATTGGCTCACCGATGACGATGTGTCGTATGTCCCACTGAAGCGTTGAACGCTCCACAGAGTGCATTCCGTTGGGATATGAGCTGATTATCTCGACTTTTACATTTGGACTGTATTTGTTTTTATGCTAAAGTTTGAGTCGTATGATTGTGAACAGAGAAAACTTTCACTTGAACCTCTGACAGCTTTTGAACAAAATTAGGACACAACTTCGTTTTGTTTTTTCTTTCAGCACCGAAGAAAACGATTATCCCGAACAACTGACGACAGCCTCGGGAATGGAAAAATCAAAAGTGTCGGTGAACCCCAGGGCGCTTTGTAGCGTTTGTAAACGCTTGTACCGGGACCCTAAAATCCTTCCATGCCTGCACATCTTCTGCCTGAACTGCATCAAATAGTTGGAGCCCATTCTCGGTGGGAGCTCGCCCAGGGGACGTCGTGGGGGACGGAGGAGCGACGACGAAAGAGGAGGGGAACGGGAAAGGCGCACATGCAAACATCACTGTGCTCTGCCCGGCCTGTGACTCCGAGGGGGACTTTCCGCCTTCTGGGACGAGCGAGTTGAGTACCGACCACCAGGCGCTGAACGAAGTGTTTCTGGAGACCTTGGCAAGCGACGGCCTGCTCGAATGTGACCTGTGTGGCGAAGGAGCCGCTGAGAACTGCTGCCAAGTCTGCTGTGTCAACTTGTGCCAGTTCTGTTTACAAGCGCACTGGTATTTCTCTTCTTCTCTTCCACGATTTATTTTGCCTTTACTTTCTTCTTCAGCTGTTGTCTTCAGGGGTAACTTCTACAAAGCTGCAACTTCTGGGTGTAAATCTGTGTATTTTTCCTGCCTCTTTATGAACAGAGTAGATTGTCTTTTACGATTACGATATCTGTTAAGATGGTGTTGCTTTCCCAAATGTAGTTTCAAGAATTATTATACTGTTCAAAATCCATCTGGAAATTAGAACAATTCACTTGAAATTTGGAGACTCTTCCTCTACCACTCCTATTACTATTGGTACGACAAATTGACATTCATTTCTAATCAACGTCCATTCATCAGTTTTCTTCACCGCTTATCCTCACGAGGGTCGCGGGGAGTGCTGGAGCCTATCCCAGCTCTCAAGGGGCAGGAGGCGGGGTACACCCTGAACTTGTTGCCAGCCAATCGCTGGGCACACATAGAGACAAACAGCTGCACTCACAATCACACCTAGGGACAATTTAGAGTTTCCAATTAATTAATGTTAATGTTTTTGGGATGTGGGAGTAAACCGGAGTGCCCGGAGGAAACCCACACCGGCACGGGGAGAACATGCAAACTCCACACAGGCGGGTCCAGGATTGAACCCGGGACCTCAGAACTGTGAGGCCAATGGTTTACCAGCTGATCCACTGTGCCGCCCTACTAATCAAAATGTACATTAAATATTGTGAGTATCTGCACAGACACAGTGGAGCGACTGATTAGAGGGCCTGTCTCACAGTTCTGAGGACCAGCGTTCCAATTCCTTGCATGTGCAAAGTTTGCATGTTCTCCTCGTGCCTGCGTGGGTTTTCTCCAGGCGATTCGATTTCCTCCCTTATTGAAGACTCTAAATTCCACGTTGCTGTGAGTGAGTGTGAGTGTGAATGGTTATTTGTTGAGACGTGCCCTGTGATTGGCCCTCAGCCACTTCGGGGTGTACCTCGCTTCATATTCAAAGATAGTTGGTAAAGGCTCCAGCACTCCTGTGACCCTTGTGAAGATAAACGGTCAGACAATGGATGGATAGATGGATGAATAATACCTGCACAGGTTTACAACAATTCAAGTTTTAATAATCAAGGTAATTTATAATGTATTGTTAAATTAATACCTCTCCCACTAATCTAAATGAAATCTAAATTATATTAATACATTGTTATTTAAAAAAAACATTGTTGAACATTTGTTTACATTACCAGTATTTCCCATGCTTTGTTGAACCAAGGCATATTTATTTTGTGTTTGAAAAACCTACGGGCATCACCAAACAAAAATCCCATGAAGTATACTGTACAGAGAACTGTAACAGCATACATGCTTGGTTTAATACAAAGCTATTATTTTGTTGTATGAATGACAACAGGTGGAAGATTTATTTCATAGATTGGCAACGTCAATGATGGAGAGGGCCTTAATTTTTCATCACCAATACCTGGGGGCCATATATGATACTGTGTCCAGATGTATGACAAAAATGCCATTTTAAATATAGACAAAATATGTCCATTTGCAGTGACACATCTGTAAAGCGTTGGCCTCACAATTCTGAAGACTGGGATTCAATCTCAGCCGACCTATGTGGAGTTTGCATGTTCTCCCCATACCTTTTCTCCGGGCACTCCGGTTTCCTCCCACATCCCAAAAACATGCATTGAGTGGAGATTCAAAATTGTCCATAGGTGTGATTTTGAGTGCGACTGTTGTCTGTCTCCATGTGCCCTGCAATTGGCTGGCAACCAGTTCAGGGTGTACCTCGCTTCCTGCCTGTTGATAGCTGGGGTAGGCTCTAGCACTCCTGCGATTCTTGTGAGGATAAATTGCTCAGAAAAAGAATGGATGGAGGTACATGTGTCTGTTTTCTTTATTGGAGTAGGGTGCATCAGAGTATTTTCATATATTTCATGCGGAAATGCATCTAGAATACATCCCCTCTTCAACAGCAATGATTATAAAGCAATCAAGAATAGCCATACACTATTTTTTTCCAGTGCAAAGGGCTCTCTCACAAAAACATTACAATTCAAAGACAGCTAACCAACACTAATTGGAAGAACTCATTTTGTATTTTTTCCCACAAAATTAACTCATTCATTCATTCATTCACTCTTTTGCCTTTCCGAGGTCAGGTTGTTGGGTTAGCGGTTTAAGCAGAGAAGCCCAGACTTCTTCTCCCATCTGTGCCTAGAAATTCTGTCTGCAAAAGTATGAACAGAATCAGTGACAAAGGGAAGCCTTGGCGGAGTACAACTTTCACCGCAAATAAAAAACTCAAACATCAGTCGTACAGGGACCGAACAGTCCATATCAGGGGGTTTGGAACCTCATACGCTTGAAGCAACTCCCACAGGATTCCCAGAGGAACATGGTTGAAAGCCTTCTCCAAGTCTAAAAAACACATGTGGACTGGTTGGGCAAACTCCCATGCACCCTTGAGGACCCTACCGAGAGCGTAGAGCTGCTCCACCGTTCCCGGGGCAGGCACAAAACCAAAGAGAGGCAGAGTACATTACTCACTGTTTTCCTTGTGACAACAGTTCTTGCTAATTCCAGTTCTTTTTTTTAAGATTTCCAGAGGTGGTCCTATGCTCTTTGACAACATTCAGATTATTATGTGCACTCCTACGTCACAAATCTTGCTAAGACCACCTGATCAAGGCAAATATATGGTGGTATGATTGGCTTTATTTTTACGTATTAATGGACCCAACTGGGCTCAGTGGTACATTCAGAAGCTTAAATATGCACCTGTAACCAATGCCATCGTTGTTTTGCAACAGTTAGTTTACGATGGTCTTGAAACACCCGTTTGCTATTTCCCAACATGAGATGCGTCTTGACTCACACCTTAGGAGTGTGATCATTTTGTACTCCATCAATTATGACTGAACCCCGATATTCATTTGCACTTACTAGGGGATGAATTGCTGTTTAATCAGATTTTGGCTGTTGCCTTGGCTTTACATGCCTTTTTGCATTTCCCTTATTATTTAATTCACTGGATATGCTCAGATCTATATATTTTTGTAATAATAATCATCAGTAGTGTAGGGATTGGACCCTAGGTGTGTTCATGAGTCGAGGAAGATATGACCAATGATTAGAAAAACTTAACAGCAGATGGATTTATTACAAAGGAATGTGCAGTACAGACGTCCAGGTCTTTTCTAGGTATCTGCCGCAAACGAGACGTGTCTCTTCTGGCAGGATAGCCAAAGAAGAAGACAAAAGGTGCCCAGTAACACAAGGTTTTTATATGTATGGGTCCATGATAAAAGTGGCTGCCCACCCCCCCCAGTCTGGTCCTGGGCCGGGATGGTAACTTTCCGTTCCTTATCTGGTGTCGTTCGTCTCCACGGCAACGCCTGGGAGAGGAGTATGGCACCAGCTGGTTTTCTGCGTACAAAGATCAAGGACAACCACCGGCTTCAGAACACATCCTTGTCTGATTAGCAAATGGGCAACACTTTATCTGTTGGTTAAATGTAACAGGTCATATTTAAGCAAATATTGAAAGTGCAATAAAAGTAAAAAGTCTTCAGTAGGAAGACTGATCATTTTATTTTTCACAAAAATGATCAGTGATTATTTAATAAGGTAGGAACATATGAATATCGTGATGCAACACTTTATTTCTAGAAATCTCTAAGTGATCAGTTCTCCAACATTTCTAGATCATCATAATGTCAAAGTCCAAAATGTCCCTGGTGTGCTATTTTGAGGAAAGTTAGCTATTTATGTGATCTTCTTGGGCTACCTGGTGCCCATGGGCACCACCTCGGTGACACCAAAGTATAGATGAACGAAGATATAAAAATGTAATTGGATAGTTTCCTTCAGCTTACCAGAAGATCTCTTATGTCAGACTAATGTGTTCAGAATCGCTGTTCTACATTGATGCTGTCGCGTACAGCGTCTCACCCCATTCAGAGGTTGGAGGATCTCAAGTCTCAGGGTGGCCTCTGCTGCCCCGTTCTGTGTGCCCTCCATCCTGGCCAGGAGTTGCACCTCTTCTGCAAGCCCTGTGATCTGCCAGTGTGCCTGGAATGTGCCGCATCGCTGCACTCTGAGCACCGCTGCTGCCCTGCCCACGAAGTCATCGGCTGTCACAGAGACCGCATCAGGACGCTAGTCAACGTACGACTGAGACCTCATCTGCAAAGATTGGAACAAACATTGCAGAAGGTGTGACGAGTTGAAATTGGCACCTCCTCTTTCATTTGTAAACATTTACAACCTTCTCAAGGTGGAGGTTTCCCAGGACGCTTTGCAGACAAGAGTGGAGGCTACAGCCAGTGAGGTCAGGATATTTGCCCGAGGCTACGCCAGTGCAGTGGAAGCTCACTGCTTGACCTTGCTGCATCGCCTGGAGGAGCTTCATCTCCAACGCAGGTATGATACCAATATGGGTTGTTGGGGGGTTCATTAAAAAAGTTATTGGAGAATTTAATGTTTGAAAACATTTTAATCCATCCATCCACTTTCTTAGCCACTTATCCTCACAAGAGTCACAGAAGTGCTGGAGGCTCTCCCCGCTGTCATTGGGCAGGAGGCAGGGTACACCCTAAAACTAGTTGCCAGCCAATCACAGGGCACAAAGAGATGAAGAGCTACACTCACACATTACACCTAGGGGCAATGTAAAGTGTCCAATTAATGTTGCATGTTTTTGGGAAGTGGGAGGAAACAGGAGCACCCGGAGAAAACCCACGGAGCCACTAGGAGAACATGTAAACTTCACACAGTTGTGTAGTCCTGGGCTGATTCTTCACCTTTGTAAGGATCAGTGAGACCCCATGAGGTGACATCTTGAGATTGACCGTCATGTTTAGCTTCTTCCATTTTGTAATGATTGCTCCAACAGTTGACCTTTTTTGATCAAGCTGCTTGGCAATTTCTCCGTAGCCCTTCCAAGCCATTTGGAGTTGTACAATTTTGTCTCTGTTGTCTTTGGACAGCTCTTTGGTCTTGGCCATGTTACAAGTTTGAGTCTTACTGATTGTATGGGGTGGACAGGTGTGTTTATGCAGCCAACGATCTGATTCAGGATAATAGATGGCGTGGAGGTGGACTTTTGAAGGCGAACCAATAGGACTTATTTTCTTCACTGTATATCGTGTATCAGTCACTCACATTTGAAAAATTTACAGGTGTGGTCAGTCATGGCCACAAATATAAAGTTACGGGTGTGGTCCACCAATCATGCCCGCAGATAAAGTTGCAGGTGTGTTTAGGATTGGAATCTCAACACCTTAAAATAATTTACCGAGTTGTTTTACCCAAGTATGTGGTTGTTCCTTGATAACATAATCATAATTCATTGACATTGCACTCAGACAGACATTTTAAAAGAGGTCAATAGACATTCAACTTCAAAAATAAGTATTCATATAATCAAATTATTTTATTTCATCATGATGTATTGTTATAATCTAGCGTAATTTATGGTGGTATCTATTGTAAATTCCTTGATGAAAGATAGCAGTAGATAATAATTTCTTAGATCATGGAGAGGGGAAAAGTTTTCAATTTCAAGATAACGCGGTACCACAGGAGAAAACTAGTCTAATGTTAGAACTTAGATCAAGTCAAAGTAAATCATAATCTCATATTTATTACAGTTAGATGCTGAAACATTACCTGTGTTATATCCCAGAAATGTTTTCAGTGTACATGAATTTCCTTTGACATGGCTCATGATGTTGATGACTTTCAACGTAAATGTGCTCACAGTACGTGAAGCAGCTCGGAATATGTGCTTTTGGCATCACTTCGGAACATGCTCAGTTCGGTTAACTTGCATTTCCTGTTTCCGGGTGAATACTGATTGTTTAGAGGCAGGCTTCTTTTGTTACCAACGTTTATGAAATAAACTTGTAGATTAATGTCAAGGAGAACTTTCCCTCTAATTTTTTACGTGGCTGAGCAAACACACGAAGCCCGTGACCACCGCCTTTGACCACTGTGAGCAACATCAGACGTATGCACTGTGGTCAGATCGGCGTCATCCATTGAAGTTACTAGGCTCATTCAAAGATTCAGATTACAGCATTTACATTCCCATCAGAACATTTCTAAAAACAATTTTGGGTTTTTGCACACTTACAATGAAAATGTCGACAAACAAATAAATATATTGCTAACTAAACCAAGCCAACTATAAACTATAAATTTAAAATGTCGTTTGCAACTTTGTTTAATTTTTTTTTAACCCACAATGATATGCCTATCGGTTTTTCTTGTTGTA
This sequence comes from Syngnathoides biaculeatus, assembly GCF_019802595.1. Classification (NCBI taxonomy): domain Eukaryota; kingdom Metazoa; phylum Chordata; class Actinopteri; order Syngnathiformes; family Syngnathidae; genus Syngnathoides; species Syngnathoides biaculeatus. Next base: position 3,362,653 of record NC_084653.1, read on the forward strand.
AAACTGAATTATTACTTGCAGAATGACTTGAACAATGCATGTCGAAAGCTGAATGATGCTCCCAAACAGTTTGAAGGTTAATGTTATGTTGCCTCCTATATTTAAAATACAGAAATAGCTTTTTGTGCACTGTATTTTCTGTGCTTTCATCCTTGATCAGGTTGTGCCAAGGTGGAATTTTAACATTATACACCATCTCATCCTGTACTTTCTACTTTGGCTTGGACGGTGTTTGTAATTATGAATGTACCCCTTTAAGAGCTGAAGAGGGGCGGAGTCAAGTAAACTACCAGGAGACCTTGTGCTTCCCTGTTTAAAAAAAAAAAAAAAGTCAGGTTGTGGTTCACTGCGCTGTATTGGTTTTCATGTGCACTGAGAATGTCTATATATTTCTACTCGTAAATAATTTTACGAGTGTGATTTTTCGTGCTCGACTGTGCAGATTTGGGAGTGCGATGGCGCGTGTGCACCCGTCAAATCACAGTGACTGGTGTATATTCTTCCCTGTAATATAGGAAAGCTATTCCAGTGTCTTAAATCAGATGACATTTATTCAGAAGTGCTGCATAGTTTAGATTTGTTAGCTCTTTGAGTTATGGCAAAATATTACAACCTAAATTTGTCATGTTTCCTATAAGAATGAGGTAATCTGGAATTTGTGCTGCAGCATTCCATGAGTTTCTAGTAATTGGGAGGAATGTTGATTTGGTCCAGTTGATAGGGTAATGTGATAACTGTGAAAACATTATTTTGAGACCCACTCAAGCCGTCACCTTATCGTGGTGGGGGGGGTTGTGTTTGCTGATGAGTCCTAAAAGCGAAGTTGTCTGGGGCTTCACACCCCTACGTCAGGGACCAGACCAAGTACAACTCCATTACCCCTACGATGGATACAAATATTGGATATTGGTTTTCGCTTGTCGTGCGATAGTCCACAAAAATAAATTACTGATACTGTTATTGATTAGTGCAGCAGAATGTGAGTGTCCCAACAATGGCACAAGGAAGAAAATGTTAAATTTGCTGATGAAGAATTTAATGACTTCATTATCACAGGGAAAACAACATTCGAATGCCTGCTAGTTTTGACTTGCATTGTTCAGGCATAAGGGGCACATGTGCACCTGGCACCAGGAAACCCTAGGTCGCAGTTCGATGATTGACTTTGTAGTCATGTCATCGGACCTGCGACCGCATGTCTTGGACACTTGAGTGATAGGGGGCGGTGCTGTCAACTGATCACCATCTGGTGATGATTTGGCTCTGGTGGTGGGGAAGATGCTGGTCTGACATGGCAGCCCAAAAGTATTTTGAGGGTCTGCTGAGAACAGCTGGCAGCCGTCAGAAGGAATTTCAATTCCCACCTCAGAAAGAACTTTGCCTACGTTCCAGTGGGGGCGCGGGACATTGAGTCCGAGTGGACGATGTTCCATGCCTCCATTGCTGAGGCGGCCGACCGAAGCTTTGTCCGTAAGGTAGTCGGTGCCTGTCGTGGCGGCAACCCCCGAACACGTTGGTGGACCTCAACAGTTCGGGATGCTATCAAGCTTAAGAAGGAGTCCTATTGGCCATTTTTGGCCTGTGGGACTTTCGAGGCACCTGATAGGAAGTGGCTGGCCAAGCGGAATGCAGCTTCGGTGGTCACAGGGGCAAAAACCCAGGTGTGGGAGTTCGGTCAAGGCATGGAAAACGACTTCAAGACGTCTTCAAGGAAATTCTGGCCTGGCTCCAGAGGGGGGCCCCGGTGACCCGCACTGGGCAAGGGAAACCGAGATCCAATTTTTGCACTCGTCATAGGGGTTTTGGAGTCTTACTTTGTCTGATCCCTCACCTCGGACCTTTTTGCCATGAGTGACCCTACCAGGAGCATGAACCTCCAGACAACTTAGCTCCTAGGATGATCAGGACACACAAAGCCCTCCACCACGATAAGGTGACAGCTCGAGAAGATGTGTGTATTAAATGCGCTCTACAGATAAATTTGCTTTGCTTTGCTTTACTTGATGTCACGATGCAGGGCTCAAGGGTGGACCCAAATGCACGACTCCAGAGACAGCAGACAGTACAGAGGAAACCTTTATTCGGTCCGAGGTCTGAGATCAGGTAGACAGTCCAAACAATCCGCAGTACCAGTACGGATGGGCTTACGAGGGTGGTCAGTGGACAGGCGTGGGTCGGTGCACGGAGATCAGAAGTCAGGAAAGCAGGAGTGTGGGAACGAGTCATCAAGAGCAACGATCTAGCAGAGTATTAGTCGTCCCCCGGATTCTATATGTACTGGGTCTAATCAGTGTTCATGAGGCGCAGGTGTGCACCTTCTGATTAGCTGGCCACGCCCAACCCGGGCTGGAATCCAGGAGCATGACAGTACCCCCCCCCCCCTCAACGGCCGGCTCTGGACGGCCCAGGAGCATCAGGGTGAGCCGCGTGAAAGTCCCTGATGAGGGAGCGGTCCACGACGAAGCGGGAGGGGATCCAAGAGCGCTCCTCCGGGCCATATCCCTCCCAGTCCACCAGGTACTGGACCCCCCTTCCTCTGCGCCGGGAAGACAGCAACCGGCGCACAGTGTACACCAACCCACCGTCGACCATTCGGGGGGGCGGGGGGGACTTGAGCGGAGGAGCCAGCGATGACGTGCGATTCGGGCGAAGTCTGCTGACGTGGAACGTAGGGTGCACCCTCATCGACCTGGGCAGTTTCAGCGAGACGGCGACCGGGTTAATAACCTTGGAAATCGGGAACGGGCCAACGAACCTGGGAGCAAGTTTGCGGGATTCCGTCTGCAGCAGGAGATCATTGATGGAGAGCCACACTCGCTGTCCCACTCTGAGCTCTGGTGCGGCCCTTCTCTTGCGGTCCGCTGCGGCCTTGTAGGCGCTGCTCATGCGCAGCAGTGTCCTCCGAGCTGCTTCCCAGGTGCGTTTGCAGCGTCGCACCACGGCCAGGGCTGACGGGACCGCGGAGTCTGTGACAAGTGGAGGAAACAGGGACGGAGGGTAGCCATGCACGACATGGAGGGGAGCCATACCTGTTGAGGCGGAGGGTAGAGAATTGTGGGCATACTCCACCCACTTGATGTGCTGGCTCCACGTGCTCTGGTCCCTGGATGCCAGATATCGAAGACCGGTCTCTAATTCCTGGTTAATCCTCTCAGTCTGGCCATTAGACTCTGATGTCCGACTAGCCGAAGCGCCGATGAGGTTGCAGAACTCCTTCCAGAAACGGGCGCTGAATTGCGGACCCCTGTCCGAAACGTTGCCTTGGGGTAGGCCGTGGTAACGGACGACCTCGTCTAATACCAACTGGGCTGTCTGCTTGGCCGACGGGATCTTCGGAAGCGGCACGAAGTGGACCATCTTGGAGAAACGGTCCACTATGGACAGCACCACTGTGTTCCCTTGTGAAGGCGGCAGGCCGGTGACGAAGTCCAGCGCGATGTGTGACCACGGACGAAAGGGGATGGACAGGGGTCGCAACTCATCAACAGGCTGTAGGCGGGAAGTCTTATTCGCAGCACACACCGGGCAGGCGTTGACAAACTCCCTTACGTCCTTGCTGAGGTTAGGCCACCAGAACCTTTGTTCGACCACTGAACGCGTCTTCGCCATACCCGGGTGGCAGACCGTCTTGTTGGTATGGGCCCAGTTGATGACGTCTCCCCGCAGAGATGGGATGACGAAAAGGCGGCCCGACGGACAATCCGCGGGTGGCGGCATCTCTCCCAGGGCCTCCTTCACCCGCGACTCGATCGCCCAGGTGAAACCGGACACGAAGCACACCGCTGGCAGGATAGTAGCGGCGTCTGAATCCGTGCGCCCTCCCTCGTGGATCCGCGAGAGTGCATCCGGCTTGCCGTTTTTGGAGCCTGGGCGGAAGGACACCTTAAAGCGGAAGCGGGTGAAAAATAGGGCCCACCTGGCCTGACGGGCGTTCAACCTCTTCGCAGACTTCAGGTAGTCAAGGTTCTTATGGTCCGTGAAGACAACAAACGGTACTTGTGAGCCTTCCAGCCAGTGCCGCCACTCCTCCAACGCGCTCTTGACCGCCAGCAGTTCCCAATCTCCCACGTCGTAGTTCCTCTCTGCCAGGGTCAACTTCCTAGACAGGAACGCGCACGGGTGGATCCTTCCATCCCTGGGACTCCTCTGCGACAAGACTGCTCCGATTCCTGAATTCAATGCATCCACCTCCACCACAAACTGGTTATCTGGGTCCGGAACAATGAGAACGGGCGCAGTAGTGAAACTTGCATTGAGCCTGCTGAAGGCCTCCTGGCAGGTCCCGGACCAGTCGAAGGTGGTATGTGGCGAGGTGAGCGAATGCAGAGGAGCGGCCACGGAACTGAAGTTCCTTATGAATTTCCTATAGAAATTGGCAAATCCCAAAAACCTCTGCACGTCCCTCCTGTTGGTGGGGGTAGGCCACCGCAGCACCGCGTCAACCTTCCCGGGGTCCATCCGTATCTCTCCCTCAGCCAGAACGAAGCCCAGGAAGGACACGGATGCCCGATGGAACTCACACTTATCCATATTCACGTACAATTGGTGCTGCTGCAGACGCCGGAGCACCTCTCTGACTTGTTGAATGTGAGAGGTTAGGTCTGCTGAAAAGATGAGAATGTCATCCAGGTATACAAAGACAGATCTGTTCAGGAACTCCCGAAGCACGTCGTTAATGAAGTTTTGAAAGACGGCCGGGGCGTTTGTCAGTCCAAAAGGCATCACAAGATACTCATAGTGCCCTGTGGGGGTGTTGAACGCCGTCTTCCACTCATCCCCTTCCCGAATCCGCACCAGATGATAAGCGCTGCGCAAGTCGAGCTTGGTGAAGATCCGGGCTCCCAGGAGGAGTTCGAATGCTGTAGCGATCAGCGGCAAAGGGTACCTGTTCTTGACTGTGATGTCGTTCAGTCCTCGGTAGTCAACGCAGGGTCGCAGCGTGCAGTCCTTCTTCTTGACAAAAAAAAACCCCGCACCGCCTGGTGAGGATGAGGGGCGAATGAGTCCAGTTGCCAGCGAGTCCTCGATGTAGTCCCTCATGGCTTGATGCTCTGGTCCTGTTAACGAGAACAGTTTCCCTCTGGGAGGAGAGGTGCCTGGCAGGAGTTCAATCGCGCAGTCGTATGACCGATGTGGCGGCAGAGACTTTGCCGTAGATTCAGAGAAGACCTCCCGTAGGTCATGGTAGCAGGAGGGCACCGCGGTCAGGTCCGGGGCAGTACTAGGTTCTGTTTGCCGAACTGGCGCGACTTGAATACCCCTGTCTTCCCGGACAGCGAAACAGCGACTGAGACAGTCCTCTCCCCAAGACTTGATCTGACCCGTGGTCCAATCTATGTGCGGATTATGTTCTTTGAGCCACGGGCTGCCCAAGATTATGTCGCTACTACGTGCGTTGAAGACATGGAAGCTAATACGCTCCGAGTGAGTGTCCGGAAAGCTCATACGTAGCGTCTGAGTGCGATGTGTAACCCGACAAAGGAACTTGCCGTTGGCGGCATAGGCGTGACGAAACCGTTGCGTGGGGAAGGTTGCTGCCCTCAGCTCTTCGACCACGCGGGGATTGATCAGGTTTGCTTCCGACCCAGAATCTATGAAAGCCGTCACAGTGCATGAACGGGAGTCCGTTCCCAAGGTGAGGTGAAGAAGGGACCTCCCTGACCCCGCCGCGGTGTACCGCACACTCACCGGAGTAGAGATCCTGATGTCAGAGTGCTCTGGTCGAGTCGGGCAGCGGGCGATCAAGTGTCCCAAACGCCCGCAGTAAAAACAGCGTCCCTCTCGTCGCCGACGTAAGCGCTCCTCCGCTGAGCCGCCAAGCCCCTCCACTTTCATGGATTCCAATGAAGCCGACAACACGGGTGGCCGGGAAGCGGAAGCAACCGGACTGCGACTCTCCCTCTCCTCCTCCCTCAGGCCCTCCATCTGTTTCTGCACGGTGAGGCGCTGGTCCACCTTGAGGGCCAATGCGATGAGGGAGTTAAGCGAAGGCGGAAGATCCATGGCAACGAGGTGGCCACGGATCTGTGGGGACAGTCCCTCGTAAAACGCGTCATGGAGGGCTTCCTCATTCCAACGGCTCTCGGCAGCCCGAATCCGGACCTCAATGGCGTAGTCGGACACGCGGCGACGTCCCTGGCGAATTGTCATGAGCAAGGATGCCGCCTGGCGTTCCGGAACCGCGTACTGGAACACCTGGGTGAGCGCGCAGACGAAGCTCGCCCATGAGCGGCAGGTCTCCGAGTTACGGCTCCACTCGGCGGTGGCCCATGCCTCCGCCCTCCCTGTCATGTGGGAAATGACGAAGGCGATCCGGGAGCGGTCCGTGGGAAGAGCGGACGCTTGCAGCTCAAAGTGGAGATCGCACTGCGCCAGGAAGGGCTTGACGTTACCGGAGTCGCCTGAGAACCGCTCTGGTCGAGAGAGCGGAGTGATGGCGGCACGGGGAGGCACAGGAGCGGCCGCGCTAGCTTGGGAGGCTAGCCACGGTTCCAGCTGGGCGCAGAGCTCCTGGATCTGGTGAGTCATACCCTGGAGAGCAGCCTCTTGCTCACCCAGGCGTTTGCCCTGCACTTGCAGCGCACGGCGAATGGCTTCAGAGTCGGCTGGGTCCATGTTCTGGCTAGATCGTTCTGTCACGATGTGGGGCTCAAGGGTGGACCCAAATGCACGACTCCAGAGACAGCAGACAGTACAGAGGAAACCTTTATTCGGTCCGAGGTCTGAGATCAGGTAGACAGTCCAAACAATCCGCAGTACCAGTACGGATGGGCTTACGAGGGTGGTCAGTGGACAGGCGTGGGTCGGTGCACGGAGATCAAAAGTCAGGAAAGCAGGAGTGCGGGAACGAGTCATCAAGAGCAACGATCTAGCAGAGTATTAGTCGTCCCCCGGGTCCTATATGTACTGGGTCTAATCAGTGTTCAGGAGGCGCAGGTGTGCACCTTCTGATTAGCTGGCCACGCCCAGCCCGGGCTGGAATCCAGCAGCATGACACTTGATCAGGATTTTTAGGAGCATTCTCTGATCAGGACAATAACAGATAATCAAAGTAATCATAAGATGGAGCATTGAGTCTATTATAATTATCTGTTCATTAACTGTTTATACTTATGTACTTAATTGCTCAAAAAAAAAAAAAAAAAAATATATATATATATATATATATATATATATATATATATATATATATATCCATCCATCCATTTTCGTAGCTGTTTATCCTCAAAATGGTCTTGGGAGTGCTGGAGCCTATCCCAGCTCTCATCGGGCAGAAGGCGGGGTACACCCTGAACTGGTTGCCAGCCAATTGCAGGGCACATCGAGACAGACAACACTCACAATCACATCTAGGGGCAATTTAGAGACTCCAACTAATGCATGTTTTTGGGATGTGGGAGGAAACCGAAGTGACAGACGAAAACTCACACAGGCAGGGAAAGAACATGCAAACTCCACACAGGCATAATAAATAATCCTATAATATCATATATAATATAATAATAATATCTATTTTTGCCAGTAAGGCATAGTGACAGATCAAATCATGTATTCTACTCAGTCAGGTCAAAAAAACATTATAACATGACAGAAAAAGCGGGTGCTAACTTACTGTAATTAAGTTACTTTATTACTGTATAATTAAAATATTTCTCCCACACCAAAACATTAGTTTATGATTCGACTTAACGCGGGGATATTAACCGTTCGTGCCAGCACTGGTTTGTTATATAATGTTGTGTTATCTGCTTCTGTGCCGTATCGTTTTAAAAGTACATTAGCATACCTCAAGCCAGCGTCGAATTAAAATCCTGTCCTGAGCAGGGTGACTACTATCATATTTTCCCCCATTTTCTTCGTATAATACAGTCGGAGGGGTCAACTCTTCATCCCTAACGAGTGTCTTTGGACACATTTGAGTTGACAAGATAAAGCTCAATGATCATAAAAAAAAATAATAATATGGTGGTATCGGAAAATGAGATTTTTTTGCAGTAGTCTGCAATCACGAAAGAGCAAAGATTTTGTAGTCTGATCCAGGCTTTACGTCTTGTCTGTCTCAGATGTGTTGTCTGTCCCATGTCATTGACATTTTGAAATAAATTTTACCAGCCATCAGATATTTATAGTACTACGTCAAAAGAAAAATAACTATATCACTCCTGCTATTAAAAAAAAGACTAGCTTTTGGATTCAGATATACTGTGCACGATGGTGACGTGAAGTAAATGTCTGTTGCAGAACCAATGAAGTCCTTGATTGGATCAGCGTGTTATGACAATAAAGCCAATCACCATAAAATTATTGGCCAACATCGAGCTCACCGATCAGATTGGTGTAGTCTAATGAATAGGGGCCACTCCAGAGGCAGTTAGTTATTTACCAATGGCTCAAAAATTTATTACTATTATTAGAAATGACTGTCATTTTGGTTTTCTTGAGCAAAAAACATAAAATCCACTGGTTAGTGAAATATTCATCCATCCACTTTCTGAGCTGCTTGTCCTTACAAGGGTTGGAGGAGTGCTAGAGGTTATCCAAACTATCTTCGGGCAGGATGCAGGGTACACCCTGAAGTGGTTGCCAGGCAATCGCAGGGCACATATCAACAAACAACCAGGATCTCACATTTAACGGCTTCAATTAACCTAGCATGGAGATTTTTGGGATTATGGCGGAAACCGCAGTGCCCAGAGAAAACCCACTTGGCCAGGATTTGAACTTGCTCCTTAGAACTGTGAGGCAGATGCTATTACTAATCGTCCACCGTGACGACTGTTAGTGAAATATGGACAATGAAAAAAAAGACCTTTCATGAAATCTTGGATGTTGATATGCTGTAAACAGTTTTGAGCGTTGGTATGCTGAATGACAGTTTGAATGCTGTTCATTTTTGAGTCATTCTATTGTTTGGCAGGAACCAACTGCATCTGCAGAGGGCGCAGCTGCATCAAGCACTTTTAGATATCCGGGGAAGTGTGGAATTTGCGGAGAGGCCACTGACCTGTGGTTCAGATGCTGAGATCCTTAGTGCAAAGAGTGTGACGTTGAGGAGGCTGAGCAGCCTGGTGGAGAGCAGCTGTGATGACCATTTGGCGGCGCTCATCCCCGATGATGGCACTGGTATTCGTTTTGATCCTCAGGGGCCGGCAGGAGAGGTGAGCGCCTACCCAATGGTGGACGTGATCTATTTTATGGATCTGGACCCCAGCAAGTGCACTATAGAAGGAGAAGGTGAGGAGTTAAGAACATGGAATGATGGCTAGTTCGTTTTTTGGACCTCATTCAGTGCTTCCATCTGTTACTTCAAATTCTGCAAATTGGTCATAAAATATAGTCAGATTGTTATCTAAATCACAAGAATAAACCAAAAGTCTGCTTAAACTGTCACACAAACAATTATATTTTTTGTGTTTATTTTTACCACAAGTAAACATTCACAAGGACAGGAAGTAAAAAATTGAGTTTACCCTTACATTTAATAACGGATTGACTATCCTTTGGTAGCATTAACCTCAACCAAAGATTTCCTGTAGTTGTAAATCAGATGTGCACAACGATGAATTTTGGACAGCCACAATGTTCCAATATACTAAAGCAGTATATGGATTACTTTGGTTGCGGTGAGATATGCAGGCTGATAAATTGCATAAAGAGAAAACACATTTTACTCGTCAGTTGAGCACTCTTTCTCAAGAGTAGATTTCTTTCTTTTCAAACAATTCAGCAGCTCAAAGGATTAGTCCCAAAATACATCCAATCATCATCAGCGATCAGCGGATGAGCAGTGGGTTAGAGTGAAGAATGAGAGAGAAGGATGCATGGATAAGGCAACTATTTGACAATTATATTTTTAGGATGAGTGATGAACTCTTCTACGAATTCCAAAGGACAGGTGGAAATGTTCTTCAATATAATAAATCAAAAGCAGTAATAAAAAAAAAAAAAACAACACTCCAGCGCAATCTCAAGCAAATAGTGAAGTTTATCTGTACGTTGTGAAATTAGATATTCACACATAAAGACTGTAAATGTTTACTTACATACCTTGGTTCCAAATAGTGACTGTAACATGGCAGTAAAACTGGGAAAAAAACTGAAAAATTTATATTTTTATTCCCCCCTCCTCCTGTTCACTCAAACCACGAAAGTCGTCATCTTCAGTAGTGCAGTTGAAGAGCATCCAAAAGTCTTCTTCACACACCATCTCAGCCTCTCTGTCCCCCTCAATGTCATTTTCATCTTCACTGAAGTTGTCCTGTTGTCTTCGCGTAGCAGTCCAGCCTTTTAATCCATTGGTGATGGTTGATTCTTTCACACCCCTCCATACTTTTAAGATCCATTGGCAGACCTCAAAAAAGGATTACCTTCGCATGGAGCCAGTATTTGTGAAAGATTTTAAATTAAAGATATATGGTTGATTCTTTCACACGCCTCCATACTTTTAAGATCCATTGGCAGACCTCAAAAAAGGATGACCTTCGCATGGAGCCAGTATTTGTGAAGGATTTTAAATTAAAAGGTATATATTTTGCAGGCTGGCACAGTGGGGCAACTGGTTAGAGCGTTGGGCTCACAGTTCTGAGAAACAGGGTTCAAATCCTGGTCCTCCCTGTGTGGTGTTTCCATGTTATGTCTGTGCCTGTGTGTGTTTTCTCCAGACACTCCAGTTTCTTCCCACATCCCAAAAGCATGCATTAATTGGAGACTCTAAATTGCCCCAAGGTGTGATTGTGACTGTTTGTCTCTATGTGCCCTGCGATTGGCTGGCAACCAGGTCAGGTTGTACCCCCCCCCCCACCTGCCCAATGATAGCCTGGATAGGCTCCAGCACTCCAGTGACCCTTGTGAGGATAAGTGGCTCAGAAAATGGATGGATGGACATATTTTGTGTTTGTGCATGTTGTGCCGTGTTTTGCTATCAGTGCACCAAAAACAAGCACCGTCTTCTTCTTGAGGTAGCTCCATCTTCTACATGCAATTGAGGTGGATTTTTCCATGCGCAATTGAGGAAGATTCTTCCTCTATGCGGGCTAGAGGTAAATTCTTCTTCTTCTACATGCGCTTACATGCGCTTGAGGCAGACTTCTACACATTTGAGACATCTTCACATGGTCAAACCAGAGTACTTTATCGGAAATGGCCATGTTTTAACCATTACCATGAAACAAGTTTTGGTTGTACATTTAAATAGTGGTGGGCAACTGAAGCCTCAGGAAGCACTAACAACTGTGGCAAAAAAGCTGGCTTCAGTGATGGTGTCATTTGATGGACAACTGAAGCCATAGCAACTTCTAAGGAGCACGACAGAAACACTAGCACCATTTCATATGAGAGCAAAAAAAGTTCAGCACAGTCTGTATTATTATTCAAGTGCAGGCATGAGCATTTCACGGAAAAGATCGTTCCGTTACCGTGTCGTTACCCAGCCTGAGAAAACACGGAACCGAAAGTCCGTTTCCCAGATCTCTGGGCTTACTTTTAATAAAATTCACCCACGTGTGGAATGTAAAACAAGTTCTCAACGAAATACAACAATCTGTATAAAACGAACCTACATGAACCCCTTTATTTTTAATGATTAAAACGCCCAGCTTTGTCAGTGTGGTTTACAAACAGCACCGGTGTCCGCTTCTGCGCTACGCATGCGCAAGGTCGAGTTATTCATATCCGGGTCACTCAAACGCTAGTCAAACATGTCGGTTGCTAAGCGTAAAAGACAAAATGCTCATGCCTGCTAAGGCTTTATTTTGAAGTACATGTAAAAACTAGTTCCCATGAGCATTATCAACGGGGACCGAAAAATCGTTTCCCACCGTTTCCCAGGACAAAAATCAACGGAACCGAAAGATTGGCTACCATATTTGCCGAAATCCTCATGCCTGCAAGTGCTTTGATCATTCGTATCAAACAATTAAATCGTCATTACAATAAAAGGTGCAGATTCTGTCCCCAACACTGTAAAAGACATTCCCGATTCTTCTTTTCCTTTTAACTTGTCCCGTTAGATGTGACCACAGCACGTCATCTTTTTCCATGTGCACCTGTCTCCTGCAACACCATCTCTTGTCATGTCTTCCCTTCCCATCAACCTTCTCTTTGGTCTTCCTCTCGCTTTTTTTTTGCATGGCAGCTCCATCCTCAGCACCCTTCTACCAATACACTCACTCTCTCGCCTCTGGACGTGTCCAAACCATCGAAGTCTGCTCTCTGGAACCTTGTCCCCAAAACATGCAACCCCGGCTGCCCCTCTAATGAGCTCATTTCGAATCCTATCCGAACTGCTCACTCCTGAAGAGAACCTCAACATCTTCATTTCTGCCACCACCAGATGTGCTTCCTGTTGTCTCTTCAGTGCCACTGTCTCCTCGTGTCCATCGAGAGCCTGTCTCACCTCTTTCTGAAAGGCTGCACAACATGCTTCGTTTCCCAGCTTCCACCACATGGTTCTCTGCTCTACCTTTGTCTTCTTTATCTTCCTCTCCACCACCAGAGTCATCCTACACTCCACCATCCTATGCTGTCGAACTACACTCTACCCTACCACTACCTTACAGTCAGTAATCTCCTTCAGATTACATCGTCTGCACAGAATGTAATCCACTTGGATATCAAAATGGATATCAAAAGAAAAACAATACTCCGGAGGACATCCCAAGACGTCCATGGATAACCGATCTTCCCAGCAAGCGACGGAGAAGGCGGAGGGAGTGTAAAAAAAAAAAAAGCGACAATGTCTGTCGGGCCTGGCTGCTAAGTTAAGGAAGCAACCTCACAGACCAACTTCCAAGCATCTTTCTGACCGACGGTAAATCCATTACCCACAAAATGGATGACTTGGAATTACAACATGGACTTTGTGTTTATGTGCACAACGACTGGTGTTCTCACAGCAGAATAATCGGCACCCACTGCTCTCCAGAATTAGACGTCCTTTCAGCCTCGTCCAGACCCTTTTATCTACCAAGGGAACTAACGGTAATCATTGTGATCGCTGTTTATATCCCGCCAGATGCTAACATTGGCACAGCACTTAGTCGTCTGCTTGTGACTGTAAAAAACAGCAGCTTGCCCACCCCAACGGGGTATTTATTGTTCCTGGTGACTTCAATCAAGCCTGTTTGAAGACTGTTCTACCCAAATTTGTCCAGTATATGAAGTGTCCCACCAGAGGAGACAAAACCCTGGACCATGTTTACTCCAATATTAAACATGCATACAGGGCCATCGAAGACACTAAGGCCCTCCTGAGACACCGCAACACTGCCTTCAGGTCAGGGGACAAGCCACAGTACAGCGCTGCCTGAGCTGACTTAAAGAGAGGCATCAAAGTGGCCAAGGTGGCCTACAAAAAGTGATATTGAGGAGTGCTTCACAGAAAATAGCTACAATAAGATGTGGGAGGGATTACAACGCATCACCAACTACAACACAAGAACATGAAGTGAGATGTGTGCTCAGGTCTGTAAACATCAGGGAGGCTGCTGGCCCAGATGGCGTGCTGGGGAAGGTACTGGAAGCCTGTGCTGATCAGCTAACAAAAATTTACATTTTTAGTTTGGTAAACCAGGGGTTGTGAGTTTGTATCTCACTAGGGCCTCTACTCCCTCAAAAGGGTTGCATCAGGGCAGGCACCCGAGGTAAAAACTGTGCAAACAAATAAGAGCATTCACCTGAGATGTTTCGCTCTGCCGACCCCTAACGGGACAAGCCGAAAGAAACTTACTCATAGATCAGCCATCTAGATTGATTGTTGAAACTTTAATCTTGGCAAATCAACTGCCTTTCGTTCAACCACATTTCATGGTCCTAAGCTTCAAATCAAAATAAAGAGTTCTCAAAATTTAATGAATGCAGTGAGAAATGGTACACCTTAGCCTAACAGGAGATAATTCTAAACTGGTGTGTGTTTTCTAGTGGCAAGAGAGGTTTTAAGTTACATCTCCAATCTTGCCTCATTAATTTGTCTCCAGTTTGCTCACACCTGACTGATTAGCTCTTGTAAAATCTGTAGCTTAAAGCTTCAACTTACTTTTCCTCCCTGTCCTGTGAATGTTGACTTTTTTTCAATAAAATTTTGAAAACATATAATTGTGTGGTATTTATTTTAGCATACACTGTTGATTCTTGTGATTGAGATGAAGATCAGACCACATTCTATGACAAATTGATGCAGTACTTTTAAGAAATTCCAAAGGGTTCACATATTTTTCTCCCTCCTATTGTATGCTATTAAATTGTATCTCATTTAATATTTTATGGATGAGGCTACATGAGCTCATCTGTAAGGACTTTGGCTTTGAAGCTGGAGGGTCCTGATTTAACCCCGCTGCAGAAAAAAAAAAAAAGTCAACTAGTTGTTGGAGGAACATTCGTCATCCTGGCTAATTTCTAGGTGCCCGAGAGGCACCATTCCTCATATAAAGAGGCACGGCATTGTTTGCACACCCCTCTCACTCTGACATCTCACAGGATGACTGCATTTGTGCGATCTGGTTCTCTATGTAGTGTGAAACCCAAATATTGAAAAATGTATCTTCCCATTGCTGTCCACAGGTCTCCAGCAGGCCAATGAGGGCCACCGGGCTGATTTTACACTGGTTTGCCGAGATTCCACCGGGGACCACATGACACATGGCGTGCTAGTTAGCATTATCCACAGAGAGAAGAAGAACTGGTGAGGACATATACTATTCATCTATCCATCCATCTACCCATGCATACTTCATACCCATCCACCAACCCACCATCGATTCACTAAACACCAATTCAAAATGTTTGTAAACAATGGGTATCAGGGTACTTCTGGGTAGGAGAACATGGAGTGATTACTATTGATATGTTTGAGATTGTGCTGCCGGATATCAACCAAAAGGTTTATACAGTGAAGAAAATAAGTATTTGAACACCCTGCGATATTGCAAGTTTTCCCACTTGGAAATCATGAAGGGGTCTGAAATTTTCATCGTAGGTGCATGTCCACTGTCAGACAGATAATCACAGAAATCACAATGTAGGATTTTGTTAACGATTTGTTTGTGTGAAACAGCTGCAAATAAGTATTTGAACAACTGAGAAAACCAATGTTAATATTTGGTACAGTCGCCTTTCTTTGCAATTACAGAGGTCAAATGTTTCCTGTAGTTTGCACACACTGCAGGAGGAATTTTGTCCCACTCCTCCACACAGATCTTCTCGAGATCAGACAGGTTTCTGGGCTGCCGCTGAGAAACACGGAAATCATGTCCGGGCTCTCCCTTAGAGATAGGTTGAGAAGCTCGGTCATCCAGTAGGGTCTCAGTGTCAAGCCGCTACTCCTCCCCATTGAGAGGAGCCAGATGAGGTGGCTGGTGCATCTGATTCGGATGCCTCCTGGACGCCTCCCTGGTGAGGTATTCCGGGCATGTCCCCCGGAAGGAGACCCCGAAGATGACCCAGGACACACTGGAAAGACTATGTCTCTCAGCTGGTTTGGGAACGCCTCGGCATCCCTCCGGAAGAGCTGGAAGAAGTGGCTGGGGAGAGGGAAGTCTAGATATCCCTGTTGAAGCTACTTCCCCCACGACCCGACCCGGAAAAGCGGTAGATAATGGATGGATGGATGCCAAGTATTTAGTTCTAATTATGAGTTCTACAGAAGTTCTGCTCTTTCATTCATTCATTTTTGTCCACTTCTAGGAGGTCAGGTCATGGGGCAAGTAACTTTAGATGAGAAGCATTGACTTCCCATTCTTCAGCCACTTTCTCCAGCTGATCCTGAGACGTTCACAGACAAGCTGAGAGATGTCTCTCCAGTGCGTCTTGGGTTGACAATGGGATCTCCTCCCGGTGGGATGCACCCAGAACACCTCACCAGGAAGGCGTCCAGTAGACATTCTAAACAGCTGCCACCGAGCCACCTTATTTGGTTCTACTCAATGTGAAGGAGCAGTGGCTGTACTCTGAACTTCTCACCGTATATGTAATAGAGTCCAGACAGCCTGCAGAGGAAAATCATTTCGGCCACTTGTACCTGGGATCTTGATCTTTCATCCCAGCCACTTCAGACTCAGGTGCAAATCGCTCCAGTGAGAGTTGTAGATCACGGCTTTATGAAACTATCAGAACGACATCATCTCCAAAAAGCAGTGATCCAATTTTGAGGACACCAAACCGGACCTCCTGTAAGTTGTTGCTGCGCCCAGAATTCTGTGCATAAAGTTTATGAACAAAATCGATGACAAAGGGCAGCCTTGGTGGAGTCCAACTCACACCGGAAACGAGTGTGTGCCGTGTCGGTACAAGCTTGAAAGGCACTTAGTGAAGGGCCCACCTTGGCTTTTAAAATATTGTTTGTGGAGAGTAAATCTTTTTAAAAAGTGTTGCATAGTTTTAGTATCTCCTTCTTCTTTTCCTTTTGGCTTGTCCCGTTAGAGGTCGCCACAGCGTGTCATCTTTTTCCATCTAAGCCTATCTTGTGCGTCTTCTTCTTTGACACCCACTGTCCTCATGTCCTCCCTCACAACATCCATCAACCTTTTCTTCGGTCTTCCTCTCACTCTTTTGGCTGGCAGCTCCATCCTCAGCGCCCTTCTACCAATATACTCACTCTCTTGCCTATGAACATGTCCAAACCATCGAAGTCTGCTCTCTCTAACCTTATCTCCAAAACATCCAACTTTGGCTGTTCCTCTAATGAGCTCATTAACAATCCTATCCAACCTGTTCACTCCAAGCGAGAACCTCAGCAACTTTATTTCTGCTACCTCAAGTTCTGCTTCCTGTTGTTTCTTCAGTGCCACCGTCTCTACACCGTACATCTTGGCCGGCCTCACCACTGTTTTATAAACTTTGCCCTTCATCCTAGTGGAGACTCTGTTGTCACATAAAACACCAGACACCTTCTGCCAACTGTTCCACCCCGCTTGGACCCATTTTTATTCTCTTCTTTACCACACTCTCCATTTCTCTCTATTGTTGACCCCAAGTATTTAAAGTAATCTACCCTCGCTATCTCTTCTCCCTGAAGCTTCACCCCTTCTCCTCCGTCCCTCACATTCATACACATATATTCTGTTTTACTTCATTCCTCTCCTTTCCAGTGCAAGCCTCAATCTTTCTAATTGTTCCTCCACCAGCTCACTGCTTTCACTGCAGATCACAATATCATCTGCGAACATCAAAGTCCAAGGGGATTCCAATCTAACCTCATCTGTCAGCCTATCCATTACTACCGCAAACAGGAAGTGGCCCAGCGCAGATCCCTGATGCAGTGCCACCTCCACCTTAAATTCTTCTGACGCACCAACAGCACACCTCGCCGCTGTTCTTTTGCTCTCATACATGTCCTTTACTATTCTAAGATATTTCTCCGCTACACCAGACTTGTGCATGCAGTCCCACAGTTCCTTTCTTGGTACTCTGTAATAGGCTTTCTCTAGGTCTACAAAGACACAATGTAGCTTCTTGTGACCTTCTTCTTTTCCACGAGCATCCTCAAGGCAAATCATGCATCTGTGGTACTCTTTCTCGGCATGAAACCATCCTGTTGCTCGCAGATACTTCTTGTCCTGAGTCTAGCCTCCACTACTCTTTCCCATAACTTCATTGTGTGGCTCATCATCTTTATTCCTCTATAGTTTCCACAGCTCTGAACATCGCCTTTGTTATTAAAAATGGGGACGAGCACACTTTTTCGCCATTCTTCTGGCATCTTCTCTCCTGCTAGTATTCTATTGAAGAAGTTGGTCAAAAACTCCACAGCCACCTCTCCAAATTGCTTCCATACCTCCACTGGTATGTCATCAGGACCACCTGTCTTTCCATTTTTCATTCTGTTCAGTGCCTTTCTAACTTACTCCTTACTAATCATTGCCACTTCCTGGTCATTCACGCTTTCCTCTTCGACTCTCCCTTCTCTCCCATTTTCTTCATTCATTAACTTCTCAAAGTACTCTCTCCATCTACTTAGCACACTACTGGCACAAGTCAACATATTTCGCTATTCTTAATCACCTTGACTTGCTGTACATTCTTCCCATCTCTATTCCTCTGTCTAGCCAACTTGTAAAGATCCTTTTCTCCCTCTATCGAATCCAACCTGGTGTACAGGTCGTCTTATGACTCTTGTTTAGCCTTCGCCACCTCTACTTTTGCCCCACGTCGCATCTCAATGTATTTCTTCCGCCTCTCCTCATTCCTCTCCATGTCCCAGTTCTTCTTCGCTAATCTCTTTCCTTGGATGACTTCTTGTATTTTGGGGTGGCACCACCATGTCTCCTTCTCCCCTTTCCTACCAGAAGGCACCCCAAGTACTCTCCTCCCTGCCTCTCTGAGTATCTTGGCAATCGGATTTCAGTCTTCCGGGAGCTCTTCCTGTCCATCTATACCCTGTCTAACCGCTTTCCGAAAGGCCGCATTCTGGCATTCTTCCTTCCTCAACTTCCACCACCTGATTCTCTGCTCCACCTTTGTCTTATTCATCTTCCTACCCACTACCAGAGTCATCCTACACACCACCATCCTATTTTGTCAAGCTACGCTCTCTCCCACCACAAGCTTACAATCAGTAACCTCCTTCAGTTTACATCATCTGCACAAAATATAATCCACCTGTGTGCTCCTACCTCCGCTCTTGTAGGTCACTCTATGTTCTGTCTCTTCTGGAAATAAGTGTTCACCACTGCCAATTCCATCCTTTTTGCGAACCACCACCATCTGACCCTCAATGTTCTTTTGCTGAATGCCGTACTTACCCATCACCTTTTCATCACCCCTGTTTCCTTCACCAACATGTCCATTGAAATCTCTACCATTCACAACTCTCTCTCTCTCTGGGATGCTCGGGACCACTTCGTCGAGTTCCAAAATTTCTCTTTCAACTCAAGGTGACATCCTACTTGTGGGGTATACCTGCTAATCACATTATACACAATAACCTTAATTTCAAATTTCATCACTCGATCTGATACTCTTTTCACCTCTGAGACATTCTTAGCCAGGTCTTCCTTTAAAATAATCCCTACTCCATTTCTCTTCCCATCTACTCCATGGTAAAAAAATTAAACCCTGCTCCTAAGCTTCTTGCCTGACTCCCTTTCCACTTGCTCTCTTGGATGCACAATACATCAACCTTTCTCCTAATCATCATGTCAACTAACTCCTGAGCTTTTCCTGTCATAGTCCCAACACACAGGTGTAGGGACTGTGCATGCCTCTTCTTCTTCTGCCGACTCAGTCGCTCTCCTCCTCTTTTTTGTCTTCAACCTACATTACCTGAATTTTTACCTACGCCTTGCAAATTAAAAGTGCCGAGGGCGGGCGTAGTTAGCCCGGGCCACAACCTATCAGTTATGGACGTCATTTGATGAACGCTCATATATGCTGGCACAGTTTTACGCCGGATGGCCTTCCTGCCGCAACCCTCTGCATTTATCCGGGCTTGGGACCGCCCTACAGGACGCACAAGAATTGTACACCCCTTCGGGCTGCAGATAGACAAAAACAAGCAGTCAAATAAACAAAGTCAGCACATAAGATATACAATTCACACACTACCTAGTCTATGTTAAAGTTAAAGTCAGTATAATACAATCAAATATACAAAGTCAACATATAAGATGCACAATTTACAGACTACTTAATCTATGTAAAAGTTTAAGTCGGATAAACACTATCAAATAAACATAGTCAGAACATCAGGTACACAAATCACATACTACCTGTGTGAAAATATAATTAATATAACAATTCAAAAGATATGAGGATGTAAGCGATTAGGTAAAGTGGTTAGCGCGCGAGGCTAAACTTGAGCTGAGCAGCTTCAACGCGAACAATATCACTCGTATTTGGGTACTAACAAAAGACTTGTTAAATTTCCTATAAGTCTTCACATCCCTCGTTCTACCCATTGTTTAGGTCGTACACGTTAAGAAGTTAAACACGTTCGACGCTTCTTCAACAACACTGTTTGATTACATACGCTAATCGTTGTTAGCCAGCTAAGCTAAGGCGGTCTGGGCCTATAAGCACATTTAAATTGGTATAAGTAAGTCAGTAAGTACTCACAGTCCTCATTGTAAACAAAAAGTAGGTTTTGCAGGTTGTGTTGGTACTCACTCTTGAATGTTTACCTCCTCATTCCAAACATTGCTTGATTTTCCTGAGCTAGGCTAAGCTAGGCCGCAGAGCTGCAACACGAACGCAAACTCCTCCAATGTGGGTACTAAAATTATACAGATGTGATTTTAGTCCACTGAAGTCATCACCAGGGGCATCCCACGTCGAGTGGTCACAACGTTCGTTCCAAATTCAGCAGGATTTAGTTATTGAACGATCTCGCAGGTCGGAGCCTCTTCGATTTGTTGTCACCAGTTCGGAAACCGGCTATATTTAATTAATTTATTAAAATAAAGGAAAATCAATTACCTGGCAACCAATTCAGGGTGTATCCTAGTTCCTGGCTGACCACGGCCAAGGCTCCAGCACTCCCACGACCCTTGTGAGGATAAGCAGCTCAGAAGATGGATGGATGGACAGATAAAAGAAAATATCCATTTTATTTTTTGCAGTGCCATGAAACAACAATGCTCAGGGTTAAATTTTGTTGTCTTTAACTGTACATGTTTGAAAATAAGGTTTGACAATTTTCTATCATTTTATAGAATTGGGTTAAGTCATTAAGTTAAGTACTTGGATTCTTTATGACAAACAAGCACATGTGCAAATGTCACTTTTATCAACACTGAATAAAATAGAGGGAGCACGGTGGCGCAGCTGGAAAGTGTTGGCCTCACAGTTCTGAGGTTCAATCCTGGATCTGCCTGTGTGGAGTTTGCATGTTCTCCCCGTGTCTGCGTGGGTTTCCTCCCACATCCCAAAAACATGCAACATTAATTGGACTCTATAAATTGCCCCTAGGTGTGATTCTGAGTGCTGCTGTTTGTCTCGATGTGCCCTGCAATTGGGTGGCAACTAGTTAATGGTGTACCCCGCCTCTTGCCTGATGACAGCTGGGATAGGTTCCAGCCCAAGACCTTTGTGAGGATAAGTGGTTAAGAAAATGGATGGATGGATGAATCAAATAGAGAGAAGTTTTTCCATCTTGCAGTGCAGCTTTGATCTCCAGCTCTCACTGAAGTGGATCGCAGCCAGGTGTGAAGGCTGGGATGAAAATCAGCACCTCCAAATCTGAGACAATAGTCCTCAGTAGGAAAAGGCTGTCAGTAAGTCTGACTCGTTTCTGGAGTTGGACTATGCTAAGGCTGCACTTTCTCTCCAATTTTGTTAATAAATTTAAGGGACAGAATCTTTAAGTGCAACCGAAGCATGGAGGAGGTCCACTTTGGTGGCCTCGGCATTGCATCTCTGCTCTTTGCAGATGACGTGGTTCTGTTGGCTTCAGTGACCTCCAAATCACTGGAGCGGTTCGCAGTCAGAAAAGGGGGCGTGCCCTCACCAGTTCAGGGATAAGATCCTGCCCCAAGTGGAAGAGTTCAAGTACTTTGGGTCTTATTCACAAATGAGGGAATAATGGAACAGGAGATCCACAGGTGGATCCGTGTAGCGTCTGCAGCAATACGGAC
Organism: Syngnathoides biaculeatus; assembly: GCF_019802595.1. Classification (NCBI taxonomy): domain Eukaryota; kingdom Metazoa; phylum Chordata; class Actinopteri; order Syngnathiformes; family Syngnathidae; genus Syngnathoides; species Syngnathoides biaculeatus. Next base: position 3,384,216 of record NC_084653.1, read on the forward strand.
TTTGCATCAGTCTGCTGTGGTGAAAAAGGAACTTTCCCGATCAATCTACGTTCCTGCCTTCAGCTATTTTCACGAGCTGGTGGTCATGACTAAAAAAACCCGCATCTAATGAGTTTCCTTTACAGGGTCTCCGGGCTCTTCCTTGGAGATAGGGTGACAAGCTCGATCATCTGGGGGAGGTCAGAGTTGAGCTGCTCCTGCACACTGAGAGGATCCAGTAAGTAGCTGGGGCATCAGATTCAAATATGTCCTGGATGCTTCCCTGGTGATGTGTTTCGGGCACGTCCCACTGGGAGGAGACCCCAGGGACGGCCCAAGACATGCTGGAGAGATTTCGTCACTTGGCTGGCCTGAGAATGCCCCGGAATGCCCCCAGAAGAGCTGAATCAAGTGGCTAGGGAGAGGGAAGTCTGGGTGTCCCTGCTAAAGCTACTGCCCCCACAACCCGACCTTGAAAAGCAGTCGGAAATACATGGATTAAGCAATGTTTGTGGTTCATGATGGTTTTGCCGTATGTGCAATTTTTTAAAACCAATTGTACTTATTCTTTCAGTATGGTGGAAAGCACAGTGGTGGACAACAATGACGGTTCTTACAAAGTTTCTTACACACCTGACGAAGCCAGAATGTACTCCGTGTGGGTTTGTGTCAAAGCTCAACACGTGAAGGGACAGCATGAATATGTAACTAAGTGTAGATACTTTATGTAATCAACAAATTAAAAGGTATTAGGATATGGTAGCCAGGGGCACTGTCGGGGATTGTCTATACTTTTGTTTGCCACCCCACTCAACAGTCACATTAATCCAAGTGTCAGTTCAGCATTTCGCCAGCAGAAAAGTTTGATCGCGTGGTGTTTATTTTATGCAATCATATTATTTTCTCATTTTTAAAGTTACTTTCTGTAATTGCTTTTTCATTTATGTAAGGTTGAAACAGATGTTTACATACACTGCAAAAACATTTCATTTTTTGTCTTACTGTCTGAGGTCAAATTAGACTAAACCACTATTGTTTCAGGATGACCAAAATTATTTAATTTTGTAAAAATGCCACAATAATAAGAGAGAATTTCATATTAGGTTCTTCTAGGTCAATAGTTTGCATAAACAAAAACTGCTATGTCTTTAAAGAACACTGGGAAGCTCCTGATAGGTTTATTGACAACATGTGAGTTGATTGACGGCACACCCCTGGGGATGTATTACAGGCCATACCTCAATCACTCTGCTTCCTTTTTTAAATAATGGGGGGAAAAAGGGAAATCTGCCAGAAAATTATGAAAACAATCGTGGCGCTACACAAGTCTGGTTCATCTTTGGGTGAAATTTCAAAATTCTTGAAGTAGTCACATACATCTGTTCAAACAATTATACATAAGTATAAACATCACGGGAACAGGGTTACATCACATTGCTCAGGAAGCGAGTCAGGTTCTGTGTCCCAGTGATGAACGTGTTTTGGCCGGAAATGTGCAAATCAACCTCTGAAGATGCTGGATGAAGCTGGCAAGAAAGTGTCAGTATCCACAGTGAAACGAGTCCTACACCGACATTGCTGCACAGCCCTAAAATGCAGCTCCACATTTCCTTTCTTTGGTAAACCAATGGCAGACTGAGAGGTGAGGCATACGCATTCCAAAAATGTCATTGTGAAAAATAACTCCTCCCATCCGGTATGAAAGTGGTAGTTTTATGTCTTCTGACTTGGTCCAGCTTTCCCACTCATTTTTAGACCGTTTCTTTAGTTTAAGACAAGAGAGCCAAAATTTTGAGGTAACTCACATACTAGCTTGTTAGTGCTGATCCATTTAGTGCCGTTGAGCCTTCCTCATTCTGTTAATGATCCATCCCTAAGGTTCACATTCACTCAATACACTCACTGAAGCACCGTATGTGATGTCTTGTTTTTTAAAGTAGGAAAGGCAGGGAGAAAACACCTTTGCATGCAGCGAGTTCAACAACCGACCATCCTTCTGTTTCCGTGTACCTCCAGCTCGGCTCTCGTCAGCCAACGTGACTTTTTGGTATTCCAGTCCAAAACATCACCGATGCCAGCATCTGCCACCCGAGCTTCTTCCCTGCTCACTCACCTTGCCGTTATTTTTATCTGATGAGTGGAAAGTGTCTTTTGACTGTTAAGAAACGCTATATACCGTAATTTCTCGAAATTAACGCGCATATTTTTCCCAAAATATTTTCAAAAAGTTACTAGAGTGCATTATATTTAGGTATGGATGAAAAATAAAAAAAATACACTCTCATTGTATAGTTGTCTACAGGTACAAAGAGTGGTAAAAAAAAATGCATACATATACATTTCGAGATGATATTCGATGTCTTATGTTACACATTGATATATATTACGGTAATGTGCGCCCCCAACCTGAGATCTATGAGCTCCTAGGGGAGCTTGTATTTTATGATCGTTAGCGTGGCATGCTTGTTGCTACTGCAACAAAGATCAGAAACAACTGACCATGAGTTTGTTTTAACTTAAAGTACAACAAAAAATGTCGACTACAATGGCTAGTTGTGCAGCTGCTTTTTAAAGAAATGTGTCATGACCCGTGCCGATGACACTGCCAACCCGAAAGTAGAGCTGCTGTCCGAAAGTATGATAATTCAATGACTTCAACTGGCTATCAAAAGAACGTGAGCTCAAACTACGAAGTACGAGCAACATGGACACACACAAAAAAAGGGAGAGCGCACACAATTGAAATGCTCGCTTTTTTATTGTGCCAATTACGCTCATTTCTACATAGTTTGAGCTCACGTTGTTTTGATAGCCACCTGACACTATAGTGAAAACTTTACTGCGCAACCCAAACTCTTGGGATTAAAAAAAAATGTTTCCTCACAAACGCCATGGGTGGCACAGAGGATGACATGCGGTGGGAGAAAGATGGAATGTTAAGGATGCAATGCAAAAGACACGGGAACTGTACCAAGTCATCAATGATGAGTTCCACAGCGATGCACCAAAGGTAGCTACTATGGATCTTATTCGGATTGGAGATGAGTCAGATGCTTCTTTTGAAGGCTTGGCCAAAGATGTGTAATAAATAGAGGATAAACTGCACTATGCTCAAACGTTTTATGCACAAATATTTAATGCAAAAAATGTTTAAGTTAAACATTGTTAAATAGTTTATATTTTTAAGACTCTAATATGTTATCAACAGTTTGAGCTTTTATTTTAGTTTGTTGAGGGATTCTGTTCTGAGGATTACAGGGACCAGGAAAGGTGTGCCCTGTGTCTTGTCCCGAGATTATATTTGTGCTACATCAGCACATGCACAATAATTATTATTAATTACTGTTGTACAGACAGTTTTTTGAAAAACAATACAAGTACAAACCTAACAAAATATAAATACAGATCATTTCTAAAATCCTGAGCATATAGGTAGTGGCAAATTGGTGGTGCAGATTGTACATTGGTAGAAGGGTGTTCCTGATTTTTTTAGGTCAATTTTGGGGGTGCGCATTATACTTCAGGATGTATTATACTCGAGAAATTATGGTAAGTTAAATGGATTATTATTGATAAATTTTTTTAATTATGAAACAGACTAATAATTGCATTAGCGAAACAGATGGGATGATATGCATGCATACACATAGTGTATACATTTATTTACAATCTTTCAGCCAGTAGCCTCCTTCAGATGACCGTCTGCACAAAATGTAATCTACCTGGGTGCTTCTACCCCCAGTCTTGTAGGTAACCATCTGTTCCTTCCTCATTTGGAAAAAAAAAAAGTGTTAACTACCGCCATTTACATCTTTTTTGCAAAGTCCACCACCATCTGTCCCTCAAAGTTCCTTTCCTGAATGCCGTACTTACCCATCACTTCTCCATCAACTCTGTTTCCTTCACCAACATGTCCATTACAGTCTCCACCAATCACAAATCACTCTGTGTCTGGGATGGTCAGAACTACTTCGAGTTCTTTCCCAAATTTCTCTTTCAGCTCTAGGTCATGTCCTACCTGTGGGGGATACCCGCTAGTTAAATTATACATAACACGCTCGATTTCAAATTTCAGTGTCATCACGCAATCTGATACTCTTTTCGCCTCCAAGACATTCTTAGCCAGCTCTTCCTTGAAAATAAACCCCACTCCATTTCTCTTCCCACCTACTCTGTGGTAAAATTATTTAAACCCTGCCCCTAAACTTCTAGCCTTACGACCTTTCCACCTGCTCTCTTGGATGCACAATATATCAACCTTTTTTCTAATAATAGTAATGTCAACCAACCTGTCATTGTCCCAACATTCTAAGTCCCTACACTCAATTGTAGGTTCTGGTCATTCCTCTTCCTCTTCTGCTGACAAATCTGCTTTCCTACTCTTTGTCTTCAAACCACACTAGCTGAATTTCCACTGACGCCCTGCAGGTTAACAGTGCGGACGTTGTTAACCTGGGCAACAACCGATGCGGTATGGGTTTCTTTAGATGAATGTTCATATTTATTTGGCAAAATTTTAAGCCAGATGCCCTTCCTGACGCATCCCTTTACATTTATGCGGGCTTGGGACCGGCCTACAGATTGCACTGGCTTGTGCCCCCATAGGGCTGCAATGGGAAATGACTCACTTATCGGACTAATACGTCGGACCTCAGTGAATCACAAACGAACAAATTACTATTCAGTTCCTCAGTACACCAGTTTGCTGAACGAATCACTCAGTTCCTCAGTATGCGAGTTAAGTGAACAAATCACTCAGTTCACTTAAGCCTGTCCCCAGAACGAATCACTCTTCAGTTTACCCAGTCCATCACTTCAGGAACACAATCACCCAGTTCACTTAAGTCCCTCCTCTTCCTGCACGACTCTGCCTGATGCTGGCTCCTCATTGGTAATTCCCCGAAGTGAGTGACATCGCTGGCGAGTCGCAAATCATTCCCGACCCTACCGGCACACTGGATATATTTGCATTGCTTCTGCAGGAGTCGCACAAGTCTCCTCCTGCATATGGCTCAAAGGCGTGCCAGCTCAGGTGATCTTTTTGTCTCCTTCAGTTTTGTACATTTTAGATCAGGCAATTCAAAACATTTACAATTCTACGGTGCTTGTGTCAAATTAAAAACATGTTTTTCAAAACCAGAGTTGAACGTATTAATCAGCAGTTTTCAAACTGGAGACCGCGCCCAGCGGGATTACCACGAACACTATTCATTATTAAGTTACACCGAGATGTTGTCCATGTTTTTAATTGAGTACAAAGGAATAATGTTTGCAACCAGGTTGGGGGTCGCTGAAAGTTTTTGCAGAGGGTGTGGGGGGGCTGAAAATTTTATCTCCACAAAGGAGGGTACTGCAAAACATGTTTGGGAACCAATGGTATAAAGGAACTAAAACTGTCCTCAGGGGAAGAACAATGCCCACAGGAAGGATTGGACCACCTGATGGGCCTGTTCTGGCTCACAGGCCATAGGTTTAACACCCCTGAATAAGCATCGACAAACCAATAGAAAGGAAAGGTCCAATTGTGATTATTGTGCAATATCACCATAACCCTATTGTTTTTAATGATAAAGTGGCCTCTGGAGCAGAGGTCAGCAATCAAACAGACTCAACATCACATCACTTCAAAGACCAACTTTTGTCCTGTTCCGCAGGGTTCTCCATTTATTTTGATTGTGAAGAAAAAGCAGAGGGATCACACTGGAATGTTCCACTGCTGCTCCTTTTGCTCCAGCGGAGGAGCCAAGGAGGCTCGATGTGGCTGTCCTGGAACTATGCCCGGAAACTAGGCTTTACACAATGAGGATTTTTGGAGCCAATCACTGATCAGCGAGTTCAAACAAATGATTACCGATCAGATCACAAGATGGTGCAATTCCTCTATTTAAATGACCTGTTTATTTACTGTACATGCACGTGTATTTAAATGCTCAAAAATATATTTACAATAAGTAATGAAACTTCATTCATCTATTTATGTCAATGAGGCATAGTGACAGACTGGTCTTCTATTTGATGGCAGTAAGTCCATACAGCAATCAATGTATCTACTTTTTGTGACTTTTTTTGTTGGAGTGCCGTGAGATTTTTCAACTGTAAAGTAAGCCTTGGCTCCAAAACAGTTGGAAATCGCTGCTCTGGTCATTATCGTGTTCAACAGAATGGTAGCAAGTTTACAAAAAACCATGAGCATTAGAACGAGCTTGCTAGGCTGCGTAACATTTTCTTCACTGCTTGTGAGCCGTTATCATATGAAAAGTATGTGAATATACCTCAAGCAAGCCTTTCACGAAGTTCTCCCTTATCCAGAGTTATTTACAGTACATACAAGCGTCACTGATGGTGTTGTGGTACACATGCCTGACTTTGGTGTGGGCAGCGTGGGATCGATTAATGCTTAGTAATGGTGTTGATATCTGCCCTGCGACTGACTGGTGACCACTACAGGTTTTAGTCCACCTTTTGCCTGAAGCTGGCTGGGTTAGGGTCTGGCTCCCCCAAGACCCTTGTGAGGATAAGCGGCTTGTTTCCAAACAGTGACTGTAAAATGGCAATAAAATGGCTCAAGCATAATAGAAAAGTCACTGTTTTTATTCTCCACCTCGTGTTCACCCAAACCACTGAAGTCATCATCTTCAATATCAGAGTTGAAGAGCCTCAGAAAGTCTCCATCACACACCATTTCAGTCTTTCTGTCGCTGCCAATGTCATTTTCATCTCATGCACATTGAACTTGGTTAGTCAGCAGTGTATGTTGTGTCCAAGTTCATGAAAGGGTTTGAAATTAACATACACATATACAAGGCTTGAACTGACAAAGAACTTGTAAGAAAATTGGAAGTATTTTAAAAAATGTTTAGTATATAAGTTTAATTTTGCGATGGCCCTGCAATGTTGCCCCTGAACACATCTTTTTTGTTTGTGGGAGGCCCGGTATTGCAGGCTGCGGACCAGTGTTGTTTGAGAGTACTTTTCAACAACTTTCTGAAAAGTCTCAGATGCATCGGTATTTTTATTGTAAATTCATTCATTCATTTCCTGTGCTGCTTATCCTCACAAGTCGCAGGCGTGTTGGACCCTATTCCAGATGATTTCGTGCAAGAGGTGGGGTAGATCCTGAACTAGTCTTGAGCCAATCGCAAGGCACATGTAAAAAACACCCATTCACACTCACATTCGCACCTATGGGCAATTTCGAGTCTTCAATTAATGTGGATGTTTTAGGGATATGTGAAAAAAATGGAATACCCATAGAAAACCGACAAAGGCACAGGGAGATCATGCAAACGCCATACAGCTGAGGCCAGATTTGAACCTGGGTCCTCAGAACTGTGAGGCTGATGTGCTAACCAGTCGTCTACCATGCAACCCTTTGCACTGTAAATGCTGAGTGAAAATGGTCTTGTGAGCATTAAAATGCACTTAAAGCATTAATTATATCAGTAACAGTAACCTTTGCCTTGCAGCTCACAGTTCAGATAGTTCTGTTTCACAATATTTTTCAATTCTAATTTTTCCGATTATATAGATGACTCTGATTTAGTTAACCACCTGTCCGATTCTGACTGACAGATTTTGATTTTTCTGTTTACTTCACTGGTTTTTCCAACCCCAAGTAATTTTTTTTCCACATGTCCTCTTCTCCAGCCCCAGTGAGTCCAAGCCCAAGTCCTTTCCCTCTAACTTTTACATTGGCACCTGTCTGGTCATCTATCCCGGCCTACCAAGTGTTGGCCAAGTAAAGGTCACATTTTGTCTTCCTTCCCCCTGTTTGTAAGTAACTTTATTTCCGCAGTTCCCTCGCCTTGTTCCACGTCCTAGGCATGTCCATGCAATCCAGCTCCCGAGTCTTTTTGGCTCCTCGTTCTGTAGCACCTGTTTCTCCTAGGTCACCTTCTCGCGTCCCTGTGCAATCTGCTCCTCTCGTATGCACTCCTCCCAAACCTCTGTGAGGGCAGTCTGAGGAAGTGACTGCAGACCCCATTCCTGCTCCTCAGCAGCTGCGCCAAACTCCCGTTGCAGCTCCTCGGTAGCTGCACCAGGTTCCCGTACCTGCTGCCCAGCAGTTGCCTCAGGCTGACACCAGTCCCAACGGCGCTTAACCTGCGGCCCCTACCTGTCCCTGCTTTGGCAGTGGACGAACAGTGGCCGCCACCTGTCCCTGTTTCGGCAGTGCTTGTCCACTGGCTGCCACCTGTCCCTGCTCCGGCGGCACTCGTCCAGCGGCCGCCACCTTAACCTGTTCTGACAGACCTAGACGGGAAAAAAAATATATATATATATATATATATATATATATTTTTTTTTTAATAACCCAATTATTCAGAATGCAGCTTTCAAATGAAATGAAAAAAAATTGAAACTTTCTGAACCTCTGAGAAAAAGTACTTGCCTGCTCAACCTAATAATGCATTGTGCCACAGTTGGCAACAATAACTGAAATCAAGTGTTTGCGATAATTGGTGACGAGTCTTTCACATCGCTCTAGGGGAATTTTGTTCCACTCTTTGCAGAATTGTCTTAACTCCGGCATACTGGGGGGCTTTGTGGCATGAACTGCCAGTTTAAGGTGCCACTGTTGGCAACAATAACTTAGACCAAGTCTTTGCGATAATTGACCCCTCCGTGGATATTGCGCAATCCACGTCACTGACCAATCAGAGGCCAGAGATCTGCATAATCTCAGACTCAAATCTCAGACAACGCTGGATGGTCCAGTATAGCTTCTATTGGCGTTTTATCGCGTATTTGGGTTCTTTAACGATAGATATGGTTAAGAGGTGTAGTCACGGACTTTAGAATAGTGACGACAGGTATCCTGAAAGGCTAGTTGGTGGAGTTCAATTCGTACCCTTTCCAAAACCGAAGACCCAGTACGAAAAATGTCTTTGATGGATCAAACTTTGTGTAAGATCGCATCATCAACTGAATCCATCTAAAATCAACCGGAACAGAAGACCGAGTACGAAAAATGTCTTTGATGGATAAAACTTTGAGGAAGACCGCATGATCAACTGAATCCATCAAGCAGAACAGATGTGTTTGCATGAAGGTAAGTCCTATATTTGATTTTCAATACATGTCTCATATAAATGAATTAGCAGTTCTTCGCTTGCATAACATAGCTAAGTGTGAATGATTGACACACTTGATCTGTGTTGAGCGATATTTTGCGATGATCTGACTGCACAAACGTGTCCCTTTGTTCGCAGCTACGCGGCTACGGTAAACCGGACTGTGTTTGCACGAAGGTATGCCGTATATTTGATTTTCAATACATGTCTCATATAAATGAATTAGCAGTTCTTTGCTTGCATAACATAGCTAAGTCTGAATGATAGACACGCTTGATCTGTGTTGAGCGATATTTTGCGACGATCTGACTGCACAAACGTGTCCCTTTGTTCGCGGCTAATTAGCTAAGCTAAACCGGACTAGCAGTCCTAAAAGCCTTCGACGTGCACCGAGACACCAAGACTGAAGGAAGGATGTTTGAGGACACTAAAGTAGTGATTGTCGTACTCGATTGGGACTTACGTAGGTTCGGCACTAATTGAAGAATAATTATTGAGGGGAGCGCGTGACGTTACACAAAGAAAACGAGAGAAACAACTCGTAAATCAAGCCTCGCTTTCTTTTCCTTCATACGGTGGTTCACAAACGGCTATACAGATACATATACAGATTCTGCATACAAGTGTGATATGTAACACGAAAAAAGAAAACTGTCAATGACGAATTCGTCTTTGGGTTATAATATATTATATTATGTGGCTTCTCGGTCTTCCTCTGACTCTGGAAAGATCTCGCGCTAATATCAATGGTTTCTCCATCGATATGCATGTAAATACCATTGAAATACCGCTCGCTGACATACTTGAAGCCCTGCTGTATGGTTTTCAACGATATTTCACTGTTAGCTAAGAATGCGAGTGAGAAATCAGATGGTAAATCGGACAGTTTCGCTCTATTCCTTTCTTGCTGCTCCGATATTTTTGACAATTGTTTGTCTGACGTCAGCGCACGTGGCGTCACTTCAGGAGGCATGGTTAAGACAAGTCTTTCACATCACTCTAGGGGAATTTTGTTTTACTCTTCTTTGCAGAATTGTTTCAAGTCCGCCATATTGGAGGGTTTTGTAGCATGAACTGGCAGTTTAAGGTCACACCACAGCATCTCAATTGGATTTAAGTCCAGACTTTGACCTGGCCTCTCCAAAACCTTAATTCTGTTTTTTTTTTTTTTAGCCATTCAGAGGTGGACTTACTGGTGTGTTTCAGATTGTTGTCCTGCTGCACGATCTAAGACCACTTGAGTTTGAGGGCATGAACTGATGGCCAGATGTTTTCCTTCAGAATTTTGTGGTCTCCTTCTTTTCTTTTTGGCTTGTCCTGTCAGGGGTCGCCACAGCGCGTCGTCTTAGATGCACGGCATATTTGGCACAGTTTTATGCCGGATGCCCTTCCTGACGCAACCCCTATGCATTTAGCCATGGAGATCTTACAGCACCTGGTATTCCCAGGCGGTTTCCCATCCAAGTACGAACCAGGGCCAAACCCGTGAAGCTTCCGAGATCTGATCAGATCAGGCGTTCTCAGGGTAGCGTGACCGTAAGCTTCAGAATTTTCTGGTACACAACAGAATTCATTGTAACCTTTTTCATACTGATTTTCATTTTTTTTTCGATTTCTTCTTGAATTTCTTCGGATCACAGCACAATGCATTGGTTCTTGCGATCTTCTAGCCTACTTCACGTTCTCTAACAGATTCTATTTAGTGATTTATTGAGTCAACACGTATGGTGGTATTTAATAAAAATGTAACTTCCTGCAACGAGTGAATGTGAAACTCTGTCAAAACGTCTGGCTAGTGGTATATTTTCTTTGTTCTTTCTTTTTCTTCTTCAGTGTAATTTTCCAGGTGACAAAGTTCCAGCCTTGCCAGAAGTCTCATACACCTAATGACTGTTTTGGTGTGTGCAGGAGGCTTTCAAGGGTGTGGTCACAGCCACAAGGGCCATCCCGGAAAGCCACATTGGTCGTGTTGTGGCAGCACCACAGAGAAGTCTGAGTGTTTACCAGCCAGTGTGATCAAAGTCGTCTCAGCAGGGAAACACTTACGCACCGTCAAGCTCTGAGGTTGAACAAAATGGTCGATGACAGGCCTGAGACAGGAAGTCTGAGCTGCCAGTAAGCCATCTCAATGTAATGTGTAACTTTTATCGGCTACTACTTTAAGTGTCTTTATTTTGCAAGGGCACAGCCTGTGTTATTGATCTAATCCAACAAACAATATACAGCCTCTACCACTACTTACAAAATTAATCTGTTCCGGAAGTCGTTTCGTAACGTGAAACTTTCGTAAGTAGAAATGTATTTTACATGTAAATACCCTAATCCGTTCTGAGGACCAAGTATCAAATCCTGGCCTGTCTGTGTGGAATTTGCATGTTCTTCCAGTGGCTGCATGTGTTTTCTCTAGGCACTCCAGTTTCATCACAAATCTCTAAAGCATGCATTAATTACAGAATCTAAATTGCCCCTATGTATGATTATGACTGTTGTTCATCTCTATCTTCTTCTTCTTCTTTTCCTTTCGGCTTGTGCCCTGGAATTAGCTAGCAGCCAGTTCAGGGTGTACCCTGCAGCTCGGAAAATGGATGGATAATTTTTTACAGTGTAGCAGGCTTTTGTTTTTACATCGTATGAATGCACATTCAGTTCTGTATCCTGATTCGTTAAGGGAAACCCAGTATCGTGTTCTGCATCCCGATTAGGTGAGGGACTCTAGACTAATGTCAACTGCCCTAAGTACCGGGGGTGGCCAGCAGGGCCCGCAGCCTTTCTGCGCACACGTACATGTTGCAGCTTTGTAGTCACTGCCTGTTCATTCGTATAGTTGTCATGTGATCACGTGTTAGTGCATCCTCCTCATCTTTCTCAACATTTGTTTCCACTTCTTCCTTTTCAGCACGAAAAGTCACACGGCTTGACCTTCAGCCAACTGCACTGACTTTGGGTGCGCTCATCTGGCAGCGGAGTTTAGAGTTATCGCGACTTCAGTTCTCAAGCATAATTGAAGGTGGCATGTCTGTTGATAAGAATATTCTCACCCAGAAGAAAAAAGAGCCCCACCAACAGCACACAGTTATATTTTTCACACGCAAAAATAGCACCCTAATCAAGGTGCTTCAGCAGAAAAAGGCACTGGAGCAGAGGAGCGCCTGCTGCCCAGAGTAACTATAAAATTGCTATTAATAATTTCTTGTATGTCCAACCAAAGCTTGAGCAGTAAAATTGTGATTGGGTGGCAACCTGTTCAGGGTCAACCCAACTTCCTTCCTAATGACACCTGGGATAGGCTCCAGTGCTCCCCGTGACTGTCGTGAGGATAAGCGGCAAAGAAAATGGATGAATGTGTGTGTGTGTGTGTGTGTGTGTATATATATATATATATATATATATATATATATATATATTATATATATATATATATATATAGGGTTAGTTTTTATAAACACACACATGCCTTGTCAAAGTATATGGCCCCCTTGAACTTTTCAACTGTTTGCCACATTTCAGGCTTCAAACATAAAGATATAAAATATTTCTTTTTTTTGTCAAGAATCAACAACAAGTGGGACACAATCGTGAAGTGGAATGAAATTTAGGAGATATTTTAAACTTCTTTAACAAATAAAAGCCTGTAAAATGGCACATGCAATATTATTCAGCCCCCTTGCATTAATACTTTGTAACGCCTCTTTTCGCTGTAATTACAGCTGCAGGTCGCTTGGGGTATGTCCCTATCAGTTTTGCACCTCGAGAAACTGAAATTCTTGCCCATTCTTCCTTGCAAAACAGCTTGACCTCAGTGAGGTTGGATGGAGAGCGTTTGTGAAGAGTAGTCTTCAGCTCTGCCCACAGATTCTCGATTGGATCCAGGTCTGGACTTTGACTTGGCCATTCTAACACCTGGATATGTTAATTTGTGAACCATTCCATTGTAGATTTGGCTTTCTGTTTTGGGTCATTGTCCTGTTGGAAGATAAATCTCCATCCCAGTCTAAGGTCTTTTGCAGACTTCAACAGATTTTCTTCCTGAATGGTCCTGTATTTGGCTCCATTCAGCTTCCCGTCAATTTTAACCATCTTCCCCCGTCCCTGCTGAAGAAAAGCAGGCCCAAACCATGAGGCTGCCAACACCATGTTTGACAGTGGGAATGTTGTGAGTTGTGTTGCTTTTACGCCAAGCATATTGTTTTGCATTGTGGCCAAAAAGTTTGATTTTGGTTTCATCTGACCAG